>NC_082709.1:34381123-35031034 GCF_030144855.1 Hypanus sabinus
GTAGAATGTAAAAAAGTACCAATTTCTTGATTACATCGAAAACATTGATCAGACGTATTTGAATTTAATCTATTTATTTTCTGTGGTGTTATATATAATTGATGTAAAATATTATATTGTACTAATCTAAGTGGAACATTTATTGTATTTATCATACTATCAGAACATAATCTTGACCAGCTTTTTCCATCAATTTTAACATTCAAATCAGATTCCCATTTTTGTTTTGATTTATGAATTCCTGATTTAATTGTCTGTTTTTGAATCAAATTGTACATACAAGATGTAAATTTTTTAGTTTTCCCTTTTTGAATTAATATTTCTATTTCACTAGGTTTTGGCATCAACATTGTTTGACCCAGCTTTTCTTGTAAATAACCAGCATGGATTAGAATAGAATTAGATAAGATCAGAGAAAACATTCCAGAAGATTTTATATATAAATGGGAATCCAAATGGATACAGGAAAAAAGAAGAATCTCCTATATTAAGACACTTGATTTATGGAATAAGGTAAATATGGACAATGAGATAAAGAAATCTTTATTAGCAAAAGAACTTTAATTCAAAATAGGCTTATTCCTTTTACAATGGATAATAAACTTTTACATAATTGGTTCCAAAAGGGGATTAAATATATAGGTGATTGTTTTGAAGGAGATATATTGATGTCGTTTGATCAATTAAAAAATAAATATAAAATATCAAACAACACCTTTTCCTGTTATTTTCAATTAAAGGCTTATTTACGAGAAAAGCTGGGTCAAACAATGTTGATGCCGGATTATTGTAGATAGGCATCTTGATATGGGCAACTTCTGCTGAAGGCCCTGTTTCTGTTCTGCAGTACCTCTATGATTCTATGACTCTGCAATTGGAAGTAATCTCGTGATGGCCATCAAAAAGGATTTGAGACTGCTCAATAACTATTCCCATAAAATATGGAAAAAGCAGGAATAGTTTGTTAAATAAGGGAAAGAATGATTACAAACTACCCATAACGACATCTCTAACAATAAGGCCCATCACTTTGTTGAAGAACCCAGACTGATATATTATAAATTTAAATTGTTTTCAATTAAATAAAAAGTAAAATAAAAATTAATAGCATATAACATTGATAATGTTAAATTCATAGTCTCCAATAGCATGTATTTAATCTGCTCTTATTTCACAGAAGTTAGATTAAAGTGGTAGGAAGCAGACTATCTACTAATGGTGCCAGAGGATTAGCAAATCTTCATCTATCTTCATCTGTGAAATTTGCTGACAACTGACATTTGCTTGATAAATTCACTGATGTGCTGTAAGGCATAGTATCCCTTATATACTCAGTGGGATAGCAACAGGCCAACAATAAACACCTTCTTTTGAAATTCTTCTCTGTTAGGGGTTTATGACCTTTGCTTTTGATGGGTGAACCACTCTGATTTGTACTTTTTTTGCCATTCACCAGTGAGAAAATGTTAAGTTGGAGTGAAAAATGTTGCAAGTTGTTCAGAAAAAAAGTGACACTTTTTTGTTTGTCTTCAATAAAGATCATTATTGATTTATATACAAATCTGATTCTGCGTATTTGCTACAGCAGGCTAGATTCTGATGGAAAGTAAATGTTAGGAAGGTATGTTCTTCTTGTTTCTAGAAGCAGCAACTATATGTACTAAAGTTTCCTCCATCAGGAAACTTACCAGCAAATGACTGTTGTGCTTTATCCAACAGCAAAATTGTGCAGATGCAGAAACTCCGAAGTGAAGAAGAAAATGCTGGAAATACTCAGCATATCACTGGTCTCTCAGTTGTGCCTATGTCTGTTGAACCAAAGCTGGAAATATCTATTGTGATTTTTTTGAGTAGATATGAATTTCACAAACATCTGCTGAGATTTAGATTTGGTATTTTTTAAAAGATCAATTGTAAATTACTGGATGAACATTTCTAAAACCACATCTCATACATTTTATAGATCATTGCTTGGAGAGAGGAAGAGGAATGTTATTGATTGCCCCTCCTTACACACATGATAATAAAAAGCAATCCAATATATCAGAAGATATGATCTACGGAAAGCTCCTGACTCAGTAGCATTAATTCACTTTTGCTTAATCTAGCAAACAAACATTATAGCCAAATAGAATCTTAGTTTCTAATGATTTTTTAATCTTTAGAAGCTAAAATTATTGTGCAATTTCTGCTGTATGATAATTTAAAATTGAAGAACCTCGATGGATATTTAGTCAAAGAATTTGTATTATGCTATTCTATTGTTCCTTATCACCTTCGATGTCATGGCCCACCACCTCCCATCATTCCATGCCCAATCCTCTTGAGGTTTAGGAGAAATTGAGGCCACAGTCAGCAAGTGTATTGGAGGAGTCCATATTTAGATTTGACAAAATAAGCAATGATAAAGCAACCTTCAAAACTCTTAACAGCAGTATCACTATGTTCTCCTCAGTGGCCACATAATTGATGAGCAGTCCTCAATGCTGTCAAGGTGAGTTTGACAGTTAGACTGGAATCCTGGAAGTGAAGTGGACATCTTTGTTCTCCATTCACAAAATGCTGGAGGAACTCAGCAGACCAGTGTGGCAGCTATGGAAAAGAGTACAGTTGATGTTTTGGGCTGAAACCCTTTAGAAGGACTGCAGATTGTCTCTTGTTTGTTCTCCAATGTCATCCCAACAAACTACTTGTGAAAAATCCCTGCTAACTTAACATTGATTAACAGGCTTCATCCTTGATTAATGCAGGTAATATGAACTTCATCTTCTTCCAGTAGACACTCTACAAATACTACATGTGCTCTTAAGGCTGCCACTAACTAGTGGGCTGAATGGCCTGATTATATATTCCTCAGCTTTATTCATATCAAAGTATGGCAGACTCTACTTTCTTTACACAGGATGTTATCCTACATGAGGTTAGGTGGGATGGGAACAAATATGGGTGCTTGAAAATTCAGGCTCCAATTTTTTTTTACGTAAGATGTGAGCGAGATGACCAGGGAATGAAATCTGGGAATTCTGTAAAGCTTAACATGTGGGTACTTGAACATAAAATCTGAGAGTGATATGCTTTTACTGAATAAAGATATCAAAATATAATCTGATCTGCTGGAAATTTCCAAGAATCTCTTCTACAACAAAGTATGCTCTGATCGAGTATGCTATTCTAAAGGGGGATGGTAAGCAGCATGGTACATATTGGTACTGATGACAGAGGCAGGAAAAGGCAGGAGGTCCTGAAGAGAGAGTACAGGGTGTCAGGTAGAAAGCTGAAATCCATGATCTCCAGATTGTAATCTCTGGATTGTTGCCTGTGAACATGCCAGTCAAGGTAAGAATAGGATGATTTGGCAGATGAATGTGTGGCTGAGGAATTGGTGCAGGGGACAGGGTTTCAGATTTCTGGATCATTGGGATTTCTTCTGGAGAAGTTATGACCTGTAAAAAAAGCAGGGGTTCCACCTGAACCAATATCCTTGTGGGCAGGCTTGCTAGAGCTGCTAGGGAGGGCTTAACTAATTCAGTAGGAGGATGGGAACCAGATTGAGAGGGTTGAGGATGAGGCAGTAGGTGCAGTGTGTGGCGAGTACAGCCAGATGAAAGGGCAACATTTCAGTCAATGAGATGAGTGTAACAATGGGGCAAAGTCAGAAAGGGTGATAAAAATTGGATTGAAAGTGTTATATTTGACTGCACACAGTATATGGAATAAGTAGATGATTTTGAGGCACAGTTAGTGATTGGCAAGATGACACTGTGGGCATCACTGAGTTATGGCTGCAATAATATCATAGTTTAGAACTTACATTCCAAGAATACACATTGAATTGAAATGTCAGGTTGGTGCTGGATCCGAAGAGAGGGGATTTGTAGAATCCCTACCAGATATTTTTTAAGAGCAGCTTGTAGTTGAATCCACCAGGGGAAAGGCAATTCTGGATTGGGTGTTGTGTATTGAGCCAGATTTGATTAGTGATCCTAAGGTATCCTTAGGAAACAATGATAATAATATGATAAAGTTCACCCTGCAGTTTAAGAAGGAGAAGCTAAAGTCAGATATATCTGTATTATAGTGGGGTAACAGGAATTACAGAGCGATGAATGAAAAGCTGTCAAAGTTGATTAGAAGGAGATACTAGTCGGGATGATGGCAGAACAACAATGGCTGGAGGTTGTGGGACCATTTGGAAGATGCAAGATACATCCCAAAGATGAGCAAGTATCCTAAAGGAGAATGTGGCAACTGTGGTTGAGAAGGAAAGATAACAGGCAGCATAAAAGCAAAAGGGAAGGTATATGATATAGCAAAAATCAGAGGGAAGTTAGAGGATTAGAACCTTTTAAAACTAACAGAAAGCAACTAAAAAGCCATAAGGAGAGAAAAGATGAAATATGAAAGTAAGAATATAAAAGAGGATATCGAAAGCTCTTAAGGTATATAAAGAGTAAAAGAGAGGCATCAGTGGATACCAGACAACTGGAGAGATAATAATGGAGACAAAGACATGGTGGCCAAAATGAATAAGTATTTTGTGTCAGTCTTCTCTGTGGAAGATATTAGCAGTATGCCAGAACTTCGAGGATGTCAGGGGGTAGAAGTGAGTGTAGTTGCTATTGCCAAGGAGAAGGTCCTTGGGAAGCTGAAAATTCTGAATGTAGGTAAGTCACCTTGACTAGATGCACTAACCCCAGGTTTCTGAAAGAGGTTGCTGAAGAGATTGTGGAGGCATGAGTAATGATCTTTCAAGAATCACTAGATTCTGTAATGGTTCTGGAGTACTGGAACATTTCAAATGTCTCTCTGTTCTTTAAGTAAGAATGGAGGCAGAAGGAAATTATAGACCAGTTAGCCTGGCTCCAGTGGTTGGCAAGATGCTGCAGTCCATTATTAAGGATGTGGCTTTGGGGTACATGGAAGGACATGATAAAATAGATCAAAGTCAGCATGGTCTCCTTAGGGGGAAATCTTGCCTGACAAATCTGTTGGGATTCTTTGAAGAAATAACAGGCAGGATAGACAAAGGAGAGTCAGTGGATGCTGTTTACTCAGATTTTCAGAAGGTGTTTGACAAGGTGCTGCACATGAGGCTGCTTATGTGCCCATGATATTAAAGGAAAGATACTAGCTTGGTTAGAAGATTGGCTGACTGACAGGAGACAAAGCGTGGTAACAAAAGGGATCTTTTCTGGTTAGTTGCCAGAGACTAGTGGTGTTCTGCAGGGGTTGATGTTGGGACTGCTTTTTTTCATATTATACGTCAATGATTTGGATGATGGGAAATGATGGCCTTGTGGATGATATGAAGATAGGTGGAGGGGCAGTTAGTGTTGAGGAAGCAGGGAAGCTGCTGAAGAATTGGAAGAATGTGCAAAAAAGTTGAAGGTTGAATATTCTACAAGGAAATACTATATATGGGCATGATCTTTGTTAGAAGGAATAAAGGCATAGCCTGTTTTCTAAATGGGGAGAAAATTCAAAAAACCATAGTTGCAAAGGGATTTGGGAGTCCTCTTGCAGGATTCCCTAAAATTTAACCGCAGCTAGCATTGGTGGTAAGGCATGGAAATACATCAGCATGCATTTTGAGAGAACTAGAATATAAAACCAAGAATATACTGCTGAGGCTTTATAAGGTATTGGTCAGACCACACTTGTAGTATCAACAGCAGCTTTGGGCTCTTTATTCAAGAAAAGCTATGTTGGCATTGGGAAGGATCCAGAGGAGGTTCATGAGAATGATTGCAGGAATGGAAGGGTTAACATATGAGGAGCATTTGATGGCTCTGCACCTGTACTTGCAGGAGTCTAGAAGAAACGTTGGTGCAGTGGGAGAGCTCATTGAAACCTACTGAATGTTGAAAGACCTAGATAGTGGACATGAAGAGGATGTTTCCTATGGTGGGGGAGTCAGGTTGTGGAAACCAGGTCTTTGGATATATTTAAAATGGAAGCTAATAGTTTCTTGATTAGTCAGGGTGCCAAATGTTATGGTGAGAAGGCAGGAGAGTGGGGTTGAGAGGGATAATAATTCTACCATGATGGAATGGAGGAGCAGACATGATGGGCTGAATAACCCAATTCTGCTCATAGGCCTTGGGGTTTTATGGCCTTATGGTCTAATAGCGGTGTTCTGTGCCTGCAATTCCAGCATGAATCGCAATGTTCTCGATCATGCTCTTCCATTTACGTGTCACGACAGGTTCCTGCTTCTGAGAACAGCTCATAACCCAAGAAGATCACAAGTCACAGATGTGACGGCTGGACATGTACTTAAGTAAAAATATAGACAAACCAAGAGCAATAGATAGTTAAATCAGGGTATTTAACTCAAACATCCAGCTATTACCAAGAGCTGAGTTGGGTGAAATAGGGAGGTGTGGGCTCATTGTGCCAGAAGGTGCTGTATTTTTAAATAAATAAAAATAAGTAATTTCCAACATTATCTGTTCTATTTTACTTGCCTTTCTACTGCTGCTGGGTTAAATGCTGGTTTAATTTAGGTCTTTCCATTTCTTATGTTTTGAATGAGCATTATATCTAGCAATTTTAAGCTGTGCTGTCTGTTTATTATAATTGAAAGTGAGCTTTGTGATTTCCCTCTTTCATCAAACTGTCAGTCGATAATGCTATGTCTTCATGTTGAAGTTTCTGATCAAAGGGAAATTTTGCTGAAACAAACAAAAATTCATGATAGATGCAACTACAGTAAATTTACTAAAATATTCTGCAATATGTTATGTCAGGCATCATGGTATTTTGTAAATTACATTTCCAGGTCATACTGCTCCTTTTATCTGGGTTTGCACTTTTCCAATAAATGAATGCTGCTTTTCTATTGTCATATTCTTGGAACTGACATGGAAAACAGTGAGGCCATAATAGTAATTCCACTAGAATTCTGTATTGTTTGGGATGCAAAAGGACTTGATGGTATAATCATAGTAAATCATAACATCACTGTTAGGAAAAGAGTATGCCACAGGTCCAAATATGAAACATTAGTTTTTCAGATGTATCACTGTCAAATTCCTTGCAAGAATGAGTGATGTCACAATTGCTGTGTGAGTCATGAGTACTTTTGTTTTTGGTTTAAGGTATTAGTATATTAGTAGATATTAAGACTCTCTGGAACTCATTGCTCAAACTACAACTTGTCACAGCTGAATATGCATTTAACAGCAGAAACAGCTTGAATGCACTGCTTAAGCAAGTTATGAACTACCTGAAGACTAATTTATGATTGACTCAGAGTAAGGCAAAAGGTCATGAAGGAGAGATGAGGAGGGATAGAAAAAAATAAATCTCAGAAGATGTTTTCAGTGATCAACATTCTTACTTGAACTATAGCAAGAAAACGAGAAGAATGTTCTCACTAAAGACTGCCAATTCTTAATCTTTCCATGATGTATACACTGTGAAGTTATGTGATAGCAAAGCTGGCTTAAATTTCAGAAGCTTGAGCTTCACTCACACTGCCCAGAGTGATAAATTTGAATTGCAGTGGAAATGATTCATGGTCCACAAGTGTTCTATAGCTGCCATCCATTGTTTCTATATGAGTTAGGAAAGAGCCTCAGTTCTACATAAAGCCTTGCACAAAGTTGCTGCTAGTGCTGGATACTTCCATGTTTCCTGACATTGCATGGAGATTAGCTTCAGTGGTGCTGCCAATGGGCCAACTTTTGTAAGGAGCATGCACATCAGCTGCCTTTTGGAGTCCGTCACATCAAATGTGAATACTGTGCAGCAGGATATGTTGCAGTGATTACTTGTAGGAAATTAGATGATTTTGCATCAGAATGGCTACAAGGTGAAAAAAATCTCTCGGGCTCTTAAAAAGGCTGACAGAAAAGCCAGGAAACTTAGTAATGAGGAGGAACCCGTTTCTACTGCCTGTCTTCCCTATAGTTCCATGGCTTTTGGAAGGATGTTGAAGAAATTCCAGGTTAGTACCATCCACAAGCCCATAAAGAAGCTCAAGTCACAGCTTATGTGGGTCAAAGATGACCTGGGACACTGGTCGGCTGGCATTTACAGGATTTCCAGACAGAATGCAAGGTGGAAACCCACATCAAAGAGCACAGGACGTGTATCTGTTTGGGTTACCCAGAAAAATCTGTAATAGCAGAACAGTGCATTCACAATGGCCATAAGACTGACCTTGATGGCCCAAAACTACTGTGCTGCAGCATTGTCTTTTGGGACTGCCTGATAAAGGAAGCCATTAAAATGAAATTAGAGGAAAAGAATTTTAACAAAGACGAAGGTCTCTAAGAAAGAACTGGAATTCACTCATAAACAGGATGGGAGAGCAGAAACATGATTGGATGAGGACTAACCAATCAGGAGGGATGGAATACAAGGGTATAAATACCACTAGACTAGACTTGCCCAGGTATCATCCCTGAAGATGATGGCAGAGCTTGTCATCGAAATGTCAGTTATAATCGATGCCTGTTCCTGGCTCAAAGCCCAAGAAGAGTTTGTTCGTCATATACACTGGGAAAACATGAGATCTTTTTTCCTGGAACAATGTTAGTAAACAAACTGTGGTGAACTACATATACCTGTCTGGACACACCCCTCTGCTGACTGCTCCGGTGGCTCCTCCCACAGACCCCTGTATAAAGGCGATTGGAGGCACTGCTCCTCCCTCAGTCTCCAAGATGTTGTGTGATGGTCTCTTTTGCTGCTAATAAAAGCCTGTCATCGACCATGGCTGCTGCCAGTCACAAGTCCATGCAGTGTTACTTCTGCAGACTCGAAAAGCACCCCCGAAAACACTGCCTGGCCCGAGAAGCTACCTGCTGCTAATAAAATTGATGCACCATCAATAACTCTTGGAGACGGGAGGCGATCGATAGGCTTTTATTAGCAGCAAAAGAGACCACAACATCTTGGAGACTGAGGGAGGAGCAGTGCCTCCAATTGCCTTTATACAGGGGTCTGTGTAGGGCTTGGTGTGCGCGGTGTCTCGTGGGTATATACATCGGTGGGTACGGGGTTCATAGTTACCGTGGAGTGTTCGGGGTAAGTGGTCTGCAGCTCCTGCAGGCGCCAGGTCGCGGATGGAGACCGTGTCCTCCCGCCCATCAGGTAAGACCACGTAGGCATACTGGGGGTTCGCATGAAGTACGTGAACCCTCTCGACCATCGGGGAGTATTTATTGCTCCTCGCATGTTTCCGGAGCAGCACTGGCCCTGGGGACGTCAGCCAAGCCGATAGGGTGGTCCCAGTGGCAGACTTCCTGGGAAAAGAAAAGAGTCGCTCATGAGGGGTGGCATTAGTGGAATGTGCATCACAGGGAGCGGATGGAGTGGAGTGCCTCGGGAAGGACCTCCTGCCAGCGAGAGACCGGCAATCCCTTTGACTTAAGGGCTAAAAGTGTGGCCTTCCACACTGTGGCATTCTCCCTCTCCACCTGTCCATTTCCCTGGGGATTATAGCTTGTGGTCCTGCTAGTAGCAATACCCCTAGCCAGCAGGTACTGGCGCAGTTTGTCACTCATAAACAAGGACCCTCTATCACTGTGGATATAGCAGGGATATCCGAACAGAGTGAAGAGCTGGCGCAGGGCTTTTATGACAGACACGGCAGTGGTATCAGGGCAGGGGATGGCAAAGGGGAACCGTGAGTACTCGTCGATTATGTTGAGAAAGTAGACATTGCGGTCGGAGGAGGGAAGGGGGCCCTTAAAGTCGACACTCAGTCGCTCAAAGGGGCAGGTGGCCTTGATAAGTTGTGCCTTTTCAGGACAGTAGAAGTTGAAGAGTGATGTAGTACAGAGGGGTGGGTTATTAGAGGATATCTATGATGGTTCTCAGTCATCCAGGTCATTGTATAGCAAGCAGTAGTAAATCAAGGCAACAGGACTTGTGTTGTCTGGGAAGTGTTTCACCACTCCTCCAGGAGGCTTCTCCAGTTCTGATTCGTGGTCGGTAGTTTTCCAGCTTATAAACTGTGTGTTGTTTAAAGGTATAGCAATTACATGAAATTTGCTAAGAGTCTTAGAGGTCATGTGTGGGTCATTAATCTTATCTTTACATGACTGGAGGTGTGAACTGTTGTGGAGACGCTGGGGTAGAGATGTTAGGACTGCATTGTAAGTAGTTGATAGGTGGTGTTCGGGGATGGGCATATCCTCGTCATATGCATCTTCAGACGCTGCAGATTCACAGTTATGCGAGGAACCTATTTCTACCAACTCCTCATTATATGTGTCCAAAACTCACAGTTACTCATGGAGCACTGCTTTCCTGCCAATACAAGTCACCTGCACATGCCTCACAGTCTCTCTCCCGCCAGTCTCACATTGGTTTTGGCAACATGTGGATGTATGATCTTGTGCTCTTAAACTTTGTTGTTTTTACCTATGGTGCAGTGATTTTGTGCTTGAAATATTTAACTATGCCTCCTAAGTGTCCGATGTCAAGTCTTAGGCCATCAGCCAAGCGGCAGAGAAGCAGTGAACACTGGAAAAAAAGTTGGAAATTATAAACAGGGCAGCGTTAGGTGAAGGTAACACAGCTCTGGGACACTACTTCAGCCTGTGTGAGTCCACAATCAGAAACATAAAGAAAAATGCTGAGAAAATAAAAAGTGCAGTGATTGATTCATCACAAGTGCCTTCAAAGATTGTTGCCAAAGTGTGTAACCCAATTATGACAAAAATGGATAACATGTTGAGTTTGTACATTGAGCATGAAACAAAGAAAGAAACAACACTTAGTTCCGTAAGCTTTGGAAATTTATGGTCACCTTTGTTCAGAGGCTAGTGGGGAAGTTTCAAGTGATATTGTTAACAAGTAGGGTATGGTTTTCTAAGTTTGTTCATCGTCACAGGCTTCACAACTTAGCTGTGTGTGGTGATCAAGCTAGTGCTGACCATGAAGCTGCTGAACGCTATCCTGTGCAGTTGTGGGCTATGATAGCTGAGTTAGGCATCACACCAAAGCAGGTGTTTAATGCAGACGAGACTGGGCATTTTTGGAAGCGTATGCCGAAATGCACTTACATAAGTAAGGATGAAAAAACTGTGTCAGGTTTCAAGGCAGCAAAGGATAGACTGACTTTGCTTATGTGTTCCAATGCCGAAGGAGACTGTAAGATGAAGCATTACCATTCACTAAACCCCTGAGCTCTTAAGGGTTTGAGTACTGTACACCCAAGTATGTTAACTTCCTGTGATTTATTACATTGAATATTACCTTAAATTGATTAAATATAATACGAATGTTGCCTTGAGGTACTACTTTTGTGTCATATTGGTATGAAAATGTGAATAAATTACAGATAAAACATATTTAGTAAGCCTTCCAGAATGCATCCCTGTTTTCTCCATTTAAATAATTATTCACATTATGCATTTTCACATTATGCGTCGGCTGTGAGGAACATATCCCCCACATATGACGAGGTTAGGGTGTATGACAGAGGTGGCTTCTTTAACCCTCTTTCAAACCACCTGTCCTCCCTGCTCAAAATGTGCATTTTGTTATCATCAAAGGAGCGTTCCTCATCCTTTAGAGGTAGATATACTACTGCTTGTTATTAGAGGATCTTCATCTTGCATAAAATCACAAAAGGCAAAAAGCATGCAGTCTTTTATTGCAGGGAAGGGAAACCAAAAACTAGAGGGATTAGGTTGAAATGGTACCTGAAAAGAAACTTGTTTATACAGAAGGTGATCGTATATGGAATAAGCTGCAAGAAAAAGTAGTTGAAGCAGATACGACAATGACATTTAAAAGATATTTTTGTTAAATTAAGGATAGGAGTGGTTTAGAGTGATATGGGGCATGATAGGAAAGTGGGACGAACTTAGAAGGAGAACTAGGTTAGCATGGAATAGTTGGGCTGAAGACCCTGTTTCTGCACTGCATTATTCTTGCTGTTATATTCTAGCCCTCTTGAAATGAGTTCTAACATTGCCTTTGCATTTCTTGCCACCTGCAAGTTAACTTTTAAGGAATTCTGCAGGAGCACTCCCAAGACCCTTTGAAACTCTGATTTTCGAATCTTCTTTCATCTTAGAAAACAGTCCATGCCTTTATTCCTTCCACCAAATTGTATGACTGTATATTTACCTGCACTGTATTCCATCTGCCACTTCCTTGCTCATTCTCCTAATCTGTCCAAATCCTTTCGCGGAGTCCCTGCATCATCACCACTATCTACCCCTCCACCCATCTTTGTATCATCTGCAAACTTGGCCACAGAGTCATCAATACCACCACCCAAACCATTGACATAAAACGGGAAAAACATAATCCAAGCACCACATCACTGGCAGACATCCAGAGAAGACTCCCTTTATTCTCACTCATTGCCTCTTGCCAGTCAGCTAATATATCTATGCTGGTATCTTTCCTGTAATACCATGGGTCTTATCTTGCTTAGCAGCCTCATGTGCAGCATCTTGTGACAGGCCTTCCGGAGATCCAAATAAACAACATCCACTGACTTTCCTTTGTACAACACAATCATTAAATTCACAGGCTGCATAAATGTGTTAAGTCGCCTGCAGTGGGGCAAATGAGTATGGGTTTATTGACCGCCGTGATCCCTGCAAACATTTTCCGGGAGATTCAACCTTGAAGAGTGCAGCTGCACTCTAATGGTAGAGGCATGTTTTTGAACTTCATGTTCTGAAGAGCCTTTGGGAACATTTTAACATTAAATCGATGTGAACAGATCAAATAACTAACACAAAATGCTGGTGGAACGCAGCAGGCCAGGCAGCATCTACAGGAAGAAGCCCAGTTGACGTTTTGGGCCGAGACCCTTCGTCAAATGTCTGGCTTGCATTCCATTTATCATCACTTTCCACTGGCATGTGGCTTGACTGTACTAGTTAAACTGTCCCAGCCATTTCCCTGTAAGATTGGTTAAATATTCCTACCCTTCATTACCTTTGAACAGTATCAGTATATTTTTAGTGCATGTTGCCTTTGGCCCAGAAAATATGGATGAAGTCATTCAACCTGTTTTCCATTTCAAGAATCAATTCCCTCCATTTTCTCCCTCCCCTGCCACGGGTCTTTCTGATTTTGGACCCCCCAATTAATTTTCTGCTGAGCCCTGATTTAGTGGAACTGAGTGAAATGGATATAACCTCAAGTTTCACTTGCAATGCCTAAGATAGTTTAAAATAGGCAGCATAAAAAAAGATGTTCAAAATCTAGCTGTATACTATGTGAGTTAAAGATGCTTTAACTTGTCCCTGACCTTTCCCATTACATGAGGTCTTACAAATTAAAATGTAAATTGCAATACTGCATTAAGTAACAATTAAATTAAATGGAACACAGAATGTTCAAAATAAACCACAGCAGGTGGCTAAAACTTTAAGTATCTTTTACTTTCAACCGATGACCTATTAACTTCAAGGAGTTTCCTTTTCATTGTGAAGTTTTAAAATTAACAGCTCTTAGTTTTTGGTTGGACAAACTCAGGTTGCTTTGTCTGGAATGTCAGAGGCTGAGGGGAGAGCTGATAGAGATTTATAAAATTATGACAGGAATAAATAAAGTGGACAGTCAGGAACGTCCCCCTAGAGTAGAAATGTTAAGTACAACAGGGTATGCATTTAAAGTGAGAGGAAGAAAGTTTAAAAGAGATGTGCTTTTTACACAAAAATTTTTACACATTGAGTGGTAGATGCCTGGAAGGGGCTGCTGGAATTCGTAATGGTAGTGAATAGGATAAAGGCATTAAAGAGGCATTTAGAGAGAGCCATGAATATGTAAACGATGGACAGATATGGACCATGTTCAAGCAGAGGAGATTTAGTTTAATTTGGCATTGTGTTTGGTGCAGAAGGCCTGTACCTGTACTGTACTGCGCTGATGTCTATCTATTACTTTTAACTTTACAGTCTGGCTGAACTAATTGCTTTGCTGAGCAAGGAATATATAATCTTGCATCATCTTAGTTGAACTTTATCAGTGGGTTGAGTCACAAACTTATTGGCTACTTCCATGGAAAATTTTATAACTGCAATAATCAATGAATTTTGAGGATGATATTGATTCTAATCTAAACAAGGGAATTGATGAAATCTTGCAAACAGAACTCTCAGAATTTATATTCCATCTGCAGTATTTTATGACTTAACTGCCTTCGGAAGACTTTCAACTTAAGAATAAATTGATAGAAACTGTTTTGACATTTAAGGCATGTATAATTCAAAGAAGTTTTGATGTGGCTTATTTGCAAGCTCAGCACTGACCCAAACCAAGAACACAGAGCATCAATGATAATTGACCTTCAGGTTTGGCAGCTTATTCAGAGCAAACTACATCATCTGCAGCTCTCGAAAACAACTATTTCAGACTTACTCTGCACTCTGTACCCCACTGAGTCCTGGAAAAGGGAAATTCAAGTTAGCCATGAGGGTAGAAGGAGGTAATATTAAGCTGAAATATACTCATGCCCTTGGAAATTGGACTGAAGTGTTGTGGCAGTGTTAGAAACATAGAAAAACCTACAGCACAATACAGGCCCTTTGGCCACAAAGCTGTGCTGAACATGTCCTTACCTTAGAACTATCTAGGCTTGCCCATAGCCCTCTATTTTTCTAAGCTACATGGATCCATTTGATGAATTTCACTCTTGTTTGAGATCAGTTTCAGTCTAGATGCCATAGTTCAGTTTCAATAGTGACTTGGCTTTCCATTCATAGCTTATCAGTACTATTTCAGCAGACTGCCACTGATTTGATCAGGGATAATTTCTCCACTGATTTCATCATACATAGTCAGCCCTGCACATGCAGGCACCTCCCAGTCTCCACAGGAGTGAATGACACTCGTTTCCAACTGATCAGCGCAGCCTATTTAAACTCAACTCTCACCCAGAGTCCTTTGTTTACCTATCGAGGCCGGACAGCCTTCCCCAGTTTCTCTTACTGTTCAGTTGCCTGTGTTCTGGAGCAATAGTGTACAACTGTCTAGATATTCAATCAGTCAGCTGAATATTTTCTTAGTTAATTGTCTCGTAAGTGCTCTTTGTGCTGCTTAGGCAATGAAAGAAAGTCAAGAATATAGCACAATCAGAGTGAAAGCCATTTTCATTAAAGAGAATAACGAGGAAAGAGAACAAAGACTTCCACTTCTCCAGTAGCCTTCACCTACTTTGAAGAGAACCTGAAGAGTTTTATGTCCATGATAGACCTCTGTAGTATACTTGCTGAGGCAGTATAAGAAACCTGGCATCAATTTTACCACAACACACTCAGACAAATGCCACAATGACAAACACTGAACTATAATTTCCTAACTATTGTCACTGATGCCTGACCTCATTGGGGGATTAGAGGTGGAGAGGATCAGTAACTTTAAATTCCTTGGTGTTATTATTTCAGAGGACCTGCCCTGGGCCCAGCACACGTGTAATTAAGCAGAAAGCCAGCAGTGCCTCAGAAGTTTGTGACAATTCGGCATGTCATCTAAAACTTTGTCAAACTTCTACAGATATGTGTTGGAGGGTATATCAACAGACTGCATTGCAGCCTGGTATGGAAACATCAATGCCCTTGAGCAGAAAATCTACAAGAAGTAGTGAATGTGATCCAGTCCATCACAAGCTCTCCCCTCCAGTGAACACATCGACACAGAGCATTGTCGCAGGAAAGCAGCATCTGTCGTCAGGGATTCATACCACCCAGGACCTGCTGTCTCCTCACTGCTGCCATCAGGAAGGAGCAGGATCCTCAGGACTCACACCACCAGTCTCAGGAACAGTTATTAGCCCTCCCTCCTCAGGCTCCTGAACCAGAGGTGATAACTTTACTCAACTTCACTCAGCCCATCACTGAACTGTTCTCGTAATCTATAGATTCACTGTCAAGGACTCTTCATCTCATGCTCTCAATATTTATTGCTTATTTATTATTTTTTTCTTTTGTTTTTGCACTGTTTGTTGTCTTTTGCCTGTTAGATGTGGCTTTTCATTGATTCTATTATGGTTGTTGGACTTATTGAGTATGTTTGCAAAATGTATCTCAGTTTGTAAATGGTGACATATATCTACTTTGATAATAAATTTACTTTGAACTTTTAAATTTTGGTATTCTTGTAAAAGTTCAGAGCAGAATGCTGCACAATGGAAGCTGATACTGTCTGAAGCCCCAAAGCAGTCGAAAACTCAGGTGCCTGTGCGCTATATTACACCCGATTGTTACTGTAACCAGTGTCAAATATTTCATGTTTTTGACTCTGTTAAATTCCAGTTTTTGCCATTGCTATAAAATATAAAACAACTTTCTCTAACAGTTCTTCAAATAATAGTCTGTTCCATCTGCCTTTTCAAACTCATTCATATAAGTAGCATGATTTAAAAAAGATTTATTTCATTAAGCATTTCTTGGAATGCCTGAAGATACAAAAATATTTATGCATCTTCTATGGTTTGATTTTTCATGGAAAATTAAAGAAGTGACCTTTTGATGAATTTACAGATATTTACTTCTCACCAGTATTGTTTCAAATTCCCACTGGCAGTTCCCAAGTGACCAACCATGCCAAGATGAATCTAATGGGAGGCTGGCTTTTTGAAGAATACCAACTGCAATTTTCCGTTGATAGCCATTGTTTTTGGATTTGACTTTTTTTTTTGCATTTTCTTTGCTTCTTTGTTCCCACACTATTTTAAAAACTGATACAATTTGGCTGAATTATTTACACAATAATGATGGTCCTCAAAATAAAACATCGGCTCTCTGTATCTCATTCTAAAGATGCTGCTTGGTCTGCAGAGCATTTTCATTTTTGCTCTTTCTAATTCTTATCAGTTATGTGAATTTCTGCTACTGTATTGTCATAGCTGAAGGGTGGTAGTGGGGACGAGCTCCCACTATTAAAGAAATGCTCTTCATGGCGTGCGTCTCAAACAGCCTCTAACAATGAAGTCCAACTCCTGGCCTTCACGTGAGGCATAGTTCTTATGCCCGGCAGAGCTGTTCTCACTGACAGGAGAAGGGGCAAAGGCAGGCCACTGGCCACTTAAAACCAGTTGCTCCAGGCAGATGGGGCTCGTTAACCACAGACGGTAGCTCATCTAGGAGAAGGAAACTCTGATTTCAAACCTCAGCTGCCTTGCAGCTATACCCGCTCATGGGGAAGGCTTTGGGAGTAAACCCCGAGGAAAAATCCGGAATCGGAGTCCCGAAGGTGGCTGACCGCTGTACCCAGCACCGGCACGGCAACTCCTGCGATGCTGCTGGCACCAAACTGTACCGACTTTCGTCATTCCTTTGGGCCTGTCATCAGCATGGGGGGGGGGGGGTCCCATTCCATGGGCAACTGACGGATCTCCTCATCAACTCTGCACTGGTTTGAGCCCTGGAGAAGCCACTCCAAGTGACTACCAGAGGTGCAGTACCCATGGTCAACCACGACCGACGGAGGCCACACAGATTGTAAATGAAAGCTATATGTTGATATATAAGTGGATATATGGGAATTAAGGCATGCTAAAATGGGGTGTTCATTCAAGAATAAGGTGGCAGTCTGTTGGAACAATTGCCTGAATATAAAACAATTACTGGATGTAACTATGTAGAGTCATTCTTTACTTGTATAATGCTGTAACTGTAAATATATCATATCTGGAATGAATTGCCAGAAAGTTTAGTGGAGGCATATACAATTACAATGTTGAAAAGATGTGGGCCCCTCTTGGATAGCAAAGACATTGAGGGATATGGGTCAAATTTAGATAAATGGGGTTAGCATAGAACTGCCTTATGATTATGTGCTTCTCTGACTTTATGACTGTAACTTTCAGCTGATGCTATTGTTCTATTTGTGAGGGAACAAAGACACCTTGTAGTAAATTTCACTTATTGATTTGTTGTCCTAAATTTCTCCTGTCTCACAAAAGGGGCAATGTGTCACATATTTGACTTTTGATGCACGACAGGGAAAAGTTCTGATTGAGGTAAGCTGTGGAGTTTTTGAGACCACTCAGAGCTATTTGGAATTCTGAAACCTACACAGGGTACAGCATTCATTCTCCTCTGTTCAAAGTTCCACAAATCCCTACCGAACACTGCTGTGGGAAAGCCTTCACCAAGAAGACTGCAGCAGTTTAAGGAATGGAATTGGTTTATTCTTTTAATTGATTTATTAATATCACTTGTACCTTGTCTTACGTGCTGTTTATACAGGCCAGATAATTACACGGTGCATTGACACAGAATAAGGTAAAACAATAACAAAGCAGAATAATGTGTAACAGCTACAGATAAGGTGCAGTGCAGATAAACAATAAGGAGCAAATCATAATGAGGCAGTTTGTGAGGTCAAGTGTCCAACATTTCATACTAGGGTACAGCAGGATGCTTTCCATGTGCATCGAAGATGAAATGAAGACAG
Source organism: Hypanus sabinus (assembly GCF_030144855.1). Lineage (NCBI taxonomy): Eukaryota > Metazoa > Chordata > Chondrichthyes > Myliobatiformes > Dasyatidae > Hypanus > Hypanus sabinus. Next base: position 34,399,508 of record NC_082709.1, read on the forward strand.
TTCCCATGAATGCTTCTAAGAGTAACAATGGCATCCACATCCAATTTATAAATAAAAATGACAAGGGTTATGGATGAGCAAGAGGTGCCAGCTTTCTGTAAGACAGTACCTGTGACATTGAATTGCCTTTCACTATTATGATAGGGATGCTTCAGGTGATCACATGAACCATTACAATTATTATTGCGAGCTTTATAGGAAGTAGCTGGAGCCTTGTGTTGGCACAGTGAGAAGAGCTCATCTGAGTTCCAATGACTTGTTCCCAGCTCAGTGTTGTTTATTTAACAAAGTTATTTCCTTCTGCACGTACTTACAATCACAGAACTGGCTGTGATAAAATTAGGACCCTGAACATTTTGTCTTAACCAGCTTGCTATTCTTCTGCACCTTCTGAAATGCTGAGCCACTGTGGATGGATAGAAGAGATCGGGGTCTGATCTTTTCTTTTGTGCACAATCCTCTTATTATTGCAGATGTTAGCATGGTTGGCAGGACAATATGTTTTTATTTCTGCTTAATATATGGATGAGAGGGATATATGGCATGTTGGAGCTGGTGTTCTTGTTGGATAAGTACCATGAGCACACAGTGCCCTATCCTTTTCAACCGAGCGACAATTCAGAAGCAATCTCCCTCCTCTTTGACTGGATCGGCTGCGAGGAGCCGATGGCAGCATGAATTGGAGGAGCAGGTCTGAGGCAGTGTAGAGCGATGGAGGAGCAAGGCAGAATTACAGCCACTTGAATGGACTGTATGAAACTTTAGAGTGTGTACAGAGGATGACGCCTGGGTTGGAGAGCATATCTAATGAGGAAAGGTGAGCAAGCTAGGGCTTTTCTCTTTTGAGTGAAGGAGAATGAGAGGTGACTTGATAGAGCTGTATAAGATGATAGGAGGCATAGATCAAGGGGATAGCCAGAGACTTTTCCCCAGGGCTAATATGGATGGGTATAATTTTAAGATGATTTGAGGAAAGTATAAGGAGGCTTGTGCGAGGTAAGTTTTTTGCATTTTGAGTGGTGGATGCATGAAACATGCTACCAGGGGTGGAAGTAGAGGCTAACACACTAAGGGCATAAAAGAGGCTCTTTGGCACATGATGTCAGACAAATAGAAAGCTATATGGGAGGGAAGTGTTAGATTTATCTTAGAGTAGAACATCGTGGGAAAAAGGGCCTGTAGTGTTCTATGTTCTATATTAAGTTCAATTTGCAGTGCAGAAAAATCTAGGCCCACATAACTAGGTCAGTAGGTGCTCCAGAGACAGTCCAACAGAGAGCCTTGTCATTTAGAAGCAACAACAAAAGTGAAGATCTTTGCAGAGTGAAAAGGTGGGGACTTGACTCTTGCAAGAATAATGAAGTTTTCTTAACCCTTACATACTGTTCATATTCTAGACCTTCACAGTATGGTTTGGGTCAATTTTGACCCGGCCCAAGAATCCCCTCATAACAAGTGTCTATACCAAATTTTGAACCACAGATCTATTTAGAATGTATAAATAGCCTATCTGACATTAATAAATGGGTGATTAATCCTTAATTCCTGTACTGGGATTGCTGTATAGCATATTTAAATCTGTCCCAAATAGGTGTTACGTTTTTGTTGAGGTGTTCTTCTACAGCTGTTTTGAATTTTTGCCTAAGTATGCTATCTTTTTTATGTTCTCCCAACATAAACTTTTTTCTCTTTTTTTCCACATTTCAGTTTCTTTAATTTTATTTTAATGGTAGCTATTACTGGATGGTGATCTGAACCACTGTCCTGGGTAGGCTTTAGAATTTCTGATGGTATTGAAATCTATTTGATTCCTTTTTTGATCTCCAGGGCTAATCCAAGAATACAATCTATGAGGATGTTTTTTATACCAAGTATTGGTGATCACTTGGTTGTTTCTGACACACCAATCAGTAAACCTTTCTCCATTTTCATTCTTCTCCCCTAATCCAAAAGGTCCTATGATGTTATCAACCCTTTCCTGTCCAACTTTGGAGTTAAAATCTCTCATGACTAGTTTTATATCCTGAGATTTACATTGCTCATAAACACTGTCAAGATATTCTTAAAACTTATTGATATCCTCTTCATCCACATCATTTGTTGGCACATAGGCTTGGATTATGCTAATGTTAAAAGGGTTACCCCTTAAATTAACTAAAAGCAGCCAGTCGGATATCGCCCATATCCCATAAGACATTTTGATACTTGTTTGTTTAAAATAATTCCAACTCCATACATTTGCTGCTGACCTCCAGAATACATTATCAGAATCCCAGTACAAGAAATCCAACACACCAACAAGGGGAGAATAACCCAAGAATTTCTAGATCTGATGAAACAAAGAAGGTTAGTGAAGAATAATGAGGTGCAATACAGGGAGCTAGACAGACAGATCAGACAATTATGCAATATTGCAAAGGAAGAATGGCTGAATTAAAAATGCAATAAAGTAGAAGGCCATATTAACAACAGCTAAGAAATGCACAAGAAAATTAAGGAAATTACTGGAATTAAGAAAACCTCCTCTACAGGATACATAAAATCAGCAGACGGATCCATACTAACAGATCCAGATAAAGTATGTGAGAGAGGGATTCAGTATATAGAGCAGCTTTTTGAAAATAATGGAGGGGAACCCCTAGATATTAAACACCCTAATTCTGGTCCACCTAAAGAAGAAACAACTAAAGCGATGAAAAGCATGAAACATGGTAAAGCCACTGGACCTGATGAAATTTCAGTGGAAAATTTATAAGCCCTAGAAGTTCTAGGCATAAATATTCTTTTTGAACTGTTTACTGGCATATATAAGTCTGGTGTATTGCCTGACGATCTCTTAAAATCAGTAATTATAACTCTGCCAAAAATTCCTGGAACAATTGACTGTGAAAATTATAGAACAATCAGTCTTATGAGTCACATAATAAAGATTTTGTTGAGAATTGTTCTGAGTTGAATTAAAAACAATTTAAGGCCAGAAACTGCTAAACTGCAATATGGGTTTATTGAGGATAGAGGAACTAGGAACACAATTTTCATACTATGAATGCTTTTAGAAAGGGCAATTGAATATCAAAATGATGTCTCTTTATGTTTTATTGATTTCACTAAAGCATTCGACAAAGTGCAACATGAAAAATTATTTCAAATTCTCGCAAAACTAAACATTGATGGAAGGGACCAACAATTGCTTCAAAATTTATATTGGAACCAAACAGCGGCGGTAAATATTGATGATGATATAAGCAGTTGGACTAAAATTCAGAGGAGATAGACAGGGATGAGTTGCCTCACTAGAATTATTTAATATTTTTGCTGAAATGAGTCTCAGAGAAATAGAAGACCTAGATAGGATAAAAATTAGAGGTGTTAACATCAACAATATAAGATATACAGACAATACCACCCTAATAGCAAGTGCTGCAGAAGACCTATAAAACCTCCTAGACAAAGTAGTACAAATGAGTGCAGATTTTGATCAAACCATCAACTATAATAAAAACCAAATGTATGGTAATATCAAAACAGCAGGATACTCCCAACTGCCAATTGTACATTGGTAACCAAGAGATTGAACAAAAGACCGGCTTTAATTGCTTTGGTAGCTTTATATCACAAGATGCTAGAAGTAAAGTAGAAATAAAAAGAAGAATTGCCGTTGCCAAAAACAACTTCCAAAAAATGGAACCCAATTTTACCAGCAGGTACATTTCTATGACAACAAGGCTTCGGCTACTAAAATGTTACGTCTAGCCAATCTTGCTGTGTGCTTCCGAAACGTGGACTATAACACCAGAACTCCAAAGAAACTTAGAAGCAACAGAAATGTTGTTTCTTAGAAGAATGCTGAAAATATCATATAGGGATAGGGTAGCTAATGAGACTGTACTCCAATGTGCCCTTATAAAAAGATCTTTAATGAGAACATTAAATGAGAGGAAACTTAAATTCCTGGGTCACGTCATCAGAAAGGGAGAAACAGAATGCCTAACATTACAAGGCTGTACGCCCGGGAAACGTGGAAGAGGAAGGCAAAGAAGAAAATATATGGACACTGTGATAGAACGAACAGATCTAAGTATGTGAGATATCATTGACGCTGTGTGGGATCGTTCAATGTGGAAAGCCATGATCGCCCAAGCGTGTAACGCGCAAAGCACATGAAGAAGAATCCTTAATTAACGTTTCAGAAATCTAAAATCCATTTCAATAGAAACGGGTCAAATTTGACTTGGAACAGCCTCAATATGCAAAAATTTGTAGCACCTGTACAATAGTATAAAATTTTTCAATATTTTCATTTTTGTGCATTTTGGGTCACTTTAAGAAAAGCCATTGAATTTCAGCTAAAAAAATGGCATTTAGGGTGTTTTTACTGCTGTCAAATGTCAAAATGGGTCAAATTTGACCCAGACAGTACGTAAGGGTCAAAGATGTAAAACAACAGCATTACAAGTCAATAAACTATAATAAAATGTGATGCTGAAGTCAAGTGAGTGGTGGTTGCTGTAGGTTCATTGGAACATAATAGTGCAAGCTGAGAAAGAACAAATAGCAGAAGTCAGCCTCAACTGCTGAGGCACAGAAGTATAGACTAGTGGAAGAGCAAATCCTTGTATAAAAGGAATCCAGGAACTTAAAGATAAACAGGTTCATCAAACTTGAGTAGTCTTCATTTCTGATTTATTCAAGTAATATCTGCTTGCCTCTTGATTTTCTATCAGCATCAAACTTCATTTGCGCTAACGCTTTGCGATTAGCTTTCATTTAAATTAACATTTGAAAGCCTGTCAAATAAGTATTCAACTGCATACATAGTAGCAACATTAAAGCCAGCCATAAAAGAAATGATTGGAGAATTAACCTGTCAATCAAGCATAATGATTACTCTAATCACTCTGCAGGTAGCTCTGATTAATTTTATGCATGTCATTTATATTAACTATCTTCCACTGACTGCATTTTTCCGGTGACACTGCTCTGCTCTTATTGGAAGAAGCTGCAATATTTTTTAATTCCCTCTGCTTTTTCAATCAGACCCAATTTTCAGAGCAAGTTACTTTTGATAAACATTAGCCCATCTGCAGTTGTGTTTTTTTAAAAATAATTCATGGATTTATAATTACATAGCATGGAAAGTGGCCCTTTGGCCCAATTCATCTAGGCTGAGCAAGATGCCAATCTGTGGGTCTACATTTGGCTCACATCCCTTTAAACCTTTTTTGGGTCATGTACCTGTCCAAATGCCTTTCTATCATTGTAATATTTCTGACCTCTACAGCCACCTCTGGTAGCTTGTTCCATATATATCTCTTTGAAAAAGGTGCCCCTCAGATCTTCTCTGAATTTCTCTCCTCTCAGCTTAAACCTACTGCATCTAGAATTTGACTTCTCTCCACTAGGAAAACGCGGGTGACTCTCTACCCTATGCATGCCCCTTAAGATTGTTCAAACCTCCATAAGGCTAATCCTTCATCCTCCTCCACTCCAAGAAAGCAGTCCCATCTTATCCAATGTCTCCTTATAACTCAAATACTTGACATCCACGTGAATTTTTACAGCTCTCTCTTTAGCTTAATCCCATCTTTCCTATAGCATGGGTGACTAGAATGGCACAAAAATTCCAAGTGGCGTTGAAGTAATGATTTATACAAATGTAACATGACATTCCAACTGTTGTACTTGATGCTATGTTTCTGTGATCTACTACATACCCCAGAGCCCTACCATTCACCGTTCTGCAACTCTTTTGTCCGCATTCTCAGTTGATCCAGATCCTGTTGTAAATAAGATAACCTTCTTCACTGACCACTATACCATCACAGAGCCATAGGGCAGAATAGCACAGAAACAGCCCCTTTAGTCAGTGCTGAACCTAGTTCCATCGACCTGCACCCAGACCATTGCCCTTCATGCACCTCCCATCCATGTACCTATTCAAATTACTCTTAAATGTTGAAATGTTGATCTTCTGGTTGCTCCTGGTCAAGATGGTGCCAGCGAACAACAATTCCCTGGGCGACATCTTCCTGAAAGCCCATCACTTCAATTATTTCACTTTCTCTACGTCTTCTGCTTGTTCCTTTTGTCGTGCTTGTGTTACGGAAACTTTTGAAGCCTGTGACATGCAGCTTGAAATTTGATCGAATGACCTTGCGCTCTGCTGTGTCTGGAGAGGACTGAGAGCTGGCTCGTTGAGAAGACCAGAGAGAAGGTCCTGAAAAGGACTGAGAACACAATCTGAAAAAACCAGAGACAGGGTGGGGGATGTGGGGTCATGAACGACTGCATTTCGAAGTGTCAAGGAATGTTGAAGCATCAAGGCAAATGCAGAAGAGAACTGCAGTTGATCTCAATGGAACCACAGGGGGCAATGGTGCAGAGGCCATGAGGACAAAAATGGTTAGTAATCGGGTCACCAATATTTGGACCTGACATGTCACAGAAGGACTGAGTTAGTGCCACCACTCTCTCCAAATGCTGATGGGAAATAGTTTTCAATATCCTGGAATATATGTGTTTATTGGGCTGTAGCTTATGGCTTTTGGCGTTTTCTTTCTCATTACTGATTGGCAGGTGGGCGATATGTTAGGTTTTGTGTGAGGGAGGTGTTGGGGATTTGTTCTTGTTGGTGTTTTTCTCTGTGTGGGCGATCTGTTATTTTTTTGTGTGAGAGAGGGGATTGGAGTTTTGATGCTATTGTTGCTGTTCGTTTATCAAGTGAGGGGGTTGGGAGTTTGATGCTATTGTCACTGTTTTTTATGAGTGTGAAGGTTGGGGATTTGATGCTATTGTCACTGTGTTTTTGTGAGTGTTAAGGTTGGGGATTTGGTACTATTGTTGCTGTTTTTTCTGTGAGGGAAAGGGTTGGGAGTTTGATGCTATTGTCACTGTGTTTTTCTGAGTGAGGGGGTTGGGAGTTTGATGCTATTGTCACTGTGTTTTTGTGAGTGAGGGGGTTGGGAGTTTGATGCTATTGTCACTGTGTTTTTGTGAGTGAGGGGATTGGGAGTTTGATACTATTGTCACTGTGTTTTTCTGAGTGAGGGGGTTGGGAGTTTGATGCTATTGTCACTGTGTTTTTGTGAGTGAGGGGGTTGGGAGTTTGATGCTATTGTCACTGTGTTTTTGTGAGTGAGGGGATTGGGAGTTTGATACTATTGTCACTGTGTTTTTGTGAGTGAGGGGATTGGGAGTTTGATGCTATTGTCACTGTGTTTTTGTGAGTGAGGGGATTGGGAGTTTGATGCTATTGTCACTGTGTTTTTCTGAGTGAGGGGGTTGGGAGTTTGATGCTATTGTCACTGTGGTTTTCTGAGTGAGGGGGTTGGGAGTTTGATACTATTGTCACTGTGTTTTTGTGAGTGGGGGGGTTGGGAGTTTGATACTATTGTCACTGTGTTTTTGTGAGTGGGGGAGTTGGGAGTTTGATGCTATTGTCACTGTGTTTTTGTGAGTGGGGGAGTTGGGAGTTTGATGCTATTGTCACTGTGTTTTTGTGAGTGGGGGAGTTGGGAGTTTGATGCTATTGTCACTGTGTTTTTGTGAGTGGGGGGGTTGGGAGTTTGATACTATTGTCACTGTGTTTTTGTGAGTGGGGGGGTTGGGAGTTTGATACTATTGTCACTGTGTTTTTGTGAGTGAGGGGGTTGGGAGTTTGATGCTATTGTCACTGTGTTTTTGTGAGTGAGGGGATTGGGAGTTTGATGCTATTGTCACTGTGTTTTTCTGAGTGAAGGGGTTGGGAGTTTGATGCTATTCTCACTGTGTTTTTGTGAGTGAGGGGGTTGGGAGTTTGATGCTATTGTCACTGTGTTTTTGTGAGTGAGGGGGTTGGGAGTTTGATGCTATTGTCACTGTGTTTTTGTGAGTGAGGGGGTTGGGAGTTTGATGCTATTGTCACTGTTTTTTTGTGAGTGAGGGGATTGGGAGTTTGATGCTATTGTCACTGTGTTTTTGTGAGTGAGGGGATTGGGGGTTTGATGCTATTGTCACTGTGTTTTTGTGAGTGAGGGGATTGGGAGTTTGATGCTATTGTCACTGTGTTTTTCTGAGTGAAGGGGTTGGGAGTTTGATGCTATTGTCACTGTGTTTTTGTGAGTGAGGGGATTGGGAGTTTGATGCTATTGTCACTGTGTTTTTGTGAGTGAGGGGGTTGGGAGTTTGATGCTATTGTCACTGTGTTTTTGTGAGTGGGGGGGTTGGGAGTTTGATGCTATTGTCACTGTGTTTTTGTGAGTGAGGGGATTGGGAGTTTGATGCTATTGTCACTGTGTTTTTGTGAGTGAGGGGATTGGGAGTTTGATGCTATTGTCACTGTGTTTTTGTGAGTGAGGGGATTGGGAGTTTGATGCTATTGTCACTGTGTTTTTGTGAGTGAGGGGATTGGGAGTTTGATGCTATTGTCACTGTGTTTTTGTGAGTGAGGGGGTTGGGGATTTGATGCTATTGTCACTGTTTTTTTATGAGAGGTGGTGGGGGGGTTCTTGGGCTTTGTGAGTTTTGTTTCTTTTTCTTTGTGCTGGGACGGAGTTGAGGTTTTTTCTTTCAACAATGTTTTCTGGTTTTTCTGTATTTCATTGCTATCTGGAAAAGACGATTATCGGAGCCGTACTGTACGTGCAAACATTGAGAATAAAATGAAACTATGAAACTTTGAAATCGAACCCACATCCACCACTTCTGCTGTCAGCTCGTTCCACACTCTCACCACTTTCTGAGTGAAGAGCTTCCCCTTCATGTTCCCCTTCAACATTTCACCTTTTCATTCTTAACCTATAACTTCGGGTTTTGGTCTCACCCAACCTCAATGGAAAATGCTGGCTTGCATTTGCCCTATCTAAACTCCTAATTTTGTATACTTCTACCAAATCTCCTTTCATTCTTCTACACTCCAGGCAATAAAGTCCTAACCTATTCAACCCTTCCCTAAAAGTCCTGGCAACATCCTTGTACATTTTCGCGGCACTCTTGCAATCTTATTCCAAGATTGAATGCTTTGTTACATGAAGAGGGATTGATGGCTCTGGGCCTGTATTCACTAGAAATCGGACAAATGAGTGGTGACCTCATTGAAACCTCTCGAATGGCGAAAGGCCTTGATGGAGTGGGTGTAGAGAGGATGTCCCCTATGATGAGTGAGTCTAAGCTCAGAGGACACAGCTTCAGCATAGAGGAGTGTCCTTTTAGAATGACGATGACCAGAAATTTCTTTAGCCAGAGAGTGGTGAATCTGTGGAATTCTTTGCCACAGCAGCTGTGAAGACCTATATATAAGGCAGAAGTTGATAGATTATTGGTTGTTCAGGGCATGAAGGGATATAGGGAGAAGACAGGAGATTAGGGCTGAGGAAAATTGGATCAGCCATGATGAAATGGTGGAGAATGCTTAATGGGCCAAATGGCCTAATTCTGCTCCTATATCTTATAGTCTTATAGTCTTATTACATCTTATCTGTAGGTAGGTGACCAAAACTGCACACAATACTCCCAATTAGGCGTCACCAATGTCTTATACAACTTCAACATAATATTCCAACTCCTGTACTCAATACTTTGATTTATGAAAACCAATATGCCAAAAACATTCCTTATGACCTTCTCTACCTGTGAAGCCACTTTCAAGGAATTATGGATTTGTATTCTAAGATTCCTCTGTTCTAATGCACTCTTCAGTGACCTACCACTCACTGTGTAAGCCCTATCCTGGTTTGCCATCTCAAAGTACAACACGCCACACTTGTCTGTATTGAATTCCATGTGCACTTTATCAGCCTATTTTTCTACATAGTCCAGATCCCAGATCAGGGGTGTGCCACAATAGCAAAGCATTTAGTGTGACACTATTACAGCTCAGGGTATCCCAGAATTTGGAGTTCAATTCTGGTGCTGTCCTGTAAAGAGACTCTGTACATCCTTCGGTTTCTTCCCGCAGTCCAAAGGCGTACCGGATAGCTAATTGGTCACTGTTAATTGTCCTCTGATTAGATTAGGGTTATTCATGTTTGTGGGGGGTTGCTAGGCTGACTTGTCTCAAAGACTTGAAAGGGCCTACTTCCCACGGTATCACTAAATAAATAAATAAATAAATAAGTATCAAGCTGTCTTGTTGTCCACAGTTCTATCAGCAATCTTACTAATCATGCCACCTACAATCATCTTGTTGATTAATAAATATGTCAAACAACAGTGGACTCAGCACTGATCCCTGCAACACACAATTGGTTACAGTTTCCAATCTAAAAACACCCCTCCACTCCCACTATCTGCCTCCTAACCCAGCTAATTCTGTATTTAGTTGTTGAATTCACCCTGGATTTCATAAATTCTAATCTTAACGGTCAGCCTACCATTCTGGAACTTGTCAAAAACCTTGATAAAATCCATATAGACAAAGTCTACTCATCAATTCTCTTGGTCACCTCTTCAAATATTCAGTAAAGTTCATGAAATATGATTTCCAACGTACAATCCACATGGACCATCCCCAATCAGTTCTTGCCTTTCCAAATCGGTCCAGTCTCAGAATCCTTTTCTTATCTGGACCTTAGGCTCATTGGTCTCTGGTCCCCTGTCTTATGATTGAGCCCTTCTTAAATTAGGCATTCTCCAGTCTTCTGGCACCTTATTGTGGTCACCTATGCCATAATGACAGCCATAATATTGGGGTCCTGATGTAGGGTCTTGGTCCAAGTTGACTGTTTATTCCTCTCCACGGATGCTGTCTGAGTTCTGGCAATTGCAGAATCTCTTGTGGTCACAATGGCAATAATCTTCTGGGTATCACTGCTTCAGAGACACTTCAGTATCAAGTACCCCACCCCACATCTATTCTAGTTTACAGTGTTACCAGTGAATACCCGGCTCTAAAGTAATTAAATGGTTAAAAAACAAAATTAATTTAACTGAAAATATTTTCTCAGCGTGTTATTTACTTCAAATTCCTAAACATATTCTTTGTTAATAGGTTCATAAAATACTGCTGCCCACAGAAAATCCATCCACCTTGGTTCTCTTTTGACTTCAATCTCGTCTTAAAACGTATCTATTGAAATCATTTCAACTGTAAAATTTTATAAAAAATATCTCAAAAAACGAAATAATGAAAATATTTTAAAACATGACAGCAAGCTTTGGATGCTTATGTTTTAACTGTCTGGTTTTATTCAAATTTAACTAATCAATTCCAATCCCCAATGATTTCATAATAAATTGCTTTGCTCTATTAATATCTACACTCTGTCTTCATTTACAGATATTGTGGAATTGTTCATAATGACTCGTTTCTCTCAAACACTTAAGCCTTTTCCCTGTTTCCCAACATGTCTGCTTGCATTGGCTAGAAGAACATGAAGCTGAAAACATGAGGTTTATCCGTTTCAGTCTTCTGGATATCTAATCACAAAATACATAAATAAAAGGCAAAACAGTTTTCATTTGAGAAAATGAATATTTCAAGGATTTCTATTCAGACAGTAATTTGAATGAAGTTAAAAAGAAAAATCCTCAATTCCTGTTACAATTTGGAAAAAGATAACCATAAAAGATTCTTCAGGGTCAAGGGGTCCAAGCTTCAAATTGATGCGCTATTATACATGTCTGCAGTTAGCCATCATGATTTTAATAACATGAAGGTAAGAAGAGTCATAAAAATTCCATTTAAACACACTTTAAGGTTTAATAAGATTAAATTTCACTCCCAATTGATTTCAGGCACCCCTTTAATTTACCTGAAACTTTAAATTGCATAAATGTATTTCTGATGCAAAATTGGAGCTGGTGCTCTTTAACAATGAAATTCCATTCTCACACAGTTCTGCAGTATTAGTGTCTGCCACCTATGAAATATAATAAGCAAAAAAAAGGATTCTTCTATATGGGCAGAATTGGGACAGTATAAGTACAGGATTATATCATCATATTATATTAGTTCTCTTCTGGTTCAGAAAATAAAAATTTAAGAAATCTCTTCTCTAGCAGTATCCATTTTTATCTGTTAGCTACAATTCAGATTTATGGATCCAAATTTGCAAGCTACCATAATTCTCTAACTTACAGAGATTCAGTTCTTTGTTAGCATTTATATGTTTTGAAAGCATTGTCTTACTAGATTGTGGAAACTTGTGATATAATAAACCCAAAGAACAAGTGATTGATCCCTCCAATCTACAGATGCATAATTGAAGGCCTATGAATATCAATTTCTGATTATGAGCTGGGGTTCCTATTTTCCATTAAGTTTGATGTACATTCTGAAAAATTACTGCTCTTGAGTGTTGAAAATATTACAGTCTTCAGTGGAAGCTATTTGGCATGCTAAATGTAGCAACAGATCTTTATAAATACCTGTGCTAAAAGTGGTTCAGGAAGATGAAACTGATCTTTAAATATCTTGTTATTTTGAAATCTAGATTAGAGAGGCAAATTACGTTTGAAATAAAGTAGTAATGCACAGTAAGCAAAAAAAATTAAGTAACTATCTTCATCAGTCATAATATTGATTCATTGAAATCGAGCAAATGTATTAACCTGGCACGGCTGAAGTGAAGTAGCACTGCCACTTGTAGTTTCAAATATTATTAATCACCTCCAGTAAAATGAGCCTCACTTACTGTCCATGGGGTTGTGGGTGCAATCATGTCACATTAGTGATGTGCAACTTGAGTTATGAAGGCATATTCTTCCACATTCATTGAACATACCTCCGAGTAGTTATAAAGTTATAGTAAGAAGACTATGTTCAATTTTAATTGGACATAAAATATGAATATTGTTCACTTCTTGATACCTTTAATTAATGTTCCACTTGAAACAAGACTCAGCAATTGCATAACAAATAACACTTGTCACCCTTCTCATTTAATAATATAATGGTTATTACTTATCTTTTATAACCGACATAATAAGCCTTTTGTTGCACAAACTGGGCTGTCATTGCACATGGGCTTTTTTTATCTAGCTGAGTAATGCTTTTCTATAGCTTTTAATATATGAGGAGCAGCAGGCAATGCATTATTCTGGAACACTTGATAAATGGCACAATTAATTTGATACTTTGTTTTCGAGTCAGATCATAAAGGTGTTTACAGTTTTAGGTTAATTTGATGTAGCCATTGTTCATTATTATTAATGTGAGAATTAACTGAACAGGAATTCCTTGTGTCAAAATCTTGAAGCATTAGCTCTGGGGCAGTTGTGTGCTTGCTATTGAGGAACCCAATGAATATTTATCAACTTACACTGTTCCTAAAGTGCCTCTCATTTTGCATATTTTGTCATATAGCTGGAATAAAATGTTGGTTGAAATAGAATGCATTAGTCTTACTTATGCATCTTGTATAAGAATAACGATACTGTGTGAAAATACAGTTCAGGGAAAAAATGACCATGTCGTACTAATTATCATGGAAACCCCACATCTGCAGCATTAATTAAAGAAAAAAGATCGCGGGGGTTAAAGAAAATAAATTCCGATAGCTTCACAACTGTAAAGAATGCTGTGGGTTTCGTTCAGTGTGAGAATACCAGTTTGGAAGTTGTAAAAGAGTGTGAAGACAAAGATTGGCACTAATCACAGCTTCCAGGAAAAATGCTTTATGGGTTGTTGCAAAGGGCAATTAGACTGACTAAAATGGAAACAGTAACAGCTGTCTGTTTGCTTTAATTACGCCAGAAACTGTACAGAGGCAAATGACAGGGAATCCAATGAATTCAACATTTCTTGCTGTCATTTGAGTGGGCTCTAAATATCCCACTTCAGGGATTTCAATCATAGGATCATAGAAAATTTATAATACAGGAGGCTATTCTGTTCATTGTGTCTGTGACAGTCAAAAATCAGCTACTCAACCTAATCTAATTTTCCAGTAATAGGTCAGCAGTTCTGCAAGTCACACCTCTTTGTGTATACATTCCTAAGACTGTTTAACTGAGATAAAGCTTTCTGTCTCAACCATCTTTTCAGTCCCTGAGGTCCAGGGCCTAATTATCTTCTGGATGAAATGTTTTATGTGTCCTCCAATTGCTCAAAGTTATTTTTAAAAATCAATGCTTCTGTTCTTGAACATTCTTTTGAGAGAAACATTTCATTCCTTTTCAATCTAGCTACCGTCCTCATTATTTGATGCACTTCATGTAGTCTCCTCTTAGCCCTCTCCAGTCCAAAGAAAGCTTCCCTAGCTCATCTAAATTTTCCTCATAAAATGCAGCTCTCCAATTCAGTGAATATTCTCATAAAGCTACTCTGCACCTTCCTGTAGAATGACATACAACGTTAATATGGCAAGTTTTGATCTACCAAGTTCTAGCACAACCTCCTCACCTTTATATGGTGAATAAAGGAAAGCATCCATAAGACTTCTTTAGATTATTGACTTGTCCTGCCATAGAAAACCTACAGCACAATACAGGCCCTTTGGCCCACAAGATTGTGCCATCTTTAATGATCTTCAGATATACTGTGCATTCAAAGGTACCACTGTTTCCCATTTTTCTCAAACTGTAATGCTTCAGATTAAATTTCATTTTAAAATTCTATGGCTGTCCATACCATTCTATGTCTAAAGATTTCCTTCTCAGTGTCAACTACATCATTATTTTTTTTATCTTCAAGCATCTGTACTGTGTCCTTTCATAGAAAAGCAGCATCCATAATCAAAGATCTTCACCACCCAGACTACATTCTTTTCTCACTGTTGCCATCAGGTAGAAGGCATAGGTGTCCGAAGACTCACACCACCAGCTTCAAGAACAGTTACTACCCCTCAATCATCAGGCTCTTGAACGAAAGGGGGGTAACTACACTCATTCTATTTCTATAATTCAGAGCTCCATGGAACACAATTAGTAGCAACTTCCATTCACAGAATCACTTTTCTTTCTGCCACTGAGCTGACTTTGGATTCACTTTGTACCTCTCCTTTAGATCCCATGGATTTGACCAACCTGCAGTGTAGGACCTTACCAAAAATGGTACTAAAATTCATGCCTGCCTCAAAAGCACTGCTCACATTTGCTCTCTATGTCTTTGGCTCAAAAACTTCAATCAAGTTAATCAGATATAATTTTTCCTTAAGGAATCTGTGTTGAATGAGCCGGATTAATCTATGTATGTTATCTAAATGAAGACTTATGCTGTTCCTTGGCATGGATTCCAAAAATTTGCCCATCACTAAGGTTTGTAATGATTTATCTCTGCCTCCTTTTTTAAAATAACATTAGCAAGCCTCCAGTAAGGACTATGGAGGAATCAAGCCACTTCAGTTCCCTTCCAATTTCTTTTAACAACTTGGAGGATATTTTTTCATGGTTCTGTTTCAGAAGGACTGAAGCTTTGAATGATTCTTCTATTATTATGATTTTATTTTATCCTATGTTTCATACTCATTTGATTAACCACAATGCTTGGTGAAGGTAGTTGCAAAATATTCATTGAGACCTTTACCCACATCTTCCACGTAATGGCTACATTTAGGTCCCCAATAGGTCCTACTCTATTTTAGTTATCCTACTGCTCATTATAAGTGTGATTTCAAACCTCTCTTTCTTTGGTTTTATTTACCAATGAGTTTTTATTTCGTTTTTGCTCCTTTTTTCCTGAGCACTTTGACCAATAGGTGTTTAAGTGTGTATAAAGCCAGCTGCTTTAGATTTTCAAAGCAAGTAAAAGAGCTTAAGCCAGATCGCAGTTCAAATGCAGTTTTATTCACATAAGTGAATTATGCAGTACTTATCTTTAGCTCTATCTAAGTGTCTGATCCCAAAACACTATCACTTATGCTTGGGACCAGTCACAATATCCTTGCAGGACTCAGAGAGTCAGGGAGTCTCTGCTCTTCATGTGGGTTAGTTTCCTGCTTCAGGTGTTGTCAGTCCAGCACTTCGCTCCTTTGACTGGAGCATTCAAAGTCAATATTCACTGGACTCCGGTGTTCATCCTTCACTGCTAGGCGGCAGACGGAGTTATCAGTGCTCTGGTTTGGTGATGGTTGGGGGTGGAGGTGATATCATTATACCTCTGCTGTCACCTTCCAGAAACTTTTCTTGGCTCGACCAATTAGATTGCAAAGTGTGAGGGTCACTACTAGCCACTTCAAATTCAGGGGAAGCTTCAAATTCAACCCCCAAATGAGATAGGGATGGTCTAGTTGCCAATTATTTTCCCTTGGTGTTGCTTCTCTTTCCCTGGGCTGATACTTACGTTATATATTCAATCATTAATCAATGAGCCTGCACTGTGGTCATGACCACCTAAGAGTGACCTAGTATCATATTGCATGTTTAATTCAGCTAGTTTTGGATCTTACACTAG
This sequence comes from Hypanus sabinus, assembly GCF_030144855.1. NCBI lineage: Eukaryota > Metazoa > Chordata > Chondrichthyes > Myliobatiformes > Dasyatidae > Hypanus > Hypanus sabinus. The sequence goes on from NC_082709.1 coordinate 34,415,817, forward strand.
GATTGGGTCAAAGCTATTTTTCCTATTGTTCCTAGTTCCCTGTTCTGAGGACCTTTACTTTTCCAATTTCCCTGGTCATTTCACATCTATAGTCTTCAGTGGAAGAAAATACAGTGGAAAACAACACAACCAGGTTCTGAAACAGTCTTTACCCCTCAGTCATCAGGCTCTTGAGCCAAAGGGGTAACTTCACTCAACTTCATTTGCCCCATCACTGAAATGTTCCCACAACCTATGGACTCACTTTCAAGGACTCTTCATCTCAGTTTCTTGAAATTTATCTGTCGATCAATCTATCTATCTGTCTATCTATTTATTTATTATTTCTTTCCTTTTGCATTTGTACATTTTGCTATCTTTTACACACTGGTTGATTGCCCAAGTTAGTGCAGTCTTTCATTGATTCTATTATGGCTATTATTCTTTTATAGAGTATATTATTACTCAATAATATTATATATATAATTGAGTATGCCTGTAAGAAAATGAATCTCAGCATATTACATGGTGACATAAATGTACTTTGATAATAAACTTACTTTGAACTTTATCCTGGTTTAACTTCTGAGAATCTGACAAAGATTCTGATCTTGCCTCATCATGATCTTTATGCCACTAGAATTAGTTGTCCCGTCCTTTCATTGTGTGGGAATATTTTTTTTCTAAATACTTGGTATTTCCTTCTCAAGTGCTTTTGATTTACCTTGAAATAGTTGTTCAATATTAATTTTTCCAAAACTAGTTCTCTGTCTTGTCAAGTTGGCCTTCTCCTAGTTCAGAAGCTTTATATTTTATAAATCAACTCTTTCTTCCAAAGTTATACTTTGTCCAATTAAATTATTATCTCCAGTACAAAAATACTTTCTTGCTGCCCTCCTGAAGCAAAATCTAGAATTGTATCTTCTCATTGTATTTGAATACAACAATGAAGCAGAGTTCAGTGCAGAACTAAAGAAGTAAAGTTGGATATGCCAGACTGCAAATGGGACGTTAAAGTGAGATCCTCACATTGATGCAAAGGTCCATTGCCATTGTTTTGGAGGAAAGTAAAGAGTTCTCCCTGATGTTCTGATCAATATTCATCCAAATGTCAACAGCAGTAACATTGAGATAAATACTCTGTGGGCCAAAGAGAGTGAGAAGCGTCTCAGTCCAAAGTGTTGACTGTACTCTTTTTCATAGATGCTGCCCAGCCTGCTGAGTTCCCGCATTTTGTGTGTGTTATTTAGGGAAGCTAATATTTGCAATTCAACTTCTAGTCACACACAATTCTGACAGAAATATATTTCTGATCCTTCATCATCGTTGGGCCAAGATCCTGGAAGTCTCCATTTAGCAGCACTGTAGAAGTTTCTCTGTCGTGTAAACTGCCGCATTTCAAGAACACATCACATCATTATGTACATGTCGGAATGGGTAATAAACTGGGCTGACCGCAATGCTGCATTCAATGAAAAGCTAAACCAATTTTTTTTTTCACTTTAAGTCTATGAAACAGATGTTTCTGATTTCTAAAAATCACAAAAATAACACTCTTGCTGGAAATCTGAAACAATAACAAACATGAGTTAAAATATCTTAAGAGAAACAGAGTTAACATTTCAGGTTGATGACCCTTCTGTTGCACTTTGGTTTTTTATCCTGGTTGTAAATTTTGCTCAGGAACCATTCTTTCATTCTTTCTCTTTAATCAGGTTTCATTCGTGAAATTTTAATTCTCTTCAATTCTTGGGAAAGGAATAAGAATGCCATTAAAGTGGAATTGTCTGGAAATTTATCCTCAGTTGACAGTGTGCTAAATAGTAGCAGCAAGGATTTTACTCTGTTTTGGAATTCAGTTCTGACCAAGCATTTCTGAGTGGCTATTGTGTTTACATTCTTATATGTTACCCCGATTCCTCAATTCCCAGGACTCAAACTTACACAACATGCATTTTCTCTACTTTACCTTGCTGCTAGTTTCTTGCTCCTTCTCAGCAGATGATCTCCTGATACCCAATTAAAAACTACTGATGTTCAGTGAAGTTCTATATATGGGAATTCATTCAACCAGACTTCATGTTAGAAACTGACAACAGCTTATGCTCCACCAAGATAATGTGTTCAGAAAAATCTCATTGTCCCACCTGAATGACTGATGTCTATATTTTCCATACTCCTGGTTCAATCCAGAAAAATATCCTCAAAATTATGAATCAGCAATATTTTTCATCTAAGTTCACCACAGTTTGTCACAAGTAACTGTTCTTTTCTGATTCATCATCATTTCTGGTACTTCACTTCCATTTTATACTGCCTATGCTTGTCGTGACATGTGATGCATCATATCTATTAAGATATTAAGGATACAGTTCTCTAGCGTCATTTTAAGACAGCAATGATTTCTCAATACAATTTATCTTCTTAAAAACTATAGTCTGCTTGTCTTTGGATATTTTCCTTCTTCCATTGAATGATGTATTGTCAAATATACTGATTGCATCTTGCTTCATGTATATTGAGAGAACTATGGATGTTTTATTTAAATTTGATTGTAGCTCATTTTGAACTGTGGATACATTCTTATGAAGGAAGGTACTAATGGGGTCAGTGCTTCATTAGGTACAAGGAGATGTAAACAATGGCTATGATGCAAATGCGGGCCAATGCAGAAGGATAGTTCTGCATGGACTACTGGGCCGAGGGGCCTGTTTCCGTGCTGTGCTATAGTGCTCTATGTGATCCAAAAGATTCAGAGGTATGAGATTCACGGTGATGTGGTTGTTTGGATTCAGAGTTAGCTTGCTCATAGAAGAGAGTGGTTAACAGTAGCACAGTGTTATTCTGGCTGGAAGTATGAGCGATGTTCCACAGAGATCAGTGCTTGAAACCTTTGGTGGTTGTGACGTATTTAAATGGCTTGGATGAAAATAAAGACCCATGGTTTAGTAAATTTGAAGACAACTAAAGATTGCTGGAGTTGCGGACAGTGAAGAATGTTTACAACAGAGTTTCGATAATTACAGGTATGGGCAGAGAAATGGCAGGTGGAATTTAATCCAGAAAAGTGCTGCATTTTTAGGGGTCTAATGTAAGGAGAGAATATGCAATTAAATGACAGGATCCTTAACAGCATTTATGTATAGAAGGGTTTTGGGGTCCAAGACCTTAGCTCTCTGAAAGTGGTCATGCAAGTCGATGTTCCACTGGCAGCTACAGGTCAGTATGTCTCAGTCCTTCTTCATCTCCTCACGTTCACCGTAATTCAGCAGATGTCATAACAATGAACTGAAAGTTTGAAATTGTGTTTCACTCTAGAGAGAAACTGAGACTCCTTTCAGTAAAAGAGACACCTGGTATCCTTAGATCTCTGGCAAGTTGTCATTCACATGGAGAAATTTACAATAATTTAGATTGTAGTTTACAGTGAGTGCTAGTGATTTGCATCAGAATTGGAGAACCAATTCCAACCGTTGAGTAGATATCCTCAGGAAAAGAATTTAATATAAAGCAACATGTTTGCATATGCTGTAATCTGAAATATAACAGGAGAATGTTGCAAATACCTGCAGGTCAGGGCAGCATGAAAAGAGGGAAATGAAATAAATGTTTCTAGTTGATGACTTTCCATTGTAATTCAACAACTGGGACTGTAACTTCTCCCTTGCTGCATTGCCAACCATACAAGATCAAATAACTTTCTGTTCTGTATTCATCTTGAATCCTTTCTGATGTGTCAAATTAACATGGAATAGGGATAATGGTAATATTATTTTGTGTTATGGTTTAAAATTTGCAGCCATTTTTGGTTAATATTCCCTACTTTTCCATTCTGAGGTCAGATTTCCAATATACTTTCCCTATGGATGAATCTGATATCAATCACACACCTTTCACTTTCCCGCTTGATGTTACGCTTTTGCTCTGCAATCATACTAGGAATTTTTGCATTAGTTTCCCTAACTTTCCTCTCTCTGTTACCTTATTACATGGTCTTGCAGAATCAAATCCAGCTGTATCCCATTCCTAAATGCTTTCTGAAGTCAAACCCTGGGGGAAATCGACTTGAAACCACCCATCAGTTTGAAAGAAGCCACGGCAGTCAGTATATATAACAAACTGACTATGTAAGTGGAAATACAGAATAATAGTAAAAGGTTTGAACTGGTGGAGATGTGCAGTGGAATTCTTCAGGAATCGACACAAGGACCAGTGAAAGAGTTATGAGTGAGGGAACATACAGTAGTTATAAGATAAATTAAAATAGAGTTGAGTAGAAATTAATTTTTGCTGTGGGGGCAAAATCTTTACAATTCTCTATGGCAAAGGGGTGTCAAGGCTGGATCATTAGATTGGGGTAGGTGCACTTTCAAAAGACTGGGGAAGTAAAGGGTATGGGTAAATGGCACAGGTCAGCCATAATGAAATATGGGGCAGCTGGATAGATCTGGTGGCATACTTCACTCCTATTTCCTACTGTTTTTCTTAGAACATCATCTGTATATGGACAGTATCTGAACTATCTCCTATGAAAGCAATTGGGAAGCAATGAGGAAAAGGGAATTAATGGGCTAGATTCTGGGGAATGATTTGGAAGGTGAAAACTTGGGAAAAATTAGGAAACTGTTATAATAGTAACATAGAGTTTGAATAGATATGTAGAAAAGGAGATAGACCATTTCAAGATAAAACTAGTCAATTGGAGGGAGACCAGTTTCAATGGGATGAGAAAAGATCTGACTCAGGTAAACTATGTTGAAAGCAGGTAAAACTGTAAATGACAAGTGGGAGGCCATTGAAGTGGAGATAAATCAGCTGCTGAATAAATGCAATCCCATTAGGGAGAAAGGCATGGAGATTAAAGCTAGATTTCATTGATTGACCAAAAGGGTAGATTGTAAAACAGAGCAGAAAGTAAGAGCAAGTAACACATGTTAAGCTGTTAATGTAAGTGGGAACCAGACTACTGTAATTCCCAAAGGTTCAGATGGGAAACAAAAAGGAAAAGTGGAGCAAAGAGAGAGCATGAGAAAGGACTTCTGGCAAACATATTAGAGAATCCCGAAGATTTCTATAGGCACTTGAACAGGACAGTGGTTGTAAGAGGAGAGATGGGCTAAACAGAAACCAAGAAGGACCAAAGAACCTTGGAAGCAATAGACGCAAAATACTGGAGGAACTCAGTAGGCCAGACAGTATCTATGGAAAAAAAGTACAGTCGATGCTTCCAGCTGAGTCTCTTTGACAGGGATATTGAAAGGCTTAGAGAGAGTGCATGTGGAGAGGATATTTCGTATAGTGCGAAAATCCAGGACCAAAGGACACGGCATCAGAATAGAGGGATATCTACTTATAAAAGAGATGAATTGGAATTTATTTAGCCAGATTGTAGTGAATCTGTGGAATTCATTTCCACAGATGGCTGTGGAGACCAAGTCAATGGGTATGTTCAAGGTGGAGGTTGATAGGTCTTGATTAGTCAGGACATCAAAGATTACGGGGAGAAGATAATTATAATGGATAATAAATCAGCCATGATACAATGGCAGAGCAGACTCAATGAGCAAGATGGCCCAATTCTGCTCCTATATCTAATGACCTAGGGAAACCCACTTCTGGAAGCAGAGGGCAAGATTGAGGTAAAAATGAGTATCTTCGCCAAAGAAGATGATTCTGCCAGAGTCTCAACAACAAAAAGTAGCTAAGATTCTGTATAGCCTATAATTAAATGAAGGGGGTTACTAAAATGCCAACTGCACAATGGGATACATCACCTCATCTGAGAGAGAAGATTACTAGATTGCTGATGAATATAAAATCTAAAAATTACAAAGGCCTTGGTCATCATCTTCCAAACCTCCATAGGTCTAGGGGTATAGCCTGAGGACTGGAAAATAATAAATGGCTTCCCCTTTAAAAGGAGTAGGGAGAAACCCAATAGTTACACCACTTGGTAAAGAATCTAGATAGAGTTGAGACTATTGCCATTAATGGAAAATTCAGGAAGCAGAAAAAAAAGACCAAAATTATCTAGTTCCTGTCTCACTGTAATCCTGTAGGATTCTGGGGAGACTGTAACTTAAATATTGTATGTATCTCTGGTCAACCTACCTCAGGAAGCATAATATTGTGACAGGAGTGCAGCAAAGATTGAACAAATTGATCGGTGTGGCAGTGGGTTTGCTCTTTTTGGTAGATGCAGTCTAGACTTGTATTTCCTAAATTTTAGAAGGGACATTGATCAACTCATTTAACCCTACAAAATTCTTAAGAGGTTTAGAAGTTTATTATGCATTTTAGTTATTCTCTCAAAAGCAGTGGTTCAGTCAATCAGGACAGAGATAAGGTATAATCTCCTCACTAAGAATCTTTGGAATTCCATAGTAGAGAGAGCCATGGAGACTCAGTCACTGAGCTTATTCACAACTTAAATTGGCAGGTGTTTGGATTTTTAGGGAATGAAGAGGAATGGAATTAGTGCAGGTTCACAGATTCTCTCAAGTAATGATCTAAATGAATGAGAAGCAGGCACAAAGGGCCGAACTGTCTACTCATGCCTGATCGCTCTTTCACAAATTTGGCTCAGATCTGCTGGGCAGAATGGCATCCATCCCAACTCCATCTTTTTGGTGGTTCTATGAGTGCAGAAGAATTTCCTATTATCTCAGTCGAACCAACAGAACAAACTGCTCCTGTAGTGTATTTTGCAAACAACAGAATTACTACATTCTACTTAAGATTGTAGCATTTGTTTCCTGCTGATAGAAAGTCTGCAATTCATACATCAGAAGTCTTCTTAATACTGTTTGCAGATTTAATGGACTATAACCAAACAACATCCTCAGTATAACTCTGCGAGTCTCATGATCTTCTGCATTTTTGTTTTATCATAATATTTATTGATATTACTTGAGCTCATGTTCTATGATTGGTGACTCTTTCTCACTAGGACAGTGTGGCATGCAAATTGATGTTAGCAGTTACTCCTTAATGGTGCACAGTGGACCAGAGCCAGTGCTGATTGCTCTTAGTAGTGGAGTTAATCAAGCACAGGATTAATATCTGGGCACCTAGACTATTGGTTCGAAGACATAAGTTTGAATGTTACCATGGTAAATGGAGAATTTGGTAAATTGGTAATTTCCTTTATTATTTGTCACATGTACCAAGGTACAGTGAAAAGCTTTTATGCTTTCCATATCGATCACTTCAGCATAGAACATAGGACACAGAATAGTATATGCTCTTCAGCCCTCAATGTTGTGCCAAACTTTCAACCTGCTCCACAATCAATCAAATATTTGCTTCCTCATAGTCCTTCCTTTTTCTTTCAGCCATGTGCTTATCTAAGTCTCTTAAGACTCCCTACATTTCTCTAACGTGCCTGCCTCTACCACCAGCCCTGGTAGTGCATTCCACACATTTACCACTCTTTGTGTAAAAAAAAACTACCTCTGATATTTCTCCTATAATTTACTCCAATCATCTTAAGATTATGTCCTCCCATATTAACTATTACTGCATTTGGAAAATGACACTGTTGACCACTCTATCTATGACCATTATCATAGATGTCTTCATCAAGTCACCTCTCATCCTCCTTCATTCCAAACAGAAAAGACTCACTCAAACTTTCATCACAAGACATGCTCTTTAATCCAGGCAGCATAATGGTAAAAATCCTCTGCACCCTCTATAATACTTGCAGATCATTCCTATGATGAAGTGACAAGAAATAAACCTAAGTGTGGTATAGTCAGAGTTTTAAAGAGCTGCAACATCACATCACAACTCTTGAACTCAATCCCTGACCAATGAAAGCCAACCCACCATACACCTTCCTAACCACCAATCAACTTGACCGGCAACTTTCAGTGATCTATGGATTTGGATGGCAACATCCTGCCAGTCCTCCACATTCCTCACAATCCTGCAATTAACCTTGTAGTCAACCTCCATGTTCATCCTTCCACAGTATATCAGTTCACACTTTTCTGGATTAAAGTCCATCTGTCAAATTTCAGCCCAGCAGTGTATCCTATCAAAGTCCTATTGTAAGCTATGGAAACTTTCAGTACTGCCCACAACATCATCAACCTTCACGTCAACTGCAAACTTACCAACCCAGCCTTCTATTTCATCTTCTAAGAAATATATAAAATTCACAAAAAGCAGGGGTCCCAGAAGAGATCCCTGCAGAACACCACTGGTCACCAACCTCCAGGCAGAATATGTGCTGTCTATCAGCTTCCGCATTCTGTGGGCAAGCCAGTTTTGATCAGTGCATTGAGGTCATTTTTTGGCCCTCCTTTGGTTGAGGTCAACCTTGGATGATCTGTGCTATCTGTCTACATAGTTGGTGCGGCACCATCTGTGGCTGATGAGACCAATGTGAGAGTGGCAGTTTCTGTTGCAAGGGTTGTATCTATAAATTGTCTCAGCTTTGCTGTGGTTGCAGCAATCTTTTCTATGGGCACATTTGTCTTCTGCCTCTTGCAGGGTTTTTCTTTAGGGTGTTGGTTCAGAGTGTTGCTCCACACGGTGCGGTTGGCTGTAAGTTCCTCCCAGGACTCAATATTGGTGTTCAGTGCCTTCATGTCACACTTGCAGATGTCCTTGTAGAGCAGTTGTGAGTGGCCAGCAGTTCTCTTACCTGAATTCAGCAAACCATAGAAAATGTCTTTTGGGCTCTGGCAATCCTACATGTGGCAGATGTGGCCCAGCCTGCGCTGCCTCTACTGTATGAGCAGGGTGTACACGCTAGGAAGGCTGGCATAAGAAGGAACCTCAGAAATGGGTACTCTATTTCTTGAGGTGATGCCCAAGATGCAATGAAGGCACCTTAAATTGAAGGCATTGAGCCTTATCTCCTGCATAGCGTATACTGTTTAGGTCTTGCTGCTGTACAGCAGTGTGGTGTGACACAAGCATTGTACACTGCCATCTTTGTTTTATCTGAGAGTTTTGAGTTATTCCAGATTCATGTGGTAAGGTGGGCAAGGGTTGTTGCAGCCTTCCTAATGCAAGAGGAGAAAACCAAAATGCAGAAAGGAGGTTCCTCCAAGAGGACCTCAACCTTGCTGTGGTTTGGAGGCTTGCGTGCCTCAAACTGGAGTCAGGGCTTTATGCTTTGGCTCTTAGGAGGGTCACCCTTGCCAAGCAGGTCAAACAGTAGAGTCTAGACTAACAATGGTACAACAGTCCTCCAAGGTTGGTGGTTCAGTTCAGTTCAGTTACAACCCTGACTGGTAAAACAAAATTGTTATAGAAACAGCAATGAAAGATCCTTCTACATCTGTGTATGATGGTATCCCTGAGTTTCCACCTGGGACTTGCATGAAGAGAAAACTGCGAGGAGGCTACTGGCATGATGAAGGAAGCCCTCGACCACCAGAGATGGAGGACCTTCACTGTTGCTCTAAATGCCAGCAGTATAATGAGTAGTAAATAAATAAGTAAGAAAGGGGGTTACAGATACAAAGAAAGTGCACTACTGGCAGACTGGTAAATTGCAAGGCCATAACGAGGTGCATTGTGATGTCAAGAGTTCATCTTAACTGAGTAGCAGACCTTTAATAGTCTAACAGTGAAATCAAAGCTACCCTTGAGCTAGAAGGGTAATATAGCTTTATGGTTTATAGCTTTTGTTTCTTCTGCCCTAGGAGTGAGTTCTTTGATAAAGTCAGTTGCTTTACTCAGGCAGCAAGAAGAGTAGATGAAGTCCATGGAGGAGAGGCTGGTTTCACTGGTGTGCAGAACTGTATTCACAACTTTATGCTGTTTCTTATGGTCATGGTCAGAGCCAGGGCCATAGCAAGCTGTTAGATAAATCTGGAATTTAAAACACTACGCTCATAAAGTATATCTGGTTTAGTTACATCCTTCAAGGAAGTTTGTCATCTTTACCTTGTCTACACCAGTCATCAATATATTTGACTCTTAAATGCTTCCTTAGTTCAGGGGCAAATCAGTCTCAGCATATCTGGCATCCACTTGTGAATGATTAAGAATGAAATATGTTTTTTTTGGAGATTGTATAGTCTGATCACCACGGATAAATGCATTCGGATTTACTTAGGAGAAAATAGCACTGAGAAACATTAATGTGTATTAAGAAAGTAAGAGCACTAAAATGAAAGCATAAAGATAGAAGCATTATACAAAGGGTTAAATTTCTTTCTTTGTCAGACATGTTATTCACAGTTTCCTAATCTGTATTACTTCTGAATGAGACACCCTTCCATGGACTCTTAATAATGCCCCCTTGCTAGTAGGTACATTGATTTCTATGTTAATCAGAACTGAAATTGTGGCACTTATTTTATGTCAAAAGTGCCCATGGAAATAGAACTGTCTATCAACCATATTCAAGGACAGAATACCATTGCAAGCAATGAATGACATGGTGTCAGGCCTGCACATGCAGACTCCTCTGAGTCACCTGCCATTCATCTCCAAATAATCGTCTGCAGCCTATTTAAACCCAACTCTCATCTACAATCCTTACTCAGCTATCGAAGCAGTCAGCATCAATCAGTTTCTCCTAGCCTTCAGAAACTTCGTTACCTTGTTGTGTTATGTTTCTGTTCTCCTTTTTTGTGGCCCATTATAGCTTGTTATTTTGCAGTTTATTAATGTTATCACTCACAACTGAATTGTCTCTGCTGCTCTGCGTTTCAGACAAGCCTCCTCTACATTTCCTGACAGTATGAGTGAACCAAAGACTGAATCAGCACAGAATTCTTGCCTAAAGAAAGTCATCCATCAACGGGAGCCCATGATCCAGAAGCAGCAGCAAGCCATTTGCCATCTTGCCACCCTCATCCAACTCTCTGTCTCGATACAGCAGAACTGCTCGCTCTGAGCCCTGGATTCCAGTGCCTGAATGCTTCAACTGATCCCAACCCTATGGATGTTACAAGGTAAACTGAGTGCCTTTGTCATCTTTTCTTGACTGGGCAAGCTCTGACCTGGGGCGCTGATAATTGGGACAATAAAGCCACCAATTGCAACAATTATGAGGAATTCTTCGCTGAGATGTGCCGAGTTTTCAACCATCTGGGAAGTGGAAGGAGGCCAGCAGAACAGATACTTTGCCTGCATCATGTCTCATGTTTGGTGCTGGATTACACTGAGGACCCTTGTGGTGGTTTGCAGCTGGAATGCTGAAGCACTTCTGGCCCATCACTATTATGGCCTCTCAGAGTGCTTGAAAGACGACTCAGGAGATACCTACCGAAAGCCTCATCACTCTGACCCTCTGAATTGACAAGCTTCTTATGGAACGACCCTTCAGATCATCAGCCAGAACCCAAATTCCATTCCCAGATCCATCCCAGGACCCCCGCAGTTAGGGAGAGCTCCTTTAAACCGCCCCCACCCCGAGCACAAGGGGTCGTGGAGAGTTAACCTGTCGGCATGCTGTAGAGCTGCCGATCACCCATGCATCAAATGCTCACTGCGTCTGGGGAAACAGCACCACCAGGTAGAGAGGAGGTGCCTTCTATCTCGCAAGTACCCCCGGCCCCTCTTTCCAGCACCATAGCCTAACTTACCTTCACTGTTCTTCTCCATACTCCAGTATGCCGAGAGGAGGCTCTGGTGGATTCTGGCATAGCAGACAACTCGACTCTGTGTTTGCAGCCTGAACTCCCTATCAAGCCTTTTTCTCACTCCTTCTGTATCACGGCCATTGACAGATGTTCCTGGAGGTCTGGGATGATCAGAGCACACACTTGGTTTGTACACATCAGCACTGAAGAGCACCATGAGTCCAGCCGATTGCTCCTTATCGACTCAGCCAACACACCCCTGGCTCTGCACTCCCGATCCTCACTTTGCCTGGTCATCCGGATCACTGCTGAGTTGGGGACACATCTGCCAGATCACCTGCTTACAACCTCAGTTGACTTCACCTCTTAAATCTGTGGAGACGAAGGAATCTCTCAACATTATGGAACTCCCACAGGAACACCATGACTTGGCTATTTCCTTCAATAAAAGGGAAGCAGCACGCTGCCGCCTCTCAGACCACACCACTGCGCGATTGACCTCCTCCCCAAGGTAATCTGTTCCCTCTCTGTCCCGCTGAGGCCCAAGCCATGAATGACTACATCATCTAAGTGCTACAGCATGGATTCATTTTACCATTCTAGTCTCCAGTCAAAACTGGATTCTTCTTTGTCAAAAAGAAAGTTGGGGGTCTTTGTAATGTGGACTCAACAAACTCACCATTAGAATCAATAGCTCCTCCCCTTGATGGATAGAGCATTTGAAACACTCCATGGGGCCCAGATCTTCATCAAACTGGATCTATGGAGCATGTATAACCTGATCCACATCCACCAGGTGACTGTGGAGGACGATGTTCATGATACCTATCCAACTTTTCAACAGCCCAGCCATTTTCCTAAGTCTTCATCAAGGAGATCCTCTGCGATATGCCATACAAGAATATGTTTGTCTATCTTGATGACATTTTCATCTTCTCCAAGGACCTCCAAGACCACATCTGTCACTCCGTTCAGTCCTTCAGCTTCTCCTCAAAAACCACTGTACTGCAAGTTTAGAGAAATGCCAGTCCCACACCCCAGTCATTTCCTAACTGGTTTATGTCCTTTCACCTCAAGGCATAAACATGGACCCAGAGAAAGTGCATACTAATGTTAAATAGCTTGGCAACTTCTACTGTTGTTTCATCAGGAACTACCACCACTCTTCTCACCTCCCTCCCAAATCACCTACGTCATGGATAACCTAGCCTACTGCCATGGATCGTGCTTTTGAGGAGCTCAAGAGATGCTTCACCACCATGCTCTTTCCCTTCCATCCAACTGCTCTGCAAAATCTGTGGTAGTGGTTGACACATATTATGTGGGTGCTAGGGCCATCCTCTTCCAGAGAGGGCCAGATGGGAAAACATACCCTTGTGCCTTCTTTTCACACGTTCAACTCTATACAGTGCCATTATGAAGTAAGAGACAGGGAACTACTTGCCTTTAAATGGACCTTGGAGGAATGGAGACAATGGCTCATAGGAAGCATCAAGCCCTTTGTGATCTGGACTGACCACCAGAACCTCATGTCCATTCAGTGCATCCACTAACTCAAATCACAGTACACCCAATGGGCCCTCTTCTTCAAGCAATTTAACGTCACCATCTCCTTCTGACCCATCTCCCAGAACACTAAGGCAGACGCTCTGTCATGACAGTTTGACCCAGCTGAAATGGAGATTGACACCTCGGCCCATTGTTCCAACCTCCTAAATCCTCACCCCATCATCTGGGACCTTGAACACCAGATCTATCTGATCCTACATCAAGTGCCTGCTCTGGCCGACACACCTGACAGCCACGTGTACGTGCTGGCTGCTGTGCGCTCTGAAACATTTCAGTTGGCCCATTCCTCACCCCTCCCTGGCCATCCAGACACATGATAGACCCTGGATTTTCTGCAGTGATGGTCCTGGTGGCTCACCATGACCACAGATAACTGTCAGCTCAATCCAATTTATCCAATCAGCAGCTCTCTAGGCTCCTGTGACACCCATGATCCCACATCACCATGAATTTCAATACACGTCTGCCACTTCCAATGGGGGCAAGGTAGTCATGACAGTGGTGGACCAGTTTTCCAAGGCAGAACTCTTCTCTTCATTGCTCGCACCAAACTTCCATCTGCTGAGATGGCAGCCCTGGTTCTCCTATATGTAGTTTGCCTCTATGGCTTCTCCCAGGACATTGTTTCAGACTAAGGCCCACAATTCACCTTCTAGCAAGCTTACTGATCTTTCCTCCACTCCGCAGTGAGTTTGTCCTCTTGCTATCATCCGTAGACCAAAAGTCAGTCAAAATGAGCTGAACAGTAAGTGGAGAGATATCTGTGATGCTTCGCTGTCTCTAACCCTTCCACATGGAAGAAGTATTTGCTCTGGGCTGAGCTGTCTCACAATCTACAAACATCCTCTGCTGTGGGTAGGTTTTAGGTAGTTTATACAGTAAATCTTAGTTATTGCTCAGTGCCGAATCATCTCCACTGCTCTGCATTTGGGTCAATCCTCCTCTACATTTCCTGACACAAAGAGATATTTACATGTTTTGTTAGATATTGATGGAGAAATCACCTCAAGGCACCATGATAATAAACTTTTCCTTGTATGCTGGCTTTTATAACAAGAGAAATTGAGTATAGGAGCAAAGAGGTCCTTCTGCAGCTGTACAGGGCCCTGGTGAGACCACACCTGAGGTATTGTGTGCAATTTTGGTCTCCAAATTTGAGGAAGGCCATTCTTGCTATTGAGGGAGTGCAGCGTAGGTTCACAAGGTTAATTCCCGGAATGGCGGGACTGTCATATGTTGAAAGATTGGAGCGACTGGGCTTGTATACACTGGAATTTAGAAGGATGAGAGGGGATCTGATTGAAACATATAAGATTATTAAGGGATTGGACACACTGGAGGCAGGAAGCATGTTCCCGCTGATGGGTGAGTCCAGAACTAAAGGCCACAGTTTAAGAATAACGGGTAGGCCATTTAGAACAGAGATGCGGAAGAACTTTTTCAGCCAGAGAGTGGTGGATATGTGGAATGCTCTGCCCCAGAAGGCAGTGGAGGCCAAGTCTCTGGATGCATTCAAGAGAGAGTTAGATAGAGATCTTATAGATAGCCGGGTCAAGGGATATGGGGAGAGGGCAGGAACGGGGTACTGATTGTATATGATCAGCCATGATCACAGTGAATGGCGGTGCTGGCTAGAAGGGCCGAATGGCCTACTCCTGCACCTACTGTCTATTGTCTATCCTTGTGACTTGACTTCCATAGTTGATATGAGTTTGAAATATGAAGCCAAAGTCTATGGTTCAGTGCTGAATTGTGGGCATAATATTCATGGGATGGGAAGATAGAAAGGAAAATATTGGAATGATAGAGGAGGGTGAATTGGAGTCAAATTAGGTATAGTGGGAGCAAAGTGAGAAGAAGATGGTTGGAAGAGGAAAAAAGAAAATAATTTGGCAAATAATTTCCACTTAACCAGCAATTGGCACCATTCAGGATTGAAACTGAATAGCTTACATTTTTGCAACTCGGAACCACTGAAGGCTATTTGACATTTTTTAAA
Organism: Hypanus sabinus; assembly: GCF_030144855.1. Classification (NCBI taxonomy): domain Eukaryota; kingdom Metazoa; phylum Chordata; class Chondrichthyes; order Myliobatiformes; family Dasyatidae; genus Hypanus; species Hypanus sabinus. Next base: position 34,430,916 of record NC_082709.1, read on the forward strand.
GAAAGATATGCTGGTAAATTTCAGCTCTAACTTGCTGCAGAATATTTAATATCCATTCAAACATGCAAGTCATATGAATACATGTTGACTGTCACGGATTTCATCAACACCTGAGTGGATGACTGTATGCCTTTGCGAACATACCGAGTTTTCTTAACCAGAAGCCCTGCATCAGCAGACTGTGATTTTCCTTTTGAGGGCTTGATCTGTGGCGTTCAAGACCAGTGACCCAGAACCTTACAAGAAGTTCAAGTATGAGCTATGGAAGGCCATTACGAGAGTAAGGAGGTAATTGTGTGTTAAGTTGGAGACTCAATCAGATGCATAACAGTTGTGGCAGGATTTGTATGCTATTATTTCACATAAAGCAAAATCTAACAGCATAAATGGCAGTGATGCTTCACTCCCCGATGAGCAATGCTTTTCATGCATGCTTAGAAAGAGAGAATAACAATACACTGTGCAAATACCCACAGCATCTGGCACCTATCTTCCTCAGAGGCTGATGTCAGAACATCCTTCAAGAGAGTGAACTCAGGCTACAGTGGTGTACCTGGCTGAGTATTGAAAACCTGTGGTCACCCAACTGGCTAAAGTGTTCAAAGATATCTTCAACTTCTTGCTGCTACAGTCAGAGGTTCCTATCTGCTTTAAAAGGGCAGCAATCATACCAGTGCACAAGAAGAGCAGGAAGATCTACCTCAATGACTATTGCCTGGTAGCACTCAGACTTTCTGTGATGAAATGGTTTGAGAGGTTGATTATGGCTTGATTTCACTCCTGCCTGCAGAAGGACCTGGACTGCTGCTATTTGCCTGTTGCCACAGTAGTACAATATGCTCGCCCTGCAGCCCTCTTCTGTGGTGATTCCAAAGAAAAAAACATGATCTACTGAGCCTTTGTGATATTCTCTGCTTTTTGTTTCTGTTTTCTGCTGCCAGTGGGAAGGAGGTACAGGGTGCTTAAGACTCACACCCCAAGGTTCAGGAACAATTATTACCCTTCAACATCAGGCTCCTGAAGTGGCATTGGTAACTTCACTCACCTCAACTCAAAGTTGATTCCACAATCTGTGGACTACTTTCATCAATGCATTTAGTCACGTCCTCAAAAATTCAATCAGGCTCATAAAGCATGACCTGCCTTTGACAAAGCCATGCTGACTATCCCTAATCATATTCTGCCTCTCCAAATGTTCATAAATCCTGCCTCTCAGGATCTTCTCCATCAACTTACCAACCACTGAAGTAAGGCTCACTGGTCTATACTTTCCTTTACTATCTGTACTCCTTTTCTTGAACAGGAAACAACATCTGCAACCTTCCAATATTCCAGAATGTCTCCTGACCCCAGTGATGATGCAAAGATCAGTAATCACCTCCTTCAATTCCCACAGTAGCCTGGGTTATATCTTGTCTGGTCCTGGTGACATATCCAACTTGATGCTTTCCAAAAGCTCCAGCACATCCTTTTTCTTAATGTCTATATGCTCAAGCTTTTTAGTCCACTGTAAGTCATCCCTACAATCACCAAGCTCCTTTTCTGTAGTAAATACCGAAGCGAAGTATTCATTAAGTTCCCTTGCTAATTCCTCCGGTTCCATACACACTTTTCCACTGTCATACTCGATTGGTCCTATTATCTCACACCTTATCCTCTTGCTCTTCACATACTTGCATAATTTTGCTCACCAAGGCCTTCTTATGGCCCCTTCTGGCTCTCACAATTTCATTCTTAAGCTCCTTCCTGCTAGCCTTCAAATTTTCCAGATCTCTATCATTACCTAGTTTTTTGAACCTTTTGTAAGCTTTTCTTTTCTTCTTGACCAGATTTTGAACTGCCTTTTACACCACAGTTCCTGTACCCTACTCATTTCCCTGTCTCATTGGAACATACCTGTGCTGAACGCCATCCAAATATCCACTGAACATTTGCCACATTTCTGCCGTACATTTCTCTGAGAACATCTGTTCTCAATTTATGCTTCTAAGATCCTGCCTGATAGCTTCAGATTTCCCCTTATTTCAATGAAAAGTTCTCCTAACTTGTCTGTTCCTATCCCTCTCCAATGCTATGGTAAAGGAAATAGAATTGTGATCACTATCTCCAAAATGCTCTCCCACTGACAGACCTGACACCTGACCAGCTTCATTTCCTAATACCATCTTTCCTCACATTCATTTAAAGAATTTGTTGCATTGTTCACTCAGCTTTTGTTTGCACCTGCTGCTTCATGGTATGATCTGTTCTGTGCTCCCATACATGTGTCTGTCACTTTAATTGCCACAAGCATATGACAGTTAATGCACATCACTTTCTTTCTGTATACTGTAAACCTACATCTTCAACTGAAGTCTTTTCTCTTTATCTGTCATCAATATGTTATTTAACTTCAATCTGTCATATACTCTTACTTTTAAGTTCATCCAGAAGGGTTGTTAATGCCTTACTGAGGTTTTAAAAGTTGGATATGGTGCTTTAAATTGGTGCTGAATTCACAGCAATAAATGTTTACATTAGATATCTTGCTGTTTTCCAGATGATCATTGAGTGTCAATATTTGGTATTCCTTTCCCAGAATACTTTGGTATTGCTGTAGTCAACAATTCCTTTGATAATTCTCTAGGCAAAAAGACAGGGAATCATGTATACTCCAAAACATCTTTTTTAGGGAGCCTTGAAAACTATTTTACCATCTTAACTTCTTCTGTAGTCTCCTTGTCGGTGACTCCATGACCTAATCGTTTTTGAGTCTGACAATTATCTGTCATCTCTCAACCACAAAATTTTACTGTCTTTACTGACTTGCAAATATAAAAGGTTTATAATCTTCTGGATCTCTATCATTACCTACTTTTTTTGAACCTTTCATAAGCTTTTCCTTTTGTCTGGACTCTACCCTACCATCATTTTGCTGTCTCATTGGAATATACCTATACAGAACGCCACGCAAATATCCCCTGAACATTTACCACATTTCTGCTGTACTTTTCCTGAGAACATCTGTTCCCAATTTGTGCATTCAAGTTCCTGCCTGATAGCTTCATATTTTCCCTTACTCCAATTAAATGCTTTCCTTAACTTGTCTGTTCCTATCCCTCTCCAATGCTATGGTAAAGGAAATAGAATGTGATCACTATCTCCAAAATGCTTTCCCACTGAGAGACCTGACACCAGACCAAGTTCATTTCCCAATACCAAGTCAAGTTCAGCCTCTCCTCTTGTAGGCTTATTTACGTATTGTGCCAAGAAACCTTCCTGAACACACCTAACAAACTCCACCCCATCTAAAGCCCTCGCTCTAGCGAGTTATCAATCAGTATCGGGGAAATTAAAATCTCCCATCACGACAACCCTGGTATTATTGCACCTTTCCAGAATCTGTCTCCCTATCTGGTCTGTGATGTCCCTGTTACTATTGGGTGGTCTATAAAAAGCATTGAGTAGAGTTATTGACCCTTTCCAGTTTAACTTCCGCCCACAGAGACTCAGTACACAATCCTTCCATGGGTCCCTCTTTTTCTGCAACCATGACACTATCTCTGATCAGCAGTGCCATTTAGTTATTTATTATTGTTATTTTTATTTTTTTCTCAGTTCAAGTCAGTAAAACCTGAGATACGTGCATAGCCAAGCACACTCATCTCAATTGCTTGGAATTTTCAGACTATTCTAGTGATGTTTACTATTGTGATTTCTGGAGATTTACATAAATATTGCTGTCTAAGTCTAATTGCTTAATGCTATGGTGTAGTAACTTTGGGATGATATCGCTATATATTACCACTGAGACAATGTATACCCTGTTCATGTTACATAGTCTTTCAATTTCCTCTTTTAATTCAGCACATTCCTGATGTTTTCACTTATTGATTTCTGTATTTTAGGTGTGATTGGAATGGTTATATCTATCAAGTAAGTTGTTTTTGCTTGTTTATCCTGTATATTATATCTGGACAGTTATAGATTGCCCAATCTATAACAATGGATCGTTCATAATATAATTTGTAGAACTCTGACTTTAAAACTGAATCAGTAAGGTATGGAGCTTTTTATGAGTTTGTATTTTAAAGCAAGATTTTGGTGAATGAGGTTTACCACTTGATTGAGTTAGTGTCAGTAATCAGATTGAGTTAAACTGCTGCAGAATCCTGTAATGTGTTGGATTGTTTCTGATTTCTCTTGGCATTTTCTGTATTTATTATCTTGCTTGTTTATTTATTATGTATTTTCTTATTTTTCGTGTTAACCACCTGGTCCTGTTTTGCCACAAGGACCACTTCTGTCTCTGGGAAGAGGTCTCCAACTTGGAGCCAGTTGAGCGACACTTTCTTGTCTGCATCTAGTCTGGGGATGTCTTCCATGGATGGTCATGCCCTTCCATTGGATAACTTTTTCTTCTGTTGTGATAATTTCTTCATTTTTCTGGGTTGTGCTTTCACTTACGTTTGGTAGTGTGCACTTCCTATCAGAATTGCATACACTCGTATGAAGTGCTGAATCCTGTTTTCATCAATAAAGATATATCCACAGAAGTTTTATCTGTGACATTTTAATCTTTGTTATTCTCCTTCCTCTATCTGTCCTAGGTGGTGTTAATCTAAGTGTGTTGCTATTATTATTACTATTTGTTTTTACAGTCTGTCTTCTTTTGCACATTGGTTCTTTGCCAGTGTTCGTTTGTATGTAGTTTTTTATTGATTCTATCAAATTTCTTTCTTCTACATGAAGACCTGCAAAAATACGAATCTCAAGGTAGTATACTGTGACTATATACTTTGATAATAACTTTAGAACTATCTTCTGCAGCCTGGCCCACTTATGTATTTTGAGTCATATAAGGTTGAATGCATTTGAGATCTTATCCTACAATGAGCTGGTACCTCCACAGTTCTGTCCCTTTTCTTTTGCAGCATGCGTCTGCCCATTGCCTACCAGCCACAGATCCCTCCTCTATCTTGCCTTCAGTTATAAGCAAAACTGTGGACCTTCACACTTCATCTTCACTTCCTTCTCCCTCTTTGGCCAGTTATTGGATATGTGGGAAGGAAAAGAAATGAGATTTAGGTTGTGAAGGGTTGATGGGGAAAGTAAGGGATCAGAGAAAACAGGGGGATGAAAGGATGGAAGAAGAAATTAAATGAGAGAAAAATGATTATTTATACAAATACCCTTATCATTAATGATTGTTATTGCCCCTCATAAGATGACTAGAGTTATCCCCTCCTAAACATTTATCACTTAACATTTAACATTTAACATTTATTAAGCAAGTTTTCTTCTTCCTCTATTAATCCCTGATGCATCTTATATGGGCACAGAAGGAAGCCATTTAGCAATACATTTATGCAACCAAAGCAATCCCATGATTACACTGTTTCCTCTCCTTATTTTCCTGTACACATGCAATTTATTCTCCCTAAAGCAAGATAGTCACTGACTTATGTTTAGTCATATATTGAGCATGGAAGACAATATATGATTATATATTGATCATGCTTTTGAATGCTAAGGGTCAGGATAGGGTTCGTCTATGAATGTTACTTAGATGAATGTTGCCTAGATTCTTGTTGTATGCAAGCATGGTCTGCTTCATTTGCTGAGGATTTGTGAAGAGAATTGAACATTATGATATAATATTATCAGTAACATCCCCACCTTTGGCTGTAGTGTAAAGGAATGTTACTGATAAATCAGCTGAAGATGTTTGGATCAAGGGCACTGCCTTAAGGAACACCTGCAGTGATATCCTGGGGCTGGAGTGATTGACTTCCAATGATCACAATCATTTTCCTTTGCAAAAGATGTAACACTGTTCAGTGATATCCACTGACTTCAGCTTTACTAGGGCTCCAAGGCAAATTCTCTCTTGATCTCAAAGGCAGTTATTCTCTCCTTAGTTTTTTGGTCTAGGTTTGGACCAATTCTGTCATGAGGTCTGAAGCTGAATGGCCCTGATGAGAAGATTATTAGTGAGTAGGTGTTGTTTGATAGCATTGTCAATTACACCATCTCCCACTTTGCTAATGATTGAGTGTAGACTACTTACACTAATCTGTTGACTGTAATAATGGAGAAGGCCCAAAGGAGGTCCATGAGAATGATCCCAGGAATTAAAGGGCTAATTTATGAAGAACGTTCCATGGCTCTGGACCTGTACTTGCTGGAGTTTAGAAGAATGAGGGAAGATCTCGTTGAATCCTATCAAAATTGAAAGGCCTTGATAGAGTGGATGTGAAGATGATGTTTTCTATAGTGGGTGGATCTAGGACCAGAGGGCACAGCCTTGGAATACAAGGAGATCCCTTTAGAACAGAGATGAGGAGGAATTTCTTTAGCCAGATGGTGTTGAATCTGTGGAATTAATTGCAACAGATTGCTGTGGAGGCCAAATCATCGGGTATATTTGTTCTGACCTCTAGAGGCATAGTTAATTTTGTATGAAAATCACTTCTTATACACAAGGGTTTTTTTTAATCCCACTTACTTCGCAGGTAGTTTTTTATTCCGATTTGAAGCATATGGTGAAAAGCCACTCAGCTCCATATACTCCTTATTTGCCCATGAAACAGCAATACCTTAAAAAAGAAATTTAATTAAAAACCCAGAAAGAAAGCTTCCATTTTGGGTGTGTAACACCCTGGGAAAGGTTTCACTGCTAATGTAATGGTTTTTCTGTAGCAGCGGTGTTTGGGATAACGCTAGAGATAACGTGGGCTTTGGAATATGTGCTGTCCAATGAAGGGAGTGTTTTTTTCTTGTTGCATGCCTGCGACTGATGTGATCTGGGTCTTTTGTTTGGCAGAAGATGGAGAGAGAAGACGCCAGAATGGAAAGGTTGTAGACAGCAGCAAGGAATGGGGCCGGGAGTCGATGAGGTCCGGGGAAATCGGTGGGGGACCAGCGGAAAGGAAACCATGAGCTCCAACTTGTGCACATTGGACTGATTCATTAAAATGGGTTTTTATCTTCTTGTTTTTCTTTAGTAATCCTTTAGTCAGATTAAGAATTATAAAGCTAAATCATTTAACTGCGTATGGTGCACTGTCTGTTATTTCATGGTACTGATTTGTAACGGTAACACGTCACACAGCACCCACACAAACAGAAAGTTTTTGCATCTCAGATTTCACACGGTTGGTGGAGCCAGAGACTGTCTTCCCTCGAATAATGCCACTGGCTGAACATGAGGGTTACAGGTGATTTTTAAGAAGTTGTTTAGCTTGCTGCATAGCTGTGGCCATGCACTCATTGAGTGAAAAGATTGCTCGTCTTCAAAGGCTTTGCCCCAGACTGGAGACGTGCCATTGTCAGCTTCCGACCTGAGTGACATCGATCACCAAGACTTGGAGGTCAGATCAGAATGCGGCTCATCTATTGTGTATTCACAATGCTCAGTTACAAATAGCATATCTGCAGCAAGAGCTCGTGCCAAAGCTGAAGCAGAACAAATGAGAGCCTGAGTGTGAAACTGAGATGGGAGGAGAGGGAGCGCATATAATGGCTACATTAAGTGTGCTCAAGGAAGAGTGAGAAGCTGCGACTGTTTCAGCAGAGGCAAACTTGTATGAAGCAGCAGCTGACTTAGACTGTTGTCAGTCTTTAACTGGAACTAGTAATGATTTGCCATCACAACAGCCAAAGCATCCTACTGAAGAATAAATCCAAACATATTTGGCTGTTAAAAAAAGTGCTTCAGCTTTACAAAGCAAAGCTGAATAAACTACTCAGCTAACATGTCTTTCACATAATCTAGGCATTGAAAGTCAAGGTTTAGGGCAGCAAAGACACATAACACTCCCTTCTGCAGATCTACCACAGCAAGTACCTCTACAAAGGTTGCTACTGATGCCGATCTCATCTGCACAGACATGGACAGACTGATCTTGCAGCTGTCCCAGGATACACATTTGGCAAACTAGTCTCCTCTACACTGTTATTCATGAGCTGCAGGTGCATTAGATTTGACTTGGTATCTGGCTCGTCGAGGCATAGTCACAGTGTTCAACAACCAGTCTGCTAGTTGTCTCTCCTGGAAGTCAAGCTTTCGCAATGCTGTGAAAGGACAAAGTCACAAAACTATTGAAGTACTAGACCTTCTTTGTAAGTGGCTTGGTGGGGATTCATTGGAGATCTATTGTTGGAACTGCAAGCTGCAAAAATTGAAGGTTACCTACAGATCCACAACTCTCTGGGTGAAAAAGGTTTTCCTCAACTCTGTTCTAAATGGCCTACCCCTTATTCTTAAACGGTGGCCTCTAGTTCTGGACATTTAGAAGTAGTCCAAGCCTCTATGCCTTCTAGCAAAGTGTACTGTCAGGAACTTCCCTTCACTGTATTCCAAGAGCGGCTTCTTAGCCCACTCTCCCAGTCTGTCTAAATCCTTTTGCAGACATCCTTCTTCCTAAACACTACTTGCCCCTTCATCTATCTTCGTATTGTTTGCAAACTTGGCCACAAAGCCATCAATTCCTTCATCTAAATTATTGACATATAATGTGAAACAAATCAACCCCAACACCAACCACTATGATGTATTCGGGACAGCTCTTAAAGAACAAAACCTAATCAAGAAAATAGCTGAGGTTCCCTTTGTTTATTAGGGACACTATGCTGCTTTAATGGGACAGCTGACTGTTATTGAACGGTTTCTAACTCGTGACAGGTGCGTGCACTTCCGTGGCCATCAGACACGACACCAAACTTAGAGTGAACAGTTTTTAAATAGTGTTAGTTGCATGTGTTGGTGTTCAAAATGCAGTGGTTTTTGTCACTGATAGTTGGTGAGAAATAAGCAGGAAGACAATTCAGAACTTTTTTGCTTATTGTGGTTTCAAGCATTCAGACCGGAGATGCCAGAAAATGAAATGATTTCACTACTTCAGCAATCTAGGAACTCTGAAGAACATGAAAGTATCAACAATCACGTTGAATGTTACGATGAAAATTAAGATTTGGAAGATACAATCATTGAAAGCATTGTATGAAGGTAGTCCACCTCCTGCACTAGGTGTCTGTGCTGATTTTGTTAATTTATAGTCAATCAAGAGAGCATGGCAGTGTACAATGGATGAATTCTTCCATTGATTACTATTGATAGTGTTCTAATTTGCTCTGTATTTCACTTAAATACATAAATGGTTACTCAGTAGTTTGTCTTTTTTTAATACCTTTTAAACTATTTCCATGGAGCTGTGGCTAAATGGGGCAGCCACATAATTGGACCAAAATGCACTCGTCTGAATTTGTCCCAATTAAGCAGAATCCACTGTACATTATAGGATCCAAAGTATCAGGCCATCAACCCAGAAGAGCCAATGGAACTATGTTCCTACTGATCTCAACATGGCTGATCATGCCACAAGAGGGCTCCAAGCTAATCAGCTCACGCTATCCTCATGGTTAAATGGCCCAGCATTTCTTACTGATCCTCAGCAGAAAACTTCCAACTTAGCCGGCCTTGAGGCAGCTGTAGAAATATGCTCTCAAGTGCTGATGAACATCTCACGTTTATCACTACTCCAACTTGGCAGTGCCCACATTTGAGCATTTTCCCAGCTGAAAATCACTTACCAGAGAAACTGCCCAGCTCTCACATATTGGCAAAAGAGGTGGGGGCGTGGCACCGTTGATCAGAGATAGTGTCAAGGCTGCAGAAAAGGAGGAAGTCCTCTGAGTCTCTGTGGATGGAAGTGTAGGTACAGGAAGGGGGTCAATAACTCTACTGGGTGTTTTATATAGACCACTCAATAGTAACAGGGACATTGAGGAGCAGATAGGGAGACAGATTCTGAAAAGATGTACTAGTAACAGGGTTGTCATGGTGGGAGATTTTACTTTCCCAAATATTGATTGGTCTCTCCGTAGAGCAAGGGGTTTAGATGGGGTGGAGTTTGTTAGGTGTGTGCAGGAATGTTTCTTGACACAATATGTAGAGAAGCCTACAAGAGGAGAGGCTGTACTTGATTTGGTATTCGGAAATGAACCTGGTCAGGTGTCAGATCTCTCAGTGGGAAAGCATTTTGGAGATAGTGATCACAATTCTATCTCCTTTACCATAGCATTGGAGAGGGATAGGAACAGACAAGCTGGGAAAGCGTTTAATTGGAGTAAGGGGAAATATGAAGCTATTAGACAGGAACTTGTATGCACAAATTCGGAACTGATGTTCTCAGGGAAATGTGCGGCAGAAATGTGGCAAATATTCAGGGAATATTTGCATGGTGTTCTGCATTGGTACATTCCAATGAGACAGGGAAAGGATGGCAGGGTACAGGAACTGTGGTGTACAAAAGTTCTTGTAAATCTAGTCAAGAAGAAAAGAAGAGTTCAGGAAAGATTCAAAAAACTAGATAATGATGGAGATCTTGGAGTTTATAAGGCTAGCAGGAAGGAGCTTAAGAATGAAATTAGGAGAGACAGAAGGGGCTATGAGAAGGCCTTGGTGGATAGGATTAAGGAAAACCTCAAGGCATTCTATAAGTACGTGAACAGCAAGAGGATAAGACGTGAGAGAATAGGACCAATCAAGTGTGACAGTGGAAAAGTGTGTATGCAACCAGAGGAGATAGCAGAGGTACTTAATAGGTACTTTGCTTCAGTATTCACTACAGAAAAGGATTTTGGTGATTGTAGGGATGACTCACAGTGGACTGAAAAGCTTGAGCATGTAGATATTAAGTAAAAGTATGTGCTGGAGCTTTTGGAAAGCATCTAATTGGATAAGTCACCGGGACCAGACAACATGTACACCAGGCTACTGTGGGAGGTGAGGGAGGAGATTGCTGAGCCTCTGGTGGTGAACTTTGCATCATCAATAGTGATGGAAGAAGTTCCAGGGGACTGGAGGTTTGCAGATGTTGTTCCCTTATTTACAAACTTTGTAAGAAAGGGTGTAGAGATAGCCCAGGAAATTATAGACCAATGAGTCTTACTTCAGTGGTTGGTAAGTTGATGAAGAGGATCCTGAGAGGCAGGATTTATGAACATTTGGTGAGGCATAATATGATTAGGAATAGTCAGCATAGCATTGTCAAAGGCAGGTCGTGCCTTATAAGCCTGATTGAAGTTTTTGAGGATGTGACTAAATACGTTGATGAAGTTAGAGCAGTAGATGTAGTGTATATGGATTTCAGCAAGGTATATGACAAGGTGCCCCATGCAAGACTTATTGAGACAGTAGGAGGCATGGGATCCAAGGGGACATTGCTTTGTGGATCCAGAATTGGCTTTCCCACAGAGGCAAAGAGTGCTTGTAGACAGGCTCTGGTTGACATAGCCATGTTTGAGGTCAGTGTCCGGCGGTGTGCCCCAGGGATCTGTTCTGGGATCCCTGCTCTTTGTGATTTTTATAAATGACCTGGATGAAGAAGTGGAGGGATGTGTTAGTAAATTTGCTGATAACAAAAAGGTTGGAGGTGTTGTGGATAATGTTAAGGACTTTCAGAGTTTACAGTGGGACATTAATAGGATGCAAAACTGCTCTGAGAAGTGGCAGATGGAGTTCAATCCTGATAAGTGTGAGGCGATTTATTTTGGTAGGTCAAATATAATGACAGAATATAGTATGAATGGTAAGACTCTTGACAGTGTGGAGGATCAGAGGGATCTTGAGGTCAGAGTCCATAGGACACTCAAAGCTGCTGCACAGGTTGACTCTGTGGTTAAGAAAGTATATGGTGCATTGGCCTTCATCAACCATGGGATTGAGTTCAGGAGCCGAGAGGTAATGTTACAGCTATAATGGACCCTGGTCAGACCCCACTTGGAGTACTGTGCTCAGTTCTGGTTGCCTCACTACAGGAAGGATATGGAAACCATAGAAAGAGTGCAGAGGAGATTTACAAGGATGCTACCTGGATTGGGGAGCATGCCTTATGAGAATAGGTTGAATGAACTTGGTCTTTTTTCCTTGGAGCAATGGAGGATAAAAGGTGACTTGATAGAGGATAGAGATGATGACAGGCACTAATCGTGTGGATAGTCAGAGCATTATTTCCAGAGCTGGAATGGCTAGCACGAGAGGGCACAGTTTTAAGGTGCTGGGGAGTAGGTACAGAGGAGATGTTAGGGGTAAGTTTTTTACTCAGAAAGTGGTGAGTGTGCGGGATGGGCTGCCAGCGATGGTGGTGGAGGCAGATACAATAGGGTCTTTTAAGAGACTTCTGGATGGGTACATCGAGCTCAGAAAAATAGAGGGCTATGGGTAACCCTAGGTAATTTCTCAGGTAAGGACACGTTCGGCACAGTTTTGTGGGCTGAAGGGCCAGTGTTGTGCTGTAGGTTTTCTATGTTTCAATGTTTCTATTGCTCATTGCTTTACAGGAGTAGCCACAGACAGTCTTTGCTATGGTTGCTACATTTGTGAGCAATGTCTCAGTGCAGAACAACTGAACTGGGTAAAGTTAGAATCCTTACTGATATTCAGTAGACCATAAGACCATATGACATAGGAGCAGAATTAGGCCATTCAGCCCATCGAGTCTGCTGAGCCATTCCATCATGGCAGATCCCGGAACCCACTCAACCCCATACACCTGCCTTCTCGCTATATTCTTTGATGCCTTGACTGATCAGGAAGCTATCAACTTCTGCCATCGATATACCCATGGACTTGTCCTCCACTGCAGTCTGTGGCAGAGCATTCCACAACTCACTGCTCTCTGGCTAAAATAATTCCTCCTCACCTCTGCTTTGAAAGGTTGCACCTCAGTTTTGAGGCTGTGCACTCTAGTTCTGGACAGCCCCACCTTAGGAAACATCCTCTCCACGTTCTGCACTACAAGTATACCTCTCCACGTTCTGCACAATAAGTATACCTCTCCACATTCTACACTGTAAGTAGAATACTGAAAGTGGAGTTTGATAGGTTTGATTAGTAAAGGGACGAAATGTTATGGGAGGAAAACAAGTGAGGGAGCTGAGAGCAAAAATATATCAACCATGAATGGCAGAACAGACTCGATGGGCCAAATGGCCTAATTCTGTTCCAATATCTTATGGCCTTATGATTAGCTGGTAATTAGCTGGGCTGGATTTGTCCTGAATTTTTTTAACACAAGCCCTACGTAGAAAAATTTCCACATTGATAGGGAGATCTCAGTGTTGCAAATGCATTAGAGCAGATTGAATCGAAGCTTGGCTGGTTCATGTTTATTGATGGTCAGTACTTCAGACATGATGCTGTTGGGTTCCATCAATTTTTGCAGTATCCAGGGCTCTCTTATGTTTATTGATAACATATGGAGTGATTTGAATTTTCTGAAAACTGGTTTCTGTGATGGTGGGAATCTCAGGAGGAAATCAGGATGCATCATCTATGTGGTACATCAGAACGAACATGACTGTGAACAACTCAACTTTATCTTTACCACTTATGTATTGCTTTTGAAGCTGCCCTATTAGCTATTTAATTGTCCACCACCATTCATGATGAGAAGTGTCAGAAAACAGAGCGTTGGTATGATCTGTCTATTGTGGGTTTACTTAACTCCTTCCATTGCAGACTACTTCATCCGTTTAGCACAAGTATGTCTTCACCAGGCTAGCAAATGTTTTATAGATTGTTTTAGATCTGCTTCTGCACCTGGTATGGCCTTCTACACTCCCCATTAAACCAGGGTTGAACTTCTCCTTGACAGTAATGGTAATGGGTCATGGAACAGCTTCTTCCACTCTGTCATCATGATTTTAAATGGTCCATGAACACTGCCTCACTAGTCCTATCGCATTATTTATTTATTTACTTGTTTGTTTGTTTACATACTCAGTGGCCACTTTATTAGGTACCCCTTGTACCCAATAAAATGGCCACTGAATGCATGTTCATGGTTTTCTTCTGCTGTAGCCCATCCATTTCCAAGTTTGGCATGTGTATTCAGAGATTCTCTTCTGCACACCACTGTTGTAACCTGTGGTTATTTGAGCTATGTCACCTTCCTGTCGGCTTGAACCAGTCTGGACATTCTCCTCTGACCGCTCTCATTAACAAGGTGTTTTCTCCCACAGTACTGCTGCTCACTGATTTTTTTTTTGTATGATTTTCACACCATTCTCTGTAAACGCTGGAGGCAGTTGTGTGTGCAAATCCCAGGAGTTTAACAATTTCTGAGATACCCAAATGGCCTCAAGGGCACCAACAGTTAATGACGATCGAAGTCATTTGGGGCACATTACTAACCCATTCTGATATTTGGTCTGAACAACAATTGAACCTCTTGACCATGTCTGCAATGCTTTTGCCGGCACATGATTGGCTAATTAGATATTTGCATTAACCAGCAAGTGTAAAGGTATACCTAATAATGTGGCCACTGAGTGTATATAATAATATATAATTTTTATACATTCCATTGTAATGCAGCCATAAAACAACAAATACTAATGATAATAAGCCTAATTCTGATAGTAAGTCACACCTTATGAATTATCAATTTTAAGCTCCCAAGTATGTTGTTGTAAGTCAATCCAATTTAGTATGTTTGTAATAATACATAATATGATAGAAAATATTCTTAGTGTCACTTTTACCAATGCTATCATGAGTAGATTAGTGAGGTTGAGGCTAAACCTGCTGATCCCTGTATTGGTTCACTCACTACCTTCGATAATCCCTTCGAGGCACAGTCAGTGCCATGAAACTTGGTGATGGACATCTGAAGCCCCTGCTCAGAGTACATTTTGTGCCCTTGCTGTTTTTGGCACTTTCTCTAGGTTTTGTTCAACACGCAGGATTCATCATCTTATGGAGGAAGAGTTGATGATAATCAAAAAAGGCTTCTTTGCCCATATTTGACTTCATGGGACCTTGTACATCCTTGAGGAATCTACAGCAGTGAATGCAAAATCAAACACCTTGCATTAATAATGCCATCTGTCAGCACCCTTACAGATCAGCAGTCCGTAATTCCTCTTAACGAGCTCACCGTCTCCATGAAATTACAAGGACACTAAAAATAATAATTTAATAATTCACCAGTACAGCTGAAAAACATGAAATAAGCTCATAGGATAGCCATATTTTTCTTTGAAGTGGATCCTAATGGTCCAACTCCCTTCACTTTAAATGTCAAATGCCAGTCTCTTTTTCTATCATCAGAATATAGTGCTCGCCTTTCTCCCTGTATCTCATTATGACTTATACATATTTCAGTGCCTCATGTAACATGATGATTTATGAAAGATGTACGGTTGCTGGTGGTCATCAATTATGAACATCTCACCTGCAGTCCATTGTATGATCATTGCCTTTTAACATGTTCCCAGCATCAATTCAGTGTATTGTGACTGAATTATGTCAGAATTTATTGCATTTCAAAACATTTAGCAATAGTGTAAGACTCTCAGTCAGGATGCAGTCTCGTAGCTTATTTCATGAGCAGTGCAAAAAAACATTGACGTTCTGCGATCTGTAACAGAAATATTACTTGTGGACTGAAAAGATAGGAAAATGGGTTTCACCATAAGACATAGGAGCTGAATGAGGCCATTTGGCCCCACTGAGATGCTCTGGCCTCCCATCATGGCTTTTTATTATCCCTCTCAATCCCATTCTCCAGCTTTCACATGGTAAACTTTGACACCCTGACTAATTAAGAACCTATTAACCTCCCTTTAAGCATATCAGCCTCTGTTTTAAGTATACTCAATGACTTGGGTTCCACAGTTATCAGTGGCAATTAATCCCACAGATTCACAACCCTCTGGCTGAAGGTTCCTCTTCATCTCTATTCTAAATGGAAGTTAATCTATTCTGAGGCTGTGTCTGGTGGTCCTAGACCACCCAATAAAGGAAACATCCTCTCCACATCCACTATCATGGGCTTTCAAAACTTGATAGGTTTTAATGAGATTTCCTCCCCCCCCCCCCCCCCCCACACACACACCTTTTTCATTCCTGGAATCATTGTAGTGAACCTTCTCTTGACACTCTCCAATACCAATGCATCTTTTCTTAGATAAAGGGCCTAAAACTGAGGATGGGGAAGGGGTGGGACCTCATTGAAACCTTTCAAATGTTGAAAGGCCTAGACAGAGTAGATGTGGAAAGGATGCTTCCCAGAGTGGGGGAGTCTAGGACAAGACGCTACAGTCTTAGGATAGAGGCGCATCCATTTAAAACAGAGATGTGGAGAAATTTCTTTAGCCAGAGGGTGGTGAATTTTTGGAATTTGTTACCAAAGGCAGTTGTGGAGGCTAGGTTGTTGGGTGTATTTAAGGCAGAGCCTGATAGGTTCTTGATTAAACACAGCATCAAAGGTTGTGGGGAGAAGACTGGAGAGTAGGACTGAGGAGGGGAGAAAAGGATCAGCCAAGGTTAAATGGTGGAGCAGACTTGATGGGCCAAATAGCCCAATTCTACTCCTGTGTCTTATGGTCTAAGAATACTCCAAGTGCAGTCTGAACAATGCTTTATGAAGCCTCAACATCACATCCTTACTCATATATTCTTATCCTCTTGAAATGAAAGCTAACATTTCATTTGCCTTCCTTACTGTCAACTCAACCTGCAAGTTAACCTTTAGGGAATCTTGCACAAGGACTCATAAGTCCCTTTGCACCTCTGATTTTTGAAGTTTCTCCTAATTTAGTCTACACCTTTATTCCTACTACCAAAGTGCTTAACCATACTCTTCCTTACAGTATATTCCATCCACCACCTCTTTGCTCATTCTCCCAGTCTGCCTAAGTCCTTCTGCCTGCATCCTACTTCCTCAAACCACCTGCTTCTCCACCTATCTTTGTATCATTTGCAAACCTGGTCACAAATCCATCAATTCTATCATCCATTTCAGAGACATATAATGTGAAAAAGAAGAGGTTCCAATACCAAAACTGGAAAAGCATCACTAATCACCAGCAGCCAACCTGAAATGCCCCCTATATTCTCACTCTTTGCCTCCGGCCAGACAGCCAATCTTCTATCCATGCTAGTATCTTTCCTGTAACGCTTGTTAAGCAGCCTCATGTGTTGTATCTTGTCAAATGTATTCTGAAAAATCCAAATCACAACATTCACTGATGTTTGTTTGTCTCTGGTGCCTGTTATTTCCTCCAAGTATTCCAGCAGATTTGTCAGGCAAGATTTCCCCTTAAGAAAACCATGCTGACTTTGCGCTATTCCATCATATGCCTCCAAGCACCCTGAAACCTCATCCCTAATAATGTTCTCCAACATCTTATCGACCACTGAAGTCAGGCTAACAGACCTATAATTTCCTTTATTCTGCCTGCCTCCCTCTCTTCTTAGAGTGGAATGACATTTGCAATTTTCCAGTCGTCCAGAAACATTCCAGAATTTAGTGATTCTTGAAAGATCATTTAAATGCCTCCACAATCTCTTCAGTCATCTCTTTTAGAACCCTGGGGTGTCATCCATCTGGTCCAAGCTACTTATCTACTTTCAGACCTTCCAGCTTCTCAAGCATGTTCTTCTTAGTAACAGAAACTACACTCACTTCTGGCCCTTGACACTCTCAAATTTCTGGCATACTGCTAGAGTCTTCCACAGAGAAAACGGATGTAAAATAGTAATTAATTTTGCCTACCGTTTCTTTGCCACTCATTACTGCAATACCAGCACCATTTTCCAGAGATTTAAAATACAGTCTCACCTCTCTTTTACTCTTTCTATATCTGAAAAAACTTTGGGTATTCTCTTTTAAATTATTGGGTAACTTACATTCATATTTCATCATTTGTTTCTGTGGCTTTTGTAGTTGTCTCCTGTTGGCTTTTAAAAGCTTCTCAATCTTCTAACCCCACTTATTTTTGCTATATTATATACCCTCTCTTTTCCTTTTTTCTGTCTTTGACTTCCCTTGTCAGCCATGGTTCCCTCATTCTCCTATTATAACATTTCTTCATCTTTGGGATGGATCTATTCTGCACTTTCTGAATTTTCCCCAGAAACTCCAACCGTTGCTGTTCTGCCATCATTCTTGT
Organism: Hypanus sabinus; assembly: GCF_030144855.1. Taxonomy (NCBI): domain Eukaryota; kingdom Metazoa; phylum Chordata; class Chondrichthyes; order Myliobatiformes; family Dasyatidae; genus Hypanus; species Hypanus sabinus. Next base: position 34,448,859 of record NC_082709.1, read on the forward strand.
TAGTGTCCCTTCCAAACAACTTTGGTCAGCTCCTCTCAGCTCAGCTCCTCTCCTCTGTAATTCCCTTTACTCCACTGTAGTACTGATACACCTGACTTTATTTTCTCCCTCTTAAACTGCAAGGTGATTTCTATCATTTTATGATCACTAGTCCCAAAGAGTTTCTTTATCTTAAGCTCGCTAATCAAATCTGGTTCATTACACAGCACCCAATCCAGAATTGCCGACCCACAAACTGGGCTAAATCACAAACTGCTTGAAAAGCCTTTTTGTAGGCATTTGGCCAAGTACCTTTCTTAGGATGCAGCACCAACCTGATTTTGTCAATCTGCCTGCATATTGAAATCCCCCATGACTATCGCAAATATTGTCTATTTTACATGCCTTTTCTATCTCACATTTTAATTTATATCCTACAGTCTGGGTACTGTTTGGAAGCCTGTATATAACTCCCATCAATGTGTTTTTATCTTTGCAGTTTCTTAACTCTACCCAAAAGGATCCTACATCCTTTGTTCCTATGTCACCTCTTTCTAACATTTCATTTCATTTTTTACCAACAGAGCCAAGACATCCCTTTTGCCTAACTGCCTGTCCTTTCAATACAATGTGCATCCTTTGAATGCTAAGCTCCTAACTATGATCTTCCTTCAGCTACAGTTCAGTGATGCCCACACTTCATACCTGCCAATATTTAACTTAACCACCAGGTCATCCACCTTATTCCATATATTTGAATTGCATGCATTCAAATATAACAAGTTCAGTCCTGCATTCCTCACCCTTTTTATTTTGCCCCCATGCTACACCTCAACTCATCGCACTGACTGCAATCTTGCCCTTATTATCTATCTGTCCTTCCTCACAGTCTCACTACGCACTTCATCTATTTGTATACCAACTGCCCCATCCTCAGCCCTATCACTCTGGTTCTCATTCCCCTGCTGGGTAAGCCGAAACCCTCCCCAACAGCTCCAGCAAACCTTCCCACAGGGATATTAGTCCCATTTGGCTTCAGGTGTAACCCACCCTTTTTGTGCCGGTTGTACCTTACCCAGAAGAGATACCAATGTCCAAGCAATCTGTAGCCATGTTCCTTTTCATCACATCCTCAGCCACTCGGTCATCTGTACTACCATCTTATTCCTGTCCTGATTATCTCATGTGACTGGGAGTAATCCAGAGATTACTACCTTGGAGATCCTGTTCTTCAGCCCCTTTCCTATCCCCTTATGCTCACTGCTCCAGACCTCTTACCCCTCCCTACCTACATCACTGGTGCCAATGAGCGCCACGACCTCTGGCTGAACATCCAACATTTTGGGAATATTCTGAAGCCACTCTGAGACATCCTTGACCCTAGCATCTGGGAGGCAACACAGCATCCTGGCAACTTTATCACGGTCATGGAATTTCCTGTTTGTTCCCCAAGATATCGAGTTTCCCATCACTTTTGCTCCATCTGATTTTTCTCTGCTGAGCCTCAGAGTTGGAAACAGTGCTACAAGCCTGTCTGTTGCTGCTGTGCCCTGTTAGGTCACCACCCACCACCCCCCCCAGCAGTATCCAAAGGGGTATATTGTTGCTGAAGAGATTGGCCACAGCAGAACCCTGTACTAACTACTTATTTCCCTTACTTCTCCTGGTGGCCACCCAACTCCTCTCTGTTGCCTGCACTCTGGGTGTGACCACTTCAGTAAAAGTCTCACCATGAGGTTTTCAGCCTCCTGGGTGGTCCTGAGAACATCCAGATCCAGCTTCAGTTCCTTGAGCTTGTTGGTCATTAGCTGAAGCTGCATGTATTTCCTGCAGATGTAATTAGGGAGAGCGTTAGGTACCGTTTAGTCCCACATCTTGCAGGAGAAGTACTCACTTGTTATACCTTTGGCTCCAGCTTCTTAAGCTTAAGTTCTACAATCAATGAAATGACTCCAAAAGAATTGCACCTTTAGTCTCCATCTGTTCTTCCTGAAGTCCACTTTAAAGCTAAAGCCTGACCATTCTCACCCTGGCTCACTGCAACAATGGCTGCTCCATCTTATACCTCCTTCCTTTTTATTGGCTCAAATAAGTCTCCCGACAAGACTTGGCGTTTCCAAATGGCTCCCGCCTTCCAAGATGTCATGCTCTCTCTCGCTATTTCAAACTATGACTCATTACCAACGAGTCTTGCTGTTTTCAAATGGCTTCCAGCCTGCAAGATGTTGCTCTCTCACTCACAATTTCGAGTAACTAATAATAGAACATTATGCAACTAATAATAGAACATTTTGGAAAGGAGGCTTATCTCAAGCTGATGAAGTTTTCCACCCGAGAGTTCTTCTTAGGGACCTACAAGACAGGCTCTGTAGCTTGTTGAATTAATGCTTGATAGTTTTACTTAAAAATAAAAGGTTTTCTATATTCAGCAGTGACATCTTTCATTTAGTCCTTAAAATTTAATAAGCAAGAGATAAATCGAGCATATTTTTTGTTAGTAGCAAAAACACTCAATCTTAGTCATTGTATGTAGACTCAGAAAATTTTTGACTTAAAATTGGCAAACTGGCAATGGGTGTTGCACTCCTGTGGAAAAGATTCTCCTTGGGGAATAGTCTTTTTCTCTTTGTTTCTCATGGAATGGAGTTGCTGTGCTTCATAATCTGGTGTTATATGGTGAATTTACAACATGATCTATAGTCTGGAGTTATTTGGTGATTTGTTTTCAACTCAGTAAAAAAAAGCTGAAGAAATTTGCTAGTCAACATTTCCATATCTTCCCATTTTTCCAAGATCCATGTGAGGCAGTAGGAAGATTCACAGAGTGATTAATAGTGTTGTAAAATCAACATAGAGCCCCTGTTTAAAAAGTGTATTTTTGATTCACCAGACATGGGTGTAGGCAGGGAGGTAGAAGTTTAATGAGGACTGCCTTGGGTCCTTCTCCCATCTTTCTCCATTATAGTTAACACCCTGAGAAAAGTATCACTGGGGATGCCAAAACAGAAATTTGAATTGATAACCTAGACCCCACCCACTGAAAATCCTTGGAACATGAATCAAACTCTCCATCTTCTCACTCAAAGAAAGGAATGCTATCTCTAAGCCAAAGGCCAAGGTAAAAAATGGTCCTCTGTCTCCTTCCTCCAATACTCCAAACCCACTACATCTCAACAACTCGTAGGTACTGCCACTGAATAAACTTGCTCTGTCTCTGGATACTGGGAATTGAGCATAATGCTGACACTGTACTATAAACTAAAGTTTACTGCTGAAGTCCTACAGAGATGCCAAATGTTTTAATTGCATTCATTACGGATTCACACATTTATCTGAATATCAAAAAATCTGCAAAATACCTATTCCTATTTTTTAACAAAAGAAAAGATATTCATTTAAATGCATTTTCATTTCACATATGTGCCATAAAATGGAAGCTGGAGGGATAGTGACAACGACAGATGGCAACTTGTCTAGATCATATTAATGTAATCAGCCAACCATTAATTTTTTCATTACTTGAAAATCTACCTTAGCTGTAGATGCTTTCATTCTACAAATGATTGCTACTTCTGCACACTACACCATAACAGCAGAGCAGATGGGAGATAGGAAATCTGTCTGTAAAGATTAAAGTTAAGCATTTCCAGAACATAAACACATTACTTTAACAAATGCAAACCTTTCCATTCCACTGCTGTGCTCTCTATGAACCTCGTACTTGTGAACCTATTTCATTTTCTTAATGGCCACTCTTAAGAACAGTCTCAAGAGTTTAAATTCAACAGATCCTGTGAATGGGTGAAGTCTTTGCAATATTTTATCCACCAAACTTTGTGTTGCCTGCTTGTTCCAATGATATCAGCATCAAGCCAAGCAACGGACTGATTCGTCAGCCCGGTTGCACCGGGGGGGGGGGGGGGGTGGATTAAATATTTCGATTGGCTTCTGCGGGTTAAAGCTCCCTTGCAACTCCAGGAGAGAGTTTGCACCTGTGAAATGGTGATACGAACACGTGCTGACAGCTCCACATGAAGTGACTCTGACCTGCAAAGTATGGACAGGTGGTGCAACATTGCAGTGCAGCTCTGCACTGGAAGCCTTGCTGGAGGAACCTGCAGTGTCCTGTGCTCAGGGAGTCAAGCAGCTCCTTGGAAAACACTCATAAGATATTGAGAGCAGATGCTGCTGTGCACAATGACAGAAATCAAGCCGCAAGAAGCAGCACAAAATTGAACAACCTCATACGGTAGTCAAGGTCATCAAATACATTGTTCAATTGCATATTCTTCCACTTACATCCCTGAGATCTGATCCTGCTCAGTACTCATTAACTGTCACTCATCTGCCAACAATCTCCATCAAAAAACAATTAGGCCTAATCCTCTTCTGATTCATGGCACCCTGACACACCTGGCACAGCAGTAATTCTTACAGTCTCATTTCGTAACCTGCACACACTTACAGTGCTCATTTTAATGGGCTCATCAGCTAAGCAGATTCGGGGACGCCTACTGGCATACTTCCTTCTCTCTTGGAGGCCAAGCTGCCACAGATCTTGAGGTGGATGGAACCAGCTGGCAAGGAACTGGCGGGTCTGTGCCTCCAATCCCGTGGGGGAAACAGCTTAGCCCTTTGGTGGGTTATTTTGTTGAGGCTGTTGAGTGGTGGTGTTGAACCCCTGAAGTTCAGTATCGGAATAAGAAACGGAATCAGGTTTATTGTCATGGCCATTTGTTGCATAATTTGTTGTCTTGCGGCGGCAGTACACTGCAATACATACAATTCTATAAATTATAATAAGTTATACTACTGATGCACCATCAATACCTCTCGGAGACGTGAGGCGAGATATAGGCTTTTATTGGCTAGAAGAAAGAACAAGCAGCAAATGACCACCACACTGCATCCTGGAGACTGAGGCCGGGGCTGTGTCTCCAATCGCCTTTATACCGGGGTCCGTGGGAGGAGCCACAGGAGCAGTCAGCGGTGGGGGGCATGTCCAGACAGGTATATGTAGTTCAACACAACTACATATCTATATTTTTAAGTAATTAAATAATTAACAACATTCTCAATCTTGGTCCTTTCTGGCTCATTGCATCACACCCCTGGCTCACACTTTCCTTCAATTTTCAAGACACTTAATGGGTAAACAGATATCTTCCACTGCCTCAGTCCTTGCAACATAATCTTCTACTTGTTCCTTTCACCTTTCAGCTGGCCAAGACCTGTAACACGGTTTGGCAAGACAGGAAAGGCTGGAAGATAAAACTCATTTTCACAGCTAGAGTTAACAGCTCAGAGGCCACTACAGCGAGGAGTTAGAGAATAGTGGATGTGGTGTGGAGCACGAGGGGGATTACAAGGACATATGGTGAGGAGGGTACGGCTGACCTCATCTTCTGCAGCATCAGAGCAGAAAGCAAGAGTTTTACTGGAGAGGATTCGGATGAAGACTTATCTGGGCACGCTACAAATGAAGGCTGATGGGGATGCATTGGGAAATCTGCCTAGAAGACTGTGGTTAGTTTTTCCAGCAGCAAAGTGATGTTGCAGTTAGTGCTACACTTTATAATGCCAGCAATCACTGATCAGGATTCAATTCTCACTACTGTCTGTAAGGGGCATGTATGTCCTTGCTGTGACTGCATGCATTTCCTTGGGGAGCTCTGGTTTTCTCCCCCATTCCAAAGACATATGATTAGGATTAAGGTGAGTGAGTTGTGGGCATGCTATGTTGGCACTGGAAGCATAGCAACACTTGTGGGCTGCCCCCAGCACAATCTGCGGACTGCATTGGTCATTGACACAAATGACGCATTTCACTGTGTGCTTTGCTGTTTTGAAATAACAAATAAAGCTAATCTTTATTTTTTTGTCATTGTGTGCATTACTATGTGGAGTGTTATGGCAGTACAATTACAAGTATCCAAATAATCACTAGAGGTGCTGAGGTGACAATCTGGAGGAGAGGTATTTGCTGCATGAAGCATGAAAGTGCTGTCCTTTCTCAGGAAGACAGCATTCATCCTCTTACCCCAATTGACCACCAGTGTTGCTGTCAACCAACCAATCCTACCTGTATCTTGATCGAGCAGAGAGAAGCCAGGCCTTGCAGATGCTGAGCTTGAAAGGCGCGCTGTGTATCAGAAACATGAAAAAGCTTACAGATGCTGGAAATCCAAAGCCACGCACACAAAATGCAGCAGCTTAGGCAGCACCTGTGGAAGTGAATAAGCAGTTGACATTCTGGGACGAGACCATTCTTCAGGGCTGACGAGGAAGGGGGAAGTTGCCCGAATAAAAAGGTGGATGGAAGGGGGCGAGGGCTAGTTAGAAGGTGATGGGTGAAACCAAGTGGGTGGGAAAGATAAAGGGCTGGAGAAGGAGAAATCTGATAGGAGAGGAGAGTGGACCATGGGAGAAAGAGAAGGAGGAGGGGACCCAGGAGGAGAGGTAAGAGGCCAGAGTGAGGAATGGAAGAATAGGGGAGGGGGAGGAAACAATTTTTTCACTGGAAGGAGAAATCGATGTCCATGCCATCAGGTTGGAGGGTACACAGACGGAATGTAAGGTTTTGCTCCTCCACCTTAAGGGAGGCCTCATCTTGGCACAAGAGGAGGCCATGGACTGACATATTGGAATGAGAATGGGAATTGGAACCAAAATATTTGGCCACCGGGAAGTTCCACTTTTGGCAGATGGAGTGGAACTCATTTCCTTCTTTTCCTGCTCCTCAGCAGCCTTCAATATGTGTGGCTGTTGTCACAGGTAAAGACTGTCAGCAAGCAGTTCACCACCACAGGTACACCTGCTCTGTACTGCATGACCCCCGGTGGGACCCGTGGAGTGAAACCAGCTTCAGCTCAGTTATGATCTCTTTTGCTCTGGGAGTGGCAGCATGGCTTCTGAAACAAGTGCTGCATTTTGAAAGCCCTGTACTGGTTTCCACTGAAGGAGAATGAAGTGTTGCAGACTCCCACTGAATATAAAGCTTTGATGGCCTTCCTTGTGCAATGGGAGACAGCAATAGTGAGCCATAGAAACCATCCCCAGTTCCATTCTAGAGGCTACTGTAGATATATCATTGTTTGTTGTTATAGTCTCTGGTAATGACACAGGCAAAATGGTTCTGGTTCTGTTGCAGCTGCAGCATATGACCGGTAAAATGCACACACCTACACATTTGCTACAGCTAGGGTAGCGGAGTTGATCTCCACACCCTTGTCCGCTTTTCTGTCTTTCCCACACTTTTCAGCAGAGGGTCCTCATCGCTCCAGCCCATCTTTACTTTGCAAAGAACAGCCTTTAACACAACACACTCTGGGAGCAATTGGTTTGTACAGATGCTTGTTGGTCCTCCAGCACATGCCACACAATTCGTTGTAGACTTCTGTAATAAACAAGAAACTAGAAATCTCCTGTCCTTTAGTGAACAGTAGTAACAATGAACAGCTATCAAATTGGAAGGGTGAGTTAGAGGGAACTGTACTTTTTGCTATACAATCCACATTGTCAACCATGTGTTAATCATGGGTGTCTAATAAACAGATGTGTTTAAAGCATTGTTGATTCTGCGTCACACGTCAAAATTGATTTTCACAGATGTCTCTAATCCAAATTAAACTTGCTAAGATATTAGTTGAGTCACAGTTGCAGTCCAGCCATCATGTCACTAAAGGATATGATGATGCTGGTGAGAAACCAGTGGATATTAACAAGGATGGGGAATGAGGAAAGTCGTGTTAGCTGTAATGAAACACTGGATAGGCTGAGATTAGTTTAATTTAATCACCATGGAACCCTGAAATAAAAACAGAAAATTCTAGGCAGAATCATCATGTCTGTGGGAAAAGAAATAAATGTTAACTCAGTTTCCTTTTTCATAGATATTGCCTGATCTATTGAATTTTTCAGCATTGCATTATTAAAAAAAATTGTTTCCATTCCATCATTCCTTGATCCAAAATGTAAAAACTTATGAGAGTCTGAGGGAAGCTAAATGTTATTGTGCCATTTTTGGAAAACTCATTTTAAGAACATAGCATAGATTGAAACATGTGCCTTTATTGTGAGTGTGCAGAAACTCAACACACATTTAAACATACCTGCCGCAAACCCTGGATGTGCTGCAACCTCGAAGGGTCAGGACTGAGCAATGGCAAGTGGTGCTCGTTTCAACAGCCATTTCATGGCTTGCACAGACTCAGGGCGACAAACAAAAATATACACCAACACATGTTGTCAAAATGTACTTCTGCAGAAGCAATTCTCGCAGGGATTCCCCTGATCAGCCATATATCTTCAGCAAGAGCTGGAAGGAAATTATTGGATAATTTACACAAACAGGACTGTGTCCATTTTTGCTTCAATTCAAAGCAGTTTAATGGGGGGGAAAAGCTTCTGAGTAAAACTATCTACCTATCATAAATTATATTTGATTGCTGGTTTCAAATTTAAAAGGACAATGTTCTATTCACCATCATCATCAATTTCCCTGACAAATACCTTTTATATTTGCAATTCAGTGAAGACAGTAAAATTTTGTGGTTGAGAGATGACAGATAATTGTCAGACTCAAAAACGATTAGGTCATGGAGTCACCAACAAGGAGACTACAGAAGAAGTTAAGATGGTAAAATAGATTTCAAGGCTCCCTAAAAAAGGTGTTTTGACGTATACATGATTCCCTGTCTTTTTGCCTAGAGAATTATCAAAGGAATTGTTGACTACAGCAATACCAAAGTATTCTGGGAAAGGAATACCAAATATTGACACTCAATGATCATCTGGAGAACAGCAAGATATCTAATGTAAACATTTACTGCTGTGAATTCAGCACCAATTTAAAGCACCATATCCAACTTTTAAAACCCCAACAAGGCATTAACATCCCTTCTGGATGAACTTATAAGTAAGAGTATATGAGAGATTGAAGTTAAATAACATATTGATGACAGATAAAGAGAAAAGACTTCAGTTGAAGATGTAGGTTTACAGTATACAGAAAGAAAGTGATGTGCATTAACTGTCATATGCTTGTGGCAATTAAAGTGACAGACACATGTATGGGAGCACAGAACAGATCATACCATGAAGCCCCAGGTGCAAACAAAAGCTGAGTGAACAATGCAACAAATTCTTTAAATGGATGTGAGGAAAGATGGTATTAGGAAATGAACCTGGTCAGGTGTCAGGTCTCTCATTGAGAGAGCATTTTGGAGATAGTGATCACAATTCTATTTCCTTTACCATAGCATTGGAGAGGGATAGAAATAGACAAGTTAGAAAAGCATTTAATTGGAGCAAGGGAAAATATGAAGCAATCAGGAAGGAACCTGCAATGCACAATTTGGGAACTGATGTTCTCAGGTAAACATACGGCAGAAATGTGGCAAATGTTCAGGGCATATTTGCGTGGCATTCTGCAGAGGTACATTCCAATGAGACAGCAAAATGATGGTAGGGTACAAGAACTGTGATGTACAAAGGCTGTTGTAAATCTAGTCCAGACAAAAGGAAAAGCTTATGAAAGGTTCAAAAAACTAGGTAATGATAGAGATCCAGAAGATTATAAACCTAGCAGGAAGGAGCTTAAGAATGAAAAAAGGAGCCTGAGGGAGGCATGAGATGTGAAAGAATAGGACCAATCAAGTGTAACAGCAGGAAAGTGTGTTTGGAACCGGAGAAGATGGCAGAGATGCCTAATGAAAAGTTTGCTTCAGTATTCACTGCAGAAATAGATCTAAGTAATTGTAGTGATGATTTACAGCAGATCGACATTAAGAAAGAGGATGTGCTGGAGCTTTTGGAAAGCATCAAGTTGGTTAAGTCACTGAGACCAGATGAGATGTACCCAGGCTACTGTGGGTAGCAGGGGAGGAGATTGCTGAGCCTCTGACAATGATCTTTGCATTTTCAATGGAGACGGGAGAGATTCTGGAGGATTGGAGGGTTGCAGATGTTGTTCCCTTATTCAAGGAAGGGTGTAGAGATAGCCCAGGAAATTATAGACCAGTGAGTCTTACTTCAATGGTTGGTAAGTTGATAGAAAAGATCCTGAGAGGCAGGATTTATGAACATTCGAAGAGGCAGAATATGATTAGGAATAGTCAGCAAGGCTTTGTCAAAGGCAGGTCAAGCCTTAGGAGCCTGATTGAATTTTTTGCAGATGTGACTAAACACATTGATAAAGGTAGAACAGTAGAAGTAGTGTATATGGATTTCAACAAAACATTTGATAAGGAACCCCATACAAGGCTAATTGAGAAAGTAAGGAGGCATGGGATCCAAGGGTACCTTGCTTTGTGGATCCAGAACTGGCTTGCCCACAGAAGGCAAAGAGTGGTTCTAGATGGGTCATATTCTACATGGTGGTCGGTGACCAGTAGTGTGTCTCAGGGATCTGTTCTGGGACCCCTTCTTTTCGTGATTTTTTATAAATGACCTGAATGAGGAAGTGGAGGGATGGGTTAGTAAATTTGCTGATGACACAAAGGTTGGGGGTGTTGTGGATAGTGTGAAGGGCTCTCAGAGGTTACAGCGGGACATTGATAGGATGCAAAACTGGGCTGAGAAGTGGCAGATGGAGTTCAACCCAGGTAAGTGTGAGGTGGTTCATTTTGGTAGGTCAAATATGATGGCAGAATACAGTATTAATGGTAAGACTCTTGGCAGTGTGGAGGATCAGAGGGATCTTGGGGTCTGAGTCCATAGGATGGTCAAAGGCATGTCTGTACACAGACTGGGTGGTGCTCTGATCAGAATCTGTTCTCCACGTCAGGGGCAACTAAAACCAAAAGCTAGTTATAGGGATAAAAAGCAATACCCTTTCACTTTAGAAGTGGAGTGATGTTTACAGAATAGAGTGATATGACTGCTGCCTGGGGATCGGCAGGGCGTGCCTGGAGATAGAGCTGGGCATGACAGCAAGCGAACTGCTAGCGGTGCACTGCTGAACAGCAGGAATGGAGCTGGTAACCCGAAGAAGATACTGCCTGCACTCAAAGTAGCCCACCAACGCCATAGGCTGCGATTACTGCAAATGTTTCTCAGGGAAGCAGTCCACTTACAAATGAAACCACTCAAGCAGTTCAGAAATGAAAGACGTGCATGAAATGGTCATTAGAAGTAAACACATACATAATGCATGTTAATTACCCAGGAACACAACTTGAAACAAGATGCCGGGGCAACCATAACACTAAACACCAGAAGAATAGCCTGAAAGTTGACAGATTGACGAATGAGTGTGTTTGGCTATGCTTGTGCCTCAGGTTTTACCAGCCCGAGCTCAGAAAAAAATTAATAATAATAATAATAATGATGAAGTTTAGGCTGTAGAGGGAGGTACAGACGCCCAGGTTCTGGAGTTTTTCGATCAGAGCTGTAGGAATGATTGTGTTAAAAGCTGAGCTGTTGTCAATAAACAGCAAACTGACATAGGTAATTGTATTGTCCAGGAGATCCAATGCTGCAGGAAGAGCCAATGAGCAAATTATATATAAAATTGTAACATTTACATAATACGCTTACAGAAGAGCGGAAAGGATGCTGTAAGGTATGAAAGAATGCCATAAGGGTATGAGAGAATGTAAAGAAGGACTGATAATAGATTCTGTAATTCTAAATCAAGCCTGGTGGAAAAGCAGAAATCTTTTATGTTGTTATATTGACTACCAAAAACCATTTGATTCTGTCCCATACTCATTCTCAATAAAGTTCTTAATACATATAAACTACAACCAGTACTCGTGAAATTCCTACAACATCTAATGAAGAATTTGTGTTCTGTAATCACTTCATCTATTAACAACCAAAAAAGTACAAACACTATTATCAAAATAAACCAAGGCATTTTTCAGTGTGCGTCTCTAAGCTTACTATGGTTTTGTCTAGCTTTAAACCCACTCTCTAATTTACTGAATCAGATGAAAATAGTCCATAGGATACTCAAAGCTGCTGCGCATGTTGACTCTGTGGTTAAGAAAGCATACGGTGCATTGGCCTTCATCAATCATAGGATTCAGTTTAGGAGCCAAGAGGTAATGCAGCAGCTTTATAGGACTCTGGTCAGACCCCACATGGAGTACTGTGCTCAGTTCTGGTCATTTCACTATAGGAAGGATGTGGAAACCTTAGAAAGGGTGCAGAGGAGATTTACAAGGATGCTGCCTGGATTGGAGAGCATGCCTTATGAGAAAAGAAACATGGAAACATAGAAAACCTACAGTACAATACAGGCCCCTCGGCACACAAAATTGTGCCAAACATGTCCCGACATTAGAAATTATTAGGCTACCCATAGGCCTCTATTTTTCTAAGCTCCATGTACCTGTCCAAAAGTCTCTGAAAAGACCCTATCGTATCCACCTCCACCACCGTTGCCAGCAGCCCATTCCACGCACTCACCACTTTCCGAGTAAAAAACTTACTCCTGACATCTCCTCTGTACCTACTCCCCAGCACCTTAAACCTGCGTCCTCTTGTGGCAACCATTTTAGCCTGGGAAAAAGCCTCTAACTATCCACACGATCAATGCCTCTCATCATCTTATACACCTCTATCAGATCACCTCTCCTCCTCTGTCGCTCAAAGGAGAAAAGGCCAACTTCACTCAACCTATTTTCATAAGGCATGCTCCCCAATCCAGGCAACATCCTTGTAAATCTCTGCACTCTTTCTATGGTTTCCACATCTTTCATGTAGTAAGGCAACCAGAACTGAGCACAGTACTCCAAGTGGGGTCTGACCTGTGTCCTATGTAGCTGCAACATTACCACTTGGCTCCTAAACTCAATCCCACGATTAATGAAGGCCAATACACTGTATACATTCTTAACCACAGAGTCAATCTGCACAGCTGCTTTGAGCATCCTATGGACTCAGACCCCAAGATCCCTCTGATCCTCCACACTGCCAAGAGTTAATACTATATTCTGCCATCATATTTGACCTACCAAAATGAAGCACTTCACACTTATCTGGGTTGAACGCCATCTGCCACTTCTCAGTCCAGTTTTGCATCCTATCAATGCCCCGCTGTAACTCCTGACAGCCCTCCACATTATCCACAACACCTCCAACCTTTGTGTCATCAGCAAACTTACTAAACTATCCCTCCACTTCCTCATCCAGGTCATTTATAAAAATCATGAAGAGTAAGGGTCCCAGAACAGACCCCTGAGGCACACTACTGGTTACCGACCTCCATGCAGAATATGATATTTTGCCTTCTTTAGGCAAGCTAGTCCTGGATCTGCAATGTAATGTTCCCTTGGATCCCATGCCTCCTTACTTTCTCAATAAGCCTTGCATGGGGTACCTTATCAAGTACCTTGCTGAAATCCAGATACACTACATCTACTACTCTTCCTTCATCAATGTGTTTAGTCTGTTATGATCCCAGCCCCCTCCTTTGTGAGAATCGCAAGAGCACTAGTTGGGGGGTGGGGGGGTCAGTAGACTCAGGAAGTGGGAGAGAGAGAGACGTGCAGAGTACTGCGTTCCAGCGGGATGCAAATTAAGGCGATATTGACTATTGTCTTATGGAGACCACGTAAAAAGCACTCGGGCAAAGTGGGCTGCTTCAGAGAGAGATTGCATCATCCCAACCTGATTGACACCTGCGACCCCGTGAGGAAGTATAAAGGAGAGTCTGGGGGGGGGGAAGCCCCTTCAGACGCACCAAGAAGACACAAGAGTGATACCGCCGTAGCGGGAAGCCATTTTGAAGGAAGCCACGTGCGTTAGATTCTGGGATTGGAATCTGTGGCTGGAATCACGGAAAACTGCTTTTAACTAACATCGGGGAGGGGGAGCCCACTCCCCTGATTCAATGCATGCTTCATAAAGACCCGGCAAGTCTTTCCTTTTCTCACCAATCTCTCTCTCTCTGTTGCACCACGTGAAACCCAGCGATTCCCAAAAGGCTGAAGCCTGCAGACTTCTGAGTGACTTTTATAGTTCCAACGGACAATATATTATCCCCTAGACAACAGTAGAGCTTATTTCTTAATGATGATTATTACTATACCCGCACTTTAGATTGAGTATTGATGACGTGCATTATCTGAATGTTTGTATTAACCTTACTTTTGTGCCCCTTTATCAATAAAAACGTTTGAAAATAGTGACATCAGACTTCAACGGACCTCTCTATCTTTGCTGGTAAGTTATCCAGTTACAGGATGCGTAACAACTTGGGTTTCTCGTCTCGGGATTTGACACCAAATTGGGAGGCCAGTGAATCGGGCTTGTAAGTCCAAAACTTGAATCTGGTTACACGGGTAGCCAGACAGGAAACCAGCAAAGATGGACGTGGGTGAATTTATGGAAAACCCAATGGTGGGGGCGCTAGAGGCGGCCACCAAATCAGACTTGTTAAATTTAGCGAAGGGGTTGAACCTCGCAGAAGTGAGGTCGTCCATGAAAAAGCGGGAGGTGCGAAGGGCCATAACTCAGTATTACATTGGGAAGAATGTGTTTGCATCTGAGGTATTGGAAGATATCCCTGAAAAGGTACCATCAAGTGGGACGGTTCAGTTAGAGGTGGAGAAATTAAGGTTGGAACATGAAATTAAGTTAAAAGAGCTGGAAGAGGCTGAGAGAGAGAAAGAAAGGGAGCAGGCGTTCCACCTAAAGGAGCTAGAGGTGACACAGGACCATGAGCTCCAACTAAAGGGGTTAGAGGTGAAAAAGGATCAGGACCAAGCTGAGATGCGAAGACAGCATGAAATTCAGCTAAAGGAGCTAGAAGCAGTCGAGAAAGAGAAACAGAGGAAACATGACTGGGAGATGGAGAAGATGAGGAACGAGCAAAGAGATCAAGAGTTAGACCGAGCAGAGCGGTTTAATGTTAGTAGAGAGTTGAGATTGGTACCTCCGTTCGAGGAGACAGATGTTGATAGTTATTTCTTGCTTTTTGAAAAGGTGGCAGTAAATCAGAAGTGGCCAAAAGAGCAGTGGGTGGCGTTGTTACAAAGTGTGTTAAAGAGGAAGGCCCAACGAGCATATGCGGCGTTGTCCCTGGTGGAGGGAGAAGCGGAGAACTATGCTGAAGTAAAGGACGCCCTTCTCTGGACTTACGAATTGGTACCTGAGGCCTATCGACAAAAGTTTAGAAATTTAAGGAAAGGGTGAAATCAAACATATACCGAGCTAGCCCATGAGAAGGGTGTGCTCTTGGACCGTTGGTGCACCGCAGAAAGGGTGGACGAGGATTATGGGCGTCTCAGGGAGTTACTTTTGATTGAGGAATTTAAAGGTTGTGTACCGGAGGAGATCCGGATGTATTTGAACGAGAGGCCGACTAGGTCCGTCTCAGAATTGGCTAGGTTCGCACATGAATATGCCCTAACCCACAAGGCAAAGTTTTCCTCAAATAAAAGTTTCCAGAGAGACCGTGGAAACGATCGAGGAAGTCCACCGAGTGAGGCAGAGGTCCCGCCAGGAGCTAGTGGTAAGGTTGAGTGGGAAAGGCAAGACAGCCAGAGATTTCCGGGCTTGACCTGTTTTAATTGTGGAAGGGGAGGGCATATTGCATCTCGGTGTTTTGCTCCGAGAAAGGAGCCAGAAAAAGGGAAAGCTATTGGGCGTGCAGTGGTAGTCAGAGAATCGGCAAGAGGGTGCTGGATAAGCAGAGTGCGCGAGGGGTCTGAGATTTATCTGTCACATGGCACTGTGTCTTTGAGGGAGGGGGACCCACCAATTCCCGTACGGATTTGGAGAGACACGGGGGAGGAGCTATCATTGATTAGCCGAAAGGTGTTAAAATTCGGACCTCAGAAGGGAGAGGTAGCCCTGAGAGGAATAGGAAAATGGACCAGAGTGGTGCCTTTGCATCGGGCCCTTCTAGATTGTGAGTTGGTGTCGGGACCAGTGGAACTGGGGGTCCTGCCGGAGTTGCCGGGGGAAGGCATGGACGTCCATCTGGGGAATGACCTAGCGGGTGGGAAGATGTGGGGTGCAGCCGTGAAGCTGACCCCCCAGCCTGCGAGGGTTGAGACCACTCCCTCAGATCCTATGATCTATACCGCCTGCGCGGTCACTCGCAGCCTGTCGAGAGCGGCAGCTGAGAACAGGAGCAGTTTAAAATTGGCCAGTTTTGATTTGGCCGAGACGTCTTTACCGACCTTGTGCCATGAGGGTTTAAGGGGTGGAAAGACGAAGAATACTAAAGTGAAAGGGGGTAAGGGAGAGGAGTTAGATCTGCCCTTAACGAAGAAAAAGGTCCTAGAGGTAGGTAATAAAGATGAGAAACAGATAAAGCTGTTAAATGGTCCAGAGTTGGTCATGGATGATCCGCCTGGTTTGGCAGAATTGTTTGAAGAAGTTGAGAGTTCTAAAGGTGTTCCCGATAATGAGATGAGGGCAGTCCTAGAGGGAACGGGTACTCTTTCCTTGAGGAAGTCTACTGGAGTGGCCGAGGAGGTTGTTTCAGCTTGCAGAGTTGCGCCTTCCCCGGATGGGAGCTGCATAGAGAGTAACTGGGAGGATCGGGGGAAGTTAGAATTTGAAAAAGGCACGGGTGTTGAAAGCCTGGAAGAGGCCAATGTCCCGTTTGAGTGTGTCCGAGATGGGGATGCACGTGGTACTGAACCTGGTAACAGAGCTCAGAAGAAGTCTGAGGTATTCGGCGACCGTCCTTGTGGGTCAGATAGACTTGGTTCAGTGGAAAAAGGGTTAACTTTGGTAACCGTGGGAAGTGTGAGTTCCCCGGTGTTTGTACTCGAAGGTGGGTTCAAAGTTAATGCCAAATTTAAGAATGGGGGGATGAGGATTATTATTGAAGGAAACGGAAAGTCTGTAGTTCCCAAATCGAAGGAAGAAATCTTAAACCTGGCAGATCGCTCACAGAGTGAGCCGGGAGATAGCGGGGCCCCCCACTCTATTGTTATGCCAGGATGGGGTGTGAAGAGGCCGCATTCGAAATGCTACTTGAAGGAAGAGTTTGAATTAAAAATCTATAGCCTGAAGGGTACTGACAAAAAGGCTAGCCACCTGGGTAAGATTAAAGAATTGGGGGGAAATGGTCTAAGTTTGGGGCATGGTGTTGATAAAATAACTCCGATGAACGAGGCGGGCAGGAGTTCACCCCGCCAAATTACTCAAGTTCCCCACGGGGGGACTTGCCGGAAAAGAGGCAACGGTTAATGGGGATGCCATTTTTAAACAGCAAAGCAGGTTGAACGGTTTTGTGCCAAAGCCTGTGAATAATAAAGACAACCCCTTTGGAGACCTACCAGTTAAGTAAAAAGACCGAAACGATTAGTATTCGCATAAACTTTTATAGGTGCACCTAAGCTAAGATCACGCCTCCTTAGTTTTGGTTGCTGAAAAAAAAATGGTGGTTATTGAATTGAGATCTGATGCTACAAGACTTTAGTACGGTACGCGAGGTTAAAATATTAAAGAAAGGGACACTGTAATCGTTAACTGTTTAGATACTAACTTGAATGTATAACGGTAGTACTCTGTGAAAAGAAAAGCTTGTGTATTGTGTTAGATTCAAAAAAATCCTGTAAGACTGTGTACCACTCCGTTTTAACCGCTGGTGAAAGCGTTTTTTTTAGAGGGGAGGTTTTATGATCCCAGCCCCCTCCTTTGTGAGAATTGCAAGAGCACTCGTTGAGGGGGGGGGGGGTCAGTAGACCCAGGAAGTGGGAGAGAGAGAGACGTGCAGAGTACCGCGTTCCACCGGGATGCAAAATAAGGCGACATTGACTATTGTCTCATGGAGACCACGTGTAAAGCCCTCGGGCAAGGTGGGCTGGTTGAGAGAGAGATTGTTTCATCCCAACCTGATTGACACCTGCGACCCCGTGAGGAAGTATAAAGGAGGGTCGGGGGGGGGGGGGACAGCCCCTTCAGACGCACCAAGAAGACACGAGAGTGATCCCGTCGTAGCGGGAAGCCATTTTGAAGGAAGCCACATGCGTTAGATTCCGGGATTAGAATCTGTGGCTGGAATCACGGAAAACCGCTTTTAACTAACATCGGGGGGGGGGGGGGGAGCCCGCTCCCCTGATTCAACGGATGCTTCATAAAGACCCGGCAAGTCTTTCCATTTCTCACCAATCTCTCTCTCTCTGTCGTTCCACGTGAAACCCAGTGATTCCCAAAAGGCTGAAGCCTGCAGACTTCTGAGTGACTTTTATATTTCCAGTGGACAATATATTATCCCCTAGACAACAGTAGAGCTTATTTCTTAACGATGATTATTACTATATCCGCGCGACGACGTGCATTATCTGAATGTTTGTATTAACCTTACTTTCGTGCCCCTTTATAAATAAAAATGTTTGAAAATAAGGACATCAGACTTCAACGGGCCTCTTTAACTTTGCTGGTAAGTTACCCAGTTACGGGATACGTAACAAGTTACATCCTCAAAAAATTGAATCAGGCTCATAAGGCACGACCTACGCTTGACAAAGCCATGCTGACTATTCCTAATCATATTATACCTCTCTAAATGTTCATAAATCCTGCCTCTCAGGATCTTCTCCATCAACTTACCAACCTCTGAGGTAAGAATCACTGGTCTATAATTTCCTGGGCTATCTCTACTCCCTTTCTTGAGTAAAGGAAAACATCCGCAAACCTCCAGTCCTCCGGAATCTCTCCCATCCCCATTGATGATGCAAAGATCATTGCCAGAGGCTCAGCAATCTCCTCCCTCACCTCCCATAGTAGCCTGGGGTACATCTCATCTGGTCCCAGTGACTTATCTAACTTGACACTTTCCAAAAGCTCCAGCACACCGTTTTTCTTAATATCTACTTGCTCAAGCTTTTCAGTCCACTGTAAGTCATCATGACAATCATCAAGATCCTTTTCCATAGTGAATACTGAAGTAGAGTATTCATTAAGTACCTCTGCTATTTTCTCTGGTTCCATACACACTTTCCCATTGTCACACTTGATAGGTCCTATTTTTTCACAGCTTATCCTTTTGCTCTTCACATATTTGTAGAATGCCTTGGGGATTCCCTTAATCCTGCCTGCCAAGGCCTTCTCATGGCCCCTTCTGTCTATACTAATTTCCTTTTTAAGCTCCTTCCTGTTAGCCTTAACATTAGTTTATAACATTACCTAGATCTCTGAACCTTTTGTAAGCTTTTCTTTTCTTCTTGGCTAGATTTATTACAGTTTTTGTACACCATGGTTCCTGTACCCTACCATAACTTCCCTGTATCATTGGAATGTACCTATGCAGAACTCCACACAAATTTCCTCTGAACATTTGCTGCATTTCATCCGTACTTTTCCTGGGAACATCTGTTTCCAATTTCAGCTTCCAATTTCTTGCCTGATAGCCTCATAAATCCCCTTACTCCAATTAAGTGCTTTTCTAACTTTTCTGTTCCTATCTCTCTCCAATGCTGTTGTAAAGGAGATAGAATTATGATCACTATCTCCAAAATGCTCTCCCACTGAGAGATCTGACACCCGACCAGGATCATTGCCTAATACCAAATCAAGTACAGCTTCTCCTCTTGTAGCCATATTTACATATTGTGTCAAAAAATCTTCCTGAACTGACCTAACAAACTCCACCCCATCTAAACCCCTTGCTCTAGGGAGATACCAATCAATATTTGGGAAATTAAGATCTCCCATCACGACAACTCTGTTATTATTACACCTTCCCAGGATCTGTTTCCCTATCTGCTCCTCGATATCCCTGTTACTATTGGACAGCCTATAAAAAACACCCAGTAAAGTTATTAACCCCTTCCTGTTCCCAACCGCCACTCACAGAGACTCTGTAGACAATCCTTCCATGACGTCCACCTTTTCTGCAGCCGTGAAACTATCTCTGATCAACAGTGCCACCCCCCCACCCCCACCAAATAAAACACATTTCTAGAGTGCCTACGAGATGGCTTTATAGAGCAACTCGTGGTTGGGCCCACTAGGGGGGTCAGCTATTCTGGATTGGATGTTGTGCAATGAACCAGAATTAATTAGAAAGCTTAAGGTAAAGGAACCCTTAGGGGCGGGTGATCATAATATAATAGAATTCACCCTGCAATTTGAGAAGGAGAAGCTAAAGTCAGATCTATCAGTATGACAGTGGAGTAAGGGGGATTACAGAGCCATGAGAGAAGAGTTGACCAGAATTGATTGGAAAAAAAACACTGGCAGGGATGATGGCTGCAGTTTCTGGGAGCAATTTGGAAGGTGCAGGATAGATACATTCCAGTAAGGAACAAGTGTTGTAAAGGCATTATGACACAACCATGCCTGACAAGTGAGGTCAAAGCCAACATAAAAGCCAAAGAAAGGGCATATACCGTATATTCCGGAGTATAAGCCGACCCAGAGTATAAGAAGACCCCCCATTTTCAGTGTTAAAAAAGGGGCTTTTTCATGTTACCTTTGTATAAGCTGACCCCTTTTGTAGAGGTTTTTGATTTAAGCAGAAAAGATCACAAGATCTCACATGCCAGTACTCAGCTTTGCCGGATCTGGACCCTGGAAATTCTCTGAACCAGTACCTGCTAAGAAAACAGGCCTACACATTGTAGACTGTTATAGGCAAATTCTTAATAAATAAATCAGGAGATAAATTTTGGATTAGGTTTCAAATGGAAAAGAATCCTCTGAAATGTAACTCCCATGAAACCATTTAGCGCCCATCGTAATCTTGTTAAAACACAACTCGGGGAGGTGGGATCAGTACATGTGCTCAGTATAGTGTTTGTGACCACCATGTACAAAAGATTGAAACAAATGCGATAAGATGCTGGCTTCAAGCTGAAGATAGCTGATTTTGCCAAAGGAACGAATAATTCTGTAGCTGCTAAGAAGTTTATTGTAAACGAGAGAGAGTGAGAGAGTGGAGAAAGGCAGAGGACAAGCTGAGGGAAATGCCAAAGTCGAAATGTGCAAACCGCGAGAAAACATGCCAGTAGCCAGAACTGGAAGAAAAAGTTATTGAGTGGGTGAATCATCAGCGATCATCTGGATATATCGTTACCAGAGAAATTATTTGAGTTCAAGCATTGAAATGGGCCGAGAAACACTGTGAGGTCAGCGAATATTTCAAAGCTACGCAAACTTGGTGCAACTGATTTATGAATAGACATGATCTTGTGTTGAGACAACAAACAAAGATTGCTCAGAAAATTCCCGCGGGGTGTTGTTGTTTACATTCAAGATCTCTGCTGGATGGACAAAGCGGGTTGTTTGAAGTGGGTTGAAGAGGTGTGGCGTTGACGTCCCGAAGGTGTCAGGAAAGAAAAATCGCTACTTGTCTGGGACATGTTCAAAGCGCACTTGTCAGGTGAGACAAAAGCAGCACTGAAAGCTGAAAATACACACATTGCAGTAATCCCTGGTGGTTTGACGTCTGTGCTCCAGCCACTAGACGTGAGTTTAAACAAACCAAAGAATTTATGCATCGACAGTGGAACCAATTTGACTCAAAAACAGCCAATAAATATGACCTGTCTTCCGTGTATTCACTTTCTCAAAGTTGGCACCCTCTGTACAAGCTGACGGCCTAATTTTAGGACAAAAATTTAGGGCCAAATTCTCGGCTTATACACAGGTATTTACGGTAATAGAGAAAAAAATAGTTGGATGTTAAAGGATTGGGTACCTTTTGAAAACCAAGTGAAGGCAACTAAAATAGTCAAAAAGAAGGAACAGATGGAATACAAAAGTAAGCTAACCAATAATATTAAACAGAATACAAAATATTTCTTCAGATATATAACGTGTAAAGGAGAGGTGAGAGTAGATATTGAACCACTGGAAAATTATGCTAGAGAGGTAGCAATGGGGGTTAAGGAAATGGCAAATGAACTCAATAAGTATTTTGCATCATTCTTCACTGTGGAAGACATGAGCAGTGTGCCAGGAGTTTGAGCATGTCGGAGGGCAGAAATGTGTGAATTTGCTATTACAAGGGAGAAGTTTCTTGGGAAACTGAACGGTCTGAAGGTGGATAAGTCATCTGGACCAGATAGTCTACATTCCAGCATTATGAAAGAGGTGGCTGAAGAGAATGTGGGGGCAATAGTAATGATCTTTCAAGACTCACTGGATTCTGGCATGGTTCCAGAGGAGTGGAAAATTGCAAATGTTTGAAGATGTTGGAGTCGATTATTAATGATGTGGTTTCAGGGTTCTTGGAGGCACATGATAAAATAGGCCATAGTCAGCATGGTTTCCTTCAGGGAAAATTTTGCCTGTGAAATCTGATGGAATTCTTCAAAGAAAAATTAAGCAGGATAGACATAGCAGATTTGAAGGCCTTTGACAAGGTGCCACACATGAGGCTGCTTAACATGTTAAGAGCCTATGATTACTAGCATGGACTGAAAACTGGCTGATTGGCAGGAGGCAAAGAGTAGGAATAAAGGGAACCATTTCTGATTAGCTGCTGATGTCTGGTGGTGTTCCACAGTGGTCTGTGTTGGGACCATTTTTTCGTGTTATATGCCAATGATTTGGATGATGGAATTGGTGGGTTTGTGGCCAAGTTTGCAGATGATAGGTGGAGAGCAAGTAGATTTGAGGAAGTAGAGAGGTTAAAGGAGAACGTTGACAGATTAGGAGGATGGATATAGCAGTGGCAGATGAATACAGAGTCAAGAAGTGTATGGTCATGCACTTTGGTGCAAAAAAAAAATTAAAGCATAGTCTATTTTCTAAATGGAGATAAGAGTCCAAGATCTGAGGTGCAAAGGGACTTGAGAGTAATCGTGCTGGATTCCCAGAAGTTTGATATGCAGGTTGAAACAATGGTGAGGAAGCCAACTGCAATGTTGGCATTCATTTCAAGAGGACCAGAATATCAAAGCAAGGATGCAATGTCAAGGCTTTATAAAGCACTAGTGAGGTCTCACTTGGAGTATTGTAAGCAGTTTTCGGCCCCTTATCTTAGAAAGGATGTGTCGACATTGGAGAGGGTTCAAAGGAGGTTTATGAAAATCATTTCAGGACTGAAAGGTTTGTTAAATGAGGAGCATTTGACAGTCTCAGCCTCTATTCACTGGAAAGCAGAGGAATGAGGTGTGACCTCATTGAAACCTATCGAATGTTGAAAGGTTTTGATAGAGCGTAAGTGGAAAAATGTTTCCCATGATAGAGGAGTTGAGCAGCAGAGGACGCAGCCTCAGAATAGATGGGTGTCCTCCTAGAATGAAGATGAGGAGGAATTTCTTTAGAGAGTGGTGAATCCATAGAATTCTTTGCCACAGGCAGCTGTGGAGGACAAATCATTGGGTATATTTATGGCAAAGGTCAATAGCTTCTTAATTAGACAGGCCATGAACGAAGATGGAGAGAAGGCAGAAGATTGGGGCTGAAAGGGGAAAACGTATCAGCCATAATGAAATGGCAGAGCAGACTCAACGGGTCAAATGGACCAATTCTGCTCTGATATTTCATAGTTTAATGGTCTTATATTACTTTTTCTGGGATATCAACAAGCAAAGAAAATAGACCATAGAGTGAGAACGGGAAAACTTTCAACGGAAATTACTTCAAGGCTTAAGAAAATCTGCCCAACAGATTTCAGTGGTAAAAATATAACAAAGGCAATAACAATAATAATAATTGACATATTCTTTTAGTATAATAAACTTAAATGAAAGCACAATCCAGAAAGATGAAAAGGTAACCCACGGATGAGCATGATCATTCATGGAAGAATCCCCACAAACTGAACAGACTAGATGTCAAAATGGAAGCATTGAATGCCTGGCTCAGAGTTTAAAAGCTCATCCCAGAAACAGTGGGGTTCCTTGGGACAACACAGGAGCAGGTGGCTAACATATAAAAAGAAAATTAGAAATACATAATAAAATGCCAAACATTTCAAGATGATAAATGCAGAAAATGCCAGGGGAAACCAAAAACAATCCAACACATTACAGCAGTATAACTCAATCTGATTAATTACACAGGAACGATCAAGTGGCATTTAGTAAAATCTTGCTTTAAAAGGCAAACTCATAAAAAACATCATACCTTGTTATAAGTACAAACCTGAGCCATTTTTAGAGTCAGATTCTTACAAATCATATTACAACCAACCTATTATTATAATTAGGACAATCTATAATATACATCTGGAGATAATATAATATTCATTCACTTTGAAATTTGAGAAGGAAAAACTAAATTCCAAAATGCTGGTACTACAGTGGAATAAAGGAAATTACAGTGGCATGGAGAGGGGAACTGGCCAAAGGTGACTTGAAAGGGACACTAGCAGGAAGGACAGCAGAGCAGAAATGGCTGGAGTTTTTGCAAAAAATGAGGGAAGGGCAAGACAGATATGTTCCAAATAGGAAGAAATTTTCCAATGGAAGAAGGATACTACCATGGCTGACAAGTGAAGTCAGAGCCAAAGTAAAAGCAAAACAGAGGGCATACAAGGAAGCCAAAGCTAGTGGGAAGATAGAGGATTGGGAAGCTTTTAAAAACTTGCAGAAGGAAACTAAGAAGGTCATTAGGAAGGAAAAGATGAATTATGAAAGGAAGCTGGTGACTATTATCAAAGAAGATACTAAAAACTTTTTTAAGTATATAAAGGGTAAAAGAGAGTTGAGGGCAGATATAGGATCAATAGAACATGATGCTGGAGATATTGTAATGAGAGATGCAGTGATGGCAGAGGAACTGAATGTGTATTTTGCATCAGTCTTCACAGTGGAAGACCTCTGCACAATACTGGACATTCAAGAGTGTCTGGGAAACAAAGTATGTGCAGTGAAAATTACGATTGAAAAGGCGCTCAGGAAACTTAATGATCTGAGAGTAGATAAATCTCCAGGACCTGAAGGAATGCATCCTCAGATTCTGAAGGAAGTAGCTAGAGAGATTGCGGAAGTAATAACAATGATCATTCAAGGATCGATAGATTCTGGCATTGTATCGAATGACTGGAAAATTGCAAATGTTAGTCTGCTAAGAAGGGTGGGAGGCAGCAGAAAGGAAACTAAAGACCTTTTAGCCTGACATCAGTGCTTAGGAAGTTGTTAGAATCAATCGTTAGGGATGAGATTATGGAGTAGCTGGAGGCACGTGACAAGATAGGCCAAAACCAGCATGGTTTCCTGAAAAGAAAATCCTGCCTGACAAACCTACTGCAATTTTTTGAGAAAATTACAAGCAGGGTAGACAAAGGAGATGCAGTAGATGTGATGTACTTGGAATTTCAGAAGGCCTTTGACAAAGTGCCACACATGAGGTTGCTTAGCAAGATAAGAGCCCGTGGAATTACAGGGAAGTCTCTAGCATGGGTGGAGCATTGGCTGGTGTGTAGAAAACAGAATGGGAATAAATGGATCCTATTCTGGCTGGCTGCCGGTTACCAGTGGAGTTCCACCGGGGTCAGTGCTGGGACCGCTGCTTTTTACGATGTATGTCAATGATTTGGATTATGGGATTAATGGATTTGGGGCTAGGTTTGCTGATAATACAAAGATAGGTGGAGGAGCAGGTGGTGTTGAGGAAACAGAGAACCTGCAGAGAGACTTAGATAGTTAGGGGAATGGGCAAAGAAGTGGCAAATTAAGTACAATGTTGGAAAGTGCACTATCATGCACTTTGGTGCAAGAAATAAATGGGTAGACTTATTTAGATGGGGAGAGAATTCAAAATACAGAGTTACAAAGGGACTTGGGAGAATATAAGAGCAAGGATGTGATGTTGAGGTGCTATAAGCCACTTGTGAGATCATACGGAGTATTATGTGCATTTTTGGGCTCCTTATTTTAGAAAGGATGTACTGACATTGGAGAGGGTTCAGAGAAGATTCATGAGAATGATTCCAGGAATGAAAGGAATGTCTGGCAGCTCTTGGGCTGTATTCCCTGGAGTTCAGGAGAATGAGGGGGGATCTCATAGAAGCATTCTAAATGTTAAAAGGCATCAACAGATTAGATATGGCAAAGTTATTTCCTACAGTAGGGGAGTCTAAGACAAGAGGGCATGACTTCAGGGTTGAAGGATGTCCATTTAGAACAGAGATGCAGAGAAATTACTTTAGTCAGAGTGTGCTAAATCTGTGGAATTTGTTGCCACAAGCAGCTGTGGAGGTCAAGTCATTGGGTGCATTTAAGGCAGAGATAGATAGGTTCTTGATTAGCCAGGGCATCAAAGGGTGTGGGGAGAAGGCAGGGGAGTGAGGATGACTGGAAGAATTGGATCAGCCCAAGACTGAATGGCGGAGCAGACTCGATGGGCTGGATGGCCTACTTCTGCTCTTCTTTTCTATGGTCTTATGGTCTAATATTGTAGAATAAGCAAGCAAGAACAACTTGTTTAATAGATATAACCATTCCAAAAATCAGTACGTGAAAAACACCAGATATACTGAATTAAAAATGGAAATTTCAAGACTATGGAATACGAACAGGGTGTACATCGTCCCAATAGCAATATCTACAACTGGTATCATCCCAAATTCATCACACAATAACATTAAACAATTAGGACTACACAGCAATCTCTATGTAAATCTTCAGGAAGCCACAGTACAAAACACCACTAAAGGAATCCGAAAGTTCCTGCAATTGAGAAATGAGTTTGCTTGGCTATGCCAGTATCTCAGGTTTTACCTGCCTGAGCTGAGTAAAATTAAAATAATAATAGCTTTATAGAGCCCTTTTCAGACAGATGATGTACACTAGTTCGGAGTACTTTACAATGGGATAAAAGTACAAATATGAAAATAAGATACTAAAAAAACCATGAAAATAAAAGATACCAAAATGATGTTAGTTAAAGCAAGGCTGAATAAATAGGCTTTGAGCTGGCATGTAAGTGTTAGCTGAGTCTGTATCCCTTATAGTTTTAGCTTTTGAATTCTGCAGTTTAGGAGTGTCATTCAAAATGACCTTCTGAGGGAGATGGTTTAATTTTAAGAGAACCCATGGAGGAAGATCTGAGAGTTGGAGCAGGAGTATAAAATGAAAATGATTCCGTAATGTATTCTGGTCATAGACAATTGGAAGCTTTAAAAACAAATAGGAAAACTTCAAAATCAATTCTGAAAGATACAAGAACTCAGTGTAAAGATGAAGGCTAGATGATAAACATAATCATTTATGTTTTGTTTAATTACACTTATTAATGAGATAGTTTCAAAAATCCTGGCATTGGTTATAATTTTGAAATATGATTTAATACTGAAGTTAAACTAAAAACAGTATACTTGACATGTTAGTTATTACGACATTACATCCAGAATGAGTTTGGAGTTCTTACATCTCTGAATAAAGGATGGAGTACAGGTAGACGTGTATTGTAGGAAAGTGGTGAAAGGGAAAGTGGTGTGCATTTGCACACAACCAAGAGCTGTAAAGTAGAAGCTGTGGCATAAAGGTAATGGAAAATGTGAAAATGAAGACCTAGAGAGAGTCTACCTTTATCTGCTCTGCATTCTGCCATGATGCTGATATTGGATTCTGCAATACCATCTCTATTAACAGTGAGCACTCTCTCCTCTATGGGCATCAGTTAATATTGTGCATCTTTCTTTGTCCTGTACTGTGGTTTCCTCACAGACATTGTTAACAAATCCCTTGACTTCATCTCTTCCATTTCCTATGCTCCTACAATCAAATCCCTCTCCTCTGGGATAGAACAGACATAGAGATCCCCAACCCTCACCCTCCACTCCACCAGCCTATGCGTTAAAGAACACATTCTCCATAACTACCGCCACTTTCAAGGAGATTCAACCACCAGAGGAATCTTTCCCTCTCCTCCCTTTTCTGCATCTTGTGGGACTGTTCCCTATATAACTCCCTGGTTTACACTTTCATTTCTACCAATAATCCCAGACTCTTGTTAGGGACCCAAATAATATTTCTAGGTGAAGTAGGAATTCACTTCCATTTTTTCCACTCTGGACTACTGCATATGTTATTTATAATAAACATCATATGGTCACTCCTATGGACTGCATTCCTATGCAGTCATCTCTATAGTTAAAGAATTAATACAGATTCAATAACTATTTTGCAGAACTTCTGTGTTCAGTCTGCACAATGAGTCTGTGTTTTCTGTTGCCTACTACTTTAATCCCCTATCCACTCCTACTCTGAACAATCTGTTTATGGCCTCACGTGCTGTAAAATTGAAGCCCAAAACAAGCTTGAGGAACAGCATGTCTTCTGCCATCTGGGCATGTTGCAGCCTTTTGGATTCACAGCACATTGAGCATAGAACAATACAGCACAGAACATGCCTTTCAGCTCACAATGTTGTTCCGACCTTTTAACCTTTTCCAAGATCATCTCACTCTTCCCTCCTGTCCCTCTTTCAACCATAAGCCTATCTGAGAGACCGTTAGATGTCCCTAATCTACCTGGCTCTAGGTATCCCCTGGCAGCATGGTCCATGCACTTAACACTCTGTGCTAAGAGAGCGTACCTCTAATATCCCCCCTACACTTCCCTCTAGTCACCTTAAAGTGCATTAGCCATTGGTGCCCTGGGAAAAATGCACTGGTTGTCCACTCTATCTATAACTATTATCATCTTGTACACCTCTATCAAGTCAGCTCCCATTCTCCTTCACCTCAAATAGAGAAGCCTTAAGCTTTCTCAGTCTTTTGTAAGACATGCTCTCTAATCTAGGCAGCATCCTGGTAAATCTCCTCAGCATCCTTCTTATAATGAGGTGACAAAAACTGAACAAACTACTGTAAGTGTGGTCTAACCAGAGTTTTATAGAACTGCAACATTATCTTACAGCTCTTGAACTCAATTCTCCGACTAATAAAGACCAACACTCCATACATCTTCTTAACCACCCTTTCAATTTGCTTGGCATCTTTGAAGGATCTGTTGACTTGGACCCCAAGATCCCTCTGTTCCTCCACACTCTAAGAACTCTGCCTTTAACCTTGGACTCTACCTTCAGACTCCACCTTCTGAAGTGAATCACTTCAAACTTCTCCAGGTTGAACTCTACCTGCCACTTCTCAATCTGGCTCAAATTTCTCATTGTAACCGACGACATCATTCTGCACTTTCGCAAGTGCACCAACCTCTGTGTCAATCAGGCTTGTAAGGCATGATCTGTCCCTCAGAAAGCCAAGCTGACTATCCATAATCAGACTATGCTTCTCCACATGCTCATAAATCCTGTCTCTAAAGAATCCTCTCCAATAGTTTGCCCACCACAGATATATGACTCACTGGTCTATAATTCCCAAGATTATCCCTGGTACCTTTCTTGAACAAAGGAATATCATCATCTGGTACTACAACAGTGGCCAGAGAGGATACTAAAATCATCAATGATAACACAACAATCTTTTCCCTTGCTTCCAGCTCAGGGAACTTATCTATGTTAATAATTTTTTTTCAAAAGCACCAGCACTTTGGCAGGCTTCAATCAGGCTCCAATTATATGCACAAGAGATTATACAGATGCTGCAAATCCAGAGCAAAACACAGAAATGCTGGAGGAACTCAGCAGGTCAGGCAGCATCCAGTAAAATGAATAAACAGTCGACGTTTCAGGCGGAGATCCTTCATCAGCACCGAAAGGAAGGGGGAAGACGATCAATGCCTTTTATACACGCTTTGTAAGGGAGAGTAAAACTACACCTATATGATCCCAGCAGCATCTGGTGACCCTGTGATCTTTGTCTTGGAGGCTGATGTCAAAACATCTTTCGGGAGGGCGAACCCTCGTAAGGCGTCAAGCCCTGATGGTGTACCTGATTGTGCAATAAAAGCTGTGCCAGCCAATCAGTGGAGGTGTTCAAGAACATCTTCAATCCCTCACTACTTCAGTTGGATGTTCCCACCTTCTTCAGCAGGGTGACAATTATACCACTGCCCAAGAAGATCAGGCTGAACTTCCTCAACAATTTTTGCTACTGCTGAGTTGTGTTTACACCTAAATGCTTTGAGAGGCTGGTTATGGCCAGAAGCAACTCTTGACTAAGCAAGAACATGGACCCATTACAATTTGCTTATTACACAATAGGATGACAGCAGGTACAATCTCATTGTCTCCCCTCTCAGCCTTGGATCATCTGAACAATAGCAATACCTACGTCAAGTTGCTGTTCATTAATGAAAACTCAGCAACATCATATCCTCAGTATTAGTCAACAAGTTCCAGAACCTGGGTCACTCTACCTCCCTCTGCAAGTGCATCCTTGACTTGCTCATTTGGAGACCACAGTCTGTACAGGTGGGAAATAACATTCTCTCCCCCCTAACAATCGATACTGGTCCACCTCAAGGATGTGCGCTTAGCCCACTGCTCTACTCTTTCTGCACACATGACTGTGTGTCTAGGCACAGCTCAAACACTATATATAAATTTGCCGATAACACAACTGTCGTTGGCAGGGATTCACAGAAGGCATACAGGAGCGAGATAGATCAGACGGTTGAGTGGCATTTGCAACAAACTTGCACTCAACGTCAGTAAGACCAAGGAATTGATAGTGAACTTCTGGAAGAGGAAGTTGAAGGTTCACTCACCAGTCCTTATCGAGGGAACAGTTGTGGACAGGATGAGCAGCTTCAAGTTCCTGGGAATCAACATTTTTGAAGACCTATCCTGGAGCCAACATATTAATGCAATTACAAAGAAGGCATGGCTGCAGCTATATTTCATTCGGAGTTTAAGAAGACTCCGTACATGTCACCAAAGACTCTCACAAGTTCCTACCGATGCACCGTGGAGATCATTCAGACTGGTTGTATCACCATCTTGTATGAAGGAGCCACTGCACAGAATCAGGAAAAGATGCAGAAAGTTTCAAACTCAATCAGCTCCATCATGGACACTAGCCTTCCTTAGCAGTGAGGACATCTTCAAAACGCAATGCCTCAACAGGGTGATTTGCTGCTATTAAGAGGGAGGTACAGGGGCCTGAAGACACAGGCACAATATTTCAGGAGCAACTTCTTCCCCTCCCCCCATCAGATTTTTGAATGGCCAATGGATACCTATTTTTGCACTACTTATTTAAATTAACTTTGAAAATACATTTCTTTTTAAATTTATAGATTTTTTAATGTTTTGCAATGTATTGCTGCCTCTAAACAACAAATCTGATGACATATTAAACCCGATTCTGGTGCTGTGTAGATGCAACTAAGGACTGCAGGTGATGAAATTCAATTGGAATAAGAGGTGGAGAGTAACATCAAATAAGGGAAATAGGGTGAGCGGATGGGAGCAGTAGGAAAAGGGTAAACAGTTTAAGAACCTGAGGGTGATGGGCAGATGGGTGTGGGTGGAGGAGGAGAAAGAAACAGGGTGATGGGGCTGGGGTTGGTGTTGAAATAACTGGATAGATCAAGAGGAGAGAAATTGGACAGAAGGGCTAACACTTCACTGGAAAATGGAGAATTCAATGTTCATGCCATTGGGTCGTAGTATACTCAGGAGGTGTTCTTGCTCTAGTTTGGGCTTCACCTGACACTGATAGCGGAGGAAGCATACTGGAGACAGGCATGTTGGTGTGGGAATGCGGAAGGGAATTAAAATAGGTTGCAGCTGTGAACTCCAGTAGGCCTTGGCAGATGGAATGCAGATGTTCAGCAAAGCCAGCATCTCGTCTGTTCTCTTGGTCTCTCTGAAGTAGAGACGACCACATCAAGAGCAGTGAATGCAATAAAAAAGGACAGAGGAGATGCAACGTGAACGTCTGACTCACCTGGAAGGGCTGGGTCGCGCCCTGGATAGTGGTGAGGGTGGAAGCGTAGGGGTAGTTGTTACACCTCTCATGGTTGCAGGGGAGCTGGGCTGAGGGAGCTGGGAAGTTATGGAGAGGATGGCCCAAAGGAAAGCAGAAAGGGGTCTAGAGGGGAAGATGAGGCTGGTGGTGGGACCATGTCGTAGGCCTAAAGAGTTTGTTGCTCTGTACTCCAGCATCTGCAGCCTCCACAGAGTAGATTTCTTTAACGACTGCCAAATTCTTGTGAAGTTGGTCTCAGCCTGCATTTGCAATGTTGACTGATGCAGGCGTCACTCTAATGAGAACAGTTATCACCAGATAATCGTGCTTCAGTTTCTCCCCATTTTCTTTTGGGGTTACTCATACATAAACAAATCTACGCTGGGTGCTGGTTTATTGTCAGGAAGGGTGTTGGTTGTCCATCGTAACCAGTGCAGGAGGAGTATTATGGAAAAAAAGTCTTTGTATTGGGGCTGTTCCATTCTCTTGGCCTCAAAAATCTTGGTCCAATGTTACGAAAAATTGTCACACTGGAGACTTCCTCGGCTCCGGTGATAGCCAAGAAGCCTTCTGTGCCTTGTCATGCCCTTTGCTCTCCACGAAGCTTTATAGCGCTTCCTTCCTGGCCATTGGATTTTGTAGTTGATCTCATCCACCCAGTCCACCGGAATTGACTTTGCATGCTGGGGCGGATAGATCACTGGGGTTGGAGGTTCCCGGCTACCCTCACCTGGTTTAGTCCGTCTGTCGAGGCGGTATACCAGGGTGGGACCACTGTCACATGCAATCAGTTACTTGGAGCCATGGGTGAGAGCTGGGTAGCAGATGGGGACCAAAGGTAGATGAAGCTTCCCCTGGGCGGTGCATGGCAAGAGGTGCTACACCTCCTTGGAACCACATGCATCTAAGTCGCAAGCTTGCCATTGTAAAACGCCATCTAATACAACAGATATAGACTCACTAACAAGGAATGCTGTCCTGCTGGCCATTATAGATATCAAAGCCTTGACCTTTAGATTCATGTGTCTCTGAAGGGATGGATTCTGCTGCAGCCAGTTTGTAGTCCAATGTGTTATCAGGGTGTCAGAAATACTCTTGCACAGCGAGCGGGCATTAGGAACCTACTCCCTGTGGAGCGGCAGCCGCAGCTATTAACCAGCTTTGCGACTTTTCAAAGAAGCCATTATCTATGTAAATATGTACTCCAATTGGAAAGGAACAAAACTATAAACAGCAAGCGACTAATGTATGTGAATTGAAAGTTCACATTCTCTTCCAATCTCAAGGCTAAAATTCTCAGGGAAACGAACATAAAATAACTGTCTCCTGAGTATTCCAGCTTAATTGCTGACACTTATACACCTACTCTCTGGACACCGACCTCAGAAAAATTCACTCTAAGCTACTTTGTCCGATGGTGTGGGAGAGAAACAGCTGTCACTCCTCCAGTTTAATTGAATCCATGGAAACAAATGTTGGGAGATGAAATAACTGGTGGCTGATTTTCACATCCTCATCTCGCACAAGTTGTCAAAGGTAAATTTTTCTCCCTTTGACATTTATTGAGGACAGCTTTGGGGCACTAATGAAGAATTTTCAATGTTTAGCCCTTTGCACAAAGCACCAGAGAGCTGGTAAATGTTGAAGGTGCAGAGAGCTTTGTAATGTGGCCTCCAACAAAAGCATTCCCTTAGAATTTACTGGAGTACAGCTGCGGTGAAGGGAATCGAAAAGTTGAATAGTGTTCACAATAACCTCATTCTGCAAAGAAACTGTGACATCAGCAACACAGTAATGAGTCTCTCAGTGGATACCAGCTCTGGGTTCTTGCAGCAGAACAACACTGGAAATGTTGAATACTTGCAACATACTTAAATTCTTATTTCCTATTACCTTTCCATGTGTGATCAATGCTCTTATCTGCGAATGTTAACGCTCACCTGATAATCAAACTATGTTTCATACACTTTGAGAAACCACAACACACTTGATTCATTGTGTTGAACAGATTTTATTGATGTTTGGTACAGGAGATCAATACAGACTTGATAGAGCGTATATCAAGGCAGTGCCTTTCAGTATCTGATTCTGCCTATTGCAAACCCTCTCATGTGTGGGTATGGGCAGGAAACACAGCAGCCAGGGCATAGGATTCCCCATGGGGGTCTCCCAGCCACCATTAGGCACATAAGGGATGTGAGTCCATGCACTGTGCTTCACAGCTATTTGCTTAAAGTTCCTCTCTAAAAGTGGTCTACTATATTGCATTATATACAGTATATAGTTCACCAACAAGAAGTTATAAGACCACAAGACATAGGAGCAGAATTAAACCATTTAGCTCATTGAGTCTGCTCCACCAAACCATCATGACTGATTTATTATTCCTCTCAACACCATTCTCCTGCCATCACCCGTTAATTTTGACACCCTCACTAATGAAGAACCTGTCAACCTCTCCTTTAGATATACCTGATGATTTGGCCTCCACATCCATCTATAGCAATGAATTCAGCAGATCCACTACCTGCTGGCTAAAGAAATTCCTCATCATTTTTGTTCTAAATGAATGTCCCTCTTTTCTGAGGTTGTACCCTCTCGTCTTACATTCCCCCACGATAGGAAACATTTTCTCCACATCCACTCCAGCTAGCTCTTTCAATGTTCATTAAATTTCAGTGAGATTCCCCTTCATTCTTCTAAACTCTATCAAGTACAGATCCAGAGATATCAAATACTCTTTATACATTAACCTTTTAA
Organism: Hypanus sabinus; assembly: GCF_030144855.1. Classification (NCBI taxonomy): domain Eukaryota; kingdom Metazoa; phylum Chordata; class Chondrichthyes; order Myliobatiformes; family Dasyatidae; genus Hypanus; species Hypanus sabinus. Next base: position 34,483,285 of record NC_082709.1, read on the forward strand.
TTCCCAGAGTAATTCTTGTGAATCTGCTCTGGACCCTCTCCAATGCCAGCACATTGTTTCTTTGACAAGTGGCCCAAAACTGTTTATAATACTTCAAATGTGATCTGACCAATGCTTTATAAAATAAAAGCTACTATTGCCTTTGCCTTCCTTACTACTAACTCAAAGGTTCAAAGATTCAAAAGTTAATTTATTATCAAAATATACAACTCTGAAATTCTTCTTCTCCAGATAACCATGAAACCAAGTGTTATGATCCCAGCCCCCTCCTTTGTGAGAATCGCAAGAGCACTAGTTGAGAGGGGGGGGGGTCAGTAGACCCAGGAAGTGGGAGAGAGAGAGACCTGCTGAATAGACACAGGAAATGGGAGAGAAGGAAACGTGCAGAGTACCGCGTTCCACCAGGATGCAAAATAAGGCAACATTGACTATTGTCTCATGGAGACCACGTGAAAAGCCCTCGGGCAAAGTGGGCTGGTTGAGAGAGAGATTGCATCATCCCAACTTGATTGACACCTGCGACCCCGTGAGGAAGTATAAAAGAGGGTCTGGGGGGGGGGGAAGCCCCTTCAGACGCACCAAGAAGACACGAGAGTGATACCGCCGTAGCGGGAAGCCATTTTGAAGGAAGCCACATGCGTTAGATTCCGGGATTGGAATCTGTGGCTGGAATCACGGAAAACCGCTTTTAACTAACATCGGGGAGGGGGAACCCGCTCCCCTGATTCAACGGATGCTTCATAAAGACCCGGCAAGTCTTTCCTTTTCTCACCAATCTCTCTCTCTTTCTGTCGCAACACGTGAAACCCAGCGATTCCCAAAAGGCTGAAGCCTGCAGACTTCTGAGTGACTTTTATATTTCCAACGGACAATATATTATCCCCCTAGATAACAGAAGAGCTTATTTCTTAATGATTATTATTACTATACCCGTGCGACGACGTGCATTATCTGAATGTTTGTATTAACCTTAATTTTTCTGCCCCTTTTTAAATAAAAACGTTTGAAAATAGTGCCATGAGACTTCAACGGACCTCTCTATCTTTGCTGGTAAGTTATCCAGTTACAGGATGCGTAACAACTTGGGTTTCTCGTCTCGGGATTTGACACCAAATTGGGAGGCCAGTGAATCGGGCTTGTAAGTCCAAAACTTGAATCTGGTTACACGGGTAGCCAGACAGGAAACCAGCAAAGATGGACGTGGGTGAATTTATGAAAAACCCGACTGTGGGGGCGCTAGAGGCGGCCACCAAATCAGACTTGTTAAATTTAGTGAAGGGGTTGAACCTCGCAGAAGTGAGGTCGTCCATGAAAAAGCGGGAGGTGCGAAGGGCCATAACTCAGTATTAGATTGGGAAGAATGTGTTTGCATCTGAGGTATTGGAAGATATCCCTGAAAAGGTACCATCAAGTGGGACGGTTCAGTTAGAGGTAGAGAAATTAAGGTTGGAACATGAAATTAAGTTAAAAGAGCTGGAAGTGGCTGAGAGAGAGAAAGAAAGGGCAGACAAAGAAAGGGAGCAGGCGTTCCACCTAAAGGAGCTAGAGGCGATCCGGGACCATGAGCTCCAACTAAAGGGGTTAGAGGTGAAAAAGGATCAGGACCAAGCTGAGCGGCGAAGACAGCATGAAATTCAGCTAAAGGAGCTAGAAGCGGTCGAGAAAGAGAAACAGAGGAAACATGACTGGGAGATGGAGAAGATGAGGAACGAGCGAAGAGATCAAGAGTTAGACCGAGCAGAGCGGTTTAATGTTAGTAGGGAGTTGAGATTGGTACCTCCGTTCGAGGAGACAGATGTTGATAGTTATTTCTTGCTTTTTGAAAAGGTGGCAGTAAATCAGAAGTGGCCAAAAGAGCAGTGGGTGGCGTTGTTACAAAGTGTGTTAAAGGGGAAGGCCCAACGAGCATATGCGGTGTTGTCCCTGGAGGAGGGAGAAGCGGAGAACTATGCTGAAGTAAAGGACGCCCTTCTCCGGACTTACGAATTGGTACCTGAGGCCTATCGACAAAAGTTTAGAAATTTAAGGAAAGGGTGGAATCACACGTATACCAAGCTAGCCCATGAGAAGGGTGTGCTCTTGGACCGTTGGTGCACCGCAGAAAGGGTGGACGAGGATTATGGGCGTCTCAGGGAGTTACTTTTGATTGAGGAATTTAAAAGTTGTGTTCCGGAGGAGATCCGGATGTATTTGAACGAGAGGCCGACTAGGTCCGTCTCAGAATTTGCTAGGTTCGCAGATGAATATGCCCTAACTCACAAGACAAAGTTTTCCTCGAATAAAAGTTCCCAGAGAGACCGTGGGAACGATCGAGGAAGTCCGCCGAGTGAGGCAGAGGTCCCGCCGGGAGAAAGTGGTAAGGTTGAGGGGGAAAGGCAAGACAGCCAGAGATTTCCGGGCTTGACCTGTTTTAATTGTGGAAGGGGAGGGCATATTGCATCTCGGTGTTTTGCTCCGAGAAAGGAGCCAGAAAAAGGGAAAGCAGCGGTCCCTATCGGGCGTGCAGTGGTAGTCAGAGAATCGGCAAGAGGGTGCCGGGTAAGCAGAGTGCGCGAGGGGTCTGAGATTTATCTGTCACACGGCACCGTGTCTTTGAGGGAGGGGGACCCACCAATTCCCGTACGGATTTGGAGAGACACGGGGGCGGAGCTATCATTGATTAGCCGAAAGGTGTTAAAATTCGGACCTCGGAAGGGAGAGGTAGCCCTGAGAGGAATAGGAAAATGGACCAGAGTGGTGCCTTTGCATCGGGCCCTTCTAGATTGTGAGTTGGTGTCGGGACCAGTGGAACTGGGGGTCCTGCCGGAGTTGCCGGGGGAAGGCATGGACGTCCATCTGGGGAATGACCTAGCGGGTGGGAAGATGTGGGGTGCAGCCGTGAAGCTGACCCCCCAGCCTGCGAGGGTTGAGACCACTCCCTCAGATCCTATGATCTATACCGCCTGCGCGGTCACTCGCAGCCTGTCGAGAGCGGCAGCTGAGAACAGGAGCAGTTTAAAATTGGCCAGTTTTGATTTGGCCGAGACGTCTTTACCGACCTTATGCCACGAGGGTTTAAGGGGTGGAAAGACGAAGAATAGTAAAGTGAAAGGGGGTAAGGGAGAGGAGTTAGATCTGCCCTTAGCGAAGAGAAAGGTCCTAGAGGTAGGAAATAAAGATGAGAAACAGATAAAGCTGTTAAAAGGTCCAGAGTTGGACATGGATGATCTGTCTGGGGTGACGGCCCTGTTTGAAGAAGTTGAGAGTTCTAAAGGTGTTCCCGATAATGAGATGAGGGCAGTCCTAGAGGGAACGGGTATCCTTGCCTTGAGGAAGTCTACTGGAGTGGCTGAGGAGGTTGTTTCAGCTCGCAGGGTTGCACCTTCCCCGGGTGGGAGCTGCCCAGAGAGTAACTGGGAGGGTCGGGGGAAGTTAGAATTTGAAAAAGGTACGGGTGTTGAAAGCCTGGAAGAGGCCAATGTCCCATTTGAATGTGTCCGCGATGGGGATGCACGTGGTGCTGAACCTGGTAATGGAGCTCAGAAGGAGTCTGAGGTATTTGATTCAGTGGAACGGGGCGACCGTCCTTGTGGGTCAGATAGACTTGGTTCAGTGGAAAAAGGGTTAACCTTGGTAACCGTGGGAAGTGTGAGTTCCCCGGTGTTTGTACTCGAAGGTGGGCTCAAAGTTAATGCCGAATTTAAGAATGGGGGGATGAGGATTATTATTGAAGGAAACGGAAAGTCTGTAGTTCCCATATCGAAGGAAGAAATCTTAAACCTGGCAGATCGCTCACAGAGTGAGCCGGGAGATAGCGGGGCCCCCCACTCTATTGTTATGCCAGGATGGGATGGGGTGTGAAGAGGCCGCATTCAAAATGCTACTTGAAGGAAGAGTTCGAATTAAAAACCAATAGCCTGAAGGGTACTGACAAAAGGGCTAGCCACCTGGGTAAGATTAAAGAACTGGGTGGAAATGGATTGAAGTCTGAATGAATTGAAGTCTGAAGTTACAAGACTTTAGTAGGGTATGCGATGTTAAGATATTAAAGAAAGGGACACTGTAATTGTTAACTGTTTAGATACTGACTTGAATGTATAACGGTGGTACTCTGTGAAAAGAAAAGCTTGTGTATTGTGGTAGATTCAAAAATCCTGTAAGACTGTGTGCCACTCTGTTTTAACTGCTGGTAAAAACGTTTTTATTTAGAGGGGAGGTGTTATGATCCCAGCCCCCTCCTTTGCAAGAATCGCAAGAGCACTAGTTGAGGTGGGGGGGGGGTCAGTAGACCCAGGAAGTGGGAGAGAGAGAAACGAGCAGAGTACCGCGTTCCACCGGGATGCAAAATAAGGTAACATTGACTATTGTCTCATGGAGACCACGTGTAAAGTACTCGGGCAAAGTGGGCTGCTTGAGAGAGAGATTGCATCATCCCAACCTGATTGACACCTGCGACCCCGTGAGGAAGTATAAAAGAGGGTCTGGGGGGGGGGGGAAGCCCCTTCAGACGCACCAAGAAGACACGAGAGTGATACCACCGTAGCGGGAAGCCATTTTGAAGGAAGCCACATGTGTTAGATTCCGGGATTGGAATCTGTGGCTGGAATCACGGAAAACTGCTTTTAACTAACATAGTGGGGGGGGGGGCAGCCCGCTCCCCTGATTCAACGGATGCTTCATAAAGACCCGGCAAGTCTTTCCTTTTCTCACCAATCTCTCTCTCTCTGTCGCAACACGTGAAACCCAGCGATTCCCAAAAGGCTGAAGCCTGCAGACTTCTGAGTGACTTTTATATCTCCAACGGACAATATATTATCCCCTAGACAACAGTAGAGCTCATTACTATTACTATACCCGCACTTTAGATTGAGTATTGATGGCATGCATTATCTGAATGTTTGTATTAACCTTACTTTGTGCCCCTTTATAAATAAAAACGTTTGAAAATAGTGACATCAGACTTCAACGGACCTCTCTATCTTTGCTGGTAAGTGATCCAGTTACGGGATGCGTAACACAAGAAATAAAGAACGACAGCACAATCATCAAAATAATCTCTCTTCCTGCAAGAAGAAAAGAACACAAATTCATCAGGCACATTTACCCCCAAATCCTCCTCCCTCCCACACAAAAATCGAGAAAGATCAGGTGAAAATCACAGAATACAAAAAAAAAACCACAAGACTGAAAAAAATCCACAGTCCAAGTCAAAGTCTACATCGAAAGCACAGAAAACCTGGGCAACATTCTCAACCTGAAAATTAACCTTTAACCTTTAGCCAATCCGGCATGAGCTCTCCCAAGACTCTTTGTACCTCTGATTTCTGAATCTTTTGCCTGCTTAGAAAGTTGTTTGTGTCTTTATTCCACCCAACCCCATCCTGACTGCATTTTAAAGGAGCACCATTGAGAGCGTTCTAACAGGTTGCATCTCCACCTGGTATGGGAGTAGCTGAGCATGGGACCAGAAGTCCCTACAAGTGACTGTCGCTCAACCTGTCCACATTTCTCCCTTCAATTAAATGTATATCTAGTTTCCTAGTATTCTGTTAGGCCTGCAAATTACTAAAGATATGAAGGCACGGGAAGGCTATTGTCACTTCTGAATGTATGTTGTCAATTTTTACTGTTGGATACCTTGGAGAATTTCAGTAAAAATCTTGGTATGCAAAGAGATAACAGTTGAACTTCTTAAAGAGTGATGTTACAGATTCATTCTGGAAGCAAAATCTAATTGGGTATGCTATGTTGCATAAGTAACACAATAAACTAGGAAACTGCTATTGCATGGTCATAAGGGACAGCAGGTAACTTGTAGGATCGATGCAGATTTTTCATTAAAATAGTTGTTATTGATGAATAGAAAACTTCTCAATCTGTTTGATTTGTTACTTACTTGGATCGCATGGCTTTTGTAATAAACTGTATTTTGTTTTGGAGTGGCCACACACAAAAGTTCTATCATAGCTCTGCTCTTAGCATTTCCTGTAATCCAGTTAGGAATACTTTACAGAGACTTAGTACACATATATAGAATTTTCTCTATCTATATAATTATTATTTACACCATCCTATACACCTGGAGGAGTATATTTGCATGTCCAACACAAAGTCATTGATAGCGTAATGTCACTTGCATAGATGCATTTCTATTGCAGATATCTCTGAGATAGGAGTATTGTTGCTATGAGCCCTGTGGGCCTGTGTACCTGCATTTGTTAATTGCTGTCTTATCTTGAGTTGCTAAGCCCTCGTGCTCTCTGTTTAATTTTGTCAAGTTTATTTTGACTGGCACGGGTTTTCAGCACACTGTGATTATTTAAAGTGGACTGCCAACTAGCTGTCATCACAAGGTCCTTGCGTGTTGCGAGAATGATTTGTCTCGTGGTGTCGCTCAGTCGAGCTGCCTATGTTCTGTTGGCATTCTGATGAATAAATTTTGTTTTCTGTCTCTACATGGGGGTCTGTTATTCCTCTGCACCTGGGTTCAGTCACTTGTCAGCACATGCCGTAGCAATTGCTCTGTCATCAGAATCGGAATTAGAATGAGGTTCATTATCACCAGCATGTGCTGTAAAATTTGTTAACTTTGAAACAGTAGCAATCCTGCATTATTTCATGACTTTTGCTATTCTCGTTCTTCTCTTGACCTTAACATTTTTACGTGCTGTGTGAGGGAAGCTAAATGTGGCAGCTGCATTTTCCCTCCATCTGTCTGAGAATCATTTGTCTTTATGTTAGCTCCTGTTTCAGGGGTGACTCCAGCTTGATGAATTACATGGCAGCAGCTTCAATACATCCGTCTCACTGGACTATGAAATACTTCAAATGGTTTCACTTGCCCTTTTCACCTTTGAATTGATCAATCAACAATAAGATGCATTGACCAACCAGCCATTGCAAGCCTGTCCTTCACAATAATGGTTGCCAAGATAGAACATAGAACATGGCACAGTACTCCTGTGTCGTGCCAACCTTTTAACCTACTCCAATATCAATCTAACACTTCCCTCCCAGGTTACTCTCCATTTTTCTATCATCCATGTGCCTATACAAGAATCTCTTAAATGTCCCTAATGTACCTGCCTCTATCAATCCCCATGACAGTGTATTCCATGCACTCACTACTTTCAGTGTGAAAAATCCTACTTTGATATCATGCCTGTACTTTTCTCCCTACACTTTAAATTTATGGCCCACTGTATAAGTCATTTCCATGCTGGGAGTAAGCCCACTTAATCAATATCTCTTATCATCTTGTACACCTCCATCAAGTCGCTTTTCATCCTTCTTTGCAGCAAAGAGAAAACCATTAGCTTACCTAACCTATCCTCATCATTCATGCTTTCTCATCCAGGCATCATTCTGGTAAATCTCCTCTACACCCTCTCTGAAGTTTCCAGATCCTTCCTATAATGAGGCGACCAGCACTGAACACAATTTCCAAATGTGGTCTTACAAGAGTTTCATACAGCTGCAAATTTACCTCATAGCTCTTGGATTCAATTTCCTGATTAATGAAGGCCAACACACCATATGCCTTAACCACCCTATCAACAATTTTGAGCGACCTATGGATGTGAACTTCAAGATACCTCTGTTCCTCCATACTGTTAGGAATCTTGCCATTAACCCTATATTCCACCTTCAAATTTGACCATTCAAAGTGAATCACATCATGCTTTTCCAGACTGAATTCCATCTGCCATAGCACAGCTCTGCATTCTAGAACATTAACCTTCTTGATCTTTAACATTCTTAGGTAAGTAATGGGGAGTAAGAAGTTGGATAATATTTATATTCTTCATTAATCTCCATAACATTGAGACAATTTTATATTGGTTTAAAAGGTTTAGAAGGTACATTTAAAGTCAGAGAAATGTATACAATATACATCCTGAAATTCTTTCTCTTTGCAACAACCCACAAAAGCAGAGGAATTCCCGAAAGAATGAATGACCATTAAATGTTAGAGCCCCAAAAGCCCCCCCAAGCTCCCCTCCACACGTAAGCAGCAGCAAAGCGACGATCCCCACCAGCAAAAAAAAGCATTGGTGCCCCCCCACTGAGCACTCAAGCGTGCAGCAAAGCATCAATAAAGATACAGACTTGCAGGACCCCAGAGATTAATTGCTCACCCGGTATTCAACATACCACAGGCTCTCTCTCCCTAATAAGGAAAAAAGAGGGGCCCCATTTCACAGCGAGAGGGAGACACGCTGATTTATGATGTTAAAAGTATGCTGTGACGCTTTTTCCGAGCTCTGTGCCCAAAGAGCTTGGGTCTCTGGGCGCACAGCCAGCAGCCAGCAGCCAGCTTGCTGCTTTCAATCTTCTGTCTCCCATGACACACCGATTTTCTGTGGAGGCACCGACCTCAAGTCCACCTGCCTCCAGAGCCACGGAATCCTGGAACTCTGAAGGTGAGTTGGTCTTCTAGACACGTCCTTGGTATGTTGATTAGCGGCCAGTCGTGAGAACCTGAGAGCAGGTCCCATTCCTGCAAAGAACTGAAGTCAGTGTGTAACTCCAGGTCAGGGTCTTCAAAAGAACCCTGAAATGCAAAAATAGAGATATTAAAGATAGAAATAGAACTCTTTCCAAAGATGCAAGCAAAGGAGACTCCGTTAGGCTCCATCATCTGCTTAGGTCCACCCCCTCATTGTCTCTTAAACTCCCCAATATAAGAGTTCCTATTGAAAAATGTTCAGCTTTCCAATGTTTGAAAAGGGGAGGCTCATCAGATTTTCATTTCTGTCCCAGATTATTTCATTTGTTGAATTCTTTATATCGGCCCCATCAAATTTAGGATTTCCTTTAAACTTATTTTTGGATCTGGGCATCACTGACAAGTGTAATATTGATTGCCTTCCTTAGTTGCCTTCAAAAAGGTGGTGGATCACTGGTGAATTTCCCGGTGAAGATATGTGCAAGTAGGAGGGGAACTTGCCAATGGTGGTATATTCATGCATCTTCTGCCCTTGTCCTTAATTGTAATGGAAGTAATAGGTCTAAGATGGATGTGTATATAATTGTATAACCCTGGACAAGTAACTGGATTGCATTTTGTAGATAGCATTGCTGCTACAGTCCCTCGGTAGTGCCGTGAATCTATACTCAGTGACTGCTTTATTAGGGACATCTGTACACTTTCTCTTTATTGCAAATATCTAATTAGCCAGTCACGTAGCAGCGACTCAAACCATAAAAGCATGCAGACATGGTCAAGAGGTTCAGTTGTTGTTCAGACCAAATATCAGAATGGGGAAGAAATGTGATCTTAGTTGCTGCTGTTGGTTGCTGGACCAGACAACATTCTTGGTAGAGTGCTCAGAGGATGTGCAGACCAGCTAGCAGATGTTCTCAATGACATCTTCAACATCTCCCTGAGCAGCGCCACCGTTCCAGCGTGCTTCAAGGCCGCCACAGTCATTCCCGTGCTGAAGAAGACTTCATTGTCCTGCATAAATGACTACCGTCCCATTGCACTCACATCCATCATCATGAAGTGTTTCAAGAGGCTCGTCATGAGGCATATCAAGACCCTGCTGCCCCCCCCCCCCACTGGACCCCCTGCAGTTTGTGTACCGTCCCAACCGCTCAACAGATGATGCCATTGCCATCACCCTCCACCTGGCCCTAACCCACCTGGACATCTGTATGTTCGGATGCTATTCATAGACTTCAGTTCAGCATTCAACACAACCATCCCTCAGAAACTGATTGGAAAGCTGAGCCTACTGAGCCTGAACACCTCGCTCTGCAACTGGATCCTAGACTTCCTGACTGGGAGACCTCAGTCAGTCCGGGTCGGGAGCAGCGTCTCCAACACCATCACACTGAGCACGGGGGCCCCCCCAGGGCTGTGTGCTCAGTCCACTGTTGTTAACTCTGCTGACCCATGACTGTGCTGCAACACACAGCTCGAACCACATCATCAAGTTCACCGATGACACGACTGTGGTGCATCTCATCAGCAAGAACGACGAGTCAGCTTACAGAGAGGAAGTGCAGTGGCTAACGGACTGGTGCAGAGCCAACAACCTGTCTCTGAATGTTAACAAAACAAAAGAGATGGTTGTTGACTTCAGGAGGGCACAGAGTGACCACTCCCCACTGAACATCAATGGCTCCTCGGTAGAAATCGTTAAGAGCACCAAATTTCTTGGTGTTCACCTGGTGGAGACTCTCACCTGGTCCCTCAACACCAGCTCCATAGCAAAGAAAGCCCAGCAGCGTCCCTACTTTTTGCGAAGGCTGAGGAAAGTCCATCTCCCACCCCCCATCCTCATCACATTCTACAGGGGTTGTATTGAGAGTATCCTGAGCAGCTGCATCACTGCCTGGTTTGGAAATTGCACAATTTCGGATCACTCGATCCTGCAGTGGATAGTGAGGTTAGCTGAGAAGATCATCGGGGTCTCTCTTCCCGCCAACACGGACATTTACACTACACGTTGCATCTGCAAAGCAAACAGCATAATGAAGGACCCCATGCACCCTTCATACAAACTCTTCTCCTTCCTGCCATCTGGGAAAAGGAACCGAAGCATTCAGGCTCTCACGACCAGACTATGTAACAGTTTCTTCCCCCAAGCCATCAGATTCCTCAATACTCAGAGCCTGGACTGACATCTTACTGCTGTTACGAACCCCGTAACTGGGTTACTTACCAGCAAAGATAGAGGCGTCCGTTGGAATCTGGTGATACTATTTTTAACAGTATTTATTAGTAAAAATACACAAAAATAATATCAATGCAAATATACAGATAATATACGTCGTCAATACTAAACCTGGAAGTGCGGGTATGATAATAATCAATAAGAAATAAGCTCTATTGTTGTCTAGGGGATAATGAATTGTCCGATGGAAATCTAAAGTTCATTTCAGTTCATACAGGCTGCAGCCATTGTTTGTTTGCTGTGTTGCAGTTGTTGGAGAGAGAGAGACAGAAATAGAAGAATAACTTGCCGACTTCCCTTGTTACGATCTGGATCCATATCCGTCCTTTAGCTAGACCGTTCCATGGAGGTCTTGCCACCCAGGCAAGGATGGACACACACACAAGCCCCCCACCGGTCTCGTAACATTTCTCCTGGTGTGTCTGAGGGGTGTTCCCCAGACCTGTCTTTTATCCTCACTCAGATGTCAATCAGGTTGGGATGATGCAAACCCTCAACCAGCCCACTCTGGCTGTCCCCTGAGGGGTTTCAATGAATACTACAGTGCTCAATACACAATTCCTTCTCCAAGAGACAATGGCAGTAATGAGTGGTTCCATTCCACTTGTGTTAGGAGACATTCCACCTTGTTGTGTATTCTGCATTGTCAATAACAACTGCCTTTGTTGTGATCCTGCGTCTCTCTCTCTCTCTCATTATTGACATGATGTGTATCTCTCTCGTTTCCTGGGTATCAGACCCGAAATAATAGTGATTTTGCGATTCTCAAAAAGGAGGGGCGACTTTGCACCCTTCGGCCCCTCAGAGTTGCTCTACATTCGTAACACTGCCCTGTTGTCTTGTTTATTATTTATTGTAATGCCCGCACTGTTTTGTGCACTTTATACAGTCCTGGGTAGGTCTGTAGTCTAGTGTAGATTTTCTTTTCTGTGTTGTTTTTTATGTAGTTCAGTCTAGTTTTTTTACTGTGTCATGTAACACCATGGTCCTGAAACACATTGTCTCATTTTTACTATGTACTGTACCAGCAGTTACGGTCGAAATGACAATAAAAGTGACTTGACTTGACTTGACTATGGAATGATTGCTAATGCCAGATGAAGGAGTTTGAATATCTCACGAAATGCTGATCCTCTAGTATTTTCACTGCACCTACCACGCGAGACAGATCTTTTTCCGCTCAAGAAATTTAGCTACCATCTGCACGAAGTTATCAAGGCAGCGAAACGGCAATACAGGGACAAGGTCCAGACACAGCTCTCCACCAACAACACATGCAGCTTATGGCAAGGTTTGCGCACCATTGCAGACTTCAAAGCTAACCGCTGTGGTGCTGCCAGCGTCAGTGCCTCTCTCCCAGATGAGCTAAATCTGTTCTACACTCGGTTCGATGTCGCCAACACAGAGTCCCCGAGGAGAGGCGTTGATGCAACCTGCACCTTGGTCATCTCTGAGGCTGAGTAACGCAGGTGTTTCCAATGAGTGGACAGCAGCAAGACTGTGGGACTGGACAGCGTTCTGGGGTGAGTACTCAGGATGTGCACGGCACAACTGGCAAGTGTGTTTACAGACATTTTCAATCTCTTTCTCTCCCGGTGTAGAGTGCTCTTGTTCTTCAAAACATCCACTGTTGTCCCTGTACCTAAAAATACTGAGGTAACAAGTCTGAATGACTGGCGTCCTGTTGGACTCGCCTCAATAATAAGCAAATGTTTTGAGAGGCTGGTCATGGACTATATCTGCAGCATGCTACCACTCACAATGGAGCCCTACAATTCACCTACCGACACAACTAATCCACTGATGATGCAATAGCCTCAGCTTTACACACTGTCCTTACACGTCTGGAGAAGAAGGATGCTTATGTGAGAATGCTGTTCTTGGACTGTAGTTCAGCATTCAACACCATAATTCTCTCCAGACTCGACAGGAAGCTCAGAGACCTCGGCCTTCACCCTGCCTGGTGCAGCTGGATCCTGGACTTCCTGTCAGATCACCAGCAGGTGGTAAGTGAGAGCTCCCTCACCTCTGCCCCACTGACCTTCAACACAGGAGCCCCTCAGGGCTGTGTCCTAAGCCCCTTCCGTTACTCTCTGTATACCCATGACTGTGTCACCACCCACAGCTCCAGTCTGCTAATTAAATTTGCTGATGGTACTACCTTGATTGGCCTTGTCTCAAACAATAACAAGACAGCCTACAGAGAAGAAGTCATCACCCTGGTGTCAAGGAAGCAACCTCTCCCTCGATGTTACAAAAACAAAGAAGCTGTTTGTGGACTACAGGAAGAATGGAGACATCAATGGATCTGGGGCTGAGAGAGTGAACAGCTTAATTTGCTTGGTATACACATCACCCAGGACCTCACTTGGTCTGTACATACTGGCTGTGTGGTGAAAATCGGCACAACAGCACCTCTTTCACCTGACAGTTGAAGAAGTTTGGTATGAGTCCCCAGATCCTAAGGATTTTCTACAGGGGCACAATTGAGAGCATCCTGACTGGCTGCATCACTGCCTGGTATGAGAACTGTACTTGCCTCAATCGCAGGACTCTGCAGAGAGTGGTGTGGACAGCCCAGTGCATCTGTGGATGTGAACTTCCCGCTATTCAGGACATTTACAGCGACAGCTGCATAATAAGGGCCCAAGGGATCATTGGAGAACCGAGTCACCCCAACCACAAACTGTTCCAGCTGTCACCATCCAGGAAACAGTACTGCAGCATTAAAGCCAGGACCAACAGGCTCCAGAACAGCTTCTTCCATCAGGCCATCAGACTGATTAATTCACGCTGACGCAATTGTATTTTTAAGCTATATTGACTGATCTGTTGTATATTTTATTGTACATACTATAGTTTGCACATTTAGATGGAGACATAACATAAAGATTTTTGCTCCTCATGTATGTGAAGGATGTGAGAAATAAAGTCAATTCAATTCAGTTCTTTGGTGTGAAGACATGGCTTCATTGCCACAAGTGGACAGTACTCGCTTACCAATGCTATCATGGGCAAATGCATCTGCTGCAAGTGGACTGGCAAGCACAGGGTCAAATGGTTAATGCTTTTTTTTGATTTACTCATGTCTGTCACAGACCCAGTCTGGCACCATGAAGCGGCCTAACAAATTGAGTCTTCCAGTGGCTGGCCAGTTCAGTCAAAAGTGATGCAAGTTAATTGGTGAAGAAGATTGATGGAAAGTGACAACGCAAGTTGCCACATGATGGTTACCCTTGCCTGGTGGGAGGACAGTCAACATAGGAACTGTGTAGCCTCGGTTTTAGTGAGAACTAGGCCTCAAGTCTCGGGCTTGCCTGCTGCGGCAGACCAGATGAGAAATGTAGAAGCATTTATTGTGTCGTGTTTGAGGTTGGCTGGACCTTGTCCTCTCCCATCAGTGTTGCCTCCCTGTGTTCAAGTGGTAGAATGACAGGCTGGACGGCATGCACCTGTGTACTGCTGGGAGACAGTACCATCCATTGCTGGACCTTGTCGTTCAGGGTCTTGGGCTATATATAGTTTTTTTTTTGAGTGAATTTGCTTCTTTGTTCACTATTCTGAATTACGTTACTTGCTATTTTTGAAAGTTGGCTCACTATTTTGAATGTTTTGCACCTTGGCCCCAGAGGAATGCTGCCTTGTTCAGCTGTATCTAATGTATGGTTTGAATGATAATCAAACTTGATTGAATTTGAAGTACCCCGCCCAGAGCACATTTTACATCCTTGTTACTGTTAGTTGTCTATCAATAGTTCTGACACATCACATCATAAAAGGTGATTAATTAGGAGGAGCTATCCTTGCTCATGACCCCACAAGGTTACATGGGTAATGGAGTCAATGTTGAGAACTTGCAGGGCACCTCCCTCCACCTGTGCACCGCTGTGTTGGAACAGGATGTACCTAGGGATTCTGGTGGAGAAGACACATTGCCTGTGAGGTATACTTATGTGAGCACAACTTTGCCAGGTTATTGCTCAACTCACCTGTGAATCAACATCCCCAATTTAGATACCAGTCTCCAGTTGTCTGCATGCAGGGTTTTGCAATGTTAACTGCACTGGGAATGACTTCGCTCTGACCAGGTTCGCTGCCCAGGTTGATACTAGCTGTCTAAAGGTACAACTGAGTGATTTGTTGGGCCACTTCAAAGGTCCATTAAAAATCACCTGCAAGGAGTCAGGCAGGCAAGTTAAGGAGGGCAGATGACAAACGGAACTGATGTTTACTTGTTTAATGATAATCTGGTACTCTTCATCATTGGTTGTTGGTATTTTCCCCCAAAGTCCAGATTATGAACTGAATCTAAATTCCATTGTTGTCATCTTTGCTTTGTTAGGTCCCTAGAATACCTTTGTGAGGTTGTACATCTTTGGAAACACCAATATCTGGTCATTATTTGCGTCTGAACAGAGAAACTTTATCACCCTTTAAGTATAGTCAGAACACAAAAATAAAACAACAGAATTAACACTCTATCATGGCTCATGCTAGGAACTGACTTGTATAAGTGGGTGAATTGAAGTAAATAATACTTAAAATAGAGCTTTCATTTGCTCCCTTTATAGTATCAAGATACAATGCCTCTGGGTAATTTACCATACTGTAAAGCTCCTTCTCCACGCAACAGGAACAGTCATACTAAAACAATGAAAGCATTTTCTAAACGATTTGTCACAGTTTAATGTCAATAGCAATGTGTCTTTGATGTATACAAAGGTTGTAAAGCATCAGACTTAGCTCAAATTTCCCAACAGTTCACCTTATATTTAATATCTATGAAGAATATTCTCTTTCACAAAGAAAAGATCAATCAAACTGTTGTACTTTGGTTTCCCAGTTATCATTGTAAGTATGAAAGATTAAATTAGCTACATATTAATAATAAAGATGCCTATAATTATTCAAAGGTAAAATGAAAACTTAACAATAAAATCATCTAGCCAACTTTATAAAGGCTTTGGTAAGATACATCAGAGCCCAAACCAAACCCTGACTGGAGACTTCAGGCTTGTTTTCCAGCTTGAGTCAAACACTTTCCTTCACCCTATCCCAATCTA
The DNA here is from genome assembly GCF_030144855.1 of Hypanus sabinus. NCBI lineage: Eukaryota > Metazoa > Chordata > Chondrichthyes > Myliobatiformes > Dasyatidae > Hypanus > Hypanus sabinus. The sequence continues at coordinate 34,499,012 of NC_082709.1, forward strand.
AACAGATGTTTCTATGTTTTGAGAAGTTAATGCTCAGAAAGCTCTGACATTCCAGAATCCCTTGCTCGGTCTCTTCCCTCATGATAAGACGTGGACATTGTTGCCACTTCTTCAAAAGGCAGTGGCTTTCAGAGGCTGGAAAAAGGCAGAAGCTTCCTGCCCTTTGCTTCATTTAAAGTGGAATATAGTTAGCAAATTGGTTTAATATTGTCACATGTATCAAGGTACAGTGAAAAATTTGGATTGCATACTGTCCATACAGATCAATTCATTACAATGGTGCATTGAGGTAGTGTAAGGTAAAACAATGACAGAGTTCAGTAAAGAGTGGTACAGTTAAAGAGAGAGTGGAGCACAGTAAGGTGCAATTCATAATGAGGTAGATTGTGAGACGAAGAGTCCATCTCATTGTACTAGAGAAACACTTAGCTAGTATTATGGAATTATTGAAACTGTGCTTGATCCTGGTGGTTTACGTTTTCAGGCTTTTGTATCTTCTGCCCAATGGGAAGGGGGAGAAATGAGAATGTTCAGGATGGATAGGATATTTGATTTTTGTTGGCTGCTTTACTAAGACAACAAGAAGAATTAACATAGTCCACACAGTGTGTCTAGATTAACGTTCAGGAGGGAAATAGATGAACCTTGACATCTGCAGTCTGCTGAGGGTTAGATCAAGGGTGTTCATGTCTGGTAGCCAAGAAAGTTACAAGAGGTCCAGGAATGATTGCCAGAAAACTATCTTACAGGCATTGTGTTAATTCTGGACTAAACTTCAACCATTGAATGATGCACAACAACTGTGGCAGGACTTAGTTATTATCAAATTTAAATCAAGCAACACAGGCAGCCATGGGGCTCCACTTTCAAATGAGCTCAATGCCTTCTATACTCACTTTGGGTGTCAAAACATGGAGAAGCCATCGCAACCTCCCACAGCCCTTGATCCTGTGATGTCAGTCCCTGCGGCCGACACGTAGGGAGCCTCTGGGAGGGTGAACCCACGAGAAGCATCTGACACAAATGGGGTACCAGGCCAAGAACTGAGGACCTGTGCTGACAACTGACTGGACTGTTCACTGAGATCTTAACCTCTCACACCGTCAATCTGAGGCACCCACCTGCTTCATGCAGGTTTCAATTATACCAATGCCTAAGATGAACGTGGTAAGCTTCAATAACTATCATCCAGTAGCACCTACATCCACAGTGATGAAGTGCTTTGAGAGGTTGGTGATGAAACATATCAACTCCTGTCTGCGAAACAATTTGGTTCCATTCCAACTTGCCTACTGGAGCTACAGATCCACAGCAGATGCCATCTCAATGGCTCTTCACTCAACTCTGAAACATCTGGATGGCAAAGGTGCATTCATCTGGATGCTCTTTATCGACTACGTCTCGGCTTTCAATACTATCATCTCCTTAAGACTAATCAATACACTTCAAGACCTTGTTCTCAATACCTCCTTGTGCAATTGGATCTTTGATTTCCTCACTTGCAGACTCCAGTCAGTTTGGATTGGCAACAACATTTCCTCCACAACCTCCATCAGTACAAGTGCGCCACAAAGCTATGAACTTAGTCCCCTGCTCTACTCGCATTACACTTACAACTGTGTGGCTAAGCATACTCAATGCCATGTTTAAGTTGACTGGCAATACCACCGCCATAGGCTGAATCAAAGGTGGTGACAATCAGTAGTGTTTAGGAGGGAGATAGAAAATCAGGCTGTGTGGTGCCATAAAAACAACATGCTCTTATTCAAAGCCAGCAAGAACAAGGAGTTGATTACTTACTTCAGGAGGAGGAAACCAGAAGTCATGAGCCAATCCTCATCAGAAGATCAGAGATGTAGAGGGTCAGGAACTTAAAATTCCACCGTGTTATTGTTTTGGAGGACCTGTTCCGGGCCCGGCTCATAAATGCAATTATGAAGAAAGCACGACAGTGCTTCTACTTCCTTAGGAGTTTGCAAAGATTTGGCATAACACCTAAAACTCTGACAAACTTCTATAGATATATGGTGGAGGCTATATTGACTGGCTGCATCACAGCCTGCTATGGAAACACCAATGCCCTAGAATGGAAAAACATACAAAAAGTAGTGGATATGGCTCAGTCCATGACAGGTATAGCCCTCTTTACCATTAAGAACATCTACACGAAATATTGTCGCAGGAAAGCAGCATCCATTATCAGGAGGCTCCACCATCCGGGACATGCTCTCCTCTCACTGCTGCCATCAGGCAGAAGGTACAGAAACTTCAGGACTCAAACCACCAGGATCAGGAACGGTTACTATCCTTTAACCCTCAGGCTCTTGAACCAAAGGGGATAACTTCACTCAACTTTACTTACCCCATATTTGAAATGTTTTCACAACTTATGAACTCACCTTTAAGGACTTTTCATCTCATGTTCTTGATATTTATAGATAATATTATTTTTTCTTTCTTTTTGTATTTGCACAGTTTGTTGTCTTTTGCACACTGGCTGAATGCCCAAGTTGGTGCGGTCTTTCATTCATTCTATTACTCTATTGTGGATTTATTGAGTATGCCCACAAGAAAATGAATCTCTGGGTTGTATATGGTGACATATATGAACCTTGATAATAAATCTACTTTGAACTTCGAACAAATATTTTCATCTGCATAATTATACTTCCATTTTAGCTACCAACGTACTTGTCAAAGGTGAATGTCTATTCGAGTATATCTGGGTCTGATGATTCACTTGACAAATTAACAGATATATTTCATATTTTGTGTTGATGTCCCGAGTCAGAATCAGAATCAGCTTAATTATCAGTGACTTATGTTATAAAGTTTGTCATTTTGTGGCAGCCAGTATAGTGCAAGACATAAGAATCACTACAAGTTACAAAATAAAACAAAAAGCACAAAAGCGGCAGAACGAGGTAGTGGTCATGGCTTTAGGGACCATTCAGTCATCGGATGGTGGAGGGGAAGAAGCTGTCCCTAAAACACTGGATGTATGTCTCAGGCTCCTGTATCACTTCCCATTGGTAGTAACGAGAAGAGGGCATGTCCTGGAGAGTAAGTGTTTGTAATGATGGTTGTCACTTCCTTGAGGCACTGCCTTTTGAAGACCTCCACTTGAACTCTTTAAGTTTCCCTACTCTGGAAGAGGAATGTTATACCTTGTATAGTTTTAAATAGATCTTCAGTCCTCTACACCTCATTCAGTTACAGAGTGTAATAGGTGAGGTTTAGCTGGCACCATCAGCAATTGATCTCCTTCGCGTTGTGCCCACTGCTCTATTGTTGGAGCTGTTGCCTTTCAGTTCATCAAACCAAGGTTGTACTATTCTGTCAGGTTAAAGGTTACATGGTTCAGATCGGAAAAACGTCCAGGGATGTTTTATTTTGTCTTCTGAAAAATTTTACTTCCCCCACCCCCATCGATGCTCCCAAAACATATGATGAGTTCAATATTATATTGTGGGAGCCTTCTATGAGTGAATTGGCTGCTGTGTTTCTGCATTACTTCCATGAATATTGTTCAAAAGTACTTTGGGATGTCCTGAGAGGGATGGGAAACTTCTTGTTTACCACTTTAAAGTTTACAGATTTATTTATCACATGTACTTTGAAGTTTTGAAGCACACTGTGAAATGCGTCATTTTGCATCATAGAAACCAGCAAGGATGGTACTGGGCATCCTGCAAGCTTTGCCACATTTCTGGCACCAATATCACATGGCCACACTCACTAACTCTTTGTCTTTGGAGTGTGGGATGAAATTGGAGGACCTAGAGGAAACCCAAAGGGCCACAAGGAGAACCTACAAACTCCTCACAGGCAGCAGCGGGAATTGAACCCGGATTGTTGGTCATTAGTTGGCAATGTAAAGTGATGTGCTAACCGTTCTGCCCTGACCAGTTTGGACTAAACATTTTGGACTGAAATTGCCAGCCTGCACAGATAGTTGGGCAAATAAAGCTTCAAGGGGTATAGTGTAATTACTCTGCGGGCTATTGGGGGAGGGGAGGGTTCACATAATTTGCACTTTCTCTTGCTGAACTCCAAATAACATCCAGAAGATGCGGAAAGTGTCCTTAGTATTGTGACAGCCCTTACCAGTTCTTTTTCATTCTATGCTGTTATAGGATGTGTGTGTGTGTGTGTGTGTGTGTGTGTGTGTGTGTGTGTGTGTAGGGAGGGCAGGGGAGGGTTTGATGTGGAATAGGTTGCTTTGTAATTGCTACAAAGGCATCAACTTAAACATCTGGATCTTTGTCCTATGTCAGTTGTTTTTAATTACTAATGTTGTTGCTCTTTTTCCACAGATGATGGATTATCCAGTGGCAGGCACTGAAGCCTTGACATAAGAGCATTTTATTTGTATCCAGACTGTTCAACAGTAGTTACAGGATGCACGTTTGGCATTTCAAAAATTAGATTTTGAAGCCTGGGGATTGGACCACAACTTAGCTTTAGGGGAAAATCTGTACATAATTTGCTGATCGCTGCTTCTTGTACGAAATGCAAAACTTAATAGCATGACAGTCAACTTGTCAGGAAGCTGAAATGACAGATGGATTTTGGAGATGGATAGTCAAAGTAGATTTGCAGAAACACAATCATGTAGCCACTCAAGAGCCCATAATCTCATTTTCCATAATTACTTTCCTGTTTTGTCAAAATAATACACAAAAATCAGACCGTATTCATATGAAGCTATTGGATCTGAATTTGTGGAAGCATTGTAACAGACTCACATATTAAAATGGCAATCGATGTATCAGAATCAGAATTGGGTTTAATATCACTGGCATATATTACAAAATTTGTTGTTTTGTGGCAGAATTGTATAGATATATATATAAATTAAGTTAAATAAGTCATGCAGAAAAAGAGGAAAAATTACTGGGGTAGTATTCTTGGGTTTACTGTCCATTCAGAAATCGCATGGCAGAGGGGTGGAAGCTGTTCTTGAAATGTTGAGTGTGTCTCCATGCTCTTCTATCTCTTCCTTGATGGTAGTCATGAGAAGAGGGCCTGTCCTGTGTGATCGGGGGCATTAATGGTGGATGCCGCCTGCTTGAGGCATCAACATTTGAAGGTGTTCTTGACGCTGGATAGGCTAGTGCCCATGATGGAGCTGTCTGAGTTTGCAATTTCCTGTAGCTTTTTTCAATCCTATGCAGTGGGCCTACCATGCTAGTTAATGATACAACAGTTTAGAATGCTCTCCTCTGTACTATGTAGAAATTTGCAAGTGTATTTGGTGACATATCAATTCTCTTCAAACTCCTAATGAAATTCAGCCACTGTCATGCCTTCTCAGTAATTGTATCAATGTATATATCCTCAAAGATGTTGACACCCAGGACCTTGAATCTGCTCACCCCTTCCACTCCTGATCTCTTGATGAGGACTGGAGTGTGCTCCCTCGACTTCCCCTTCCTAAAGTCCACAAATAACTTGCTTGGTCTCACGGATGCTGAGTGCAAGGTTGTTGCTGCGACACCACTCAACCAGCTGACCTATCTCACCCCTGCAAGCCTCCTTGTCACCATCTGAAATTCTGCCAACAATAGTTATGACATCGGCAAATTTATAGATGGTGCTTGAGCTGTGCCCAGCTAAATGGTCATGGGTGTAGACAGAATAGAGCAGTGGGCTAAGCATGCATCCTTGAGGTGCACCAGTGTTGATTGTCAACGAAGAGGAGGTTGTTTCTGATCTGCACTGACTGCGGTCTCCCTATGAGGAAGTCAAGGATCCAGTTGCAGAGGGAGGTACAGAGGCCCAAGTTTTGGATTTTGTTGATTAGAACCAAGGGTGTGATTGTGTTGAAAGTTGAGCTGTAGTCAATAAACACAAGTCTGATGTAGGCACTACTATTGGGCAAGTGATCCAAGGCTGAATGGGGAGCGAGTGAGATTGCATGTGCTGTAGACCTATTGTGGCAGTAGTCGAAGTGCAGCAGGTCCATGTCCTGCCTTAGGTAGGAGTTGATTCTAGACATGATTAAGCTCTTAATGAACATCACAGTAGATGTGAGTGCCACTGAGCAATAGTTACGCTCTTCTTGGGCATATAATTGTTGTCCTTTGGAAGTTGGTGGGAACCTCCAACAGCAGCAGTGTATATTTGAAGATGTCCTTGAACCAGTGTGTTTGAACAAGCTTCCAAAGCTCCACCAGGTACACCCTGATGCCTTGTGAGGGTCTACCCTCTTGAAAGATGCTCTGACGTCGGCTACTGATCATGGGGTCACCAGATGCTGCAGGGATTCACGCAGGTGTCGGTTTGTTCTCCTTTTCAAAGTGTGCATAAAAAGCGTTGAGCTCCCCACAGCCATTCATGATGTTAGGCCTCACTTTGTAGGATGTAATGGCCTGTAAACCCTGCCAGAGCTGATGGGCATCCAATCCCAAATCTAATCTCAATCACAATTGTTTATTCTAGCTTACCTTGCCTTCCATAAGTCATACCTGGACTTGCATACTTCTAGATCACTGGTTTTGAAAGCCATAGATCGAGCCCTCAGCTCTCTGGTTCATCCATGGTTTTTGGTTTGAGTATGTCCAGTATGTTCCTGAAGGCACACACTCTTCCATGTAGGTCTTCAAGTCTGTGGCATATTCATTCAGACTTGAAGATGATCCCTATATATTGTCCAGTCCAGCAACTCAAAGCAGTCCAGTAGGACTGTAGACCATAAGATATAGGAGCAGAATTAGGCCACTTGGCCCAAGGAGTCTGCTTCTCCATTTCATCATGGCTGATCCAGTTTGCCTCTCAGCCCCAATCTTCTGCCTTCTCCCCATACCCCTTCATGCCCTGACCAATCAAGAATTTATCAAACCCTGACTTAACTATACATAAAAACGGCCTCTGCAGCCACCTGTCGCAAAGAATTCCACAAATTCATAACTCTCTGACTAAAGAAATAGCTCCTCTTCTCCTTTCTACATGGATGCCCCCTGTTCTGAAACTGTGTCCTCTGGTCTTAGACTCTCCCACCATATGAAACATCATCTCCACTTCCACTCTATCTAGGCCTTTCACCAAATCAAATGTTCTTCATAAGACAAGCTGTTCAATCCTAGAATCACTTATGTGAGCCTCCTTTGAACCTTTGCAGTTTCAGATCATCCTTTCTAAGATAAGGGGCCCAAACTTCTCAAAGTGAGCCTTCATCAGTGATTTATAAAGAGTCAACATTACATCCTTGATTTTATATTCTGGTCCTCTTGAAATGAATGTTAACATCATATTTGACTTCCTCACCTCAGACTCAACCTGCATAAGGATTCCAAAGTTCCTTTGTGCTTCAGTTGTTTGTATTTTCTCTCCATTTAGAAAACTGTCAACCCTTTAATGTCTTCTACCAAAGTGTAGGACTTCCTGACATTATTTCATCTGCCCTGTTCTCTTAATCTGTTCAAGCCCTTCCTCAAAACTACCTGCCCCCTCCATCTATCTTCATCTGCAAACTTTGCAACAAAGCCATCAATTCCATCATCCAAATCATTGACATATAATGTAAACAGAATCGGTCCCAACACAGACCCCTGTGGAACACAACTAGCCACCAGCAGCCAGCCAGAGCAGGCTTCCTTTATTCCCGCTCTTTGTCACCTGCCAATCAGCCACAGTTTTATTCATGCTAGAATCTTTCCTATCTCATAGCTTGTTAAGTAGCCTCATGGGTGACACCTAGTCAAAGGCCTTCTGAAAATCCAAGTACACAACATCAGCTGAATCTCCTTTGTCTATCCTGCTTGTTATTTCTTCAAAGTCTTCCAACAGGTTTGTTAGGCAAGATTTTCCCTTGAGGAAACCATGCTGACTATGGCCTATTTTATCATGTGCCTCCAAATACCTTGATACCTCATTCTTAATATCGACTCTGGCATCTTCCCAATCACTGAGGTCAGACTAACTGGCCTATAGTCTCTTTTCTTCTGCCTCTTCTTCCTTCTTGAAGAGTGCAGTGACATTTGCAATTTTCCAGTCTTCCAGAACCATTCCTGAATCTAGTGATTCTTGAAGGATTATTACTAATGTCTCCACAACCTTTCAGTACCTTCTCTCTAGTAATGGTACTTCATGCACTTCATAACACCTGACACCTGGAACTTCCACCATACTGTTAGTGTCTTCTGCAGTGAAGACTGATGCTAAATACTTCTTCATGTCATGGTCCCTTCTGGCAATTGGCCACCTCAGGAATAGGGCCTGAATTACCTCATTTAGTTCCAATCATTCCCAGGTTCCACTAACTACAAACACCTGCTTTCCATCAGCAAATGCAGTATAAAAACCCTATGATCACAACAAGGAGATGCCAGTTCGTTGGTTGACTTCGGTGTGAGTAACCTCGTTTCAAGGTTCTTAGTACTACCAGTTCTAGGTCAAGCATTGCTCCTGGATACCAACTCCATGCTCTCTATGTTAATAACGCCTCCTGGCTCTGCCTCCACACCTGTGTTCTGCAGTTGGGTTCATCCACCGCCATGCTCATGTAACAATTCAGTTCCTCGGCCATTTCCTTGTCCCTCATTACTACCTCTCCAGCATCATTTTCCAGCAGTCCAATATGCACTCTCACCTCTCTTTTACACTCTACCACTCAGAAGAAACTCTTTAATATTATTGGCTAGTTTACTTCTATATTCCATCTTTACCTTCTTCATGGCTTTTTTTTTAGCTGCCTTCTGTTGGTTTTTAAAAGCTTCCCAATCCTTTAAGTTCCCACTAATATTTGCTCTATTGTATGCCCCCTCTTTGACTTTTATGTTGCCTTTGACTTCTCTTGTTAGCCAAGGTTGTGTCACCTTTCCTTGCACCTTCTTAATCACTTGCAGAAATTCCAGCCATTGCTGCTCTGCCATCATCTCTGCCAGTGTTCTTTTCCAATCAATTCTGACCAACTCCTCTCTCATGGCTCTGTAATTCCCTTTACTCCACTGTAATACTGATACACCTGACTTCAGCTTCTCCTTCTCAAATTTCAGGGTGAATTCAATGATATTATGATCACTTTTGGTATTGTTAGAAGCTGCCACTGGATGCACTTCTCACAGTTGTATTTGTCAGGGACACTGGAGGTCTCCCTGCCTTCCAGATCTTGTAAGAGGAGCATGCAACTATCCTGCCTGGCATCTCTATTGTCTTAGCTGAGCAGATATAAAGAGGGTTAATTTATTTTGAGCAAAAAAAGATGTTTTAGAAGTCTTAAAATGATGTTGTTTACTGAAGTACTCATGGCTGTGACTGACGATTTTAACTGTATTAGCCCTAAATGTGAATGTTTGATGATTCCCATCGTAACTACTGAGACACTGCTGAATTGTGCCATCTTATGAAGTGGTTGATTTCCCTATGTTTAGACAGATGGTGTTTGGAGGTAAATTTCTAAAATCAGTTTTGAATACAGGGCTCATAATTGGCAATTGAAAAAAAAATATGAGAGGTATAACTTGCTGTGAATTTTCAGAGGAATTCCACGTGGGAATCAAACAGCTGACAAGTCACATCCTGGCCTTTAATTGGAACCTTTGGAGTCATTGGTTGGGACACAGCCTCAATCACCCTCAACAAAGCAGTCATCAGAGAGAACTTGGAGTGATTTATTGCACTGGAAGCAGAAGTGATGTAGTCTTTCAAGTGCAGTCGGAATTAAATTGGATAACTCCTGAAGATAACGGCAAGGAATGCAAAATGTGATTATCACACATATATTAATTGAAAGTCAGGATAGTTTCCTTCAAACTTTGCAAACCCATGATGTCTCTGTGCAGCTATTGCGCAGCATAACTTTTACCAACTGCATGAAGCAGCAGGGTCAATATCCTTACTTCCCAGTACTAATCTAAAGGCTGGAACATCATGCCTGCTTAATGTGTCATCCTCTGTGATTAGAGTTCAGTGCAATTATTAAGATTACTTGACCGTGGAGGGACTAGCTACCAGGTCATTCTGATGTTGCCCAGGAGGAGCTTGTTTAACAGATGGAAAGGAGGAGAGCCACCTTGTGCCCTCAGGATGCCCTCCAGATACATACCCAGAAGCACTGGCAGGACATATGGCAAAGGATAACAGGCCCAAGGTTGTTCAGAAAGACATTTCAGTCATAGAGTCATAGAACAAACAGCACAGAAACCGACCCTTTGGCTCACCTAGTCCATGCTGGCCCAATCTTCTGTTTAGTCTCATCTACCTGTACCGAGGACGTAGCCCTCTGCAGCACCCCCATCCATGCTCCTATCCAAACCTCTCTTAAATAATACAATTCAACTGACAGTGATCATTTCCACTGACTGCTCATTCCAGATTTGCCACCACCCTCTGAGTGAAGTTACCCCCTCACTTTCCCCTTTCAACCTAAATCTACACCTCTAGTTCTCATCTCCTACAAACTCTGCGAAAAAAGCCTGTTTGCATCTACACAGTATTTACCCTATTTATACTGCTCATAATTTTGTGTAGGTCTGCCAAACCTTCCCTCATTCTCCTGCGTGCCAGGGAATAAAGTTCTAAGCTTTTCATCCTTTCCCAATAACTCAGGTTCTCATGTCCCAGCAACATCATTCCATAAGGGCTGCCAGTGGGTCTGAGCAAAACCACGGACAGAAAACAGCAACAGCGTAGGTCAAATAACTTCAATTTTTACCCAACCGGGAGAGGCGCTCCATTCAACCGCCTTGCCACATTCACTACTTCAGATTCCAATTAAAGTATTCAGGCAACTTAGGAGTTCATAGAGAATATAATAAAAAGGCTTCAAGTAAGCTGTCTCATAAGATCCAAGGCTTCAGGAGAAAATCAGGCAAGTCAGACCACAAAACAAAGGGAATGTTTCCACAGGAAAGTTCACAGTACTGATAAATGGCGTGATCCAAGATGGCGGTGCAATGCAGTTTGCAGCGGGCTTTCTGCAGCTGTTATCTATTATTTGTTAAGCGGGGTGCCGTGCACAATCCTAATCTGATGAAAAATAGAGGTGGGAGTACGGAGGAACATCTGGAAATCTCCAGGAAGGCCTTCTTCGTTGCCGCTGCTGTTGTGAGGTCTGGGTCTCTGCCGGGGAAGAATAGGCCCCCAGTCCTTGGGGTTGCATTGCCGGTGGCCGTTGGCAGGGGTGTCATAGTGCGCTCGGCAGAGGATGGTACTCAGAGGACCTGTGCCGGAGGGGATGGTCGGAGGCTCAGAGGTTCGACGGACTCGGAGTCTGTTGCGGTTGGGGCACTTTCACTGTGTGCTGCATCTGTGAGGCTGAGTCCCGCGGCGTCATTGAAATCCATAGCAGTGGTATTCTCTTCTGCCACCTGCATGGGATGACAAGTCTATCGGGACCCTGAAGACTTGTGGAAACTGTGTGGTGGTTTCTTTTGAACTTATAGTCATTTAACATCTTTGGACGATTTTTACTGTGCCCATGGTCTGTTTTTTACTGTTGTAACTGTTGTACCTATATGTTAACTATAACTATATGTAACTATGTGGTTTTCTGTAGGTCTTGTAGCTTTAGTTTTTGGTTTGTTGGGTGGTAGAGTTGGTCTCTTGACTTGGTGTGTATGGGTAGTCTTGTTTTGTCTGGGGGATTTGGACCTCCTTTCCGGGGTACACGCTAAAATGGTAGTGAGATATTAATACGCAGCAGCCTCTCTGGGCTCTGGATTTGGGGATTACCAAAAGTTATGTGGATTTTCTGGTGTAGTCCGTTTTGTTGTGTGTTTTTGTGATATCATTCTGGAGGAACGTTGTCTCATTTTTTAACTGCATTGCATTTGTGGTTTCTAAATGACAATAAACTGAAACTGAACTGAACTGAAGTAATCCCACAGAGATTGATGAATTCTAGCAGTTGATTCCAACAAGCAGGGCAAGTATCAAGACTGAGAAACTGGTAGCCACGGCCACCAGCCTTAAACACCTCTCAGTCAGTCTCAGGTGTGTCTTGTAATCCAACTGAGATTCCTCCCAGTGACTAGGGGTGAGGATCTCCTCCCAGACAGATGACATCATTGCTCTTGGATGTGTCAGCGCCATCTGCTGGGCACTTGAGGTGTACCAGTTCTAAGTTTTCTCTGATTGCACATTTGATTAATGCATCCTCAATTGTCATATCCCACCAAAAGCTTTTCCTTCCTTCTTCTGGATTACCTGAGAAATGTGACCTGGCAGTGCAAGGCAATAAGGAGGTAGTGAAGGTGAAGCCACACTACTGATAGACTTCATGCCATTATGACCACCATGGCTAGGTAGCATGCAATTTAAAAGGTAGCATGGAGCTGGCATATGATCTACAACCAGTGTAGGGGGAAAGGATAGTACAGGAGTGAATTCAGGTGAACGTCTTCCTTCTGTTGTGGAGAGTGCAGTTGAGCAACCTGATGATTAAAAGTCCTGGAGCTAAACTGTAAACTCCCTTTCTTTCCAAAGATGCAGTGTAACATACAGAGTGTTTCCAGTATTTTGTTAAAGTTTTCTGGTATATGCAGTTTCTTTTTAATTTTTATGCACTCTCAAACAACTTGATAAGCCAGGGATGTGGATAGTTATGCACACTTGCCCAAAAGCCGGTACCAAACATCAAGGAGGATGATGTTAACTTGGCACAGGTGTTAGTATGGAGAGTGGGATCTATCCTTCACAAGGGGAAATGTCAGAAGCTAACCTGTGGAGCCAATTGTCTTCTGTTTAATCTTATCTTCCTTTTCCATATCCTTGTCCCTCAGATCATGCTCCTCTGTTTCTGCCTGACAGGTTGTAGAAAGTCTGCTCCCTGATAAATTTCTGTAGCATCCAAAACACTATGATCCGCTTATCCACTTAACCATGCAATACAGGTGTTTCTTCTGAATGCTGGAAGATCAAACATAAGACCATAGGATATAGGAGTAGAAGTAGGCCATTCAGCCCATCGAGTCTGCTCTGCCATTCAATCATGGGCTGATCTCATTCTTCCAGTCATCTCCACTCCCCTACTTTCACCCCATACCCTTTGATGCCCTGGCTAATCAAGAACCTATCTATCTCTGCCTTAAGCACATCCAAATGGCTTGGCCTCCGTTGCTCATGGCAACAAATTCTGCAGATTTACCACACTCTGAAGTAATTTCTCCACATCTCAGTTCGAAACCTGAAGTTGTGCCCTCTTGTCCTAGAATCACCTACCATGGGAAAAAACTATGCCATATCCAATCTGTTCAGACCTTTCAACATTCTGAGTGTTTCTATGAGATCAACCTTTATTTTCCTGAACTCCAGGGAATACAGTGCAAGAGCTGCCAGACATTCCTTTCATTCCTGGAATCATTCTCGTGAATCTTCTCTGAACCCTCTCCAATGTCAATATATCCTTTCTAAAATGAGGAAGCCAAAACTGCACATAATGCTCCAAGTGTGATCTTACAAGTGTCTTATAGAGCCTCAACATCACATCCCTGCTCTTATATTCTATACCTCTGGAAATGAAAGCCAACATTGCATTCACCTTCACCTTCTTTGCCACTGACTCATCCTGGAGGTTAACCTTTAGGGTACCCTGCACAAGGACTCCTAAATCCTTTTGCATCTCTGCACCTTGAATTCTCTCCCCATCTAAAAAATAGTCTGCTCATGTATTTCTTTCACCAAAGTGTATGACCATACACTTTCCAACATTGTACTTAATTTGCCACCTTTTTGCCTATTCCTATAAACTATCTAAGTCTCTCTGTTTCCTCAACACTACACGCGCCTTCACCTATCTTTGTATCATCGGCAAATTTTGCCACAAATCCATTAATCCCATAGTCCAAATTATTGACATATATCATAAAATGCAGCGGTCCCAACACCAATTCCTGTGGAATTCCACTGGTAACCAGCACCCAGCCAGAATAGGATCTCTTTATTCTCACTCTCTGTTTTCTGCTGATCAGCCAATGTTCCACCCATGCTAGTAACTCCCCTGTAATTCCATGGGCTTTTATCTTGCTAAGCAGCCTCATGTGTGGCACCTTGTCAAAGGCCTTTTGAAAATCCAAGTACACCACTGATGCACCATCAATAACTCTAGGAGACTGGAAGTGAATGATAGGCATTTATTAACAGCGAAAAGGGAGCACAACGTCTCGAAGACTGAGGGAGGAGCAGTGCCCCAATCGCCTTTATACAGTGGTCTGTGGGAGGAGCCACAGGAGCAGTCAGCAGAGGGTCGTGTCCTGACAGGTATACATAGTTTACCACAGCCACATCTTCTACATCTCCTTTATTTACCCTGTTTGTAATTTCCTCAAAGGATTGCAGCAGGTTTGTCAGGAGGGATTTTTCTTTCAGGAAACCATGCTGGCTTTAGCCTATCTTGTCAAGTGCCACCAGGTACTCTGTAATCTCATCCCTAACAATCGATTCCAACAACTTCCCAAGCACTGATTTCAGGCTATTAGGTCTATAGTTTCCTTTCTGCTGCCTCCCACCCTTCTTAAATTGTGGAGTAACATCTGCAATACAATCCATGACCCTCTAGATAGTGGTTAGTGTATTGCTTTAACTCTGGCTATAAAATAGGAGTTTGATTGCCATTGCTCCCATTGAGTTCGTAAATTCTCCCTGTGACAGTGTGGGTTTCCTCCAGGAGCTCTGGTTCACTCCCACATTGCAAAGCTGTATGAGTTAGGGTTAATAAGTTGTGGGTATGCTAACTTTGTGCCAGAATTGTGGTGACACTTGTGAACTGTCCTGCAGAATCCCTGCTGATTTGAATTGATGCAAACAATGCACTTCACGGTATATTTTTATGTACCTGTGACAAATAAAGCTAATCTGATTTTATCTTGTCAGGACATATCTAAAGGACAGAATGCTGGTCAAATCAATATAATAACCTGATATACCTGTTCTATACAACACACACAAAATGCTGGTGGAACACAACAGGCCAGGCAGCATCTATAGGAAGAAGTACAGTCGACGTTTCAGGCCGAGACCCTTCGTCAGGACCCTTCATCTGTACTACTCCCTATAGATGCTGCCTGGCCTGTTATGTTTCACCTGCATTTTGTGTGTGTTGCTTGAATTTCCAGCATCTGCAGATTTCCTTGTGTTTGCGTCTACCTGTTTTCTATGCTGTTTGGGAGTACGATACACACATGTGCAGAAAGTTTTGTGCATTTCTCTGTGTAGGATGGGATGTTTCTAAGGCATTTAATTTCCTGACATTGACTGAGTTTCGGAGACATCCATAATGTTACGGGACGAGTTTTGGGTGACCGTTAGAGGAGACCTGTAATACAGCTTATCCCTATTCCCACCTCTCCCAACACATGTACCTGCAGGCATCAGCTTCCACATTTCAGACTTCTTTTAGCTCAAAAAAAAGGTACAAACTGAACAAAAAACTTTATAACAAGATTAAAAGCACAGATGTTGATTACCTCTGACTGATTTCCTTTGGAGAGCTGTCTAAGAATAACGGATTTCTGTTCCTCGGATTATTCACCCAATAGCCTTGATCTTTCTCAGAATTACCAATGCTTTGTATCTGTGTACTCAGTAGATCTTGGCGCTAATGAGGTTCATTGAAAGTGTACAGACTGATTCTTGTGAGACAAAGTAGTGTGTGCGGTTTATTCAAGGGTCCTTCACAAAGTACACAGAGAATTTACTATAAATATTGTTAAAGTCTAGAGAAGAGTTCACTGCAAAACATTACAGCACAGGGACAGACCCTTTGGCCTGTGATATCTACACCAAACATAATGCTAATATAAACTAAACTTCTTCTGCTTGTACTGGACCCATATCCCTCTAGTCACTGTTATTGATATGTCTATATAGCAGCTTCGCAAACACCATGATCGTAACTGCTTTCACCAGAACTTCTGGCTGCATATTCCAGGGAGACACCACTTTCTGTGTAAAAAGACTTGCACTTTACAAATCCTTTGAACTTTGCCCCTCTCTCAGAATCAGAATCAGAATCGAGTTTATTATCGCTGGAATGTGTCGTGAAATTTGTTCACTTAGCAGCTGCAGTTCAATGCAGTACATAATATAGAAGACAAATAAATAATAAATAAATAAATCAATGCTCCATACTACCTGATATTTCTATCCTGGATATTTCTATGCCTCTCATAAGTTTTAAACTTCTATCAGATCACCTCTCAGCCTCCGATGCTCCAGAGCAGGCATTCCCAGAATTTTTTTATGCAATGGGGCTTTATGAGGGGTCCATGGACCTCAGGTTGGGAACCTCTGCTCTAGAGAAAACAACCCAGGTTTGTCCAATCCCTCCCAGCATCCTGATAAACCTCTTCTGTACCTTCAGCAAGGCCCTGTAGTGGGACAACAAGAACTGTACACATGTGTGTCCTAACCAAAGTTTTATATGTGCAACATGTCTTCTTTGTTCTTATATTAGTGTCCTTCCCAATGAATGCAAATATGCCATACTCCTTTCTTTCCACTTCTGTGGCCACTTTCAGGGAGCAATGAACTTGGACTCCAGGATTCCTCAGAACATCTGTGCTGTTAAGGGCTCTAACATTAGCTGTATACTTTCCCCTTATATTTGACCTGCAGCACATCACACTTGCCTGGATTCAGCTCCTGCTGACATTTCTGTGTCTGTTATCAGATCAACATTCTGCTGCATCCTTCTTTACAGTCTATAACTCCACCAATGTCTGTGTATCTGAAACTTACTAATCCACTCATTTACGTTTTCATCGAAGAAATTTGTAAATATACATATTACAAACAAAAGAGGCCCCAGCCCTGATCTCTATGAAACACCACTGGTTGCAGATCTCCAGCTGAAATAGCACCCTTTCACCACTACAATCTGTTTTCTATTAACAAGCCTAATCTGAATCCAGTTTACCAAACATCCATGGATCCCATGCATCTTAATCTTCTAGATCAACCTACCATATTCTCATGAGGGACCAATATTTTATTGACTATAAACAAATAATCCCAACTGTGAAGGAACATTTTGTTTCCATACCTGCAATATCAATGTCCTGATTCTTGATGTATAGTATAACCATATTTTTTACATGCATATGTATGTGGCACAGGTGGTTTATACAAATAGTGACAATTCCATATCGCACCAAAAACCATAGGCAATAGTGTTAAAAATGAGTTGTTAATTAAAAATCCAGGAAATGTATGTTAATTGGTTTTAACACATTAAAGTGCTGGATGAATCTTTAGAGACACACATCTGTTAGTATTCAAATTTATTCAGTTGACTGGGAATTTTTCTTGTTGAGTTTATTCAGAGCCAAAATAATAATTATTCTTTGAGGAAACATCTTGACCCTCTCGTCTTTACCCCTTGAGGAAACTGTCACCTCTCATCTTTCTCTGTACAAGAAAAAAAGTCAGCTCAATCTGTTCACCCTGAGATTAAGTTTAATAGATTTAATCTTGCCTTCTGTTATCATCTGTGTGACTGTTTATCATACCTTCTCTAGTACCACCCTTTTCATTTAGTAATAGGGCTTTTAACAAGAGTGTGCATCTTATATTGAGGGATGTCCACCTAAGATTCAATTAAAGTTCAGTATTATGTTCTTTTAATTCAAATATATCCATTTAGCAAAACAAAACCTGTTTATTTAAGCCTGTGTGATTTACATATTTGTATTCCAGATCCCTTTGCTCCTTTACTCCATTTAATTTACCTTACATGTATAATAAGAGCAATTCTGGTACACAGAAATGATACCCCACTTAGTTGTGTTGAAGTTCATTTTTTTTCCTCATCGCATTCTGCAAGTCAATTTGACTGCAATTTGTTGCAAAACTTCTTGGTATTGGCTACTATAATGTCAACCACAAACACAGAAATTACATCCTTATTCACAAAATCTAAATTGTTAATTCACGTTGTGAACTGCAGCAGTTTCAATACTGATCCTTTCGAGTCTCCACCACCTGTTTCTCCGGATAAGTGCCATTTGTCCTGACTCTCAACTTTCTTGCAGACAACTGGCTATCCAGTCTGCTGTATGCCCTCAACTCTATATTTACTGACCTTGCTCATTCTATTCAAATGGACAACCTGGATAGATTACACCTACAAAATTATCTTTCCTTACTCTTTTTTGTCTTCTCACAAAGTATTCAATGAGATGTGTTCAGTAAATTATTTCTTTTAGATGTTCATGCTGAATATTCATCATTGATGTTTTTCTTATGGATATTATGGGTGTTTTTTTGTTTGCTGCTTAATAGAATTCCAGTATTTTTCTTTCTTGTTAACAAGCTAATGGTCTGAACATACCGTATCTTCCTTCTTAAACACAGGTATATTACTAACTGTTCATCAGCCCTGTGGCTGTACATGCTTTCTTAATGAATTATAAAAATTATACATAAAAGCACATTTGCTGTCTCATAATCCTTAAAAATGCACTGAGAAGTCTGACTGGAGTGGAACTTCTATTTTCTCTAACTTTATTTATTGTTTCTCCTCTTAATGTTAATTGCAGTTATTCCATTTTTAAACTCACCCTCTGGAGTGAAGTACAGCTGTTTTTTCCCCCTCAGGTAAAGGATGAAACAAGACGATTACATAACATTTTGGCATTTCAATACAATTTAATCCTGTGTCATTTCATGGTCTTCTTCCAATTCCCAGTTGCATTCTCCACATTTGTCAGTGAATTTGATTTATGCCTCTTTTGTCTGCCTCATTTTTTTTCTCGTGCCTTTATTCAGTCAGAGTTCTACAATACAGTGCTTAATTTATTCTACTCAACATCCCTGAAATACAGTTTTCCTCCAATATATTAAAAACTGGTCTTTGTCATTTTTATGTCAGTCTCGGCTGTTATTCAAAGGTGTCTTATATCTAAATTTTCCCTCCCTGTTGCTTTTTAACTGATGTAGTAATGAATCAGCTGTTTCTGCTTTTTACATAGAGATTGCAATGTTATCCTATCTGTTCCTTATCTCCATGACCTGTCTCTTATAGGTAATTATTTCAGAAGATAAAATCCTTCATATTTATTTACTTACACTTTTATGCATTGCTTTAGTTTGCCTGTACACTTAAACCAAGGAAATGCATATTAGGTATCTCCTGCACTTAATAAAGTGGTCACTGAGTGCATGATCATGGATTTCTGCTGCTGTAGCCCATTCATTTCAAGGTTCAACATGTTGTGCATTCAAAGATGTTCTTCTGCACACCACTGTTGTAACATATGTTTATTTATGTTGCTATTGCCTTCCTGTCAGTTTGAACCTGTCTGGCCATTCTCCTCTGACCTCTGTCATTAACAAGACTTTCTCATCCCCAAAACTGCCACTAACTGCATGTTTTTCTGTTTTTTGCACCAATCTCAGTGAACTCCAGAGACTGTTGTGCGTGAAAATCCCAGAAGATCGGCAGTTTCTGAGATACTCAAACCACCCCATCTGGCACCAACAATCTTTCCAAGGTCAAAGTCACTTAGATCACATTTCCTCTCCATGCTGATATTTGGTCTGAACAACTAAATCTCTTGACCATGTCTACATGCTTTTATGCATTGAGTTGCTGTTACATGACTGGCCGATTAGATATTTGCATTAACGAGCAGATGTACTGCTGTACCTAATAAAGTGGTCACTAAGTGTATGTTTCATCCTCCAGTTCCCTTCTGTTATTAGGTAGATTATCCTTATCAGTGTGATGAACCTCGTGTTACCCTTTCATCTCTAACCACACTGTTCCCATGTCAATTACTGATGACTGGAACTCTTTATTCAATAAGAATTATGTTGCTACTAATGAGTACAACTGCTCAACCTCATCTTGTCTTCTCAAGAGGTTTTATAGATGCCATACCCCACAATGTTTATGCTCCAGTGCCAACTTTTCGGCAGGTCTAATCACAATAAACTTTGAAATATTTTGACTTCTGACAATATTTTATTGCTTCCCAATCCTCTGTTTTACTAGAAACACTGTATGCTTTGGACATAGATGTGCACAGTAAAATGTAAACATTTTAAAACTTTGCACATGTAATAAAGTGGCTACTCAAGATGGTGCCAAGCTGTGGCCTCTGTTGAGACTGTGGCTCAGATATTGTTTTTCATGTTCTTCGGGGTGGTTCTTGTGACAAAAGTGGAAGTTAGGGGTCAGATTAGCATTTAGGGATAGGGATGTGGGGGAGTTAGAGGTCAGATAATGGTTTAGAGACAGGAGGCGTGGGGGTGTTAGAGGTCAGACCAGAATCTAGGCCTCTGCTCCGCATTCCACATTTGATACCCAGCAATGTGTACGGGAGATGGAGAACATCTGGAGACAAGACCTCTGCTCTGCGTTTGAATGCTAATGCCATGGATGGTTGATAAAGGACCTTTGAAATATAGACCTCCATTCTGTGATCAAAGCGACATAGATGGGTAACTTACAACATCCATGGATATCAGGCGGTGTCCGGTGTTGGTGGGTCCCAGGACCCGATGTCTGTGCAAGTAGCAGACAGGAGGAGGCACAGGGCTGGCGAGTTGTGAGCCCCCAGTTTGAGCTTGGAGTTTGGGCTCCTGTTATCAGTTAGTCTGTGGGGGTGGTGGTGGTATACCAATCATCAAAGCCTGAAGGCTCATCGGAAACCCGGAAATGGAAGCCTGGTGGCCAAAGGCTGGAGACTGGAGAGTGGTAGCCTGTCCTGGGGTAGGAGGACTGTCCGCCTGTGTGGCTGGGTGGGGGAGAGGGTAAGGGCTTGTTTTACATTTGCTTTGTTGTTTGTTGTGTTCTGCATTGTTCTGCTGAGCACAGTGGGCATGTTATGTTGGTGTCGGAATGGGTGGCAGCACCTACTGGCAAATCCTTAGGCTGTGTTGGTTGTTAAGACAAATGTTGCATTTCATGGTATATTTCAATGCAGATGTGATAGCAATAATTGAACCTGAAAGAGGCATGACAAAGTATGTAGATACCGTGATGGTCTCCAGGAAAGGCTGGTGTTATGGGTAAACATCTATTTGATGTAATTTAATGCAGAGAAATGTGACTCTTTTGGAAGGGAAATTGTAGACTAAAGCAGCTGATTCTACACTTGGGACAGGAGATGTTGGTTTGGGGGGCAGAGGTAAGACCTAGAGTACTTGAGCAGTATTCTTTGAAACCAGTAGCATATAATCAGAGAACGATTTGTAAACCAAAGGGATACTAAGCTTTACTACCGAGGCACTGTGCAGATAATTTATGTTGAGCCGTTATCATTTTCCACTAGCGTATTGCACCTAATTTTGCTCGCAAAACTTAAGGAAAATTGTGGTTTCAAGCAATTGAGCAGAAAGGATTTACTAGTCTGTTTCCAAAGATGAGGGATCTCAGTTATAAAGATTAGTCTATCTTTGTAATGGAGAAGCATTGTTCTCTTCGGAGAAGAGAACATTGAGATTATATTTGTAGAAACTCATGACAGGTTTTGACAGTGCAGACAGAGAGAAATTGTTTCTATTAGTTAAAAGGGCCAAGACTGAGGAGAAACTGCTTTAAAGTGATTGTTGAAAAGTCTAGGGGTGATGTCAGGAAAAGCTTCCTTGCTTGGTGAATATTTATTATCTGGAATATGTTGCCTGAAAGTGTGGTAGATATAGATTTAATTAGAGCGTTCAAAAAGGAACCGGATGCAATTTTGAAGCAGAAGGTTGTTGAAGCCCAGGAGCTCCACATAACCTGGGGAGGCCACATTATTTCAAAATTTTGTTATACTCAGTGAGTCAGAAAATTAATTGACTTGGGGACTTGACTGAAATGTTGTCAGAATGAAGTAAGAGGAGGACACAACAGGTACTTAGACCTGAAGACATAAGAGCAGAATTAGGCCATTTGTCCCATCATGTCTGCTCCCCCATTTCTTCTTGGCTGATTTATTATCCCTTTCAACCCCATTCTCCTGCTTTCTCCCCAGAACCGTTGATGCCCCTACTATTCAAGAACCTACAAACCTCTACCTTAATTATGCTCAATGACTTGGCCTCCACAGCCATCCGTGACAATGAATTCTACAGATTCACTGCCCTCTGCCTGTAAAAATTCCCCTTCACATCTGTTCCAAAGGGACATACTTCCATTCTGAAGCTGTGCCCTGTAGTCCTAGACTACTGAAGTCCTGTTCTACCTGCTATAGGGAATATCCACTCCACATCCATTATATCTAAGCCATTCAACATTTCATAGCTTTCAATGAGTTCCTGCCTCATTCTTCTAAACTCTGGCGAATACAGGCCCAGAGCTATCAACCACTCCTCACATGTTAACCTTTTCATTCTCAAGTTATCACTCATCACTAAGCATCTCCTCTGCTCAGCTTTTGGGTCAAACCTCCTTCACATTTCCTGATGTATGTGTGAACCAGAATTTGAACCAGCAGAGTTTGCTCACTGAAGGACATCATCCACTGACACAAGTACAAGATCCAGAAGCAGTAGGAACCTATTAGCCATCTGCTCACTATGCTCAACCAGCTCTCTGTCTCATTACAGCAACTTCACACTTGTCAATTTCCTCCCTCAGAGCCCCACATTCTGGTGCCTGTACACCTCGGTGAACCCCTGACTCAGCGCTGCAGCCTCTTGTCCCAGAGTGCCTTACACTTCAAGCTCCAGCCATCTCTGTATTCTATGAACCCATCAAAGATTGCCTTTGTAATCTCTCTGGACCGGGCAAGCTTTGACCTGGGCCTCCACTAATAGAACAATAAAACCACCATTAGCAATAAATATGAGGAATTCACTGTTGAGATGTGAGGGGTTTTTGACTATCTCGGAAGTGGAAAGGAGACAGCGGATCAAATAGTTTGCCTGTGTCGAGGCTCACACTCAGTGCTGGATTATACCATGGAATTCATGGCTCTCACAGCAGAATGCAGCTGGAGTGCAGAAGCACAGTTGGCCCGTTACCATTACAGCCTTGAAAGATAAACCACCTACCCAGAAGATACCCACCAATCTTGTAAGCCTCATCACTCGGGCCCTTCATATTGACAGTGTCTTATGGAAAGGGCCTCCAGATCATCATTCAGAACATCATTTCCATTTCCAGAACTACTTTAGGCCACAGGACTCTCATCAGCAATGCCTCCAGATCCCATGCAGTTAGGGAAATTTCTTATAACCCCAAAGAGCACGAAAATCAGTGGAGAAATAAATCGTGTGCTTACTGCTGAGCAGCTGATCACACATGCGTCAGATACCCACTACGTCCAGAAATTGGCACCACCGAGTAGAGACGAGGCACCATCCATTTGGTAAGCTGTCCCAGGCCCCACAATCCAGCAACATAGCCTGACTCACTCTCTCTGAACTCCTCCATACTCAGAAGGCTCTGGTGGATTCTGGCACAGCAGGCACTTTCATCAGGTTGTCCACCATATAGTTCACCTCCACGGATTCCATCAGGACGTTGTGTCAGAACGGGGCCCACAGTTCATCTGCTGCTTCTGGGAAACCTTCTGCTTCCTCCTCCACACCTCAGTAAGCTTATCCCCTGGCTATTATCCACAGAGTTAGAAATGGAGAAGTTTCTATGATGCTTCGTCACCTCTAACTCTTCTGCATGAAAGAAGTGTCTGCTCTGGGCCAGACTGTCCCAGAATTGACATACCTCCTCTGCCATGGTTATGTCACCTTTTGAAGTGCTTCGTGGCTACCAGCCCCCATTGTTCCCCATGGACGACCCAACAGTGGAGTTTGCGTCCCAGTTCACCACTGTCAGAATGCTTGGAAGAGGACATGAGGCCAATCCTAGTTGCCCAATGTTCCTACTGCCTCCAGGCCTACCTGGCAGCACCTAGCCAGACTACTCCAGCCTGAGATCTGATCCGGTGCAGCGATTCCCACAATCTCTTGCCCAATTCACTGGTCCCTTCACCATTACCCATCACATCAATCCAGTCACTTAGGGATTCCAGCTACCACAATCCTTCAGAATCACACTGACCTTCCATGTGTCCCACCTACATGTCAATGGCCTACCCAACCCTGAACCTGCTGAACCAAGGATGGTGGAAGGTAGTCCAGCATACACAGTTTACTGGTTTGTAGGTTCATGTCATCATGGATGGGGTGTGTAGTGTCTGGTTGACTGGGAAGGGTATAGTCATTGAGGAGTTCCATCAGAGCCATCCGGATCGTGCTGAGAACTCAGGTGCTGGCCAAATGGTGGGGGGAGGAGATGGTTCTTGTCAGAGCGACACAAGCAGGCACCTCCCAGTCTCTACCCAGCAACCAGGAATCACCTGCCACTCGCTTCTAACTCATCACCTGCACCCTATTTAAAACCAGCTCTCATCCACTGTCCTTGGTCACCCATCAAACTACTCAGCCTCAACCAGTTGCTCCTAGTCTTCAGTTACCTTGTTGCCTGTTGTGTTTAGTATTTGTTCTCTCTTGTTTTGTGGTCCCTCGTGGCTTGTTATTTTTGCAGACTGTCATTAAAGTTATTGCTCATTGCTGAATCGTCTCTGCCTCTCTGCTTCTGGGTCAGGTCTCCTATACGTTTCCTGACACACAGCGGAAACCTAAGAAGCCACTATAGTGAATCATATAATTAAGTTGGATCTGAAAACTATTTGAGAAACACCTCACTCAAAACTGGATCCATTCCAATGACTATCTATAACCTACATCAGGCAGTTTAAATATGAAACAAATAATTAATATGGTAATTCAGTTGCAAAAAGCTCTGGATTGTTCCTTTTTAGAAAATCAGTCTGAGCACTTTTCATGCTCTTCTGCTTGTAGGTACAGTCTACATGCTGGCAACTTGCTCACATAGCATCCGTGAGGCTGAGAGCCCAATTTTAGATTGTTCTTTGTTCTCTTGATCAGAATGAACACCATATGGAAAGCAAGCCGGTACACGTTTCGACCCGATCTTTAACCACAATGTGTTTTGAAGCACATGCTGAGCAATTATCCTTTGTTTTGGGGAACTTCAGAGTCTGGGAAGCAATAAATGATTCAGTGAACTATGGCAGAACTCAGAGCAGAGGCTGAATGGAGGATGAAATTTACCACTTCCTTTTGTACATCAGCATTGACTTTGGATGCCTGAGGAAAAGAATGAAGATCAAGACCTCAATCCTAACACAAAGCTCATAGTCTACTGAATAGTGGTGATCTCTAAGCTCCTGTAAACTGCAGGGGGGCTAAACTCTTTCAGAGATACTACGAGTACTACCTTCACAGAATTTTCTGGTAGGAAAAAATTAAAATAACATTAACATCCTTTCCAAGGCTAATGACTCTACTTTTGAGATTTTAACCACACTCATTTGGCCCTGATAGACATGTATCATTGCTTTACATGCCTAGAGCTGAAATCCTGAAACCAATTCTCAGACTGCTGTCAGAATGAGCTGAAGGCTTCCCATTGATGGGGAATAATTAAGTTCTTTTACAAAGTTCTTGCATCCACTCACTATCCTCAGTTCATTCATCTATCCCTAAAATTTGTCATGGCCTTGAGTACATGTGTGAGTCAAATGATATACTGTAACATTCAACTCTTCCTGGTCGGCTTTGTTGAGAACTTATTGGAAAACAAGTGCCAAGGAATAAAAGATTTGTGGCACAGATATCAAGTTCCTTTAAAGTAGAGGGTTTCTAATTGACTTTATATTTGAGGCCTCAAATTATCTAACTTTATTTGATCTACTTTCTATCCATAATCTTAACTTTCCAATTGCATGATATTTGCCCAAATTTTCCATTAGGTAGATGTGGCCAACTTATCCATTAATGTTTAAAGCTGTTAAATTGTAATGTCAATATTTCCAGTCAGCCTTGTAGTGGTTAACTGCCACAATGTAATTACAAGCTCTAATTGCGTGGTGTTCCTCCTCGTTCATAAACTATTCCTGATTCATTGAGCATTAATCAAATTTTTCTAATTCTGATGTAAGGTCATTCACCTTAACTCAATTTTCCTTTCTGTACAGACTTTGCTCTGTGAAATGGCTACTTACAAGTTGGTTTATAACTGATCTCTGGTGCTTTCTGTGTGGAATTTTCACATTCTCTCACTGGCTGCATGAGCTTCCCTTTGTATCAGTTTCCCCCCACACCCCAAAGACGTGTGTGAGTGGGTGGATTAGTGGTTGCAGCAAATTGACCCGAGTCTGGAGGGAGTGATCAGAATGTGGGGTGAATAAAATGAGATTAGTGTCAGATAGGTGTTAATAGGAGCTAACAAT
Organism: Hypanus sabinus; assembly: GCF_030144855.1. Lineage (NCBI taxonomy): Eukaryota > Metazoa > Chordata > Chondrichthyes > Myliobatiformes > Dasyatidae > Hypanus > Hypanus sabinus. The sequence goes on from NC_082709.1 coordinate 34,525,201, forward strand.
CAGATTGGAGTTGGTGTTTTATAGAGGCTGATTTATTCTGCATGACATAATCACTATTTCCAACATCTTGATTTTTTTAAAAATTGCTGATTGGGATGTGAACTGGAACATTTCTAAAATGTTTCAACTTCTTCGTCATCTCATATCCTCGATCATATTTACCATTACTATATGAAGAAAAAGAATAATCAGTCTGATATGTATTGATCTATCTGGCTGCATGTTTTATTCTTGGCCAGCAGAACAGAAGCTACTGCTCTACCTGTGACTGCAAGAAGCTACACTGAGTTATTATCACAGCTCAGTGCATCATGAAACCAGTCTCCCATCCATGGTCTATGTTTACACTTGCTGCCTCGTTAAAGCAGTCAATGTAACGCCTCCCTCTACAGACATTCTGTCTCCTCCCCCCCCCCCCCCCCCCCCATGGTCAGAAAATACAAGTGCCATGACAAAGGATGGCTTCTATCCCACTGTTATGAGACTATCTGAATTTAGTTCCCCTAGTACGGTGAGATGGACTCTTGACCTTACGGTCTACCGAGTTATGACTTTGCATCTCACTGCCCACCAGCACTGCAATTTCTCTGTTCACTCTCTTATGTTTAACGTTATACTACCCCAAGCCACTGTAGTAAAGAATGGATCTATATGGACAGAATGCAAGACAAATTTTTCACTGTATCTCAACACGTGAAAATAATAAACCAATTTTAGCAATAATATTTGTTTCTTATACGGCTGCCAACAGATGTTGGATTATAATACCACATTTAATATATACTGTACCTGACTTATTTTTATGTTTTTAAGCTCTAAAAGTTACTTCAACCATTCTGTTGTTACAGATGCTTCACGATTTCCATGCATTATTTGTTTCATTGGTAGTTATATACAATTGTCAATCATATTCTTAGGAAATTGAAAAGAACATTGTTTTTTTCCAGTACTGAAAATAATCTTCATTTGATTGACAGTCAATATGCGAATTCTGCAGAACGTACGGGGGGGGGGGGGTGGGGGGGTGGAACAAAAATATTCAACTGAAGAGGCATTTCGTTCATTCATGGACTTGATTACAGATTATATGGAACTGACAGAGCCAGCATGGAACGTAACTTTCAAAAATGGCAGAAGTAAATTCTAAAACTCTAAAATAATGATTGGAGTGTTTAAAGAGGATTTTAAGGATAAAGTTATTTCTTCTGTTTTTTGACAATGTGTGATAAAAATCAGAAGGATAAATTTTGCTCTTCACTGTCTGGTTAGGAAATTACTGTATTTCAATGGGATGTGAATTGAACAAGATAATGTGCAGGTGTCTTGAGCCACTAGTTTACTGCCCAGAAGACAAACATTTCCCCCCTTTCCTTTACAAAAGAGATATCAACTGCACTTTTAGCAAATTGGCTCTGTTCACAAGAATAACACACATTGTCTGTGTCATATTCAATACAGAGAAATATTCCAATAATTTAAAGAGACTGATGTACACAAAGGGTAAAGGGATAGGGGGTCAGAGATGGAGCACTTGAAGCGGAATTGAAAGCCTCGTCAAACTGACGGAAAGATTTTTGAAGACGGTAGTAAAGAGGAAGAGTGAATCAAATTTTTGGAAAATGATAGAAATAAAAGGGACTGAGATTGAAGGAGATTTTAAGGAAATGGAGTCTAAAATCAATATCCTGTTACTATAGATAAGATTGAGGGCAGCAGGTTGTATTTGTGTAACCTGTTCATTCCATTGACTTTAGTGTTCAGTTGGTACTAACTACACTCTTTGTTGACTGAATGCATCACTTAGCCCAAAATAACCATTTAACACCAAGCTACTTTTCAAAGGAGGCCCAGAGAGTAAATTTGAGTGCAACAGATTTCCACACTTTTAACAGTGAGTTCACACACCTACCTTTCCCTTCACAACCTTAAAGTAGCAAGTTTTATATTTACACAATGCCGATTAATGATTCAGGACTTCCCAAAGTATTTTCTGGTCAAAGTGTTTTTTGAAGCATAGCTACTGTGGCAGTGCAGGGAAATGGGCAGCCATTCCCACAAACAAATCAATTGTCCTTGAGATACTGGGTAAAGATTAGTTACTCACAAGATTATTAGGTACCAAAAACATCAACATGGGATTCTTTACATCAATTTGAATCAGCGGACAGAATACCATATTATCCAAAAGATGGTGTCTCTAAAAGTGCAGTAATTTCACAGCCTTGTACTGGTGTATCAACTAAGGTTGCCATGTGAACGTTCTAGGAGATGGACTTCAACCCTTTGGAATATGAACATTCAGTCAAAGCTAATGTCTAAGCACAGCAAACTGGCCACATAAATGATGATTCTCATTGTGAGAACAGCCAACACCTGTCGGGTGCAAAACCAGCGGAAGAAGTGAGTTGCCTAATGTACTACTAGGCCTGGAAAAGTAGCTTAGCATAAATTTTCACATTAGGTTTGAAAAAAATTGCCTATGGAATATTTTGCGGCAGTGATGTTAGCCACACAATGTATAGACACACAATAGCTCCATTCATGGTTACCAGTCACACAAAGAAAAATAAATTAGAAAGTAGCAATACAAGCAGAAACCAACTGTGCTGATGCAGCGCCATTTCTTTAGAAAGGAAAATTCTGTAGCTAGGAGGATGTTATCATTAAATTTCACCTGTTAATTTTTATCCTCTTTTATATTTCTTATGTCAGAATTGTATGATGTTCCCCTTAATTTCTTCTAGTCTTAACATACAAAGTAAGAACATTCCATTCAATAAAAAAATTATCCTTCTTCATGCATGAAAATTGTTCAAGTTCAAGTCTAATTATCATTCAACCATGCTCATGAATACAGCTAGACGAAACAGCAACACAGTGCCAATAGTCATACATTGCACAAGGCACATATGGCACATGTAAGATAGCAAGTAAACATACAGTTTCACAAAGAAAAAAATATAGCCCGGGTCCCTGAGTGACATGTCTGATGGTGCAAGGGTGTAATTGGCAAGAACAAGCAGTTCTGAGCAGTCTGCAGATGAAGGTACGCACATATGCACGCAATCCTGCTTGTCATTCCACCAATCAAACACTGGATGGGAGGGTCCTACCCCCCAACCCTGCATGGGCATGGCACTACACTGGCTCCACCGTCTGCTCTCCTGGGCTGCTGCAACAGGCAAGCCCGCAGATCGAAGCCTAGACCCCGCAACAACCGAGACTGCATGTCTCCCCCACCGTCCGCCTTGCCAATCAATGAGGGAAGAAGACTTAGATCATAAGAAATAGGAGCAGAATTGGGCCATACAGCCCATCAAGTCTGCTCCGCCATTCCACCATAGCTGATCCTGGATCCCACTCAACCGCATACTCCTGACTTCCCGCCATCACCTTTGATGCCCTGACCGATCAAGAAGCTAACAATCTTCACTTCAAATATACCCATGGACTTGTCTTCTACAGGTGCCAGAGGCAGAACATTCCACAGATTCACTACTCTCCGGCCAAAAAATTCCTGCTTACCTCAGTTCTGAAAGGTCCTCCCTCAATTTTGAGTCTGTACGCTCTAGTTCTGAGACACCCCACATCCACCTCATCTAGTTCTTCCAACATTCATTAGGTATCAGTAAGATCCCCCCACATTCTTCTAAATTCCAGTGAGTAGAGGTCCAAAGTTGCCAAAGGCTCAACATATGTTAACCCCTTTGTTTCCAGAATCATCCTTATGAACCTCCTTTGGACTCTCCAATGACACCACATCATTTCTGAGATATGGAGCCCAAAACTGTTGATAATACTCTAAGTGCAGCCAGACTATTGTCTTATTACCTCCTTGCTTTTATATCTTATTCCCCTCGAAATAAATGTCAACATTGCATTTGTCTTCTTTATCACAGACTCAACTTGTAAATTTACCTTCTAGGAGCCTTGCATGAGGACTCCTAAGTCCCTCCCCACCTCTGATATTTGAACATTCTCCTCTTTTAGATAATAGTCCTTGTTCCTTTAACCAAAATGCATTATCATCTATGGTGGGGGGGTGATTGGTAAGTTTGTGGCCTAAGGCAGAAGGAGTCAATTTTAGAGTATCTAGCACATTTATTTTTCAACATAGTCCCCTCCTACATTTACACACTTAGTCCAGTGGTCGCGGAGCATACAGATCTTGGATCTCCAGAAAGTGCGCACAGATGGGTGATTGATAAGTTCATGGCCTAAGGTAGAAGGAGATGAGTTTACAGCTCTTGTTACATGCACATACAGTTCAACTCTTTGTGTGATTATGCACTAGTTGGTATATCTCTCTCATGTAAGCCCTCTCATCTCCATCTCAGATTCTACCAACAATGGTTGTATCATCTGCAAATTTATAGGTGGTATTTGAGCTATGTCTAACCACACAGTCATGGGTATAGAGAGTAGAGCAGTGGGCTAAGCACACACCCCTGAGGTACAGCAGTGCTGGTCCAGTTACAGAGGGATGTACAGAGGCGCAGCTTCTGCAACTTCTCAATCAGGATTGTGGGAATGATGGTATTAAATGCTGAGCTATAGTCGATGAACAGCATCCTGACATAAGTGTTTGTGTTGGCCAGGTGATCTAAGGCCGAATGAAGAGCCATTGAGATTGCGTCTGCTGTTGACCTATTGTGGTGATAGGCAATTTGCAGCGGGTCCAGGTGCTTGTGGAGACAGGAGTTCAGGATAGTCACGACCAACTCTGCCAGGGTTGTCATATATCCAATGTCACCTCCAACCTCATTCAAAATTGTCTCTATGTCCTTGAAATAGCCCTCTGCAAGTCATACCTGGTTTTCTGGTACAGGCCTGGGTTGGCTGCCTTGAATGCACAGATCTAGCCTTCAGCAGATGACATACCTCCTGGTTCATCCATGGCTTTTGGTTTGGGAATGTACAGCAAGTCTTTGTCAGTTCACACTCATCCACACAGGTTTTAATGAAGTCAATAACAACTGCAGCACATTCATCCTGATTTGAAGACGAATCCCTGAAATCAGTCCAGTCCACCATCTCAACGCAGTCTTGTAAGCACTCCTGTGCTTCCCTTGTCCATACCTTCTTGGTTCTCACTATTGGCACTGCAGTCTTCAGTCTCTGCCTATACTCAGGGAGTAGAAGTACAGCCAGGTGATCAGACTTCTTGAAGTGAGGACGTGGAATAGCACAGTAGGCATTTTTGATGGTGGTGTAATATGGAGTAACAATGGAGCCACACGTCATACTTACCAACCTCTAATTGCGCCATGAATTCATCTACCTTATTCTGAATACGACATGCATTTAAATAAAGCACCTTCAGTCCTTCTTTCTTTGTCCTTCTGAATTTTGCCTCTGTGGTACAACTATCTGAGAACCTCCTTTCCCTCTCTTGACTGTCACTCATTTATCTGTCTCCTGTAGCCTTGGGGTGACTACCTGTCCCATCTATCACCTCCTCACTTTCCCTAACAAGCCAACGGTCAAGGAGCTGCAGCCCAGTTCCTTCACATGGTCTCTAAGGAGCTGCATCTTGATGCACCTGGTGCAGTCATGACCATCAAGGAGGCTGAAAGTCTTCTGGAAATCCCACACCCGGCTCCCAGAACAGATACCCCTATTCTTTCAACAGTTAAATAAGAAATAAACTTACCTACTTATCTCACCTCCACCTGTTCTCACCAAGGCCTTACCATTCTGACTCAGATCACTCCAATGATGATCGATCCCATAATAACTGCTCTGCTGGATGGCACCTTTCTTTCATGGAGATTGGGGTTTTCAAGCTCTGCTCTGGACTTGTGCAGGAAAGCTTCTACTACGCCAAAGTCCAATCAAAGACTCCCGCTGAAAGTTGGCAGCTTTTTCAAGCTCCAGACGTGCACAGGAACACTTCTGTGTCTGCATCGCTGTCCAATCCATTTTACATGACCAATGTCAACAGGGTCTTGCAATCGCAAGAGAAGCATCTAAGACAATTGCTGTTGGACTGCATGCTTCCTTCATGCACTGACTCTGATGCTTTCCTATAGCAGATAGTAAAATGGACTGCAGCAAGTCAAACTCCCCCAGTTCCTCCACAATGAGCAACTTGTTGATGGGGAAAATACCCAATGTTTGATTCACAGCAGCTCATATGCGTCAATCAGTTTCTTCTGGATCCATTCTATAAGGAAGGCAGATCATAGAAAAGAACATTTCAGAATAGCTTGAGAAACTTCACAACCTTGCTCAGACTCCACTTGGAGTACTGTGTTCAGTTCTGGTCACCTCACTACAGGAAGGATGTGGAAACCATAGAAAGGGTGCAGAGGAGATTTACTAGGATGTTGCCAGGTTTGGTGAGCATGCCTTATGAGAACAGGTTGAGTCAACTTGGCCTTTTTTCCTTGGATCGAAAGAGGATGAGAGGTGACCTGATAGAGGTGTATTAGATGATGAGAGGCATTGATCGTGTGGATAGTCAGAGGCTTTTTCCCAGGGCTGAAATGGCTGCCACAAGAGGACACAGGTTTAAGGTGCTGGGGAGTAGGTACAGAGGAGACATCAGGGGTGAGTTTTTTGCTCAGAGAATGGTGAGCGGATGGACTGGGCTGCCCGCAATGGTGGTGGAGGCGTCCACCACCTACAATATACCTATGAGCCCTACCATAGAGTAGGGTCTTTTCAGAGACTTTTGGATAGGTACATGGAGCTTAGAAAAATAGAGAGCTATGGGTAACCCTAGTAATTTCTAAGGTAGGGACATGATCGGCACAAATTTGTGGGCCAAAGTGCCTGTATTGTGCTATAGGTTTTCTATGTTTCTATGTTTCTAACATCATGGAATAGAGTGAGCTTTTACCAACAAATGTATCAAAAATATTTATTGGTGTTAGGAATGAAAAGAAAGGGGTGGTTTTCGCTATAGATATAGGTAAAAATCTGGGATGTGCAAGCTGCCTGCATTTTGAAAGCATAACAAACCAAGCTGTATCAAAGGAGTTGGAGTTGCAACTGCCTTTCTTTTTTTCTCTGCACCAGCAATAATATTGGTTAATGCGACTGAGAATTGTGCAAGATTACACAGCGTATTGAACTATCAATAAACCAGGTCAGGAGAAAGTTAAGATTTCAGTATATCTCATTAATCATGAGGGTATTGTACAAAGTCGTAGAAACCTCAGATGGGTCTCTGAAGCCTGCATTAGACTCAGAACAAGCAAATGCATCCAACCCAGAATGGAAGTAATATTCCATTACAGTTTCCTTACTCACATCAAGGGCATGAAGGCTCCATTGATACTTCCTTAATGGAGATAAAATTTCCATTTATTGGAGATAATAGAGCTGCCGTTTTGTAGATTTGAACCACTCATCCATTAGAGATTGGATTACTTGCAGGAACTGGGAATCCAGCGTATAGCAGCTGCCACAACCTGAGACAGGGAAACGAACATATATCATACATAAAAACTTATGGGGCGGTATAAAGCCAGACTAATAGTGATTACACTATTGGAAGGCATTTTAAGGGACAGAATATATAAGTATTTAGAGAGACAGGGCCTGATTATTTATTTAGAGATACACTTCCAGCCCTTTGAACTGCAGCACCCCAGCAACCCCAATGCAACCCTGGCCTGATCAAAGGAACAATTTACAATGGCCAATTAACCTACCAACCAGTGCAACTTTGGACTGTAGGAGGAAACTGGAACACCCGGAGAAAACACACGTATCCCAACGGGAAGGACATGCAGACTCCTTACAGATGACGTCAGCATTGAACACCAAATTCCGATCCCCAGAGCTATAATAACACAGCTCTAACTACCATACTACCAAGGTGCCCAGGATTAGACAGACAGACAGACAGACAGACAGACAGACAGACATACTTTATTGATTCCAAGGGATCAATAGGGATAGTCAATTTGGCTTTGTTGGTGTTTGTTTCTGTCTAACCAATCCCTCAGAGTTTTTCAAGGAGGTTACCAGGAAAATTGATGAAGGAAATGCATTAGATGTCTACACGGTCTTTGCTAAACTTTTTTGGGAAGCCGGTCAAATGGCTCATTAGTGCTTAGTATTTAAGATGAGGTAATAAATTGGATTCAACATTGGCTTCGCTGGAGAAGGCTGTTGTTTGTCGTCTATATCAATGGACTGGATGATAATATAGTAAATTGAATCAGCAGATTAGTGAATGACACATGGATTGGGGGCATAGTGGATAGTGAGGAAGGGTATCAAAGCTTGCAACTGGTCTGGACCAGTTGGAGAAATAGGCCGAGGGATGGCAGATGGAATTTAATGCAGGCAAGCATGAGGTGTGATACTTTGGGAGGACAAACCAGAGTAAGGCTTACAAAGTGAACATCAGGGCACTGAGGAATGTGGTAGAACAGAGTTCCTTAAAAGTGACGTCATAAAGAGTCATAAAGAGAGCTTTTGGAACATCATCCTTCATAAATCAGAGTACCGAGTACAGGAGTTGGGATGTTATGTTGAAGTTGCATAAGACTTTGGTGAGGCCTAATTTGGAGTACAATGTGCAGTTCTAGTCACCTACCTACAAGAGTACAGAGAAATTTCACAAGAGTGTAGCCAGGATTTGAGGACCTGAGTCACATGGAAGTATTGAATAGGTTAGGACTTTTTTCCTTAGATCACAGGAAAATGAAGGGAAATTTGATAAAGTTATACAAAATTATGAAGCATATAAATGCAAACGGACATTTTCCTCCAAGGTTGGGTTAGACTAAAGACAGGTTAAGAATGAAAGGTGAAATATTTAATGGAAATGTGAAGGGGAATGTCTTCACTTAAAAGGTGGTACAAATGAGGAACAAGCTGCCTGTGGAAGTGGTAGATTTGGGTTTGATTGCAACACTTAAGAGAAGTTTGGATAGGGACATGGATGAGAGGAGTATGGAAAGCTATGGTGAAGGTGCGCGTTGATGGGACGAGGCAGAATAACAGCAGCTTCGAACAGATGGGCTGAGGGGCCTATTCCTGTGCTTTAGTACTCTATTTCTCTGTGACTCCATGACCTTATAAAGCTGACAGATGTCCAGCTGACAAACGTTCGCCCATTGAAAAGCAAGAAGAATGAGTGCACAGAAAGGACCGACAAGTGGCATAGATGTTGTCGATATTGTCTATGGCAGGAGGAAAAATGTTGCATATAGGAAAGGATGTTGAAAGGAATTTCTACAGAAGTACACAATGACAAAGTTACTAGATTAGAAAAGAGGAGCCATCTGGGGCAGAGATAGAATTAGATTCAAAGTAGCAGCTGAACACAATCTACCTAGTACCAAATGAGGTAATTCCAGTGGAAGGCACACACACTAGGTGTATCCATACCATATTTTAGTGAAGTTGAAACCTGTAACATTTCAACTTGATGCAAGACAAAAAAAAAAAATTTCTTCCTGAAGTAAATCATCAAACTCTAGATGGTGGAGCTATAACCAGTAGGTTGTGTACTTACAACAAATAACAAAATGATTCTGAAGTCAGCTAAATGTTCTCCGAGGCTCGTGATGCAAAGAATCAAAGTATAGCATAAATTCTATTATAGACAACCAGAAAGAAATTCCTATACCTCGAAGTACAGTACAGCAGATGAGACTGATAAGAGACAGACCACGACAGGATTATTAAAAATACTTCATTGCAAGGTATCATGTCAGCTATGTGACCTATAGATGTATGTGCAGATGTTGTTATCGTACAATGGCAAAATCTGCCATTGCTAAAGGTCAGAGATAGCGTGAGGAGAAAGCCTACATCAGAATGATGCCAGACTGGGGAAGAAATATATCGTCTTGATAAACGACATCCCCTCCCCCTCCCTCCCAGATCATATAAAGTCATGGCGGGAGTGGACCACAGACCGAATGAACAGATGTAAGGCCAGATCTGGAAGACTACTTCATTTGCGTTAGCACCTGGAGCACTTTCAGTTCAATTCATTTGCACAGAAACTGGGACATTAGACTGGATGTTTATTTTTTTCCCCTTTAATTGATTTTTGGTGGATTCTTTGTTAATATTGTTTTAAGAATTGTGGGGATCCTCCGATATCCAGGCAATCTTTCTCTTTTTTTTCTCTTTCTTTAGATAAGGGTTAAGGGGGGGAGGGTTAAAGGGAGGGGGGAGGGTTAATATTATTTTTCACACTATTTATCACTACATTTATTTTTTATAATTTCTAAAATTTAATAAATAAATAAAAAGAATTTTACCATGTAAGCAACAGCTCCCCCAATATTGTAATAATGTCTAGGTATCATGTCTACAGAGCCTGCCTGTCCCTGTGGAGAAGCTTCCTGGACTGTAATGGGCACATAGTGTAAAAGTGCTGTGTGTGTATATCTGTAAGTTCTTTAGTTTGATAAAGCAATTTATTAGTTTAAATAACTGGCTGTCCTCCAGTATTTCAGTGAGAGAAAGAGACAAAGAAAATGATCTCATCCCAGTGAATTGCATTAAGGTATTGACACATCAAAATAATTATTTCAAAACACTAATTATTTCCACTCATCTTGTTTCAGTATCTTGGATTGTGCTCCCATGGGGGGGGGGGGGAGCATTGTGTAAAATGAGAAACTACTAAATTTTCCTTGAAGAAGTGCAGTCATGGCTTCAATGAATGTCACTTAACTTCAGCTGGTACTGGCAACTCTTGAAATGAAATGCATTACAAAATAAAATGCTGGAAATACAGGGCCTGAAATGCTAACTCTCCTCTGGTGCTATCTGAGCCAGAATTTTCTATTTTTATTTCAGACCTTCAGTATCTGCAGCTATATTGCTTTCCATTTTTGGACATTGCATTACTTGAAGCGGTGGAGAGCACAGTTAGTTCTGGCCGGGCACTGTTGTAATAATGAGGTTTGAGCACAAAGTTTAAAGAAAACATTATCAGTATACATACATGTCACTAGATACAACCATTTTCTTGTGGACATTCACAATAAATGCAAAGAAACACAATTGAATCAATGAAAATCCACACACAACAGAGATGGACCTGCAACTGATGTGCAACTGACAACAAAATGTGCAAATACAAAAAGGAAAGGGAAAGCACAATAATAAATAAACAAACAATAGGTATCGAGATCACAAATTGCAGAGTTCTTAAAAGTGAGTTCATTGGTTGTGGAATCCGTTCAGTGTTGGGATGACTGCAATTATCCCCTCTGGTTCAAGAGCCTGATGTTTGAGGAGTATTAACTGTTTCTGAACCTGGGGCTCCTGTGCCACCTTCTTGGTGGCAGCAGCTAGAAGAGAGCATGGCCTGGTTGGTGGGAGTCCTTGATGATGGATGCTGTCTTCCTGTGACAGGCAAATGTGCTCAGCGATGGAGAGGACTTTACCCGTGATGGACTGGGCTGTATCTACTACTTTTAGTATGTTTTCCCATTCAAGGGTATAGGGGCATGGTTAGATCTATATTGCACCAAACTGGTCAAGGCTGTGCACTTTCCTACCTAATACATTTCCAATTCCAACATTTCCTTTCCCCCCATTCTTCCCACCACCCAACACCTCCCACCTCCCAAGTCCAATTGTGGTGTTTTATATCTTCTGCTTAATTATAAAAATTATGTTCAATCAAGAATTCAATAGGCAGAAGCTACCGATATTCCAACATTGTGGAGGTCAGTGGTGCAAGAATGTGTGCAGAATTTATTACTATTTATTTTTGTTAGTCCAATTATGTCAGAATGCACAAAAAGCTCTCATGATCAATATTAGCCCTGTAATTACTCTGATGAAAGAGGCACATGGAAAACATCTTCTCTCTTGACAGCTCTTCAAAGAGCTGTTGTGCATTATGTTTATATTTCATATTTTTACTACCTTGTTAGACCAAATCTGGCAATCTGTTTCCCATTGATTGTTCTAATACTACAGCCTCTTAACATTTTGTTTAGTTTGGCTTTGGCATTTTGTATCCATCTTTCAGTTTGAACTGCTTTATTATTTATCAGTCTAGAAAGTACTGTAATCGATACTAGTGGACAGATGATTAATGCATTCATGTAGCATATATTAGTACACTGCTTCCAGACAGACACTTAAACCCTGTTGATTTCAAATTGTTAGCAATTCCTCTGAAATACTGAAGTGAAGAATGTGATACGACTCGAGCCCAGCTTTTGTCCACTGTTATCACCAACAATCTGTATAATCTATTGTATGAAATAATTTATAAGTGTTTCCTTCAACAGTGCAGTAAGTTTAAATAAAAAGCACATTTTAAGATTAACTGGGACATTAAAATTATTAGTATAGTTAAAGTTGTTACAAAGTCTGATCTGCATTTTAGATGCACTGCATTTAGAACTATCAATGTTGGTTTTAAGGTTTTAGACAATAGGGTAAGTGGAGAACATATGTGGATGTGTACATATTTGAAATCAGAAGTTTCTGTTATAAAAGAAAAATGCCAAGTACTGAAACATGGAATATAAGTTTACCATTAGGGGAAAAAAATCTCTTCCGTCTTTCCAACTAAGCTGCTCATTTCCACATATTCATTTTTTGCTGATCAACCAATTTATATAAAAACTTTGATTTCCTTTTCAATGCCAGAATTTGTAAATGCAGCTTGTAATTTCTTGACAAAAAAAGTCAATGAATTTGCATAACTTGGTTATCAACAGCACTTAGTAAGCCCCATCTGAGTGCCATTCTACTGCTGACGTTACTCCCTAAGGTTACTCATTGTGCACCACAGATGGTGCCTTGACTCACTATTTAGCAATATATATATTAAGGTTATGAACAAAATCTTCTCAGGCTTCCAGCTGGATGCAGGTATCAATTATAACCAACGTCTCAATGACGAACTCGGCCATCATCTTCAAGATGGCAGCATTCGTCATCGAATCCTCAGTTATTATCAATACCTGCACCTGGCTGGAAGCCTGGGAAGAGCCTATTCATCAGATACAGCAGGAAAGCACTATATCCTTTATGTTTTAAGGTTATTTTGAAAACCTTTGCGTGATGGGGTATAGAGGCCCAGAGTACTAATGTGATGCATGGCAGAGGGGTAGGGTTGTGATCGATATTCACTTTCCAGGATTTGAGAGGGTTATTGCTAAATTCAGTTTTCTAACACAGCTGCAAGACCTTTCCAAAAAGTCAGAGTTGTTGGTGATGAAATTAAACTTTTATCAAAGTTCTTTACTCAGCTTTTTGTTTTAAACTAAAACCAATACCCAGTTCGTAAATTGCAAGCAGCAGTCAGTTTGAAGATGAGGCACAGTTTTGCAAAGTAAAATGGCCAAGAGACTTGTCTCCATTAGCCAAACACAAGACATTGAGATATGCAACATTAAACATGGTTACATGTTGCAATGTTTGTCTACTCAGGTGCTCAGCCCTCACAGCATGAATTGTGGATGTTTGGGATCTCTGTCTCCAGAAGCTTTTAAGACCATCTATGTGAATTATCTTGCCCCAGTAAAGGTATCTGGAAAACATCACATGATTCACATAGATGTCATCTATCTATGCACATACTATCACAGTTTTATGATTGTTGGGAATAACAAGGAGAACAAGAGAAAGATGGGGTTACAGAAAGAAGAACTAGAATTTATTCCTCAACCTTCAGCTTCTTCGACAGATGACTTGTTCATCTGCATCTCGTTGGCATGTTCTTCTAGTTTGTAAGAATTGTACCTGCGTTTGGAAATACTTTGTAGTTTTCAAGTCCTTTGTAACTTGGAAGTCTTTTATAAGTTAGAAATCCTTGGTGACCTTTAAATGTATGTTAAGAATTATTTGTCCAAATTTTAATGTGCATATTAAAAGTAAAATAACTGTGTTTAAACTACTCTGTTAGGTGGATTTATCTTCTCCTTGTTAGGGAGGGGTTCCCACCACACAAGCAGTTAATATTGACAGTTAAAACCTCACAGCACAGACTAGACAGGGAAGTACACTAGTGCTTGAAAAGTAGGTGGGCACAGTAAAACCTCTCTATAGTGAGGGTATCCATAGATAGAGCTTCAGATCTTCTTTTTAGTTTAGGGAATTGCGGACCAAAAACCCAAACCCATCATGGGATCATATTCATGATTTTCTTTACTTTATTTGCATTGGCTAGTAGCACTGCTCCTGACTTCTGACTTCAACTTATTTACCATTATATCTGTAGAAAAGAAAATTACAAAGAAATCAAGTGCACATTTGATGTTTCACAAAAATTGAAGCAATATTTTCCTCTCTATCTGTGTGTAGGGATTTGTTACAAACTGCATGCCTTTCTTTAAATTTATAGACTATGGTGGATATTGTGCTTCTTTGTTAGACCAGGGGTCTTGTGGGAGGTAGTGCTAATTAACTGAGCAAGTTGATGGTTCAAGTTTGAGATTGTATTTTAACCCATTTATTTCAGCTTTGTAAACACAGTACAGAATGTTTGACGGACTAGCTCAAGATGAGATATATTCAATTTGTGTAGACCTCATAAGCTTGTTTCAATCATGCTTTACTAAATGCGTAATGAAATCCCATTCTCATCACTTTGTTTGCTGATTGCTGAATTGCAGCATAAAGCAACAATGGCCCAGAATTTCTGATAAGAAGTAACAGTGAGACTGTCAGCTCTTTTGCTTATACGAGAAAGATCTGACAGTAATCTTGGAGTTTGCAGCTATATGTGGAAATCCAAAAGTTGCTGTCAGTGATTCTTCCTCCTCTACACAGCGCTCTCTTATCATCTTCCCTGGAATTACCTGCTGAAGTCAGAAATCAGAGAACTGACAAGGTACTTGTGCAATATACACTGCAACAGTAACCAGACATCTTATGATTTGTTGCTTGTGCCGTAATGGTTTCTATTGCAAATTAAATCATAATTATTATTTAATAACTACCCTGGCAAAAAAAAATCTAATTTTATATAGGTTGATTTTCATTTCAATGTCAGGCCTGTGCATACAGGCTCCTCTCAGTCTCCATCCAGCTAATAGAATTCAACTGCAACTGGTTTCTAACTCATCACCTGCAGCCCATTTAAAGCCAGCTCTCATCCAAGTCCTTGTTCACTCATACAAATCAGCCAGCCTCAACCAGTTTCTCCTGGAGTTCAGTTACCTAGTTGCCTGTGAGCTTAGTATCCGTTCTCTCTTGTTTTGCAGTTTCCCTTGTCTTGTTATTTTGCAGTTGATTATTAAACTTATTGTTCATGGCAGAATCATATCTACGGTTCAGCATTTCAGTCAAGTCTCCCCTACACTTCCAGACAGGTTGAATGAACCATCAATTAACCTAGCAGAGTATGCTCACGTAAACAAAGTCATCTGTTGACATGAATACATGATCCACAAGCAGCAAGAAACCATTGACCATCAGTGATCGAAGGTCCCCACTCCAGACCATCAGAAAATTGTCTCCAACACCATCACTAACCTCATCAACTCTGGAGAACTTCCATCCACTGCCACCAAACTCACAGTTTCCTTACCCCACACTGCTAATTTTTACCTCCTACCAAAGATCCACAAACCACAAACATGTAGTTTGCCTCCATGGTTTCCCTCAGGACATAGTGTCAGACTGGGGCCCACTTCTGGAGTGCCTTTTGATCCCTCCTCTATCTGCACTTCTGTGAGTTTGCCCTCTGGCCAATGGTCAATCAGAACAAGCCAATCAGCATTAGAGAAGTTTCTGTGATGCTTTCCCACCTCTAACCCTTCACATGGAAGAAATACTGCGTCTGCTGTGAGATAAGCTGTCCCACAATTTACACATCTCCTCTGCCAAGGGTATGTCACCCTTTGAAGTGCTTCATGGCTTCCAACCTCTGTTGTTCCCTGCAGAGTAGCCGATGGTGGAGGTTTAATGCACCAGAGCCCTGGTTCCCCACTGCTGAAATGCTTGGAAGGAAACTTGGATGGCTATCCTAGCTGCCAACCATGACAACTGTTGCCAGGCCAACCGTCGGTGGCGTCCAGTCAGACTCTCTGTCCTGTGGATCATGTCTGGCTGTTCAGCCCCTGCACACTGACTCCCACAAGCTCTCACCCAGTTTCATTGGTCCCTTCAAGATTACCCATAGAAGTTAAAGTCTGTCCCAAGCCTTATTGGCTCATCAGGCTGGTGCTTATGCTGGTTTCTGTGGAGTGAAGCGACTGAGAGTACGAGACACCTCCCCCACCCCCCGGATAGGACACCAGTCTATCATGAGGTTAACCCCCAGCATTATGTCCCTACCCATTTTCAGCTGGGTGGACTGGAGCAATGTGTGCCTTGCTCAAGGACACAACACACTGCTTCAACTGGGGCTTAAACTCACGATCACTGGTCCAACACCTTAACCACTTGGCCACACGCCACAAGATTACCCATGCATTGCATCAATCCAGTCACTTACAGCCTCTGGCAGCTACCATCCCTTAAGATCACATCTAGTTTCTACATGTGCTGCCTCAAGCCCATTGTCTACAGACCAATCAACCCACCAGAGCCTGCCACTCCAAAACCTAGGATGATGGAAGGTGGTCCAGTGTATATGGCTCACAGGCAGATGGATTCATGTTGTTGTGGATGGGGTGTATGTGGATGGGTGTACAGTACGTAGTCAAACATTGCAGTGTGAAGTTAGAGAAGGAGCTAGAGCTTAGATACTGCTGCAGATGATCTTTCACTTCCTGGTTCAGGAGTGAAGCTCAAATATGTTGAGTTAAGGAGCTGAATGCCAACATGGCTGGAATATGAAGCAGAGTCCATTCATATCAATTGAGTCATCAATTTGGATTAAAAAACAGGTAAATTCAGACTGGCAACTGGGGAGTTCTCATCTCCATAATTATGTTTCAATTGATTTCTATTGCTTAATTATGTTTTTGTTACATCATCATATAAAATACAGTCAGCCCTCTTTATCCGCGAGCTCCACATGCACGGATTCAACCAACCATGGATCGGGAAAACCCGGAAGTTCACTCTCCAGCACTTGTTGTTTGAGCATGAACAGACTTTTTTTTTCTTGTCATTATTCCCTAACCAATGCAGTATAACAACTATTTACATAGCATTTACATTTCATTAGGTATCATAAGTAATCTAGAGATGATTTAAAGTATATGGGAGGATGTGCATAGGTTACTGTAGATTGGGATCAAAAAAAAACCTAAGTTCTCTTACTAAGTAAGTTGGAACAGGTACATCCGGTATTATTTAGCGTCAATTAGTCAAATGTTTGTCTTCGTATATAGCATATATTTTACCTTTCTATGCAAATAAAACACTTAAAAAATGTATGTATTTCAATAATTAAACCACTGTATTGCTTAGTAATAATTGTTGCTTTCATTGGGGGCAGGGTCTTTCTCACTTTATCCTTTAAAATTCTTCCAATTGTTGACCAACTGTAGCCTAGTGCTTTTCCAATGACCAATGGCATTTCACCTCTTTCCAATCGCTTTATTATTTCCACTTTATTTTCAATGGTAATCGTGATTATTTTCATGAACAGAAACACTGCGGATTCAGAGCTCCACCGGGTCCTAAAGTCCACCGCACTAAGACAGGTTAAATAAGGTCCGGGGCTCTGCTGGGTCCTAAAGTCCCACTGCACTAACGCAGGTTAAATAAGGTTGACTTGTGGGGGGTCCCGGAACCAATTCCCAGTGGATAAGCAGGGCCTTCTGTATACTTTTGTTTATATGAAAAGGCCATCAAAGTGCTCTGAAGGTCTACTGCCTGAAGCTAGTAATGCCTGTGCAGCAGTGAATTGAAAATAGTCCTGAATGCATCCCAAGTTTGTTCTGTGACACCACCACAAAGGACTTGAAAGTATTAACTTCCACCAGTTTGCAAAACTTCACAATGTCTTCAGTGGGACACACTTGGGTTTATCCAAATTACACCCTAAATAGCCCAGTGCCATCACATTCTGTTTATCAGATTTCCTCCCTCTACTCTTTCTCGGGGAAAGGGGTTAAAGTTTTTTAAGCTTCAGTCAGTCTATAGCTAAATATGTTCAGCAAAATTAATGAGCTTCCAGTTGAACTGAAGATGTGCTGATTATACAGTAATTAAAATAACGAAGCTTCAACTTAACTCTGGGAACGTTTCAGGGTGTACTACTACAGTTATCAAAAATAGCATAATTCAATTTACTGTTAGCAAAGTCATGAGTGATCTGTCAGTGTCAGTTAAAAAAAGTCCTATTTTGGGTAGAACAAAGATAAAAATGCAAACTGTTTTGTGTGTAAGATTTCAGACTTTGTTCATCAAAGACATAATATATCCACAGATATTAATGCTGTTCAATTTTTTAAAGAAATAATAAGAAACCTTTTGTAACCACAGACTACCACATATTGGAGAATTTAAGGATGGAAGTCCTAGACTCAAGGCTTTGCATGGTATTGGAAGTGCCATTAGAGTGCATTTAGTATTCTAAAAAGGACTGAGTAGAAAATTTGCAAATACAATTGGGAATATTTCTTATGATGCATCCAGGAATACTTTAATGACTGTTTTTCAAGTTCATAACGCATGACAACGCTCAACTTGGTTCTGTATAATAGAGCAAACTAAGTGATCTGAACACTAATTTGATTCAAATTAAAATTTCACAATTTCACACTTCCAGCTTTTTATATACATATATTGTGTTTTCAGTGTCTGTGGCACTGTTTGGATACCAGCATGATACTACCAATATAAACATGGTTTGGCAACCATTGTTTGTGTTACGTTTTATAACTTCAAAATTGATCAAAATAAAACCAAGGGAGAGCTGTGACAACTCATATACTTTATTTTTACTTCAAGCAAGGTGAATGTGTATGACGCAGTGGCATGATGATATATGCCATTCACATGCTTGGTACATATAACCATAATGAATTACTTAAAGAACAAAGAATGCTTAATCAAACAATGTATTTACAATTTTACTCAAATATTACTGAAATATTAAATACACTACACTCATCCCTACTTAGCTATAAACTCCAACTCAATATAGCATGGAACTCAACACACACAGTATACTATATAATATGAGTACTATATACATAAGACATAGGAGCAGAATTAGGCCATCTGGCCCATTGAGCCTGCTCCGCCATTCAATCGTGGCTGATCCTTTTTTTCTACCTGCTCCTCAACTCCAGTCCCTGGCCTTCTCCCCATTACTTTTGATACCATGTTCAATCAAGAACCTATCAATCTCTGCCTTAAATACACCCAATGACCTGACCTGCACAGCTGCACGTGGCAACAGATTCTACAAATTCACCACCTTTTAGCTAAAGAAATTTATCCACATCTCTGTTTTAAAAGGGTAACCCTCTATCCTGAGGCTCTGTCCTCTTGTCCTAGACTCTTTCCACATCTATTCTGTCTAGGCCTTTCAACATTTGAAAGGTTTCAATGAGATCCCCCCCATCTTTCTGAATTTCAGCGAGTACAGACCCAGACCCATCAAACATTCCTCGTATGATAACCCTTTCATTCCTGGAATCATCCTTGTGAACCTCCTCTGGACCCTCTCCAATGCCAGCACATCTTTTCTAAGATGAGGGGTTCAAAACTGTTCACAATACTTAGGGTGAGGCCTCACCAGTGCCTTATAAAGCCTCAGCATCACATCCTTGCTTTTACAAGGCATAGCATCCATAACATAGTAATTTTAAGTGGTCCCATTCAGGCCTAAAGATTTAATCACTGTGAAAACTTTCTTACCCTTTTGTAGGATAATGTCTTTCCTGACGGTGGGGGGGGGGGGGGGGGGGGGGAGGTCACTCTTCCTGGCAGTGAGATTTGTGGCTGTGACACAATCTCAGGTTCTGTGGCCTCCCCTGTGGTGGTTGTAGGAGTTGACTCTGTGACTACAGGAAGTGTTTCTGACATCTCTGGACAGTTTACTTTTCCTTTTCTTAGTCACGGTCCCTTTCCTTCTTCTTGGTTCCTCACAGTACTGATCTTGTTCATGCTCTCATTCCCATTCTTTTTCTTTCTCAGATTCCTTCACTCTTTCATACCTTTCTTTTTCTTCTGGTTTCCTGTGAGAATATCTGAATTTGTTAATTTCTTGATAAATTAGGTCTCATTCATCCTCTTCCATTTCCATAGTACTCATGTCATCCTCCTCTTTCTTTTCCTTTTTCTGTGCATCTCGATCTTGGGAAGGTGCATTTAGTTCATTGGAGTATTCTCTTATTAATCCTTCTATTGCTCCCTTTATAATCTGATCTCTCCTCTTGATTTCATCATACACAACATCATATGGTGACTCCTCTGTTCTTGTAACTCCATTGACTTGTTTCTTCTTGGCCTTCCATTCATCCAGCTGGGCTTTGGTCTTTGCATCTGCTTTTACGAGAAGCTTTCTGTCTCCCACTTGCAGCTCATGCAATAATCTAAATGCACCCAGATGATTCTTTATATTCACAAAAGCCGAATGCTACCATCTTCCCTGAAGCTCCTTGAACTCTTTTCCAGCTTAAAAGCAAGCCACATTTCACAAGTAACTGCCTAGTTGACACATCAGAAGCTTTCTCAGATACATTGCCTACAAAACCTGTTGTAGTCGAACCATAGCTTCCATCACTTGCACGGTTCCTCTGAGCTCCAGAGACCTTTCTTTAGTCCAATGGACTTTCCAAACAGAAGATTGGCACCAACACTTATTTGCCCTCTTTTGGGTAATGTTTCATGATCAACAGCATGGAGACAGTGTGGCATCATCCAGACCTTTCTTAGCTCACGTTCAGTTCACTCTCTTGCAGGGGATGTGGCATGTGACTGGTGGATCGATCTCCAATCAAGTTGTTGTTGTTCCGGCTAATCACATCCCCATCATGTTGGTCCTCCTGTTTTTACCACATACAAGCTCAATGTGGCTCGATATCACTGGCACGAGTGTCATTCCCACAGGAGTTTCCTTAGTACAAATTTTTAGTTGGATACCTGCAGGCTTCAGTTTAATATCTTTGAAATACCGCTCAAACTCATTTTGTGGAACGACTGAAACAGCTGAGCTAGTATCCATTCCATTTTAATTGATTTGCCATTCACTTCTGGCGTACAACATATTGCTTGTCTTTCCAATATAGCCAGCCATTTCTACTTATTTTTTATTTATAATTAGTATCACCGGGTACTCACTGTTTATGACGTATGAACTGAGTTTGTTTTCTCCCTTTTTTAAACTAGAATGTCCTCTACTTCTGAAGAAGCATGTGCCGCATTGATTTTTTTTACTTGACCATTTCTTGCTGTGCAGTTTATTTAAACTCTAATGTCTTATCGCTCTTCAACAGGTACAGCAAGTAGTTGTCTTGTGCTCATATTAAAACTTACTTGACACCATTGTAATCTTTTGTGACTCCAAAACTAATCGAAATAAAAACACAGGAATACTGGGAATAACTTGTGTACTTAGTTTTTACTTTAAATGAGGTGCATATGTATGGTGTATACCATTTCGTGGACTTCGCACATATAGCCATAATGAATTATTTCAAGAACAGAGAATGCTTAGTCAAACAATATTTTTACAATTTCACTAAAATATTGCTGATGTATTAAATCCACACATTTGCAGACGAGATTTACAAGGATATTGTCAGACTAGAGGGTCTGAGTTACAGGGAGAAGTTGGCCAATTTAGCTCTTCATTCCTTAGGTTATAGAAGATTAAATGGTGATCTTCTAGAAGTTTATGAAATCACGAGGGGCATAGATAAGGTGGGATAAATGCAATTTTTACATTGTTAATGTTAAAAGCATGCTCTGAGTCCTAGGCTCAAAGGGCAGTTGTGGTTGACAAAGCTTTGCTTTGACTTCTAGGTTTGAGCCCTGCAATACACTGTAAAGTCAGATGCTGACACATCTGATCTCCTCCTTGGCTGCAGGTTTGCAATGGATCATATAGAATCCAACCCAGCTCTTCCTTTTTAAATTTGCCTCTGTGTGATCCCTATTGCTGCTATAGCCTTTCAGACTGTCAGTCTTTGGTGACTTTGTATCTGGGTACAGTTCTTGAAGCTTTGACCTGGACTACCCTTTTCACCTCTTGGACTGGATGTCAAAAGTCTTGTCAACTATTTCTAAACATCCAATAAAAGATATATTGAAACCGGTGAAATTAATTTAAATAATATACAATGAATAAAAATATGATAATTTAAAACAGATTTAACTTCTATAAATGAAGAAAGATATTGATTAGAGAAGAAAACTAAACCACTATCTTCATGATCTATTTAAGGTCAGATCTGAGGAGCCAGCAATGGGGTACATCTGGCCTTCTTCTCCGTGACTATGAGGTCCTACTTTGATCAAGTTTTGAGTCCTGTGGTAAAGTGAAGGATCTGACAGACTGATTTCTGGCTTACATGCATCCTTAACATCTAAAGTCAAAGTTAAAATTGAGCTTATTTTCATATGTACATGCGTGCACTGGTGCAATGAGAAACTTAAATGCGGTAGTATCTCAGGTGCATACAGTAGTATTATATAAGCAGCATTCAGATGAATATTATACATGAAGTAACACAATTGGAACACAAATAATGAAATTTATTGTAGTGCAAAGTGCTCATAGTGTTGCTAAATTGGGACAGTTAATAGGGATGGTTTAAAAGTTGAATGGTTGAAGGCAAATGTTTTCTCTTAGACATTGTGGTGCAGGTTTTCAGGTTTTTGTGCCTTCTGTCTGATAATAGCTGCAAGAAGACCTTAAGATAGAGGAGCAGAATTAGGTAATTTAGTCCATCAAGTCTGCTCCATCATTTAATCTTGGCTAATTCTTTTCTTTCCCTCCTCAGCCCCACTTCCCGGCCTTCTCCCCATAACCATTCAGCCATGT
This sequence comes from Hypanus sabinus, assembly GCF_030144855.1. Taxonomy (NCBI): domain Eukaryota; kingdom Metazoa; phylum Chordata; class Chondrichthyes; order Myliobatiformes; family Dasyatidae; genus Hypanus; species Hypanus sabinus. The sequence continues at coordinate 34,548,047 of NC_082709.1, forward strand.
CCAATCAAGAACCTATCGAGCTCTGCCTTAAATACACCCGACCTGGCCTTCACAGCTGGTGGTGGTAATAAATTCCACAAATTCACCACCCTCTGCTTCAAGAAATTTCTCTGCATCTCTGTTGTAAATGGATGGCCCTCTATCCTGAGGCTGTGCCCTCTTGCCCGAGACTCCCCCACCAAGGGAAACATCCTTTCCACATCTGCTTTGTCTAGGCCTTTCAACATTCAAAAGGTTTCAGTGAGATCCCCGCTCATCCTTCTAAATTCCAGTGAGTACAGACCAAAGCTATCAAACATTCCTTGTATGGTAACCCTTTCATTCCTGGAATCATCCTTGTGAACCTCCTCTGAACCCTCTGCAAGGCCAACACATCTTTTCTCAGATGAGGAGACCAAAACTGTTCAGAATACTCAAGGTGATCCCTCACCAGTGTGTTATAAAGCCTCAGCATCACATCTCTGCTCTTATATTCTAGACCTCTTGAAATTAATGCTAACAATGCATTTACCTTCCTCACCTCCGACTCTACCTGCAAGCTAACCTTTAGGGTGTTCTGCACAAGGACTCCCAAGTCCCTTTGCATTTCAGATTTTTGTATTTTCCAAAAAAGAAGATGGCATCGCCTGAATAGTGGGGATCTTTCATGATAGATGTTGGTTTCTTGAGGTAGCCCCTCATACAGATACTACCAATATTGGAAGGATGTGCCCATGATGAATAGGACTGAGTCCACTACTCCTTGCAAATTCTTATACTTGAAGCCTAAGATTCAATGCACTGGCATGGATGTCCAGCACTTCTTGAGCTACTCAAAGTTTCTTGCTGATTGTTCCCTCTTCAAACCCAGCAATTACTGAATATACTTTATCCAAATGAGTCTGGGAGGGACTTCAAAATACAATGCGTTCAGATACTGAACTCAGGATTCTGGATACTGGGTAACATAAGAAATGAATGATAGCTAAGGGTTATATTTCTTTATTTTGCTTTTGATTTCTGATATTATTTTGATGGATTATTTAACAGCAGCATAACATGTTGCTGCTGGATTCAATATTCTTAATATTTTTATTGTTTTAATCTTTTTTCACTGTTTGTAAATACTGCTGTATATTACTCTCATCTAGAAGATTTGACCAAAATGAAATATCCAAATATCACATTTTTCTAAACTACAGAATCAGGTTTAATATCTTAGGCATACATGGAGAACTTTGATTAACTTTACGCAACAGTACAATGAAATATATGATAAATGAATGAAACACTCTGGTTCTGTTCGCTGCGTAAATCTAGGGTAGACAATCTTTGGCCCTGCCAAACGTGTGAGCTTGAAGTGTGCACCCACCCCCAAACCCCCTGTTTTGGTGGATGCTATGTGATATGCTACCCTGTTACAAATAATTACCGTAAAATAACAGACAGTACACCGCATGCGATTAAACGACTTCGCTTTATAAATCTTAATTTGACTAAAGAATTGGTAAAGAAAACACAAAAAGAAGAAAAGGGCCAATTTAAATGAAACAGTCTAACGTGCACAAGTTGGAGCTCACAGTTTCCCCTTTGCCGATCCTCCTTTAATCTCCCTGGGCATTGTCGGATCATTGTCCCGCTCCAGGTCGAGACCTACGAGCTCTTCTCTCTGGTGTCTCCTCCCATCGTCTCCCGCCGAACAAGAGACCCAGCTCACCCCAGGTGTCAGGCACACACCACGCAAACAAACTCCCTTCATTGAATGGCTTACATTCCAAAGCACTCGTTATCTCTAACCATAACCCAAACACTATTATGTTAGCAGGGAAACCTTTCCAAGGGTGTTACATAAATTTAGAGAAAAAATGCTGAATTACAGTAAGTACATATTTGTCTATTAAATTGCAGTGAGGCAGTGTTCATGAGTACAAAGTCCATTTAGAAATCAGATGGCAGAAGGGAAAAAGCTGAGTATGTGTCTTCAGGCTTCAGTACCTCCTTCCTAAGGCTGACAATGAGAAGAAGGTATGTCCTGGGTGGTGAGGGTCCTTACTGGTGCCCTCCTGAGGTATCACTCCTTGAAGATGTCTTGGATACTTCGGAGGCTAGTACCCATGATGGACCACCTACAGGACTACTTTGAATCGGTGGACTGGACTCTATCCAGAGAGTCATCTTCGGGTCTCAATAAGAATGCCACAGTTGTTACCAATTTCATTAAAACCTGTATGGATGAGTGTGTGCCTACAAGATCTTACTATACTGTACATTCCCAAACCAACATGGTTTGTTGTCTGCTAAGGGCTAGATCGGTGGCATTTAAGTCTGATGACCCAGCTCTGTATAAGAAAACCAGGTATAACTTGTCAAGGGTTATTTCAAGAGCTAAGAAACAGCTCTGGGAGAGGCTGGAGGTGACATTGGATGTACATGAACTCTGGCAGGGTTTGCAGGCCATTATTATCTACAAAAAAAACAACATCATGAATGGCAGCGATGCTTCACTACCAGATGAGCTCAATGCCTTTTATACTCACTTTGAAAGGGAGAATAAAACCAGTTATGTGGATCCCTTCAGCATCTGGTGACCCTGTGATCTCTGTTTTGGAGGCCGCCATCAGGCTGTCTTTCAAGAGGGTGAACTCTTGCAAGAGAGCTGGGCCTGATGGAGTACCTCATGAGGCTCTGAAAACCTGTGGTAACCAACTGGCCGGGGTACTCAAAGACATCTTCAGTCTCTCATTGATGCAATCGGAAGTTCCCACCTACTTCAAAAGGGCAAAAATTATACCAGTGCCCTAGAAGAGGGATGTGAGCTGCCTTAATGGCTATCGTCCAGTAGCACTCACATCTATGGTGATGAAAGGCTTTGAGAGGTTGATCAAGGCTAGAATCAACACCTGTCACAGTAAGAACCTGGACCCACTGCTATTTCCCTAATGCCAAAATACATCTACAGCAGACACGATATCGATGGCTTTCCACACGATGATCTTTGATCACCTGGACAATGCAAATACCCATGTCAGGATGCTGTTTATTGCCACCAACATTCCTACAGTCCTGATCAGAAAGCTACAGAACCTAGGCCTCTGTACCTCCCTCTGCAACTAGATCCTCGATTTCCTAACCAGATGGCCATATTCTGTGCGGATTGGAAATAACATCTCCATCTCACAGACAATCAACACTGACGTACCTCAGGGTGTGTGCTTAGTGTGGTGAACTACATATACCTGTCTGGACAAGCCCCCGGCTGACTGCTCCTGTGGCTCCTCCCACAGACCCCGGTATAAAGGCGATTGGAGGCACTGCTCCTCCCTCAGTCTCCAGGATGTTGTGTGGTGGTCACTTGCTGCTTCTGCTTTCTTCCAGCCAATAAAAGCCTTCCTTAACTCACGTATCCTAGAGTTATTGATGGTGCATCACTTAATCTACTGCTCTACTCTCTCTACACCCACCATTGTGTGGCTAGGCACAGCTCAAATGCCATCTATAAATTTGATAATGATGCAACCATTGTTGGCAGAATTTCAGATGGTGAAGAAAGGGCAAACAGGAAAGACCTTGCACTCAGTGTCAGCAAGACCAAAGAGCTGATTGTGGACTTCAGGAAGGGTAAGACGAGGGAACACATACCAATCCTCATAGAGGAATCAGAAGTGGAGAGAGCAATGTTTATGTTCCTGGGTGTCAATATCTCTGAGAGCAAATCTGGTCCCAACATATCGATGCTGCTATAAAGAAGGCATGACTGCGGCTATATTTCAGTAGGAGTTTGAAGAGATTTGGTTTGTCAACTAAAACACTCGAAAACTTCTATAAATTTACCATGGAGAGTATTCTGACTGGCTGCATCACCGTCTGGTATGGGTGTGGGGAAGATTGAAGTAAGATTATTTGATGTAAAATTAGTTGCTCCATATTCATTTATCTATTGTGTGCATGTTTATTTTTTTTTAATTTGTGTATTTTTTAAATGGAGAAGGTATATTTAAATTGAAGACTATTATTCAAGAATTAGGATGCCACAATTCCAATGTGGAATTAAAGCAGCTGGAAATAAGCTAGCAGCAACCATTGTCCTTCCATTAAGCTGGAAAGACCAGATAATATGGCAAAATGTGTAAGTGCCCTGGGAGTCAGCATTACCTGGTGAACTGATTCCTGCTATCACAGATCTATTAGTGCCTGGATATATCTCTGCAGTGCTTGTCAACACCTGGAATTGTCAAGATGCTGGGTTCCAATAGGCATGGCGTACATTGAAAACAGCAAAGTTTGGAGCTGGTACATTGGGGTTGTCTGGTTGCTTTCTTGCAGTCTGTGATTATATAAAGATGGAGGCATTCCTCGGGTACTTCAGATTGAGCTGTAGATGCCTGAGATCCAACTATATAAAAGCTGGTTTGTTTATTTTCATTGCAGGTTGCACCTATCATTAGCTCCATTTGCTCCAAGACAGAATCAGTGTCCATGAGCAGTTCAAGAACTTTATTTGCTAAAAGGCAAGTTTAATGATCTTCTATTCCAAGAGGGTAACCTGACTGCAGGAGTGAGCTGGATTTTGGGGCCCCTTCACCATAATGTTCTTTCGTTAACCCGAGCTTCCTTTGTGCTTATCATTACACAGGGAGTCTGCTGGCGGCAAATTTACTTCATATGTCAAACGTTGTATTTATGAAATAAAATCGCAGCAGCTGGAGGAACTGCAGGTCACTTCCTGATCATTTTGATTCTATCAATGAATTTATGTAAAATTTATGGCACGCAGTGGTCGTGCTCAGGATCAGAAATACTGATAACCAGCTTTCAGCATTGATAGTATCCCAATGCTCTGATATAAACCATGCTCCATATTTACTGTCTGATGACATGTATTTATATGCTGACATGAGAGATTACCTGCTATTTATTGTCAGTGTGTCTTGCCGTTTAATTTGCTCATTGGCAAAACGGTCTGATACTTTCACTGGCTCCCTGCTAACGGATATCAGGGTGCTGCACCTCACATAATAGCAGCTCTCTGTTCAGCTTATTATCACACGCACAGTTAAAAAGAGAGATCAGGGCCTTGGAAATTAAGACTGCCTGTGTTGACTTGGATTCATTGATTGATTTCTCAGGCAAAGAGTTCTGCATCCACTTCAGATATCAGCTCACAGGAAAAGCAAAATAATCACATCCTCTTTGAAGTTCCTCAATACCTTTTGAGACTGCAGTTGAATTACTGAAATGTAGTTATGTAAAGCAGCATCCAACGAGGCAAGAATAGATTGTAGTTCTGCTTTTCCCAATCTAGGAAACTTGAAATCATAACCATCAAGAATAATGTTTGAAAGATTAAGTTTGTTTCACAAGATAGGGCAACAATAGCTGAATGCACAACATGGAAGTGTATAACTGATTTGAGGTTTACCAGGCTCAGACAGAACCTTTACTTCCCAGATACTGCTTAACTCACTGAGTTCTTCCAGCATTCTGTTTCTGACCTGAAGAGTCTGTCTGCCTTTATTAGTTTGATCATATCCTTAGATTTCACAGCACATTGTAGTTCCTTATGCTATTTATAATATAAATGGCAAATTATTGCCATTTATTATCTATGCCAGCTTTGCCACAGTAGAGTCATGACCAGCAGAGACAATTAAAGTTTTGTTATTATATTTGCAGCTTCTTCATGCTATGGAGAGCATCATTGGCTCTTGGTGTTGGTGAGCTATTGGTGAACCTGTCAGTAAACCAATACATCCTAATAGGAAAAGCTTCTTGTCCATAAATGGACAAATTGTCTGAATCAACCTATGGTTCCCAGACCATGAAGGAGGCTTCCGTTTCAGAGACAACCAACAATGTGCACTGTATATCTGTGACGGTGAGAGCAGCTAGCTTGCCAGTTACACAGGAATATTTCCTATATGATATACCTCAAGGCTGATGATACCATGAGACAAGTCTCCTAATCAATCTAGAGAACTCTATGAAAATGGAATGTACAGTGGTTGAATTCGGGCCCTTGGTGAGCAGACAAATGGGGTGCCCAGGGAATGAGTAATATCCAGATACAGAGATAGTAATAACTGGATTCCATGGTCTATAATAGAAAAAGTCTCACAGCAGCTTCTAGAGTCTGGGCTTATGGAGATAAAGATAGAACGACAGAAGCTGATGTGATCTTGGTGATCTTGTGATCAAGTTCCTGTTACTTATACTTGATAAGTTAACGCTGCTGCATTCAAAATTAAGGGATATTTTGACAGAAGGGTAAGTGATAATTACTGCAAAACAGTTTCACTAGCACTGAAAATGTAATTTTTCTTTTGTGGAATCTCATTAGCTTTGGAATTCTGTTGAAGATGTAAAAGCCTTTCTCTCTTTTTAATCTCTCTCTCCCTCTCTCTTTAATTTTCCTATCTAATTCCCATCTATCCTAATCTTTATTTCATTATCAGAGCAAGGTTAAATCCAGCTTTATCCTTTTTGGTTAAGATTCTGCAGGAGTAGAAACTTATCTAGAAGCACTTCTTTAATATGCCTAAAATGGCAATGACAACATCTTATATTCTGCTTCTGAGATCTGCTCATCTGATGCCAAATCAGAAGCAGAGTTAAACACTATTTTATTTTGTGTGTTTGTGTGAGCGAATAAATTTCTACACGGAGAAATTAATCTGTAGAGGGTCATTGACAACAGCAGATACTGATATAAAACTCTGAGAGGCTGTCAGCAAGACAACAAAGGAGACTGAATAAAAAAGAATAGACCATAAAATTAGTAGTAAGAAAAATTAAAATTGTACTGTGCATAATTCATCGTATTAGATATGGAGTTCACTCAGAAATAGGATAAATGATTCACTGAAGAGCAGACATGATATCCGATGTCTGGGAACTGTAGTGACAAAAACAAAATTCCTACATTCTCTGATCGAATTATTTTGGTGACTTCTCTATTTCTTTGATAGAAATGTCACTGGAACTTCAATCGGAAGACTTTGCATCTAGCTGTGGATACGGTTTCCAGTTTTAGGCAAATTTCATAGACTAGGCTCCTTGGCATGTTTTGGCAAGCTCCTGATGACACTGAGATGTGACAGACGCCCAACTCTCTCTATGTTACTGTATCATGTTGAAAAAATTGAGACAAATCATTAAAACCTTAGCTCCAGTGGAATCTAATCAATTCCTCCTGAGCACCCTGTGCTTCCTGTCTAATTTATTAAAAGCTCAGAAGAATTCATTCGAATTGATATAGTCTTTCATATCCTCTGTGAGTCGCAGACCACTTTGCAGTCAATGAAGTCTTATCGAAGTGTAGTTGCTGACGTAATGTAGCCAAGCATAATAGACAGTTTTCACATGGTACGACGCCACACACAACAGAGAGGTATATGATCAGGTAATTGGGGCTAATGATATTGATTGCAATTGTTATCCTGGACATGTGTCCTCTATTGTTTTTAGTTATTCATATCATGCAATCTTTAAATAATGCACTTGATTCTTTAAATAATACATAAAATGCTTAAATACACCATGCAATCTTTGCCTAATGTCATGAAATCTTTAAATAATGCATTGGAATCATCAAATTATGCATTAAATCACTAAATAATGCATTTTACTCTTTAAAAAAGATGCAATCTTTGCCTAATGCCATGAAATATTTAAATAATGCATTAAATCTTTAAATAATGCATTGGAATAATCAAATAATGCATTTTAATTTTTAAACAATATGCAATCTTTGCGTAATGTCATGAAATCTTTAAATGATGCATTGGAATCATCAAATGATGCATTGAATCTTTAAATAATGCATTTTAATATTTAAATAATATCATGCAATTTTAAATTATGCCATGAAATCTTTAAATAATACATTGGAATATTCAGATAGTGCATTGAAAAATTTAAATAATGCATTAGAATCTTTAAATAATGCAATTGAATCTTTAAATAGTACCATGCAATATTTAAATAATTTATTGGAATCTTTAATTAATGTCATGCAATATTGTAAAAGAATAAAATGAAATATTTAAATAATACATCAGAATTTTAAAAAGATCGTCATCATGCAATCTTTAAATAATGCCATGCTATCTCTAAATAATACATTTCTTTAAATGTGTCATGTAATCATTTACATTTACATAGTGTGCTGAGGGGGGTTCAGCTTCATGTTTTATCCAAAGGGTAGTTCTATCAACTGTAAAGCATTTTCTCAGCATTGCATTGAAGTTGTAGCCTAGAATAAATATTTAATTATTTTATACAAATGATGTCCTAAGTCATTAGTGAAAATAGTTTCAATGAGCAGATTTCAAAAACGTAATTAAATAATACCTTCCCTATTCCTCAACTGCCCATCACTTCCCTCTGGTGCCCCTCCTCCTTCCCTTTCTCTCATGGCCCATTCTCCTCTCCTATCAGATTCCTTCTCCTTCAATCCTTCATCTATTCCACCTATCACCTCTCAGCTTCTCACTTCAACCCCTCCTCCAACACTCATTTTCTGTCACCTGACTTCACCTATTACCTACCACCTTGCACTCCTTCCACTTCTCCTCACTTTCTTATTCTGGCTTCTTCCCCCTTTTCTTCCTGTCCTGAGGAAAAGGGCTCAGCCCAAACATCAGCTGTTTATTCCTCTCCATAGATGCTGCTTGACCTGCTGAGTTCTTCCAGTGTCTTGAGTTTGTTGCTCTGGTTTTGCAGTATCTACAGAATCTTGTGCGTATATATTTAATAATGTTAGGAAATAGCATTTTAGAATAATGGTGAATTCAAAGTACATAAAGCATAAGATATTCCTGAATTTTTTAAGATATTTTTTATATGTACAATTCTACTCTCAATGTAAATTTCAGTAGAAAAATGCTAAAATGCAGAGTAGTTCAGTCAGTATTAGAAGGAGGTTAACTTTGTGGCTGGGAATTCCTTTCATAATTTCCAGTATTTTACATATATTTCAAGACCGCTACATGCCAAATTATATACAAAAAGCATGCATATTTTTAATCAGTATTTTAAAATCAATTGACTGGAAAGTAGCTCCATGTTTACAAATAATTTTGACTACTGACTGCTAAATCTCCGTCAGTGGACAGAAGTTAAGTTCAGAAAATGATTACCCTCTGATTTTACACAGTTGGAAGTGTCGCCTGCTGCTGTACTCACAGCATAAACAATAACTTTAGCTCAAGGGGATGACAAATAGTAACTGCAGCTTTCATTTCACTTATTTTCAGGCGCGTGCTGTTTCCTTTCCATTACAGTACAATGTCTACTGTGCATTACTAACCATTGGATTTGACGGAAACTGGAGTTTTTGATGCCGATTCTCACCTTTTTTTAGATCTCTTGCTTTTGAATGTCTTGACTCCTTATGGTCAGTTCTGTGAGCATCAATATTGTCTACATTATTGTTCTTACTTGTTTCTGCTGAGAGGGACTTCGAACAAAGAAAGTATCGCAGTTCTTTCCCCCTTTCCCAAACCTTGCATGCTCAAGGTAAGTAGAGTTCCACTGGGGCAAAACCTGCTGGAAAATGCTGCCTGTTCAGCTTTGCACCCCCACTAAGTGCTATTCTCCTGTGGAAATGCAGAAGTACAAATAGTTGTTTGGGCTCTGCTGGTGAATTCAGACTCTGTTTTTGGTGTCAGTGGTGGAACTTCCTGCAGCCTTCCAACCCTCAAGTGATTATATTCCACTGCAGGTCTAAGTGAGAAGTATGAGCAGTTTACATTTTCTGATAAAGTTGAGCCTTCTCTTATTTTATGTGTTTTGATAAATGTAATGTATCTTAAAACATTTTAATTGCTTTTCACATTTGTAATTAACATTTAACAGTTTGGGACCTTGTTGGACTGTTAAGGTCATTCAGAAACTGGCTCTGACAACTGTGATTGGTGTTATTGAATTGCGGTGTAGAATCGTAATTTTCCTTGTAGCTTTACATTTCTATGTCTGCTTGTATTTGTATATAATCACTTATAATTTCTCAGTGAATTTTGCTGTAATAACAGAACAGTTGCTTCTGCATTTTTTTGGAAACCTCTTGGTTTTCAGTAGCAAATCAAATCTGGCAATTTCACAGGTTACTTGTTATCACTGGAATTTGTGTTATCTCCAGTCTGAGTATGAGATAACCACGGCTGCTTCATCCTTTGTCTTGTCTTTGTTCTCTTGGCTTTGAGTTCTTTTTCATTTTCTACTCTTGTGATCATAAGCAATAGGTTTTATGCCTTATTCTTGACTTCTGAAGTACTTTTGGATCACTAAAGCATCGTGATGCAAAAAGGTTAAAGCCTGGGAGCCATGACTGTCAGTCTATCACTTGCTTTGGGGTAGTAACTATTCTGGTTCACTGATGTACCGGTCTCTTCCAACTGTCAGGATTGGCACCATACTTACCAGAAAGTTGACATCATTGGCAGATATCAGCAACAACATAAGAACACCCCACTGCTATTCAAGGGATAGTTCGTTCTCTTTTCTTTAACATGAACTTTGGTCCATTGCTTAAACAATGTTAGCATGGCCGAGTTGGGCTGAAGGATCTGTTCCATGCTCCATAAATCTATGGATCAAATTTGTCAAGATGTAATGAGGGTTATTCTATTTGAAATTTTGTTTGTTTTCAATTACATTTAACCCCTCTCTCATGGACACTCCCTTCTCAAGGTTTGCAGCACTTTGTTTATATTACATAGTGCAATTAATGTTTTATCATTAGACGGCTCCTTATAAATTTATCAGCACATCATAGTAATATATACGTTCAAATTCACCACACTGTGTCAGGCATTGTAGCAAAAGTTCACCTCTTTCCAGTGGTTAGAGCTATGCCAGCCCCTTCATTGCTCAAAATCTGAGCTAATAGCAGCACATTAAGGAAGACAGAGGATTGGGGACCTTAATGCTTCATTGACTGATAGGTAAGGTTTGGGGGAGGGGGTGGATTAAGAAAAACAGCTGAATTATTGAAACCGCAATAAATTCTGCAGGTGCTTGAAATCCAAAGCAAAACACATAAAATACTGGAGGAACTCATCAGGTCTGGCAGCATCTATGAAAATGAATAAACAGGGACCCTTCTTCAGGATTGGATAGGAAGGGGGGAAATGACAGAATAAAAAGCTGGGGAGTGGGGGTGGGGGATAATTAGAAGATAATAGATGAGGCCAGGTGGGTTGGAAAGTTAAAGGGCTGGAAATGAAGGAATCTGATAGGAGACTAGATGACAGGGGACCAAAGGGAGAGGGAGGAAGTGGACTCCTTGAGGAAGTGATAGGCGGGTGAGAAGCAGAAAAAGTAGTTAGACTGAAGGAAGTAAATTCTGTGCTAAATTTGGTTGATAGAGAAAAGGGGTAACCAGAAAAAAAGCACCTTTTTTCCAAACTTGACCATCTAGAAATTGTTCCCTATTTGGTATCAGTGAACACACTTTCCAGCAGCATCAGCATGTTGCACACTGCCTTTGAAATTCCTTCATTACAGAGGAAGATTACACACTGCTGCGTAACATGCTTAGCAATGCCAACTGGAATGAGCTTCTAGGCATTTTAAATCTCCAAAAAAACCAGAGCCTGAAGGAATGAAAACATCATATGTATGACTTCATTTTCACTGCTCGTGGTTGATCACCAGTTAATAGAACTTATTAGGGGTAATAGTGTTTGGTTGAAGTAGTGGCAGAAAGTTAATGTAACAGTGGGTATTTTGAAAATGCCTCAGCTGATTTTGACAATTTATACAAACATGCTCCATGTGGACCTTAATTCAGTAAATTGAAATTTCACATGGACTAGGATCAAAGAACAGAACAAGAAGATTGTTACAATTGCATGGTGTTAGATTGGTTCCTAAGGTTGTCGTAACCAGGGGAGGTAGTGTGGATAAGCTCCCACTACCTATAAAGTGCTCCTTATGGCGTGTGACTCTAACAGACCCTGACAACCAAGTCCAGCTCTTGGCCTTTACACGTGGCTTAGCTGAAATTAACATTTCAGTTTGAAGAACCTTTGAATTAGGAAGGGGAGAAATTGGTGTCATGTTGCAGAGAGGGTGGTGGGGTGATTATTAGGAATAAAGGAATATTTCTGGCATTTTCCTTGTATTCAAAGATGTGCCAGTTGGTAGGTTACTTGGTGGCTGTTTATTGCTCCCAGTATAAGTGCATGCTGGTGCCAAGAGAATTTGTAAGCATGAGGGCAGAATGGATTGTTCGGAAAATTAGTGGGGGAGTTGCTTTGCTTTGAAAATCAGCAGGGACTCAATGGAACAAAATGATCACTGAAGGAAATTCCAAGTAATACTGACATTAGGACGATGGTGCAACATGTTAAGGGAAGCTGTGTTACCTGGTTAACCCAATGAGCCAGTTCATGAGAAAGACTGGTGGACAACACATGACACAGTTTATGGGTCTTCTGCCTTGCATTCCTTAATTGTCACTGACGAGCACTTAATTCCCATCCCAAAATGCCCTTGAACTGAGTGACTTGCTGAACAATTTCTGGAGGACAATCAACCATTTTGCAGTTACACAAAGGGATATCAGATAACAATACAGATTACTTACCCCAAGAGGCTTAGATGGATTTTACCACAATGCGTTTGTTTTAAGGCCATCATTACTGGCTACTTTTTTTTTGGATTTTAGTCAATATTATTCAATTAACTGAATGCAAATTCCCCAGCTACTATGGTGGGACCTGTGTCTCTGGATTATTAATCTATATCTCGAGAATGCTAGTTCAACAATTTAACCGTTGTGCTGTCATAACCCTAATCAATCATCTGTATGTATGTTTATGCATATAATACTGTATATATTTGGTAAAGAAATTCTGCATCAACATGAGTTTGTTTATTATTAATTTGCCAGTGGTTTTATTCAGATTTTTTCACCAGTTGTGACAAATTCCCCTGTGCAATATTTGCATGTGGTTGAAGTCCTCCTCTCCAAGGTACGATGGATTTTTACTTTTATTTTTATAGCTATTTATACTCCAAGTTCACCTGTCTTATTCAATATACCCTGCTTATTTGGTAGCACTTTTCCCTTTGAGTCAGAAGGACCTGGGTACAATTCCCTGAAGATTTGAGGGAAAATCTAATCTAACCACATGATGCTGGAACAAATGGAGTGCCGCAGAGTCAGCAATACTTTCATTCATTGGAATGCTGCAAGGCACCTTATTCAGAGCTCTGTCATTGGAGCAGATTCCTAGACCAACAGAGGAACAAGTGCAAGTTGTGCTTGGAGCCTCTTCAAAGAAAAATGAAATTCGCTCTGAGTCTTAGAAATCCCTGGCTCATTACCGCTTGAGATGGAGAAAGAGCATTCGAAGTACCATTGAGAACTGAGATTCTAAGCACCAAGAGCACACAAATGCCTTGTCTGAGCAGCAGATAGAATACATTACCACAAAAACCGATGAGACATGATATGGCCGAACTGTAAATGAGTCTAAACTTCCTCAAAGACCGCGTTAATGGCACAGAAACTATAAAACCAGAGAGGTAATCCTCACTCTTGAACGTCTGCCTAAGAAGAATACAGTGATGATATATATCAAATGTGACATGTATATATAAATTACTAACCAGATTTAATTGGGGAGCTTAAGGTAAAGGAACCTCTAGGAGATAGTGATCATAATATGATAGAATTCATATGGAAATTTGAGAAGGAGAAGCACAAGTTAAATGTATCAGTACTATAGTGGAGTAAAGGGAATTACAGAGGCATGAGAGAAGAGTTGGCCAAAATTGATTGGAAGAGGACATGAGCAGGAATGATGGCAGGGCACCAATGGCTAGAGTTTCTGGAAGCAATTCAGAAAGCATACTGTATCCCAAAGAAGAACTAGTGATCTAAAGGGGGAAAGAGGCAACTCTGGTTGACAAAGGAAGTCAAAGCCAACATAAGAGCAAAAGGAAGGATATATAACAGAGCAAAAATTAGTAGGAAGTTAAAGACTCGAAGTTAGAAAGGCCTAAATAGAGTGTATTGTGAGAAGATATTTCCTATAGTGGGGGAAGTCTAGGATCAGGGGGCATATTTAAAATGGAGATGAGTGGGAATTTCTTCAGCCAGAGTGTAATGAATCTGTGTAATTTGTTGTTATAGGTGGTTGTGGAGGCCAGGTCATTTGGCGTATTTAAGGTGGAGGTTGATAGGTCCCGATTAATCAGGGTGTGAAAGGTTGAAAGTGAAATGAATTGGCCATGATTAAGTGGCAGAGTAGACTGCATGGGCTGAATGGCCTAATTCTGCTACACTGTCTTATGGTCTTATATGCAGTTGTTCTGTGTTTTTGAATTGCTGAGGTTGTGGGTGGGACTGTATGAATGCTTATCATACTTAATGTCGCAACAATACTTGGCACAATAAATCTATGAGTGTTCCTGCATTATGTTGCGATGGCAGGTTGAGGGAATTTAAAATTTAAATGTCTCTTCCTGCCAAGTATGATTAATTATGCTTCATCCTTTTATTAAAACTCTCAAATTAAGAAGTACTTTCCTCCTCTCTCCCAGATGCAGCAGGCTACATTCTGCAGATAGAGATGTTTTAATTTGCCTGAACGGATCAGGTCATCTGGAAGTGGTGTACAGTTAGTTCTGGTAGTGATAGATTTTATAATCAGCACCACTTCTCCTACCTTCCATGGGCATGCAAAATATCCCAAAAGACACTCAGTGTTATTCCCTCCCTTGCTGCATCTCAGACAGGAGTATTTGTAGATCAGGCTTGACCTACTGGGCTTCTTCTTTACTGGCTACTTCCAATACTTTGGGTGCCTTGGCCAGGCATCTTTCACATGGTGATATGATTAAAAGTGTCATAAAGATTGATGTGAGTCAATTATTACACACAATGGCAGTCACTTGGTCCAGCAAAATGTTATCACCTACCCTCTACACCCCTGGCTTTCAACTGGACCCTTTGGCCAATCTGGGCCCTTCAGGTTCCCCTCATGTTATACAGCAGCTGACCCATCACAAGAGGAAATGGCCACAAAGGTGGCATGGTAGTACAGGTGGGTAACAACAGCTCTAACTGTCATTGTAGATCTGATTGAAAACTTAAAATGTTAAATTCAACATAGACGAAGAAACCTCCTGCCACCTCTTGAATCTAGTCCGGCATACTGAACACCACCAGCAAGAAACACTAGGAGCAAGGAGGCAGCATGTATTATGGGGGAGGGTGCTTGTGTGGTTTTCAATGCCTGTGACCAAAGCAAGGAGTCCACTAGGTAATTGAAGAAACCTTTGCATGTGACCATACAAATCAGAATCAGAATCAGAATCAGACTTTAATTGCCAAGTACCTGTACACATACAAGGAATTTACTTCCGGCAGATGTTATCTCTCTGCTCACAACAGATGATAAATATAAATGAAAATATAGATTATACATACAGGTAGTGCTATCCAAGTAATAGTTAGCCGACAGTTAACTGTTCAGCAAAGTGACCGCGGTAGGGAAAAAACTTCTCCAGTGCCTATTAGTCTTAGTCTGGAGGGATCTGAAGCGCCTACCAGACGGAAGCAGTTCAAACAGTCCGTGCGCAGGATGGGAGTTTGTTTTCACTTTTTCCTAATTTTGACTCTTCCTCTTTCCACAAGGATACTGAAAGTTTATGGTGTCCTTCACATTGGAAATGGTATAATTGTAAGAAATGTAAGTGCCTCCTATGCTTGCTTATCTTGTAAATAATATCATGGCTAATCTGATCTTGCCCTCAACTCACCTGACTCAACCTTTGGCCTTGGACATATAAAATCTCAGCCACCTCAGCTCAGTGGGGTGGGGTACTCAAAAATTTCACAAGCCTAAGTGAGACAACTGCTTCTCATCTGCATGTGAAATGGAGATGATCCTTTATTCCAAAGGCCTCTACCTTTGGATTCCTCCATAAGGGCAAGCACCCACACAGCATCTACCTTGTCAGTCTCCCGAGAAGTTCTCCTATTCTTATTCTTCTAAACTGCTCATTTACTCCTCCCAAGCAAACTCCTTTGTCCCAGGAATCAATTGAATAAACTTCTTCTGAATTGCCCCTTCAAAGCAAATATACTCTTGACTACAGTTGTGTCAAAGCTTCCCTACTCATATAGCCTACACCCTTGCAATAAAGAGCAACATTTAATTTTCTTTCCTAATCACTCACTGTATCTGCATGTTAACTTCCTGTATTTCATGAATTAAGGCAGTGAAATCATTCTGTACACCTGCACTCCCTCTGATTAAGCAATACCCTGGGTTTCTCAATCCGGAAGTGGATAATCTCACTAGCAGGGATTGCAGACGCTTCTGTACCAAATACTGCTCTCCTATTGAACCTATAGCTGACATAGATCACAAGAAAAATGAATAAAGGTGGGAAGTTCATTTCTCTGGATTCAGTGGGTTAGTTTATTTAAGAGTTATTGTAGGACTTCTGACATGAGTAAAACCTAATCACTATTGTCAACCACCTATGGACGTTGGTCATGCTCTGTGTGAGTGTGTATACTTTGCAATCCTGAGCCTGTCCTCTCTCCACAACAGCTCTGGCACTTCTAAAAATATTGTCTATTTTCTGCACCTTATTAAGTACTATATTACCACCCCCCCCCCCCCAAGGCTGCAGAATTTGTTTTAATTTGTTTCCCATGATCTTACTGTTACAACACCATGGAAGAATTACATTGCTCCTGTCTTCTCCCCAGACACAAAAGGTGTTAAAATTAGGAATTGCTATTTTGGTTGTCCAACTCCATGACTTTATGAATTTGAATAACCGCAATGTAATCTGGCTGCTTCTTCTGAGGTGTTTGCTGCTTTTCCTTAGCCTACTGATCTTGACAATAGATCGAATAAGATGAGTAATTTTAAACCAGAGACAGAAAAACTGGCATTATGTCAGGACATCTCGGACCCTGCAGCCACATGCAATGTAAAGAAGCCAATTTACACACACCAAGGTCCCACAAACAGCAGTGAGATGAATAACAAAGTAACTTAATTTTGGTTTTGCTTGAGGTACAGATGTTTTTGAAACAAAGAGAATATCAAAGTTCAAAGCTCAAATGTCAGAAAATACAAGGACAGAATTTTCAGGTGATTTTTTCTTCTTTTGCACTCACAGTAATGATGAGCTCGAGGATCTCTAGCAAACTTCCCTTTCCATGATATTGTGAATAGCTTAACAATAGCAAGAGGATTCGAGTACAGGTGCAGGGAGGTTCTACTGCAGTTGTACAAGGCCTTGGTGAGACTGCATCTGGAGTATTGTGTGCAGTTTTGGTCCCCTAATCTGAGGAAAGACATTCTTGCCATAGAGGGAGTACAAAGAAGGTTCACCAGATTGATTCCTGGGATGGCAGGACTTTCATATGAAGAACAACTGGATCGACTGGGCTTATACTCGCTGGAATTTAGAAGATTGAGGGGTGATCTTATTGAAACGTATAAAATTCTAAAGGGATTGGACAGGCTAGATGCAGGAAGATTGTCCCCAATGTTGGGGAAGTCCAGAACGAGGGATCACAGTTTAAGGATAAAGGGGAAGCCTTTTAGGACCAAGATGAGGAGAAACTTCTTCACACACAGAGAATGCTGAATCTGTGGAATTCTCTGCCACAGGAAACAGTTGAGGCCAGTTCATTGGCTATATTTAAGAGGGAGTTAGATATGGCCCTTGTGGCTAAAGGGATCAGGAGGAATGGAGAGAAGGCAGGTACAGGGTTCTGAGTTGGATGATCAGCCATGATCATACTGAATGGCGGTGCAGGTTCGAAGGGCCGAAGGGCCTACTCCTGCACCCATTTTGTATGTTTTCTCTAACAATATAAGCCATTGTTATATAGTGGGTGGGAGTTACTGGGGCATACTTTAACTTCTTTAGCAGGTAAATTGCTGAACTCAATTGTGAGAGACAAGGTAAACCTTCAATTGAAAAGATAGTTTAATTGGTCTGCTTACATTTGAACTAAAATTGTGTGTAAGTTATTAGACTGGATATTATGAGGAAATGACAAGAAGTGTCAATGAGTGTTATGCATTTGATATGCTCAAGGTCCCACATGGCAGACTTATCAAAGTGTAAAAGTCAATAAGATTGAACAGAGAATGGCAAATTAAATTCAAAACTGGCTTGAGGGCAGAAAGCAAATGATAATGGTTGGTATGTGTTTTTGTGACAGGAGGTTTGTTATCAATAAGGCTTCAAGAAGCTCAGTATTCATTTCCTTGTTTTGCTCAGTGGATATTAATGGCTTGGATTTAAATGTATGAGTCTTGATGAAGGCGTTTGATATTGATTCAAAACTGGCTATGTGGTTAATATGGAGGAGGAAAGCTCTGGATCTGGAAACACAAGCTTGTTTTGGTGGACATGGTCAGTTCAATTCAAGTCAAGTCAACTTTTATTGTCATTTTGACCATAACTGCTGGTACAGTGCATAGTAAAAATGAGACAACGTTTTTCAGGACCATGGTTTACATGACACAGTACAAAAAACTAGACTGAACTACGTAATAAAAAAACAACAACACAGAGAAAGCTTCACTAGACTACAGACCTACACTGGACTGCATAAAGTGCACAAAAACAGTTCAGGCATTACAATAAATAATAAACAGGACAGTAGGGCAAGGTGTCAGTCCAGGCTTCAGGTATTGAGGAGTCTGATAGCTTGGCGGAAGAAACTGTTACATAGTCTGGTTGTGAGAGCCCGAATGCTTCGGGGCCTTTTCCCAGATGGCAGGAGGGAGAAGAGATTGTATGAGGGGTGCATGGGGTCCTTCATAATGCTGTTTCCTTTGCGGTTGCAGCGTGTAGTGTAAATGAATAATTAAATAATGATAAATGGAATCCGATCGGGGAAGTTTTTGAGAGTTGTCCAAGGTAAGATCATCCACAATAATGGAAGGATGGAAGTATGGATAACCTGAGGGACCTTGGAGAGTATCTCTACAAGTCCTTAGAGATAGCAGGACAAATGAATAAGGCAATTAAAAAAAACATAGAAGATGTTTTTCTTGAGTATTTGAGGCATAGAATAAAGGAGTGGATAGTTATGCTACTTAGATCACTGATTTGGTACTACAAACAGCTGAGGACATCATCTCACAGCAAAGAAATTATAGCACAAAAAAGGTGCAGAAGATTTTTATCAAGATATTTCAAGAGTTCATCAGTGAGGCTTTGAACTGAAACACTGAAATCTATAATACTATGAAAGCCCTGACTAATAAGAATGAACTATTTCCCCTTGGTAGAGAGTTCAAAAAGGAGAGAGTAAAGAATTAGCATGGAGATCAAGTAAAGCTCTTTTTATGCTTCAGAGTGCAGGGATCCGGAACTTACCGAACTCATCAGGTGGCAGAGGCAGAAACCTACATTACACCTGATAATACAATGCTCTATGGACCTGTTTCTGGGGGCAGGATTAGGCTGTGTAACCTTTTTTTTTGTCAGAAATTTTCTGTCAGTTTATTTTCAATGCCACTGTTGTAATGGCAGGAACAGCATCCAGTTTATGTATTCTCTTGCTATTAGCACTGCTGTTGTTTAATTGTGATACTGTCTATGCAATCCTAAACTATTTAAGCATTTATTTTTTGTTTGTCTTTGTTCTTTGGTATTTTCAACCACTAATGATGTCTATTAGCACCTTTGCCAAGGAGATTGATGTGGCTTTAAGATGACTTAATCATTTTATGACCTGTGACTCAACTCTTGTTATATAGTCATCTTATTAAAGATGATGAAACCAAAATCAATTGTTCTTTCTTGCACCAGGTCTATTTTAAACTGGTCTATATAGTTGAAATACATATGTGAGGAACAATAAATTGCAGGGAGTAAGAAAGAGAGAATGGGATTACTGGAATTGTCTCCTGGGACCAACATGGACTCAATGAGCCAATTGGCTTCCTTTTGTTTTGTAATGAGTATCTTCATCCAATTGGCTGACAAAAATGTTATTGGATCAAACAGAGTTACAACAAAGATTTCTGTTTTAGTCCATTGATCAATAGCTTCTCAAAAGCATCAAGATCATTTAAATTTCCTCAACGTTTTCTCAGTAGAACTAGACTTGATGAATTAGGATCAGCAAAGAGGCAGCATAGATCTACAGTACTAGGATTAGAAGGGCGATGAGGTTATGAAGCACAAGAGACCTACAAAGCCTCAAAACTGTTTAAAAATTGGATGAGTATATGAGGTGGCAGGTACAATCAGGAAAGCTGGAAAATTGGATTAATATCAATAACTCCTTGCAGATGGATGATAGCATCATGGTTAGCACAAAGCTTAACAATGCAGGTGATCTGGTTCAATTCTTGCTGCTGCCTGTCAAGAGCTTGTACGTTCTCCCCGTGACTGCGCGTGTTTCCTCCGGGTACTCTGGTTTCCTGCCACTGGTAGATTAATTGGTCATTATAAAGTGTCCCCTGATTAAGGTAGGGTTAATTTGGGGGTGACTCAGCTTAAAGGGCTAGAAGGGCCTTGTTCTGCACTGTAAAAGGTTATGAAAAATGCAACTTATAGCCGAGTTGCTACTAATCTGTTGGATCTCTGTTAATTTTTTTCATTAAAAGTTGGACAAGTACACACAATATTACCAACCAGTTAAGTGAAAAGCATGGTTAGTTGGAAAATAAACCTTGCAAAATATCCTATGCTTCAAGGAAAAGGATGAATCATATCTAATTATGCATGTACCTGCAATTTGTGAATTTATTTTCAAAATCCAATATATCTACAAAGCGTGTGAAATCTCATCATTCATAATCTATCTGATATTCAACCCCTTGTGTTACTGAGGGATCAATATGAAGACAATAGTCCCAGTTAATGAGAACAATTCCAAACTCTCTCCAATCATCATCTGCAGAATAAGAACACTGAATCATGTCACATATATCAGACCCAATAATTGTTTCATTCTTCTTAAAACAATTGAGCAACGATACTGTACATGCGATTTCTTCCAAGGAAGGTGTAATTTTATGGGTCATTGCTATATTTACTTTTTTGATTGTTTATAATAAATATACTTAATAGTAAATATATCATAACTATTATTTAATGAAACAAAATCCTTCATGTCCCTCATTAATTGCGGGAGCCCTTTTCCAATATAATTCAAAATTAGGCAATAAATCATGTGTAGATCAATACATTTCCAGTCAGCAAAGTAAATGTTGTTCCTGCATTTAAAGTGTAGAACTGTGCAATACATTAAACTCAGTTTGTAATGCATGGTTTTGCAGAATGACATATCCCCCAACACACTTTTGCATTAGAATTTATTAATCCAATCTACTAATTGCTTGCTCTTGCAATATACCTGTTTGTGACGGATTGTACTTCTGTTCAATGGAGGGAATAAGCCATTTTCGAAAAATGCGAATACGATTATTTTTGTTTTTCTTTGTTAGTTAAACAAGAACTGCTTTTAATAAAACACATATCTTTGCATGGTATTTCCATTTATTTATAGGAAGTAAAAGCACACAGCTTCAGGATGTCCCAAAAGACTTCAGAGCCAATGAAGCATCTTTGATTTACATTCATGATGTTAATGCAGAAAAACATAGCAATGATCCACAAACAACAAATTAATAATAAATGATAAATAATTTGTTTTTCAATGCTTTTCTTTGGATAAATTTTGGTCAGGTCATCAGCAGATCAATCTTCTGTTGTTCATGTGGTGTTATAACATCTTTTACATCTGCCTGAGAGAGCACTTGTAGTCTTAATTTGCAGCCACATCTGAAAAGTATTACTCTCTCAGACAGCCTAGATTATTTGCTGAGGTCTCTGGTGTAAAGTTTGAATCTACAGTCTTCCAACTCAAAGGAAAGAGTGCTACCATTGAATCTGACAGCCGAACAAAAGATAACGAGGTCACAAATGGAAATATAGCAACAGGAGAAGGCCATTTAGTCCCTCAAGCCTGTCCTGCTGACATAGAAATAAGAGCTATTTTGTTTCCATTCTCCCTATGTCCTTAATACCTTTGGTTAACAAACATATATGGGTCTCGGATTGAAAATAAACTATTTCCCTTGCATTATTTGGCAAATATAGAAAAGAAACCTAAACTTATGCCATTCCTTAATTGCAGAAATGTTTCTAAACTTCACTTTTCAAAGACCTGATCTAATTGTAAAGAAACTAGACTCCCCAACCAGCAGAAATATTTCCTCCCTATATCTACTCTGTCACTGATCCACATTATGTCGAAAATTTCAATCGATCGATCCTTTAACCTGGTAAATTTCAGAGAATAGGAGCCTAATTTGTGTAATTCCTCTGTGTGACATAACCAATGTAGTTTGGTGTCATTCTGATACATAGAAAGCCATTTGCCATAGTTTTGCACATTCACTTAACCTATTCATATTTCTTTGTAAGATTCACCAGGGGTTCCACTTTCCTCCAACATATCAGAAGCCATTTTATTTTGTGCTATGTATTTTGAGCTGCCTTGCATTCACTGTTCCCTCTAAGCTGTGTGAGTGCATGGCAACGCAGTAATTGAAATTACTCCAACACACTTAGTCTTTGTTGCTACACAGTTAGAATTTTCTTTTATATAATACTAATATAATTTTGAAATCTAAGTTAATATAATTCTGAAATACCCTGTAATTAATTATGGATTAATAAATATAATCCATAAATTTTCTAAGTAATAAACGTATCACAAACTTTACTTTGAAACATTTTAGAGCTTCAATGTGTTAACATTGTCAGTGTTTCAAGTTATAACACTATTGCTAATTGTGACAATGAACACAGAACGGAGGTTTGTAGCTCTTTGTTAATGAACAGCCAGTCCACTGACTGATAATGCCATCCAGTCAATAATTCATAGTATGCATATTACAAAAAAAAACCATTTAAAGTGCCAAGGCAACACAGACAAAATGTTTGAGGAACTTAGCAGTGTGTGCTGCTTTGGATTTCCAGCATCTGCAGATTTGCTCATATTTGTGATTTAAAGTGCCAAGCAGTTTTCAGGCTATGTAAAAAATTCCTGTTCAGAGCAATGGTTGGTCTGCGCAGCTGTAAAAAAAATAAAGCTGTTTGTATTATGTATTCTGTTGAGTCATATGCATAGTTGAAACAACATTTTTTGCTTACCTATGAAGGATATTTGCATCAATGCACATTAAATTGCTGAGTTGCAAATTCTATTTATCTTTATGAACATTATTTTGGGTCAGGGTTATGTTAAGGCTTGCATTTTGAAATAAGTTGAATTCATGCACTTTTGAACAGGAAGAATGCTTGCTGCTAGCATCATACTGAAGGGCCAAGCATGAGACTTCATCATGGCTTTTGACTTATGCCAGGGTTATCAGAGAACAGATGGTTATGTCTGAAATTTTAAATTTAATTTTTGATAATATATGTCTCCTGAGCTCCTTTCCCACATCTAAGTGTCCACAAAGGTTCTCTCTTCCTTTGCTCACCTTTTCCAATCCTGCTCCCCCTACCCCCATTACTCTAAGCTACCTGCTTCCATTTTCCCATTACTCATAAGATCTATCCACGTGCTTATTCTCCCTTAGTTCACCTTTCCTGGTGCCTCCCACACTTTGTTCATTTGCCTGTCGTCCCTCTCTTATCTGGAACCATGTATCCAATTAACAGCCTCCAACTCAACATTCCCCCTTGCCCCTCTCTCACATTGCTCCATCTGCCTTTAATTTCCTACCCCACTCCATACATCTGATTCCACATACCTATGACTGGCCTCTGAATCAACTTACTTTCATATTTCCATAAGCTGGCTTTCTTCCCTCTAAACTCTCAGTTGTGATACAAGGTCTCAGCCTGAAACACTAACTATCCTTCTGCCTCCAAAGCTGTGCCTAAGCATTGTTCTCCTCCATCAGTTTGGCTTTTTTCTCCAGATTCCAGCACCCTCAGTCTCTTGATCTTATCATTTGGCTTTGGAGTATGCACAGTGATTTCAGTGATGCATTTTCCCTTTCGCTTTTTGAAGCGATAACTACACAAGAATACAAAAACCCGTGATTACACCTATGTTCAAACTACTCCATGTTGCCTGAAGCACTACTCTCATTAATGTCATGTGTCCGCACTAGCATTCAACTCTCTTTGTGCTTAAGTTCCATTTCGTGCTTTACACCATTCAGTGTTTCAGCTAAAGACTTTGTCCTTCGCCTTAGACCAAAAATGCCAATGAATGAATTTGAGCATTCCCTCATATCTTCCTCTCCATTATGTAAGCAGACCCCATCCTTACCCCCATTTTTATTCTCACCTTCAATTTGTCCTGCTCTAATCCTGAACAATGAACTTAATCTCATGTGCTTGTGGACAGTTTTCGGTCCCTTATCTAAGCAAGAATGAGCTGGCATTGGAGTGGGCCCAGAGGAGGTTCACGAGAATGATCCGGAGTTTAATGTATGAGGAGCGTTTAATGGCTCAGGGTCTACTCGTGAGAGATTAGAAGAATGACGGATCTTATTGAAACCTCTCGGATATTGAAAAGCCTGGATAGAATGGATATTGAGAGAATGTTTCCAATAGTGGAGGAGCCCAGGACCAGAGGGCACAGCCTCAGAATGCAAGGACATCCCTTTAGAACAGAGATGAGGAGGAATTTATTTAGCCAGAGAGTGGTGAATATGTGAAATTAATTTTCACTGATGGCTGTCATTTGTAAATTTAAGGCAGAAGTTGATAAGTTCTTGATTAGTAAGGGGTTCAAAGGTTACAGGTAGAAGGCACGAGAAAGGCCTTGAGGATTATAAATTAGTCATGATTGAATGGCAGAGCCCACTCAATGCACCGAATACCCTAACTCTGCTCTTATCTTATGGTCATACGGTCCCCATCTATATGAATTCTGAGCCTGGCCTGATGCTGAAATCATTTTCTTTTTCATTCCTTTCATCTCCGTGCTCAATTACTTTGGACAGGAATCTTCACCCAGACTTTGCATTCCTCTCCACCCATCTCTCTTTCTGGCCTCTTGTATGAATCTATACTGCTGACATGGCATCAACGGTCTCAATATTTTCCCTTACCTTTCTCACTCTAATAACTCATTCTGCTCTGAACTGATAGCATTCTACTTGAAGAGAACCAATAATAACTTCAAACTGATTGACAAAGATGGTGCTGCTGTTATTCAGTAACATGCCTCTACCTCAAGTAGACAGTTTTCTGGACCAGTATTCCACCATAGAGTATCAGGCCTTTGTCTCACAGGCAATCACAATTATCTCACTTCCTCTGGAGACTTTTTTCCACATCCTTAAACCTTGTAGAACCCGTCTTGGGACAGCACATTTCTGTCTCCTTCACAAGATCCATCAGTGTAACTGTTCTTGTTAAAACAATGACTGCCTGCTTTTGGGACGTTAGAAGTAATTGGATTCTATTTTGTCTCTGTTCATTCTTCCCTTGTCCAATTTCTTCCTAATTAGATCTTTGACAACTCTGATCTGCTCCAGCACTTCGAAAAATTCCAGGTTTCTAATCCCAAACATCTTGACTGTATTGTTTGTAGTCAGGGCATCTGATGTCTCTGCATATCATCCCATGCCTGGGCACATTCTTTGAACAGAAGCCCAGCATTTCTCCCTCTCCCACCAACTTATTTCAGCTCACTGAACTCATTCTCACATTTGACAACTTTACTTTTAGTCTCAGTCACTTCCTCCAGATCAAGGCTGTAAATGTTTTACTGGGGTGGTATCAGGGCACAGCAGAAGCAGACAGGCCAGTGGCACTTTGGCTGGCTTTGCAGCTCAGCAGGGAAGGATAAGGTCAGGCAGGATGGTAGTGATAGGAGAGTTGATAGGGGGATGGACAAGAGATTCTGCGGCTGCGAAACAGAAGCCAGAATGGTATGTTGCCTCCCAGCTGATAGGGTCCAGGATGTTTCAGAGTGGCTGCAGAATATTCTTAAGATGGAAGATGAGCAGCCAGAGGTCATGGTGCTCATTGGCACCAATGACATAAGTAGAGAGGGGGAAGAAGTCCAGCGCAGTGAGTGCATGGAGTTAGGGATGAGGCTGAAGAGCTGGACCTCTAAAGTAGTAATCTCTGGATTATTCTGTTATGAAATCCCGTAACTGGATCACTTACCAACAAAGATAGAGAGGTTCGTTGAAGTCTGATGGTACTATTTTTAAAAGTCTTTATTTATGAAAGGGGCACAAAATAAGATTAATACAAACATTCAGATAATATACGTAGTCACTACTCAATCTAAAAGCGCAGGTCTAATAATAACCATCAATACGAAACAGCTCGATAGTTTGTCTAGGGGATAATATATTGTCCGATGGAAATATAAAAGTCACTCAATTCCTGCAGGCTCCTGGCTTTCGGGGGGGGGGGGGACCCGACTGCTGGGTTTTCACTTGTTGGAGAGAGAGAGAGATTGGTGAGTAAAGAAACTTGCCCGAGTCTTTATGAAGCAAATCTGTTGAATCAGGGGAGCGGGCTTCCCCATTGTTAGCTAAAAGCAGTTTTCTGTGATTCCAGCCACGGATTCTAGGCACGGAATCCAACGCACGTGGCTTCCTTCAAATGGCTTCCCGCTACTACGAGATCGTTAGCGTTTCTTCAGGTGCATCTGAAGGGGTTGTTCCCCCAGACCCTCTTTTATACTTCCTCACGGGGTCTCAGATGTCAATCAGGTTGGGATGATGCAATCTCTCTCTCAACCAGCCCACTTTGCCCGAGGGCTTACACATAGCCTAGCCCCCAATCCACAAACGTGGTCTCCAGGAGACAATGGCCAGGTCTCTCTCATTTCCTGGGTCCTCTGAACCCATCTTGCAATCTTGCAATCTTGTGATCTTGCAATTCTCACAAAGGAGGGGGCTACCCCGCACCTTTGGCCCCTCAGAGCTGTGGTGCATTCATAACAATTCCCAGTGCCACATGTTAGTCAGGGCAGGAAGAAGATGGTAGTACAGATGAATGAGTGGCTGAGGATGTGGTGAAGGGGTCAGAATTTCAGATATTTTGAATATTGATATCTCTTTTAAGGAAGTTATGGCCTACACAAAAAGGATGGGTTACACCTGAACCTGAAAGAGGGCTAATATGCTTGTCAGTAGGTTTGCCAGAGTTATTGGGGAGGGTTCAAACAAATTTGATAGTGTGATGGGAACTGGGGTGATAGGGCTGAAGTTGGAGCTGTTGGTATACAAGTAGATGAGGCGTGTAGTGAGACTGCAAGGCAGAACAGGAAGATAGTAGGGCAAAATTGTAGACAGTGGGATGAGTTGAAGTATAACATAGGGGCAATTTCAAATATGGTGATGGTTGCAAGACTGATATATATGAATGCATGCAGTATCAGAATCAGGTTTAATATCATCAGCATATGTCATGAAATTTGTTACTTTGTGGCAGCAGTACAATACAATACATAGTGGATATAGTAAAAAAAACAGACTTACAGTAAATATACGTTTTATATTATATATATTTATATACATATAGTTAAGTTAAAATAAGTAGTGAAAAGTCAGAAATAAATAAGAAAAAGTAGTAAGGTAGTGTTCATATATCTCTGGTTACTTTTATCCATAAGATAGGAGAGGCAACAGTTAGGACTGAACACCCAACAACAAACTGGTTCAAGATTGGGAAAGGAGTACGACAAGGCTGCACGCTGTTACTCTATTTAATCTACATGTTGAAAACACCATAAGGAATGCCGGTCTAGAGGACTCAAAAGTTGGAATCGAAATTGCCAGATGAAATATTAACAACGTCAGATATGCAGATGATACTACTCTACTGGCTGAATATGAGAAGGATCTGAGGAAGCTTCTAATCAAAGTGAAAGAAGAAAGTACAAAAGATGGCTTCTTGCTCAATATTAAGAAAACAAACAGCCCTACTAAATCCGTGGTAATAAATGGAAAGGAAGGGGAAGCAGTGACAGATTTTGTCTTCTTTGGTTCAAAGATTTCTATAGATGGTAATTGCAGCCACACAATTAACTGGCATTGTCAGTACCTTCAGTTAAACTCTATGTTTTCCCCCTAGCTGTCAGTCTGTGGTTTTGTATTACCATGTGCTCCTGCTCTACTCTGGCCCCTGTATTACTGAATACTCTATCTCTCATCTGTTTCTCATTATTACCTGTATTGCTGCCACCAGTGTCTCATTGTGCTCCACCTATCATCTGCCTCTCGGTTTATTGCTCAATGTATTTCAGTCTTGTGTTTTCACCTCTTTGATGTCAGATTGTGCCAGTGAGTTTTCCTGAGCCTTTCCAGCATTTATATCTGTACTCTGTCTGTATATTGACTCTGCCTGTTTCCTGATTCTGGTTTTTGGATTTCTCTGGATGTTTTGATCTCTGCCTGAACTTTGATGCTGACTTTGTTTGCACCTTGGGACTTGTTACTCAATTAATATCACTATGTGCACAGTACTGTGTCTGTGATTGGATCCCTGCTCCAGTGCCCTGACAGGTGTTTACTTCTAGGGAGGGCAGCAATGGCAAATTTAGATAAAATACTGAAGAGCAGAGACATAACATAGTCTATGAAGATCCTTATTGTCAAGACTATGGTAATTGCATTTGTGATGTATGGCTGTGAGAGTTGGTCTATTAGTAAGGTTGAATACAAAAGAATTGATACCTTTGAACTTAGATGCTGGAGAAAAGTGTTAAGAGTTTGTTGAACAGCAAGAAGATCCAACGAGTCAATACTTGAAGAAATTCAGCCAGACTGCTCACTAGGAGGCTTGATTAAGAGACAAAAGCTCAAATATTTTGGCCATATCATGAGAAGACTCTCACATTAGGTAAAACAGAAGGTAAAAGGAGGAGAGGATGACAGAGGCTATGATGGGTAGATAATATTACTCAGACAATGTGTACGACCTTGAGATCTTGGAGACAGATTCCACTAAGAAGGCTTGGTATGCAGGAATCCATGAAGTCACAAAGAGTTGGACTCAACTTAATGACTGAACAACAACTGTGTTCATGGGTTCAATGCCCATTTAGAAATTGGATGGCAGAGGGAAGCTGTTTCTGAATTGCTGAGTGTGCCCCTTCAGGCTTCCGTACCTCCTTCCTGCTGGTAACAATGAAAAAAGGACATGTTCTGGGTGGTGGATTAATGATGAATGCCACATTCTTGAGGCTTTGCTCCTTGAAGATGTCTTGGATACTATGGAAGCTGGTCCCCACGAAGGAGCTGACTAATATTACAACTTTCTGCAAGCTACTTCAACCCTGTGCAGTAGCACCCCATCCCTTTCTCCCTACCCCCCCCCACCCCACCCTTCAACCATACCAGATAGTGATGCAGCCAGTTAGAATTGCTCTCTATGGTACAACTGTAGAAGTTTTTCTGTGTTTTAAGTGACAAAACAAATCTCTTCAAACTCTAAATGAAATATAGTTATTGTCTTGCCTTTTTTTTATATAGCTGCATCAATATGTTGTGACCAGGTAAGATCCTTGATATTGACACCCAGGAGCTTGAAGCATTTCACTCTCTATTTCTGATCCCTCTGAGGATTAGTTTGTGTTCCCTCATTTTACTCTTTCTGAAGTCCACAGTCAGCTCTTCGGTCTTAATGTTGAGTGCTGTAACACAGCTCAACAAACTGGTATATCTTGATCCTGTATGCCCTCTCCTCATCTTCATCTGAGATTCTGCCAACAGCAGTTGCCTCATCAGCACATTTATAGATGGCATTTGAGCTATGCCTAGCCTTAGTCATGGATGTAGACAGAGTAGACCAATAGGATAACCACATGCCCCTGTGGTGTGCTACTGTTGATTGTCAGTGAAGTGGAGATGTTACTTCTAATCTGCATGGATTATGGTCCTCCAGTTAGGAAGTTGAGGATTCAGTTGCAGGGGAAGGTAGTGAGGTCCAGGTTGAGTAGTTTTTTGATCAGGACTGTAGGGATGATGGTGTTGAACACTGAGCTGTAGCCAATAATCAGCATCCTGACATAGGTATTTGTATTGTCCAGGTGATCCAAGGCCACGTGGAGAGCCATCGAGATAGCGTCTACCATAGACCTATTGTGGTGATAGGCAAATTGCAGAGGATTCACGTCCTTGCTGAAACAAGAGTTGATTCTGAACATTCTCATCTAATCCTCAAAGCATTTCATCACCACAGACATGATTGTTTCTGGATGATAGTTCTTAAGGCAGCCTACACTGTTCCTCTTGGGCACTAGTGTAAGTCTTGCCCTTTGGAAGCAATTGGGAATTCTGATTGTATTAATGAGAGATTGAAAATGTTTTTGAATACCCCTGCCAGTTGGTTGGCACCAATTTTCAGAGCTTTACCAGGTACTCCATCGGGGACTGCCGCCTTGCAAGGGTTCACCCTCCTGAAAGACAGCCTGACGTGAATCTCTGAGACAGAGATCACGGTGTCACAGTCTGCAGCAGAGATCCTCAAAGCTGTCGTGTGATTCTCCCTTTCAAAGTGAGCGTAAAAGGTATTGAGCTCATCTGGAAGTGAAGCATCGCTGCCATTCATGATGTTAGGTTTCGCTTCGTAGGACGTAATGGCCTGCAAACCCTGGCAGTCTTGTCATGCATCTGATGTTTCCTTTCACCTCTCCACTTTGTTTCTTAGTAGTATAGGAATAAGGCAGATGATCTTGTGGCGCAGTTAGAGATTGGCAGGTATGAAGTGTGGGCATAATGTTCAAGGAAACACCTTGTATCAAAAGGACAGGCAGGTAGGCAAAAGGATGGTTGCCTCTGTTGGTTTAAAAAAAAATTGAAATGAAATCCGTAGAAAGAGCCGACATAGGATCAAAGGATGTAGAATCCTTGTGGATTGAGTTAAACAAATGCAGATGGGTATTCTATACAGGTTTCTGAGTGGTAGCCAGAATGTGGGATATAAAATACAGTGGGAGATAGAAAAGGCATGTAAAATGGACAATATTTATCATATTCATGTGAGATTTGAATATGCAGGTAGATTGGGAAATTCAGGCTGGTGCTGGACCCCAAGAGAGAATTTGTAGAATGCCTACAAGCCGGTATTTAGAGCAGACTGTGGCTGAGCCCATTAGGAGAAAAGCAATTCTGGATTGTGTTTTGTGTTATCAACCAGATTTGGTTAAGGAGCTAAGTTAAAAGAACCATTAGGAGGAAGTGATCATTATATGATTGAATTCATCCTGCAGTTTGAGAGGGAGAAGATAAAGTCAGATGAATTGACATTACAATAGAGTAAAGGGAATTACAGAGGTATGAGCGGAACTGGCTACAGTTGATTGGAAGGGGACACTAGCAGGAATGACAGCAGAACAACAATGATTGAAGTTTCTGGGGAAATTCAGAAGGCACACAAGATAGATGAAAGAAGTATTCTAAAGAGAGAAAGCAACTATGGCTGACAAAGGAAGTCAAAGACAACATAAAAGAAAAAGCGGGCTTATAACACAGCAAAAAATAATAGAAAGTTAGAGGATTCAGAAGCTTTTAAAAACCAACAGTGGGTAACTGAAAAACATAAAGAGAGAAAAGATGAACTATGAAGTTAAGCTAACCAATAATATAAAGGAGAATACTGCAAGTTTTTCTTTCCGATATATACAGAGTAAAAGAGAAGCAAGTGTGAATATTGGACTGCATAAAAATGACACTGAAGAGGCAGTAATTGGGAGACAGAAAAGGTGGATGAACTTGATGTGTATTTTGTGTCTGTTTGCACCGTGGAAGACACTAGCAGTATGTCAGAAATTCAAGAATGTAGATGGCATAGAAGTACCTGCTGTTACTGAGGAGAATACGCTTTGGAAGCTGAAAAGTCTGCCAATACATAGAGAAGTCACCCGGAGCAGACAGACTATACCCTAGAGCTCTGAAAGAGATTGTGGCGGCATTACTACTGTTCTTTCAAGAATCACTGGATTCTGCAATGGTTCTGAAGGACTGGAAAATGGTGTATGCCACTCCATTTTTAAAGTAGGGAGGAAGGCAGAAGAAAGGAAATTATAGACCAGTTATCTGATTTTGGTGGTTAGTATGATGTTGGAGTCTATTATTTATTAAGGATGAGGTTTCTAGGAACTTGGACACACATGAAAATGTAGGCCAAAGGCAGTATGGTTTCCTTACTGGGGAATTTTGCCTGACAAATGGAATTCTTTGAGGAAATACTAGGCAAGGTAGACAAAGGAAAGCCAGTGGATGTTGTTTACTTTGATTTTCAGAAGGTGCTGCCCATGAGGCCGCTTAAGGACCATGTGAGGGATCTGGAGCAGCAGCTGGTTGACCTTTGACTCATAAGGGAGAATGAGACAGTCATCGATGAGAGTTACAGGGACGTAGTCACACTTAGGCTGCCGGAAGCAGGTCGTTGGGTGACAGTCTGGTGGGGGGGGGGGGAAGCGAAGGAGAATTGACAGGTAGTGCAGACCACCCCAGTAGCCATTCCCCTGAATAATAAGTTTACCATCCTGGATGCTGTTGGTGAGGACAATTGACCAGGTGTGAGCCACTGTGGCAGGGCCTCTGGCACTGAGTCTGACCCTGTGGTGCAGAAGGATGGGACGGAGAAGAGGAGAGCTGGCGTCATTTGAGACTATAGTCAGGGGAGCAGACAGGAGATTTTGTGGACGTGAGAAGGAAACCAGCATGGTTTGTTGCCTCCCGGGTGCCAGGGTCCGGGATGTCTCTGACCGGGTGCATGACTTCCTGGTACGAGAGGGAAAGCAACCAGAAGTTGTGATACATGTTGGGACCAATGACATAGGCAGGAAGAGGGATGAGGTCCTGAAGTGTGAGTTTTGGGAACTGGGCAGAAGGCTGAAGAACAGGACCTCAAGGGTGGCGTTCTCAGGATTGCTGCCAGTACTACGTGATAGTGATGGTAAGAGTTGGAGGAGATGGCAGTTGAATGTGTGGCTGGGGAGTTGGTGCAGTGGGCAGGGTTTTAAATTTTTGGACCATTGGGATCTGTTCTGGGGAAGGTGGGACCTGTACAGATTGGATGGGTTGCACCTGAACTTGAGGGGGAGCAATATCCTTGCTGGTAGGTTTGCTAGCATGATCCGGGAGGGTTTAAACTAATTTGCAAGGGGGATGGGACCCAGAGCGATAGAGCAGTGAAAGAAGTGCATGGAGTAAAGCCAGATCTAACATATAGAGAGGCTTTGAGGAAAGAGCAGCAGAATAAAGGGTATAAAGGTAGTAAGGTAGAAGGGCTAAAGTTTGTGTACTTCAATGCAAGAAGCATCAGGAACAAAGGTGATGAACTGAGAGCTTGGATACATACATGGAATTATGATGTAGTGGCCATTACGGAGACTTGGCTGGCACCAGGGCAGGAATGGATTCTCAATATTCCTGGATTTCAGTGCTTTAAAAGGGATAGAGAGGGGGAGAAAGGGGAGAAGGGGTGGCATTACTGGTCAGGGATAGCAGGATCCTCTTTTGACTCAGTATGAGTGGAAGTCAGGAACAGGAAGGGAGCAGTTACTCTACTGGGGGTATTCTACAGGCCCCCGGTAGCAGCAGAGATACCGAGGAGCGGATTGGAAGGCAGATTTTGGAAAGATGCAAAAATAACAGGGTTGTTATCATGGGTGAATTTAACTCCCCTAATATTGGTTGGCACTTGATTAATTCCAAGGGTTTAGATAGGGCAGAGTTTGTTAAGTGTGTCCAGGATGGATTCCTGTCACAGTATGTTGACAGGCCGACTAGGGGGAATGCAATACTAGATCTAGTATTAGGTAACGAACCGGGTCAGGTCACCGATCTGGCAGTGAGTGAGCATCTGGGGGACAGTGATCATCGCTCCCTGACCTTTAGCATTATCATGGAAAAGGATAGAATCGGAGAGGACAGGAAAACTTTTAATTGGGGAAGGGCAAATTATGAGGTTATAAGGCTAGAATTTGTGGATGTGAATTGGGATGATGCTTTTGCAGGGAAATGTACTATGGACGTGTGGTTGATGTTGAAGGATCTGTTGCAGGATGTTAGGGATAAATTTGTCCCGTTGAAGAAGATAAAGAATGGTAGGGTGAAGGAACCATGGGTGACAAGTGAGGTGGAAAATCTAGTCAGGTGGAAGAAGGCAGCATACATGAGATTTAGGAATCAAGGATCAGAGGGGTCTATTGAGGAATATCAAGTAGCAAGTAAAGAGCTTAAGAAGGGGCTGAAGACAGCAAGGAAGGGCATGAGAAGGCCTTGGCGATTAGGGTAAAGGAAAACCCCAAGGCATTCTTCAATTATGTGAAGAACAAAAGGATGATAGGAGTGAAGGTAGGACCGATTAGAGATAAAAGTGGGAAGATGTGCCTGGAGGCTGTGGAAGTCAATGAATACTTCTCTTCGGTATTCATCACTGAGAGGGAAATTGATGACAGTGAGGACAATACGAGTGAGGTTGATGTTCTGGAGCATGTTGATATTAAGGGAGAGGATGTGTTGGAGTTGTTAATATACATTAGGATGGATAAGTCCCTGGGACCTGATGGAATATTCCCCAGGCTCTCCATGAGGCAAGAGAAGAGATTGCTGAACCTCTGGCTAGGATCTTTATGTCCTTGTTGTCCACGGGAATGGTAAGGGAGGATTGGAGGGAATGTTGTCCCCCTTGTTCAAAAAAGAAGTAGGGATAGTCCAGGTAATTGTAGACCAGTGAGCCTTGAGTCTGTGGTGGGAAAGCTGTTGGAAAAGATGCTTAGAGATAGGATCTATGGACATTTAGAGAATCATGGTTTGATCAGGGACAGTCAGCCTGGCTTTGTGAAGGGCAGATCATGTCTAACAAGCCTGATGGAGTTCTAGAGGAGGTGATCAGTCATATAGATGAGGGTAGTGCAGTGGATGTGATCTACGTGGATTTTAGTAAGGCATTTGACAAGGTTCCATGCGGTAGGCTTATTCAGAAAGTCAGAAGGCATGGGATCCAGGGAAGTTTGGCCAGGTGGATTCAGAATTGGCTTGCCTGCAGAAGGCAGAGGGTTGTGGTGGAGGGAGTATATTCAAATTGGAGGGTTGTGACTTGTGGTGTCCCACAAGAATCTGTTCTGGGACCTCTACTTTTCGTGATTTTTATTAATGACCTGGATGTAGGGGTAGAAGGGTGGGTTGGTAAGTTTGCAGATGACAAAGGTTGGTGGTGTTGTAGATAGTGTAGATGATTGTCAAAGATTGCAGAGAGACATTGATAGGATGCAGAAGTGGGCTGAGAAGTGGCAGATGGCGTTCAACCCGGACAAGTGTGAGGTGGTACACTTTGGAAGGACAAACACCAAGGCAGAGTACAAAGTAAATGGCAGGATACTTGGTAGTGTGGAGGAGCAGAGGGATCTGGGGGTACATATCCACAGATCCCTGAAAGTTGCCTCACAGGTAGATAGGGTAGTTAAGAAAGCTTATGGGGTGTTAGCTTTCATAAGTTAAGGGATAGAGTTTAAGAGATGTGATGTAATGATGCAGCTCTATAAAACTGTAGTTAGGCCACACTTGGAGTACTGTGCCCAGTTCTGGTTGCCTCAGTATAGGAAGGATGTGGAAGCATTGGAAAGGGTACAGAGGAGATTTACCAGGATGCTGCCTGGTTTAGAGAGTATGGATTATGATCAGAGATTAAGGGAGCTAGGGCTTCTCTCTTTGGAGAGAAGAAGGATGAGAGGAGACATGATAGAGGTGTACAAGATATTAAGAGGAATAGACAGAGTGGACAGCCAGCGCCTCCTCCCCAGGGCACCACTGCTCAGTACAAGAGGACATGGCTTTAAGGTAAGGGGAGGGAAGTTCAAGGGGGATATTAGAGGAATGTTTTTCACTCAGAGAGTGGTTGGTGCGTGGAATGCACTGCTTGACTCCATGGTGGAGGCAGATACACTAGTGAAGTTTTAGAGACGACTAGACAGGTATATGGAGGAATTTAAGATGGAGTGTTATATGGGAGGCAGGGTTTGAGGGTCAACACAACATTGTGGGCCGCAGGACCTGTAATGTGCTGTACTATTCCATGTTTAACAAGCTTAGAGCCCATGAATTATAGGAAAGATACTACTAGCGTAGATAGAAGATTGGCTGATTGATAGGGGGCAAAGAATTGGAATAAAGGGGACCTGTTCTGGTTGGTTTCTGGTGATGAGTGGTGTTCCTTAAGGGTTGGTATTGGGACTGCTTCTTTTCACATTATACAGTATGTCAATGATTTAGATGATGCAATTGATTACTTTGTGCCTAGGTTTGCAGATGATACAAAAATAGGTGAAGGGGCAGGTGGTGTTGAGAAAGCAGGGAGTCTGCAGAAGGACTTGGACAGATTGGAAGAATGGGAAAAGAAGTGACAGATGGAGTATAGAATGGGGAGATGTATGGTCATGCACTTTGTTGGAAGGAATAAAGGCATAGACTATTTTCTAAATGGAGACAGAATTCAAAAATCAGAAGTGTGAAGGGGTTTGGGAGTCCTCGTGCAGGATTCCCTAAAGGTTAACTTGCAGGTTCAGTCAAGTGATAAGGAAGGCAAATGCAATCTTAGCATTCATTTCAAGAAGACTAGAGAATAAAAAGGGGCAAGAATGTGATGCCGAGTTTTTATAAGGCATTGGTCAGATTGCACTTGGAGTATTGTGAGCAGATCTGGGGCCCTTATCTAAGAAAAGATGTGCTGGCATCGAAATGGTCCAGAGGAGCTCTTGAGAATGATTCCAGACATTAAATGGTTAATGTATGAAGATCATTTTATGACTCTGGGTCTGTAATCACTGGAGTTTAGAAGAATGAGAGTGGATCTCTTTGTAATCTATTGAATATTGAGAGAGTGAATGTGAAGAGGATATTTCCTAAGTGAGTAAGTCTAGGACCAGAGGGCACAGCCTCAGAATAGAGGTACATACATTGGAAGCAGAGATGAGAAGTAATTCCTTTAGCCAGAGGGTAGTAAATCTGTTACCATGGATAGCTGTGGAGGCAAACCCATTGAGTATACTTAAAGAGATTGATAGATTCTTGGCG
The DNA here is from genome assembly GCF_030144855.1 of Hypanus sabinus. Classification (NCBI taxonomy): domain Eukaryota; kingdom Metazoa; phylum Chordata; class Chondrichthyes; order Myliobatiformes; family Dasyatidae; genus Hypanus; species Hypanus sabinus. The sequence continues at coordinate 34,585,057 of NC_082709.1, forward strand.
AATCAAGGTGTCAAAGATTATTGAGAAAAGGCAGGGGAATGGATTGAAAGGGATAATAAAGCAGCCACGATGTAATGGTCAAGCAGACTTGTTGGGCCGAATGTCCTATTTTTGCTGCTATGTCAGTCTAAATATGGTAACCAGGTAATGCTTATTTGTCTTTGTAGGGAAATAAAGGTCCTGATTATTTGAATAAGGGTTATCTGGTTGGTTAACTCTTATCCACAAATTTGAATGGAATGTTGGCTAACCATTTTTGCTGCTTTTTTTCTTTGTTTTCCTTCCCCTTTATCACTTTCTCTGTCACTACTATCCTTTTCTATCGCTTTGTTCTCTTAGCGGTAAATAAAATGATCCTAAAACAACAAGTTTTATATCTCATTCTTAACTTCTGAAAGAACCTTGGATCAAAGCATCAGAATCCAATGATTTAGCATGGTCAGCAGGATGGTCACAAAAATTTAAGGACTCCAAAACATTCTGGACGAAGTAGAAACTTTTGCACAAACTTAAAAGGAGGTAAGATCATCCTCCATAAATATTCAAGTCATCCAAGAAAACTACCTAGTTCATGCTTTAATACACTATCTAGTGGATGTTTAAGAATGAGGAAACTACTATACATTGCTATTATTGATCTGTAAAAAAGAGATCAGCACTAAAATTAATATTGTCCTTGAATTAAATTCTTATAAGCTGGTGGAGTACTAAAAAGTATTCGTTGTAATCTAATGCTTAAACAAAATGTCCAGATTGCAATCCAGTGAGGAAAAAAGATTGGTATTTGCAAAACTAAATTATCAATTGTGTGCCTACAGAATTTCATATGTACTGTTAAAAGAAAATGATTGCAATTCAGTAACATTTCAGTTACAATCAGATAAGGTTTTGACTGCAGTCCTATAAATATTTCAAAGGTTCATTTATCAAGGTATACAATTCTGGAGTTCTTCAAATGTTCATTTATTATTAAAGTATACAACTCTGAAATTCTTCTCCAAATAGCCATGAAACCAAGAAAAAAAAAGGTCAACACGATCATCAACCCCCAGATCCCCCCACACAAAAAAATGAACAAAAATAGAACAGGCACATCAATCACCAAATCCCCTCCCCTGCACTCAATTGTAAAAGATTGGGTGAAAAACACAGAAATTAAAAGCTATAAGACTAAATAATAGTCTATACTCCAAGTCCATTTCTAGAATGCAGAAAACTTGGGTAGCATCATCCGGGCACAGCATCTTCCCTCTCCAGCAGCAGGGTGATCTCACTAGTGATCAAGAGGCAGGCTTTCCTCTCTGGTATCAGTAATCCCACCAGTGATCAAAAGGCAGTCTCCCCTTTCGATAGCAGAGTGATCTGATCAGTGATCAAAAGGCAGGCAGCTGGCTCTCACCTTCTGCATTCACCTCGGTATTTCAATTTCCCTCATCACTTTAGTCGGTGAACAATGGAGGCTTTAATCAATGAAATGGAGTTGAACATTGGCTTGCACCACATCCCACAGCCTTCTCGCCATGAGCTTCACACACACTGCCTCTGACTTCCTGAATCCTCTCAAGACTGCAGAGCACTTTAACACCTAAATGATCTCCAAACTTCAAATCAAAGGCTCCAACAGTTCCAGGATCACTTTCCAGGTGGAAAACAAATGTAAAAGACATAAAATAAGTGGAGAAAATAGGATTTCAATGTAATCCTACAAAATTTTGGTTGCAATCCAATAACATTTTGGATCTCAATTGAAATGATAAATAGTACTTACAAATGAACTGTTACAGGAGATTGAATTAAGACAATGCCAAAGTTGTGAAACCTACTACAGAATTTCCAGTTATGTGTGAACAGATGACTGAGAGTTGGAGCTCTTTCCTGAATAAAAAATCTCAGTTTGATAAGATAAATGAAAAATCCAGATGAAAAATACTATCCGTGTTAAGTTTATTGAGAAGGATTGTGTTAAGATCCAGAGAATGCCTGAGGAAAAGGAAAGGACTGGATACGAGTACGTGGTCAGGTTGATCGAATGTGTGAGTGAGTGAAAAAGTTAACAATGCAAGTGAAGAGGTTAATCAAACAATTGTGAAGAAAAAGTGAAACTTGTGATAAACTATAAAGGGAGTATGATAGAGACAGCAAATGTCTGTATTAACTGAATGAGCGAGAAAACAACATGATGTGTAATCAATTGAAGTGCATTGTCAGGAGCTTCAAAACAGTCTGAAGCAGTATAAGAAAGCTCCGCAGGGACTTCAAAGGAGCAGTCCTGCCAGTGATGCTTCTTCTTGGTAAACACTCCCTTCATTGAACGGTTCTCCGAGACAGAAACTCCAAGCCTTTACAGCATGGACATGACACCCAGCGGCACCACAGGATCTCCTGTGGCGTTCATTCTCCCTGTGGCTATAAGACTCTGCAATTCCTCTTCCTTAAGTATATACGTATATGGTTTCATTACACATCTATATTTTGCACTATTACTTTATAATGTATTTTTGTACCTCGATGTTTGTATTTTGTGTTTTAAGGTATATATTTCAGACTGAACAACCTGGCAACAATAATTTCCTTTGGGATATAGTTTTATCTTGTTTATCGTGGCCTCTAGTGCTTCTCAAATGCAGAAAGATAGTGATGAAAGAACAGGATTGGCAGTTATGTCATGGCTTGGTCCAATAAAGACCAAGGGAGCGAAGACGTGCAGGATTGAAGATGGGACTTATGACAGTCGATTACTGGGTCAGTACTAACTTAATGTATTGACAAGCTAACCCCTCTATTAGCAAATCCATCAACTATTTTCAATGCCTTTAAGCCATCACACAAGTGGTTTACAGTTATTGATGTGGCCAGTGGATTTTTGGTCTGTACCCCTGGCATAAGCATGTCAACTGTGGTTGGCTTTTGCAGTTGAAGGTCAACAATGCCAGTGGGTGAGGCTACCGCAAGGGCTCCACAACAGATCCGCTGTCTATCACATGGCTTTGAGACAACATTTGAGGGACTTGCCAGCCATTTGTTCAACTATCCCAGAATTAGTGGATGATGTCCAGATTGTATCCAATACTGCAGACCAGCATGAAGATGTGCTTTATTTGCTCGATCATCTATCCTCCAAGCATCACGAAACAAATCTAGACAGAACAGTTGCAACAAGAAGCATTAATTTACTTGGGACAGGAAGTTTCCCAGTGTAAGTGGGAATTCAGTGAGGATTGTGCAAAGGCTGTTAAGCCAGCAAAGATGGCTACAACAGTTCAGCAACTCTGATCATTTCCAGGTTTGTATAACTACAAAAGGGAATAAGTTGATTCATAGGCTGAAATTATCCAACCGCTCAACAATCTACTGAAGGGCAGGAGCCACTCAGGCAATCCTGTGACTCATGAAGAACATCTGAAAGCATTTCAAACTTCAAGGTGACTTTGTGTACTGCCCCTGCAGTAGGAATCCTTGATCCAGGTAGACCAATTATGTCAATGAGAAATATGTGACGGCAATCTTAAGCCAAGAACATGGAGACCATCAGAATCTTGTTGGATATCACTGTTCCAAGATCTGATTCTGTACACTAATGGCTCCTCAACAATGGAGGAAGAATTTGAATGGATGGATGGGCCAGATTCTGAAACTGAAGTTCTAGCATCAGGTAGCATGACTCCTGGTACCTCTGTGCAACAAGCAGAATTAAAAGCTGTGATTGAAGCCTTTAAGGTGACAGAAGGACGATCAGTTAACATCTACACTGATTCTCGATATACTTTTCGGAGTTGTTCACAATTTTCCAAATTTTTGGAGACAAATAGGATTTCTTACTGCAGTAGGATCCACAATCAAGATTGACTGACTAATACAAGAACTTATAAATGTCATACAATTGCCTTTAAGAGTTGCTGTATTAAAATGTGAACACAACACCAAAATGACAACAACAGAAATTGTAATTTTGGAGTGGCTTTTACATGTTATGGATTCAAGCAACAATAAATATATGAGTTAGGCAGGGGTTTTTATAACAAACAACACATTTATTAAACACTGAAAACAACCCCCCCCCAAAAGTAAACAAATCACCAACGTAACCGGAAATCAGCTGCTGTGCAGCAGCTTAAACAGTTCTTCAAAGTAGTATTGCAAAAGTTCAAAATGTTCAGAGTCCATTTAAGGGAGAGACTTTTTTAAGATGATTTAAATTCTCTTTCACGTCATGTTGCTTCGGTTCCCAAGATCAAACTTTTCCCACGAAGAATTTATGAAACGAAACAGCTTAAAGGCACTGACCTTTCCTTTACAGAACTGTTCCCAATCCTTTCTGCTATTTCACAGGGATTAACACGACAACAGTCAACAAATTCCTTCTGAATAAGGATCAAACAAGGTCGAACCTGTTTCACCGTCGAAATTGATTTTCCTCTATCTTTTATCTCCCAAACGCCGATCTTCACTCTCCACTGCTTCTCAACTAGCAGTGTTATAAAGAAACTGCTGGCAATGACCTTTTAAACTTTAGGCATTAGATAAAACTTCATCTTTCAACTAAACTGTGTCATAACATTAAATCACGCAGTGGCAAGAAGTCAACATGGCAAATCCAGCCACGAACTGCCCCTCCTCACAGGGAGGGGACCTCCTTTTATACCCTGTTAAAAAAAAACCTGTCACATGACCTCTACTGGTGGGAAAATGACATCACTCCACCATCACAAGACCATTACCTCAAGTCCAGTATAGCTTCAACCCCAGTCACGTGACAAGGGTATCACTGTCACGTGTCACGGGTACATAACATACATTTGATGTACTACAATGGACCAGTGAGTCTCAGATCAATGGCATGGAAGTTACTGAAGAGTAATCTTAGGGATAGGATTTATGAGCATGTTGAAAACCATGGCTGAATTAGGAAGAACCAGCCTGTCTTGGTGTGGGGCAAGTCACGTCTTACTAACTTGATGGAGATTATTTATGAGGTGTCAAGGGTGATTGATGAAGGTAGAGCTATGGATGTGTTTACAAGGATTTCAGTAAGGCTCTTGACAAGTTCCATCATGAGAGGTTCACCCAGACTAAGATGCATGGGATCCATGGTGAATTGGCCATTTGGATTCAGAGGTGGCTAACCCATAGAAGACAGTTGTTGAAGGGATTTATTAGGTGAGTGGGGTAGGACGATTGCAGAAGATATGAAGATTGGTGGTGTTGTGGATAGTATAGAAGACTGGCAAAAAATACAATGGGATATAGATCAATTGGAGATATGGGCAGAGAAATGGCAGATAGAGTTTAATCCTGCCAAATGTGATGTGTTGCACCTTGGTAGGTCAAATGCAAAGAAACAGTACACTGCTAAGGGCAAGATCCTGAACAGTGTTGATGAACAGAGGGATCTTGGGGTCCAAGTTCATAGATCCTTAAAGGTGACTATACAGGTTAATACAACACACACTAAATGCTGGTAGAACACAGCAGGCCAGGCAGCATCTATAGGGAGAAGCGCTGTTGACGTTTCGGGCCGAGACCCTTCGACAGCACTTCTCCCTATAGATGCTGCCTGGCCTGCTGTGTTCCACCAGCATTTTGTGTGTGTTGTTTGAATTTCCAGCATCTGCAGATTTCCTCGTGTATACAGGTTGATAGGGTCGTTTAAAAAAGCAAACAGCATGTTGTCTCTATCCATCGAGCCATTGAGTTTAAAGGGCAGGAAGTTAGGTTGCAGCTTTATAAAACTCTAGTTAGGCTGCATCTGGGGTATTGCATACAGTCACCCCATAATAGGAAGGATGTCAAGAATCTGGAGAGAGTGCAGAAGAGGTCTACCAGAATGTTGCCTGGATTGGAGGATGTGTGCTATAACAAGAGGTTGGACAAACTTGGATTGTTTATTTTGGAGTGGCAGAGGCGGAAGAGAGATATGATAGGGTTTTATCAGAATATGAGAGGCATAGAGTAGACAGTCAACATCTTCCTCCAAGCATTGAAATGTCTAATTCTAGAGGGTATGAATTTAAAGTGTGGGGGGGGGTAATTTCATAGGAAATTTGAGGGTAAGTTTTATACTCAGAGCTGTGGATGCCTGGAATGCACTGCCTGAGGTGGTGGTAGAGGTAGAAACAGTAAAGACTTTTAAAAGGTATTTAGACAGACCGGTAATGTGAGGAAAACTGAAGGATATGGTCATTGTATAGGCAAAATTGAATAGTTAGCTATTTGATTACCAATTTAATTGGTTCAGTAAAGCATTGTGGACCAGAGGGCCTGTTTGCTGTACTGTGCCATTCCTCGTTCTATTTCCTATGAAAGCCATTGAGATGCATTTGCAGATGATATTGTGAAAGAAAGAAATATAAAAAAGAAAAAAAAGAAAAGAGAAAGAAATATAAGAAATAAAAGAAGTTAAAAAGGTCAAAGAGTTAAAAGAGATACCGAGAACATACGCAGTGAACTTGACAACTGAAATGATGGAAACCTAGATGGACTCTGTACCACAGGTAAATATACAAGATACCTGAGCGATGCAAGCTCAACGCTCTAAGCAGGAAAACAGATTCTGGATAGTGAATGGTGGGAGGTGAAATAGTGATGAAGCATGGACTTGTGGCACTAGTCATAGACTAGTAGTTCCAACAATGTTGCTTCCTTATTTGTCACAGCAGATACATTCCCTCTGAAATAACAAGCAGTGATCTATAAAGAACATAAGATATAGGATCAGAGGTAGGCCCATCGAGTCTTTCTGCCATTCAATCATGGGCTGATTCAATTCTTCCAGTCATCCCCTCTCCCCTGCCTTCTCGCTATACCCTTTGATGCCCTGGCTAATCAAAAACCTATCTACCTCTGCCTTAAATACACTCAATGACTTGGCCTCCACAGCCTCTTGTGGCAACAAATTCCACATTGCCACCCTCTGACTAAAGTAATTTCTCTGCATCTCTGTTCTAAATGGACGTCCTTCAATCCTGAAGTCGTGCCCTCTTGTTTGAGACTCCCCTACCATGGGAAATAACTTTGCCATATGTAATTTGTTCAGGCCTTTTAACATTCGGAATGTTTCTATGAGATCTCCCCTCATTCTCCTGAACTCCAGGGAATACAGCCCAATAACTGCCGGATGTTCCTTGTACGGTAACCCTTTCATTCCTGGAATCATTCTTGTGAATCTTCTCTGAACCCCCTCCAATGTCAGTATATCCTTTTTAAAATAAGGAGCTCAAAACTGCACACAGTATTCTAAGTGTGGTCTCACGAGTGCCTTTAGCCTCAACATCACATCCTCTAGAAATGAATGCCAACATTTGCAATTTCCTTCTTCACAACCAACTCCACCTGGAGGTTAACCTTTAGGGTACCCTGCACAAGGACTCCCAAATCCCTTTGCATCTCTGCATTTTGAATTCTCTCCCCATCTAAATAATAGTCTGCCCATTTATTTCTTCCACCAAAGTGCATGACCATACACTTTCCAACATCGTATTTCATTTATAACCATATAACCATATAACAATCACAGCACGGAGACAGGCCATCTTGGCCCTCCTAGTCCGTGCCGAACTCTTAATCTCATCTAGTCCCACCTACCCGCACTCAGCCCATAACCCTCCACTCCTTTCCTGTCCATATACCTATCCAATTTTACCTTAAATGACACAACTGAACTGCCCTCTACTACTTCTACAGGAAGCTCATTCCACACAGCTATCACTCTCTGAGTAAAGAAATACCCCCTCGTGTTTCCCTTAAACTTCTGCCCCCTAACTCTCAAATCATGTCCTCTCGTTTTAATCTCCCCTACTCTCAATGGAAACAGCCTATTCACGTCAACTCTATCTATCCCTCTCAAAATTTTAAATACCTCAATCAAATCCCCCCTCAACCTTCTACGCTCCAATGAATAGAGACCTAACTTGTTCAACCTTTTTCTGTAACTTAAGTGCTGAAACCCAGGTAACATCCTAGTAAATCGTCTCTGCACTCTCTCTAATTTATTGATATCTTTCCTAGAATTCGGTGACCAGAACTGTACACAATATTCCAAATTTGGCCTTACCAACGCCTTGTACAATTTTAACATTACATCCCAACTTCTGTACTCAATGCTTTGATTTATAAAGGCCAGCGTTCCAAAAGCCTTCTTCACTACCCTATCTACATGAGATTCCACCTTCAGGGAACTATGCACTGTTATTCCTAGATCTCTCTGTTCCTCTGCATTCCTCAATGCCCTACCATTTACCCTGTATGTTCTATTTGGATTATTCCTGCCAAAATGTAGAATCTCACACTTCTCAGCATTAAACCCCATCTGCCAACATTCAGCCCATTCTTCTAACCGGCATAAATCTCCCTGCAAGCTTTGAAAACCCACCTCATTATCCACAACACCTCCTACCTTAGTATCATCGGCATACTTACTAATCCAATTTACCACCTCATCATCCAGATCATTTATGTATATTACAAACAATATTGGGCCCAAAACAGATCCCTGAGGCACCCCGCTAGTCACCGGCCTCTATCCCGATAAACAATTATCCACCACTACTCTCTGGCATCTCCCATCTAGCCACTGTTGAATCCATTTTATTACTCCAGCATTAATACCTAACGACTGAACCTTCTTAACTAACCTTCCATGTGGAACTTTGTCAAAGGCTTTGCTGAAGTCCATATAGACTACATCCACTGCCTTACCCTCGTCAACATTCCTCGTAACTTCTTCAAAAAATTCAATAAGGTTTGTCAAACATGACCTTCCATGCACAAATCCATGCTGGCTACTCCTAATCAGATCCTGTCTATCCAGATAATTATTAATACTATCTCTAAGAATACTTTCCATTAATTTACCCACCACTGATGTCAAACTGACAGGTCTATAATTGCTAGGCTTACTTCTAGAACCCTTTTTAAACAATGGAACCACATGAGCAATACGCCAGTCCTCCGGCACAATCCCCGTTTCTAATGACATCTTAAAGATCTCTGTCAGAGCTCCTGCTATTTCTACACAGACTTCCCTCAAGGTCCTGGGGAATATCCTGTCAGGACCCAGAGATTTATCCACTTTTAAATTTCTTAAAAGCGCCAGTACTTCCACCTCTTTAATTGCCATAGGTTCCATGACTTCCTTATTTGTTTCCCACACCTTCCACAATTCAATATCCTTCTCCTTAGTGAATACCGAAGAGAAGAAATCATTCAAAATCTCTCCCATCTCCCTCGGCTCCACACATAGCTGACCACTCTGATTCTCTAAGGGGCCAATTTTATCCCTCACTATCCTCTTGCTTTTAATATAACTGTAGAAACCTTTTGGATTTACTTTCACCTTACTTGCCAAACCAACCTCGTATAATCGTTTAGCTTTTCTAATCTCTTTCTTAAGATTCCTTTTACATTCTTTATATTCCTCGAGCAATTCCTTTACTCCATGCTGCCTATATCTATTGTAGACATCCCTCTTTTTCCGAACCAAATTTCTAATATCCCTTGAAAACCATGGTGCTTTCAAACCTTTAACCTTTCCTTTCAACCTAACAGGAACATAAAGATTCTGTACTCTCATAATTTCACCCTTAAATGACCTCCATTTCTCTATTACATCCTTCCCATAAAACAACTTGACCCAATCCACTCTCTCTAAATCCCTTCGCATCTCCTCAAAGTTAGCCTTTCTCCAATCAAAAATCTCAACTCTAGGTTCTGTCCTGTCCTTCTCCATAATTATATTGAAGCTAATGCTATTGTGATCACTTCTATGTCCATTCCCCTAAACTAAGTCTCTCTGCAGGCTCTCTGTTTCCTCAACACTACCTGCACCTCCACCTATCTTTGTATCATCGGCAAATTTAGCCACAAATCCATTAATCCCATAGTCCAAATCATTGACATACATTGTAAAATGCAGCGGTCCCAACATCGACCCCTGTAGAACACCTCTGGTAAGCATCAGCCAGCCAGAATACAATCCCTTTATTCCCACACTGTTTTCTGCTGATCAGCCAATGCTCCACCCATGCTGGTAACTCCCCTGTAATTCCATGCGCTCTTATCTTGCTAAGCAGCCTCATGTGTGGCACCTTGTCAAAGGCCTTCTGAAAATCCAAGTACACTACATCTACTACATCTCCTTTGTCTACCCTACTTGTAATTTCCACAAAGAATCACAGTAGGTTTGTCAGGCAGGATTTTCTTTTCAGGAAACCATGCTGGTTTTGGCCTATCTTGTCACGTGCCTCCAGGTACTCCGTAAACTCATCCCTAACAATAGATTCCGACAACTTCCCAACCACTAATGTCAAGCTAACAGGTCTATAATTTCCTTTCTGCTGTCTCCCACCCTTCTTAAATAGCAGATTAATATTTGCAATTTTCCAGTCATCTGGTACAATGCCAGAATCCATTGATTCTTGAAAGATTATTGTCAATGCCTCTGCAATTTCTCCAGCTACTTCCTTCAGAACCCAAGGGTGCATTCCATCAGGTCCAGAAGATTTATCCACGCTCAGACCATTAAGATTCCTGAGCACCTTCTCAGTCGTAATTTTTACTACACATACTTCACTTCCCTGATATTCTTGAATGTCCAATATACTGCAGATGTCTTCCACTGTGAAGACTGATGCAAAGTAAGCATTCAGTTCCTCTGCCATCTCTGTATCCTCATTACAATATCTCCAGCATCATTTCCTATTGGTCCTGTATCTACACTCAACTCTCTTTTACCTTTTATATGCTTAAAAAAGCTTAACACAAGCTTAACACAGTCTTAACACAAGCTCTTGAGGAACATCACTTGTCACCAGAGCCAACCAGAATATGCCCCTTCTTCATTTTCACACTTTATCTTTCCTGTAATGCCCTGGGCTCTTATCTTGTTTAGCAGCCTCATTTGTGGCACCTTCTCAAAGGCATTTTGAAAATCCAAGTAGACAGCATCTACCAATTCTCCTTTGTCTATCCTGCTTATTATTTCTTCAAAGAATTCCAACAGACTTGTCAAGCAAATTTTTCCTTTCAGGAAAACCTGCTTATGTTGGCTTGTTCTATCATGTACCTCCAAATACTCCAGAACCACATTGTTAACCATTGACTCCAATATCTTCCCAACCACTGAAGTCAGACTAACTGGCATACAATTTCATTTTTCTGTCTTCCTCCCTTCTTGAAGAGTGAAGTGACATTTTTAACTTCGCAGTCCTACTCAACCATGGCAGAATCTATTGGTTCTTGAAAGATCATTACCAATTCCTCCACAATCTCTTCAGCTACCTCTTTTAGAACCCTTGGGTGTGGTCTATTAGGACCAGATGACCTATCTACCTTCAGACCTTTCAGTTTCCCAAGCACTATCTCCTTAATAATAGGAACTGCACCCACTTCTGGCCCCTGACATTCTCGAAAATCCTGCATACTATTAGTGTCTTCCACAGTGAAGACTGATGCAAAATATATATTCAGTTGTCACCATTTCCTTGTCTCCTATTACTATCTCTCCAGCATTATTTTCCAGAATTCAATAGCTACTTTTGCCTCTCATTTATAGATCTGAAAACTTTTGGCATCATTTTTGATATTACTGGCTAGCTTACATTCATATTTCACCTTTTCCTCCCTTATGATTTTTTTTTGGTTGCCTTCTGTTTAACAATTTCCCAATCCTCTTAACTTCCCACTAATTTTTGCTCTATTTTATGCCCTCTCATTTACTTTTATGCTGGCTTTAACTTCTCTTGTCAGCCACCTTTAAGTCATCCTACCTTTCGAATAATTCTTTGGGATGTATCTATCTTAAACCTTTTGAATTGCTCCAAAAATCTCCAGCCATTGCTGCTATCCCATCATCCTCTTCCACTCCCTTCGGCCAGCTCTTCTTTCATGCCTCTAAAGTTCCCTTTTTTCTACTCTAATACTGATACATCTGACTTTAGCTACTCCTGTTAAAATTGCAGGATGAATTCTTTCCTTTTCTTCTTTTCTTTTTCAATCTTTTTATTGAGTTTCATATAAATATAAAAAAATAACATAATAATGAATAGGTTATGAATACAATAGACTTGAAATTACATTGATAATAGGATAATAATATCCTATTAAACATCAACAAAAAAAAGTACATTAATCAATCAAGTCTATATAATTATATATGAAAAAACTAACATGGGCAATAATAACAGTTTATAAGTATATGATAGTGTCAAAGTACTCCGGAACTCCATACCTGAACAAGAATAAGCAGAGAGAAGGTCTGGGAAAGGCCAAATTAATTCATATGAAAATGTCGAATGAACGGTCCCCAAGTTTCTTCAAATTTAATTGATGAGTCAAAAATAGTGCTTCTAATTTTTTCCAAACTCAGATAAGAAATAGTTTGAAAAAGCCACTGAGACGTGGTAGGAGGATTCTTTCCTTTTATGATCACTGTTTCCTATGAGTTCCTTCACCTTAAGCTCCCTAGTCAATTCTGGTTCATTTCACACCCCCAAATCCAAAATTGCTGATCACTGAGTGGGATATCAAGCACAAGATGCTCCCAAAAGCCATCTTAGAGGCATTCCACAAATTCTCTCTCTTGGGATCCAGCATCAACTTCACTTTCCCAATCATTTTGCAGATTGAAGGCATGCTTTTTCTATCTCTCACTGTAACTTGAGATCCCATCCTGGATACTGTTTGGAGGCTCTAACCAGCCAGAAGACTTAAAACAGAGTTGACAGCCACTGGACATTAGAATCAGAATCAGCTTTAATATCGTCGGCATATGTCATAAAATCGTTAACTTTGTGGTATTAGTACAATGGTAAATAGATATTGAAAAAATACTGAGATACATTAAGTATTTATGTCTATTAAACTGTTAAGTTCAAATAAGTAGTGCAAAAAAAAACAGGAAAAAAAGTAGTGAGGTAGTGTTCATGGGATCAACGTCCACTTAGAAACTGGAAGGAAGAGGAGAAGAAGCTGTTTCTAAATTGCCGAGTGTGTGCCTTCAGGTTCTTGTACCTCCTTCCTAATGGTAAAAATGAGAAGAGGGCATGTGCTGGGTGGTGGGGATTCTTAATGATGGACGCTGCCTTCCTAAGGCACCGCTCCTTGAAGATGCCTTGGATACTCTGGAGGCTAGTACCCATGATGAAGCTGACTAATTTTACAAGTATATGCAACTTACTTTGATCTTGTGTAGTAGCCACCCCAACCCCCCAATATCAGCCAGTGATGCAGCCAGTCAGAATGCTCTCCATGGTACATTTGGAGAAGTTTTTGTGTGTCTTATTTAACCAACCAAATCTCTTCAAACTCCTAATGAAATACAGCCGCTGTCTTCTTTATAGCTGCATCAATGCATTACATCCAGGTAAAGTGCTTAGAAATAATGACACCCAGGCACTTGAAAGTGCTCGAGCTCTCCATTTCTCATCTCTCAATGAGGATTGGTTTGTGTTCCCTTGTCTTACCCTTTCTGAAGTCCACAGTCAATTTTGGTCTTGCTGACATTGAGTGCAATGTTGTTGCTACAACACCACTCAACTACTTGCTATATCTCGCTCCTGTAAACCCTCTCGTCACCATCTGAGATTTTTCCAACAATAGTTGTATCATCAGCAAACTTATGGATGACATTTGAGCTATATCTAGCTACCCAGTTTTAGGTGTAGAGACAGTAGAGCAGTGTTGTCAGTGAGGTGGAGGTGTCATTTCCAATCCATACAGATTGTGGTCTTCTGGTTAGGAAGTCAAGGATCCAGTTGCAGAGGGAGTTGTGGAGGTGTAGGTTCTGTAGCTTTTTGGTTAGGGCTGTAGGAATGATTGTTAAATGCTGAGCTATAGTCAATAAACAGCATCCTGACATAGGTATTTGCATTATCTAGGTAAGCAAGGCCACAAGGAGAGCCATTGAGATCATGTTTGCTGTAGACCTGTTGTGGCAATAGCAAACTGCAGTGAGTCCATGTCCTTACTGAGACCAGTGTTGATTCTAGCCATGACCAACCTCTAAAAGTATCACATCACCATAGATGTGAGTGCTACTGGATGATGGTCGTTAAGACAGCTCACACTGCCCTTCCTGGGTACTGGTATAATTGTTGCCCTTTTGAAGCAGGTGGGACCTTCTCACTGTAGCAATAAGAGATTGAAATGTCTTTGAATAATCCTTCCAGTTGGAGTGGTTTCAGAGCCTTACCAGGTACTCCACTGGGCCTGCTGCCTTGTGAGGGTTCACCCTCTTGAAAGCCAGCCTGACGCGGCCTCTGAGATAAAGATCACAGTGTCACTGGGTGCTGCAGGGATCCTCATAGCTGGAGTTTTATTCTCCCTTTCAAAGTGAGCATAAAAGCCGTTGAGCTAGTGGTGAAGCATCGCTGCCAGTCATGATGGTGGGTTCTGCTTTGTAGGAAGTAATGGCTTGCAAAACCGGCCAGAGTTGATGTTCATCCAATGTCACCTCTAATCTCTTCAGGAATTTTCTTGGCTCTTGAAATAGCTTCATGCAGGTAAAATAGCCAGCATTTAAATGTGAGGTATTTCAGCTCTGGTGGGCACATTAGGACAGTACCGACACATCAGTACACCATGCGGAGTTGTTCATGAGGTATATATCTCCATCTCTGCTTTTGAGAGACTCCACTGATCTATCTATTATGAACCTGACTATTCAAATCACTGCATCCGGCATGGGAGGGGCTAACCAAGTTTCCATGAAATGAAGGACGCAAGCGGTCCTAATGAACCTCTGATTCAGCACCCCAGCTCTGAGATTGTCAATTTTATTTACCAGAGACTGTATGTTTGCCAGCAAGTTAGTTGGTATTGAGAGCCAAAAACCTCATTTTTTTTAAACATGCCATCAGACCGGCACATTGACCCTGTTTCTGCCGACAGCTTCTTTAAGGGTCAGTGTGCCAGCCACAGTTCAGTATATTTCCATCAGTTTTAAACAGCAATAGATTGATCAATTGCATTAAAATGTCGTCACTGACTGTATACATCTTAAATACTGTTATGGTTCTCAGCCGTCGCAGGCTAAAATGGGGATATTTGATGATTTCCATTGCTTTCAATGAGAGCTGCATTTTTTTGTTGACTGTGTTTGGCCCACCAGAGGTTTGACCAATATGAAGTTTATTCTATTACTATTCATTGTTATATGTTTTCCAATTTTCCCTACTCACAATGTGCCAAATGAGATGACTCCTAATGTATACTTGTGAGCATCACATGAATTTGCTGACACTATTAATGCCTCTAGCGGTTGGGTATGTTGATATATACCACGCATTTCAAAATATCCACCATTGCTAGGCATTCCCTCAGATCCAGAATAAACATGCACCCTCTTTCTTAAGCAAAGTTCATTATCACAATCCAGCAATGTTGATATTAACATAATACCCATTATTTATTATCCTCAAGGGAGACATAAATATATGATGATCATGCCCCCCACATATCATCATGAATGGGATCATTTATGTAAATATAATCAGCATGATGAAGGGAATCGTATCATAACTGACCCTGCTCATGTTTTACCCTGGGCTATCTCTATAATTGCATCTAATATTCATGACAAAGCTGATAAATTTTTTCATGTGTTCACTCTTAAAGCCACCTTTTCCTTGACATCAGAAGGTACCATTTCAGTAGGGCATTTTTTATGCAATTATACTTTATATTGTCCAAAATGGGCCAATGATTCTGGAATTTTTATTGACAATATCAGTCAAGATAATATTACAGTTCAGCAAGGTTCCTGTCAGGTATCAGGAAGCAGGCTAGATTCATGGAACAAGATGTAATGTATGTGTGGAAATAGGGCTTATACCTCTCTTCCATGTAATTGGTTAGGATCTTGTTATTTTGAGTGTGTCTTTCCTGCTGTACACAGACTTTACCTTTACCTCCTGAGTCTGAAAGTAAATGAGGCATTTCAGAAAGACTCATGTTGTATCAATTTGACACTCATTTTATGCTGTTGCAAGGAGTATAAGAGAGATGAAAAATATTGTTGCAGCTTTAGAAAGGATAAGCAATGTCACTGCTGATGCCTTAGAAAAAGTAACAACAGAAACGGTTGGCATGTGTGAAATGGTTCTTGAAAATCATATGGCATTAAGTCTTCTCTTAGCAAATAGTGGGCAATGTACAGTTATAGGCAAGGAACATTGTAATTATATAGCTGATGAGACTGAAGACATAACTGATTTGGCTGATCCTATTTGTAAAGAAGCAGCAAAAATATGTCAATCTGATGGGATTTCTTTGATTGGATTCATTTAAGCCTAGAAAGCTGGAGTTACTCATTATTATGAGTCATAATATTTGTCCTGATATGATTTATCATAATTTACACTTTTTACTTGTATAATTAGAGTGGTTCAAATCATGTAAGTGTGCCTACTAATGTACCTAACAATGACTTAATCCTATGAATATCTTTTGATATTTCCATAACTTGGGTAGTTTTTAATTGTTTTATACTTACCATAAATACCACAAGTTATTCTGCCTCTGAATTTTCAGGTGTAGTGATTCTAAATGTGTGATTTAGAATCAAAGGGGGCAATGTTAGGTCAGATATAATGGTTGCTTTCTTTGTATTTTTAACTTATGCTGGCTTGTGTATTTATATAATTGCCTATATGCTTGCAATTGTTCAGTGTGTTTACTATTGATTACGTTTTTTTTGGATTATTCTGGAAGTTTCTTGGGTACCACATCATTTGAATAGTGGCCACCTGATAGGTTAACTCCGATATACAAATTTGAATGGAATGTCTGTTATCTAAGGTATATGAACAGCAGAGCACATTGGCTAAGCATTGTTTTTTCTTTCTTATTTTTTTTTGTTCTCCCTCCCCATTGTCACTTTCTCTCACTGCTCTCCTTTTCTATCTCACCGTTCTTTTAGCACTTAATAAAACAATTGTGAAGCAACTAGTTTTATCTCGCATTCTTGACCTCCAAAAGAACTTCAGATCAAAAACATCAGAATCTAATAGCAAGATCATGATGTGGTCTCTACAATGGAAAAAGACAAAAGCAGTTTGTGTGATCTTCCACTCAGGGGTGATCTTCAGCTTGTCTGTCACTTGCGATTCTCCAGCCCTTTCCTGCACCAACCTCTCTGTCTTTGAAATCTTAGAATGTTCAAATGTAGCCCTTTGTAAACTTAAAAGAGCAGCATCTCAGCTTCTAATTGGCATGTTACAGGACTCAGAAAGCAACAATTTCTGGTAACCAACTTCTCTGATTTGCTTCAGAATTGGTCAGTCATCAGACCGCACCATTAACTCAGTCTCTCTATGCACAGATGCAGTCTGATCTGCTGAGCCTTTTCATTAATCTCTTTTAATTCAACTTTCCAGTAAGTTTGTGTGTCACAGTTTCTAATGTGGATAACTTCAACTTCACTGACCACAACTCCAAACTGATTCTATGACCTGCAGACTCACTTTCAAGGACTCTTTTATAACTCAGCATTATTTTTTTTTAATTTGCAGAGCATCTTTTGCATATTGTTTATTAGTCTTTATTTTCATAGTTCCTAATGTATTTCTTTGCCTTTCCTGTAAATGTCTGCAAGAAAATGAATCTCAAGGCAGTATATAGGTATTTTGATACTCTATTTACTTTGAACTTTGAACATCGGCTGCTTAAAGCACTCTCCATAGATGCTGAGAATTTCTTGAATTTCCTGTTTTTATTTATGTTTGTTTTTTTTTACTGTCTGAAAATATTAGTGGTTCCAGTTAGGTTTGAACAAATAAAGCTGAAACACAAGATGTCAGTTTGTACAGTTAGAAACTGTTTAGGAAGAAAAGTATTGCTTAGAATAGACAATGAAAGCAGCCTGTTGAAGAGCCTGATGCACAATTTATTTTTTAATCCCAGTTTTTGAAGAGAGAAATGAGATTCAGTTAAGTAAATAGAATTTGCTTTGTTGGTGACTGCATGATCGCTTGTGTTTTTGGAGTAAAAGCCGTTTAACAATTCACGTCTGGCTTTGTGCCATTGTGATTTTCAGTTTGCCTTTGAAAAGACTGGAAAAGAACCCATGAATAGCTGATATTGACTCTGGAACTCAGGCATGTGCATCCACGATTCAGATGTAAAGAATGCTGTTTGTATCCCATTTTTATAATGGTAACATTATTCAAAATAATTTTATTATGTGGTAATTAGCATAATAGGAAATTTAGCACCTTATAATAAACAAAGAGAATGATATTCCATCTGCACAAAATAATTATTTGAACCTATCAGCATTACCATAAACTGACTCATCTGACTAAATTGAGCTGACTGTAGATGAAGGTTCTAAAGGAAACTGAAAGTGTTTACTAATCCCCAGATAAATAAGACTGGCTGTTAATCCAGGACAAGTTGAGTGATGGAGGCTAGCACAGCTTTGCATATTGTGTTTTGTGGCAGTGTCTGATTGTGCTGGACTTACCCTGTAATATGCTGGGAAATCTTCTGTGCCAGCCAGATCTGCTCCCATTCACCAAAAAAATAGCCCTCAGTCCTGTGGAATTTGTACAGTACTGTGCAAAAGTCTTAGGCACATATATGTAGGCACCTTAGCTAGGGTGCCTAAAATTTTTTCACAATACTGTAGTAAATTTATGTATTCCACTGTATTGCTGTCACAGAAAAAATCCTGAGATATGTTAGTGATGATGAACCTCATTCTGATATGGGTTTCTGTTGTGGACTGAGAGTGGGAAAGGGGGCAGGGAGAAGGGAATTATGGTTTGGGGAAAGGGGGAGGGAGAAGGGAGGGAGCAAGAAGCAGCAGAGAGACATACTGTAATGATTAATAAACCAATTGTTCGGAATCAAATGATCTTGCCTGGTGTCTCAGGGCTAGGTTCATCTACACTCGCGCCACCCCCTGCCCCTGGCACTCTTTGTCTGCCACTTGACCCATCGCCCACCTGCGCTGCTCCACCTTTGCCATTCCCACATCCTTTGCTCCCACCAGATTTACAAACTTGCCCCCTGCTCCATGTTAAATACAGTACTGTGCAAAAATCTTAGCTATATACATGTGTCTAAGATTTCGGCACAGTACTGTACAGTCATAGAGTCATCGAGCACTACAGCACAGGAATTAACCCTATGGCCTATCAAGTCCATGCCAACCTATTGTTCTGCCTAGAGCTGTCAACCTGCACATGGACCATACCCATCCCATTTATGTACTTAACCAAACTTCTCTCAAATGTTGCAATCAAACCTGCATCCTCTACTTCTGCTGGTTTAACAATCTCACTACCTTCACAGTGAAGAAGTTCACCCTTAAATTCATTCCTTCAAATATTTCACCTTTCACCCTTCATCCATATGAAGACCAAATGCACTGAGCTAATTAAAGTCTGTTCAATCACACTTTTATTTTTGTTTTATTCCTGTTTTGTACTAATGTCTTATGGGTTTAAAATGTTTCTTGATTTTTAAGTTTATTTTTAAATTATCTTTATTTTTGTAAATACTTGAATCAATTGTGATAGTTTTGAAACAGCTCTGTAATCAGGAGCTGTCAGGGAAGTCTGAGTTGTGGCTTGAAGCTTCCTTGCTGCTGAGGGCCCATCACACCTCATTGGTTACCTCCAGAGTGTGGAGAGACAGCACTTTTTGTTCTGAGCATCCCACCTGTATCAGTGCCACTGGGGGGGACCATGGGCAGTACTCTGGTAACAACTCAGGATGGTCAGCTGTGTTTTGAATTTCAACTCTTCTCACAAAGCCTGAATTACTTGAACAGGTTTCTTGGGTTTTGGACAAATTCAACCTCTTGGAACCTCTACAGATTTAACATGGAATTTCTGGCAATTTGTGATTCCCACACTGTTCGTCATAACTTAGAAGGAGACTACTCGTTCCTAGTTTCTACCTGTAAATTCCATTCCCCTGCTTACTCCACAGTAGCCTATTCCCTCATGTGCTCACCTTGCCATCCAATCCGGTGTCAACTTACAGTGGTGAACAAACTTTCTAACCAGCATGTCTTTGGAATGAGAGAGAAAACCAGAGCACCCAGCAAAAACCAATGTGGTCATAGACAGAGCATGCCGACTCCACACAGACAGCGCCCGTGGCTAGGATTAAACCCCGGTCACTGAAGGTCTGAAGTAGCAGCACTAACTGCAACTATAAGGAGAACTTGGGAAAGTGAAAAATGTTTCTACCATTCTTTGCCCTTAGTGCTGCAGGTGCCTATCACACGGTTGGGCTGTTAAAACAGTGGAATTATATTGGTTATCTATTGTAACACCAAAAAAAATGCTGAGGGGACTTAGCAGGTCAGGCAGCATCCATGGAAATTAATAAATAGTCAATGTTTTTCGCTGAGACCCTTCTTCAAGACTGAAAAGGAAGGGGGAAGATGCCAGAATCAATTGTGATCTATTGTATTCACATTAAGTACAAAAAAATTCTGAGTCAAGAAATGGAGTTGCATTTACAGTGAATGCTATTATTGTACATATACCGCTTCCAGGAGTGACCAGGACTTGAGGGAATCTGTCTCAGCACTTTCAGTAATTGACAAATACACTGTTATAAAGCGTTTGCTTTTGCCCCATTCAACATTCTAGTTTAACTGCTGATAGCTGCTTGCTCTAGTTTTACTCGTCAGCACTTTCACAGAGATTCTTCCCCATTAGTGACACAATTTGGAAGGACTCTGGGATGAAGACTTAACGGTTGACCCTATAATTTGTGTGGCTAATTTTTCAGAGATGCTTTAATCAGCTAATATTATACCTGGATGAGTAAAAAAGCTTTGGATGACATGCAAATATCACATTTCATAGTTGAAAAAAATAACCAATTAAGTCACTTTTTGTGCTACTTTCAAATTCTAGACCCCATGCTGGAGCAACTTGGGGCTTCAAGAGGTCAGCGATGCCCACAAACATTTTTTGTGTCATTTATGCCTTTTGCAGCATTTTGACTCATTTGAAAACTGTCCAAACATCCTGCGAGCAGCAAAGGGACCACCGAGACAGCTGATTTCAAGACCTGCTCCCATCCTGGCACATCTAATGATGGCATTGGGCTGCCTACGTAGAAAGGTCATCATTCTGTGAGAGCGCATGATGATACATGATCGTAAAAACATTGTTACTGGTGCACTTGTGTTAGTAATTCTGCCAATGCCAATCTTTTTTCCTTGCTACTATGGGTACAGTCAGCACCTGATTGTTGACTGATGATTGCTGCCCCATGAAATATTAACTTAGAAGTCTCTCAGTCATTGTGCTACTTATTTGTGATATTTTATGCAATGCTCTTTTTTTTTGAAAACAGTAAGCTTTTGGCCTAAAGCAATAACTGACAAGTGCAGTACCTAATCATCAACAATGTGCTTAAGAAAAATGCAACAGGGTGCAAACTAACATCTCTCAGGAATCCTTTTGACTATCACTTGCACAATCCACCTACCACATCTCTCTACCTCCTTATGGTATTTGTCAGACCTGACAGGCAGACAGCTTCCTTTATCTCTGTAGGACAAGGGTTTCCTATTTAAATTAGGACTACTGTGTTTGCCTCTCGGTTGTGTATGAATGTTGACATGGCAAGCCCTTGTTCAGCACACTGTTACAGTTACGTCACAATCAATCATATATATAGGTCCATTGCAACCAATGACATGCTCTGTGCAAGGCCGTCAGATTACTTCCTCATCCATGACTGTGATTTGTGATGCCGTGCTCTGCTTTCTGCTTTGAAAGCTTTTCTTTTCTTCTTTCCTTGAAATGCTTATTCTGGTTACAATTCTGTCTGCCTTTATCATCTACAAAAGACCACTCGTGTGCCAGGTAAGAATTCAATAACACAAGAGATTCTGCAGATGCTGGAAATCCAAAGCAATACACGCAAAATGCTGGAGGAACTCAGCAAGCCAGGCTGCATCTATGGAAATGAAAAAACAGTCGATGTTTCAGGCTGAGACCCTTCTTCAGGACTGGAAAGGAAGGGGGAAGATGCCAGAATAAAAAGTTGATTAGAGGGGAAAGAGGATAGTTACAAGGTGATAGGCATAGCCAGTTTGGTAGGAAAAGTAAATATGGATATATAGAAACTTTATTGATCCCAAAGGATATTACAGTGTCACAGTAGCATTACAAGGGCAAGGTATGCAGATATACAAATATTAGACGAGAAGTAAGAAAGAATAAAAAATCAGTTGCCTCAAACAGTCTAACAGTGCGGGTGTCATCACTGCCCCAGCTATAGGTTGACTCATTATGGAGCCTAATGAGCAAGGGTAAGAATGACCTCATATAGTGCTCTTTGTAGCAGCGCAGTGTCTTTGTCTATTACTAAAAGTGCTCCCCTTTTCAGCCAAGGTGAGAAATGAAGAGGGTGAGAAATATTGTCCAGAATTGTCAGCATTTTCCGTAGGGTCCTTTGTTCCGCCACAGCCTCCAGTGTGTCCACTTTGACTCCTATCACAGAGCCAGCCTTTCTAATCAGTTTATTGAGCCTGTTGGCATCACCCGTGTTGATGTTATTGCCCCAGCACAACACCACATAGAAGATTTTACTGGGGACAACAGACTGGTAGAACATGTGATGGAGAGGCTGCATACTCCAAAGGACCTCAGTCTCCTCAGGAATTAGAGGTGACTCTGGCCCTTCCGTGTTGGTGCTCAACTCAAATCTGTAATCCAGGCGCACCCCCAGGTACTTCTAGGTCCTCACCACATCTACACCCTCACCATTAATATTAACAGGAAGCAATGCGGGCTTAGTCTTCCGAAAATTCATCACCATCTCCTTTGCCTTACTGATGTTGAGTTGCAGATAATTCAACTTGCACCATTTGACAAAATCCTCCACTAGGGCCCTATATTCATTCTCCCGTCCTCCCTTAATACAACTAACTATCATTGAGTCGTCAGAGAATTTCTGCAGATGACAATATTGTATCTAAAGTCTAAGGTATACAGGGTAGACAGGAAGGGAACCAATACAGTCCCCTGTGGGACCCCAATGCTGCTTATAGCCATATCTGACACACAGCTCTAAAGCCACACAAACTGTAAGAGCTGGAGAGAAAGGAATTTAATAAGGGAGGAAAGTGGACCACAGGAGAAAGGGAAGGAAGATAGGACCCTTATTGAAATATTCAATAAGGCCTGTGGATATACTTTATCCAGAATATCTCTTAATTAAAAATGCCTAGACTTTCTCAACAGTAGCGAGTTTAACCTGTTGGTAAAGTGCTTTACTGAACTGCATCTACATTTGTCATGCATTGATTTTATTTATTTTCATTTTTGCTGTCCCAAGCTTAAAGTGGTAAACATGCAGTAATTCTAATGTCAGCTAGAATACTTTCTCTGCTTGGCAGTAACTTATAAATGCTGAAACACAATGTAACATAAACAATAAAAGACCATCAGTGCCATAAATATGTCAATACAATGGCAAAGGAACAAAGCTATGAGGCTGGTTCCCATTAAAATCTCACGTACACAATGGTTTAAAGGTAACAGAGCACCAATTAAAAACTTACGGCATATATAGGAAAACCAGAAAAATGGTTCCACTGCAATGCTTCCATAGGAAGCTGGATTACTTCAAAGAGTGAAAGAGGAGCTGTTTGACTGCTCTGGGGTGTGGACTGGTGAAGGTGAAGGGTAGAGTGAGGGAGGAGTTGGGTGTAGGGGTTTGAGCAGTCTCCGTGCCAATCACTGGCCAGCAATGGAGCAATGAACAGCTCGAGCACTCTGACCAGTCCAGCTTCTGCTGTCCAGGCAAAATTCATGCAGCAACGGCTCCACTCGGGGCAGCCTTAACTCCATGGAGTATCCTGAAACAGGTTTCCCAATTACAGATGGCAAAATGCCAGATTTAGGCAGATGCTTTGGATATCAGGGTGGAGATATGTTTCTACCAAAAAAGATGTAAAGCGCTCTTTCCCTCCACAATCCTGCAAGTCACCTTTGGGCAAGGTGTAGCATCAGCTTAGCCCTCCAATCAGGGTCAAATGAAACAAAGGGGTCAGGTGATGGATATCAGGACATTAGGCAGACAATCTCTGAAGAGTATTGATCATGGCTGGGGTCACCCATTTGAAAAGATACTGCTCAGAAGAAGGCAATGACAAACCTTGTGTGTAGAAAAATTTTCCAAAAACAAGCATGGTCATGAGACCATGAACGTCTACGGTATACAACATGGCACATAATGATGATATCATACGACACAGCACTTACTGATGATGATGCTCTAGGACATTGAATTGGAGGACAAGCCTAACTTGAGACAACTGTTTTTGCAGAAGTCCTCGCGATAAAGATAAAAGATAAGGATTAGTTTTATTTGTCATACGTACAGCAAAACATTGAAACATATTGTGAAATGCTCAGTAAGCTTCAACAACCAATGCTGTTCAAGGATGTGCTGGGAGCAGCCCACAAGCATTGCCAAGCATCTGGCGCAACATAGCATGTTCACAACCTATTAACCCTAACTCCTACGTCCTCAGAGTGTGAGGGGAAATTGGAAGTGCAAAAGGACTTGGGAGTCCTAGTACAGGATTCCCTAAGGGTTAACTTGCAGATTGAGTCGCTGGCAAGGAAGGCAAAGACAGTGTTAGCATTCATTTCCAGAGGACTGGAGTATAAAAGTAAGGATGAGATTCTGAGGTTTTATAAGGCATTGCTGAGGCCACATTTGAAGTACTGTGAGCAGTTAAATGATTTCATGGCAATAGAGAGGGTCCAGAGGAGGTTTATGAAAATGACTGCAGAAAAGGAAGGTTTAAAGTCTGAAGAGCATTTGATGACAATGGGCCTGTGGTAGCTGGAGCGTAGAAGAATGGGGGGGGGGGGGGGGAATCTCACTGAAACTTATCGAATATTGAAAGAAACACACACAGAATGTTGGGGGAAATCAGCGTGCCGAGCAGCATCTATGGAAAAGAGTAAGCAGTCGATGTTTTGGGCCAAGAACCATATTGAAAGGCTTACATAGAGTGGACATGGAGAAGATAGTTCAAATAATGGGAGGTATAGGACCAGAGGGTGCAGCCTCAGAATAGGACATCCCTTTAGAACCGAGATAAGGAGGAATCGCTTTAGCCAGAGAAGGATGAATTTTTGGAATATATTCAGTGAGATAGAAGCTGTTCTTGAGCCTGACAGAGTATGTTCCCAAACTTGTATCTTCTGCCCAGTGGAAGAGGGTGAAGGAAGAAGGGAGAATGATCAAGATGGGGGGGGGGGGGGAAATGCATGTAAGTTGTATTAGTTTGGATTGGCATCATGTTTTGTGCAGACATTGTGGGAAGAAGGGTCTTTGCTGAACTGTTCTATGCTCTTTTCAATTGCTGCAGGCACATCATTCAAATACATTCACTGACACATCTCCCTCGTTCTTGCAGGAGAATGTGGTACACAATCACAAGCAGCAACAAGACTGAGAAGGAAAATGTGGTTCCGTACATGTAAACCACTGCCACTGTCTTGCATGGAATGAAATTGTTTTTGTAAGCACCAAAGTTAATGTAAAAACAATTCAATTTCTGTATGCAAATTGTTAAGTATGCGATTTCTTGTGTTTAATAACTTTGTTATTCATGAACTAAACCAAAGACAAACTTGTCACAGTCTAAGAAGGTGTCAAGGTTGCAGTTCTGACACACGCTCTCCAATGAGGCATTACGCAAACTGACTGTCACACCTGACCTTTCTGAATTCAGACTAGTAACACTCCACAATATCTGACTGTCTAGCTAGGTCTGTCACAATCCTCTAACTTCAGCATAGCTTCATTGAATGAAATATCTTTCAATTTCTATGATGTTTCAATGTTTGCTAATGCATTCTACAGTAAATTTTGGAACTCATTTCAATGCACTGATTTGTTTACTTTTGCTCCCTTGTTGATTTGCATTGTACAAACACATTTTCACCAACACCATCAATTCCTTGACGTTATTTGGCCATCAGATGCATTTCCATATGTTTTACATGTGAATTGATGGTTATAAGGAACTGTTTCCTAAGAGCAGTTAAGGCTAGTACACCAGCCTTGATGATGTTGAATGATAGGGCAGACTTGAGGGAGTTGGTATCTAGCTCTTATTTCTCTTGTGTTGTGTATTGTTGAATTGAAAATCTCCTGCATCCTCTATACCAACCAATAAGTATAAGCAGCCATTACATCTTCCTCTTCTGATTCTGTTCTGGTCAAAACTGATTTCTGTCAGGAAATGTAGAGGAGGTTTGATCCAGCAACAGAGCTGCGGAGATGATACTGATAGCTTTAATACTAGACAGCAAAATATCAAGCCACAAGGGGGTCAAAATCCGAAAGAAAACAGAAACTAAACACAACAGGCAACTGGTTGAGGCCAATTGGTTTGATGAGTGAACAAGGACCGTGGATGAGAACAGGGTTAAATAGGCTGCAGGGGATGAGCCTGGAATGAATGGCAAGTGAATCCTATTAGCTGGGCGGAGACCGAGAATTGCCTGCAGGAGCAGGCCTGACAATGTCACCACTTCAATGCCCTAAGAATTTAATGGACATGCTATCTGACTCATTAAACTACTGCAATACCTTTCTCAGAGTGATTCCCACATCTGGACCTCCCAGTTTGGTGGGTGTATACACATGCACACGCGGATGCGCACTCGTTTACATGCACACGCGGATGCGCACTCGTTTACACGCACATGCAGATGCACACTCATTTACGCGCGCATGCAGTTGTACTATGGGCTGCACCATAGCCTTGATCTCCACAGGAATTATGCATGGCCCTGCCCTTCCCACACAGAGTTTTCCAGGACGCTGTGTCCCAGACCCACACTTGCCGTAGCTCACCAAGCATTGTTTCATTCATGTTTACAACATCACTAATGTTTCAGCCTGCCCCTCTGATCATCGACAATGTGTCTCACAGGGAAGTCTTCCCCTCATGAATCCAGGTTCTTCTCACGTAAGGTCTGTTCCTTATAGCCTCGTTATTGATGCATAATATGTATGTGGGTTTTATGCTAATGCTACATAGTTCCAGGAATTTGATGAATAGCTGTGTTTATTCTGCCCTCCAACATAGTTTATATGTGTTACATATATACACCATTGATGAGCTTAGCTCCCATCATGACTTCCCATCATCCACACATGAGGAGAGTTTTCCTCAGCTGTGCAGAGACCGACTCCAAAGAGGAATGTAAAGTCATCTGTGGATAGATAAATGAGGCTTCGAGTCTGTCAGCCATTTCAATTCCAGATCTGAAGGTTGAAGCAATGCTGGGGAGTACAGCACACAGATGCACTATTGCTTACTCAGTACCCAGGAAGTTTGCTTGGTCTGGGCGTGTATATAGTAATAATCTCTTAATAAGGGATTACGACCTGGTAGAGGTGTATAAGATGATGAGAGGCAATGATCGTGTGGGATAGGCAGAGGCTAATATGAGGGGGTCTAGTTTTAAGGTGCTTGGAAAAGGTACCGAGGGGATATCAGGGGTAAGTTTTTCACACAGAGAGTGTGGGTGTGTGGAATGCATTGCCGGTGACAGTGGTGGAGGCAGATACGATAGGGTCTTTTAAGAGACTCTTAGATTGGTACATGGAGCTTAGAAAAATAGAGGGCTATGCGGTAGGCTAATTCCAGGCAGTTTTTAGAGTAGGTTACATGGTCAGCACAGCATTGTGGGCCAAATGACCTGTAATGTGCTGCTATGTTCGATGAGGTCACTAATTCACCTCCACCCATTGCCTCTCAGGCAGCACCCTCACCTGTCCAGATAGCCATCCTAGACTAGACTTCATTTGGTCTTGGCCTGCAGTCTGAAGCAAGGCCCTTGAGATCAAATGCTCTTTTGGGCCATCAGGTCATTGCTGTACTCAGAATGAAAGGGAACAAGCTTCCAGCAGCCGGGCTGCAGCTCGCTGGGGAACACGGAGCTGCAGAGTTTGGTAATCAACATGCACTGAGAAGGTTAACGCATGGGAAAGGTGCTAGGCTGTGAAACCTTGGAGGCGCATCAAGATTTTAATTTATCTATTATTTGGTATTATTTTGATTCTCAAGACAGTAGCCTCAGGACTTTGAACACTCAGTATCTTTAATTTTGGGTTTTAATACTGGCGTGTCAGTTGCTAGCATTGCTGCCTATTTTGGCCTTCTTATGCCATTCATTTCTGGTCAACATGCTGAGTTAAAATGAGATTTTGGCCAGACAGTAAAAAATGCTTTCCCTTTAGAAATGATTATTTTTCTGCAATAGAGCACATGATTGTGAAATATTTGCTCTGATATAATATTAATTCTGGCAATAATCAAACTTAAACTCCTACATATGTGAAGTTGATTCCCACGGGATTTTTCTCCTTGCTTATTCTGCTCTTATAGTAGTTGGCACAGCAACCTCTGTTATAAAAGGATGAAGGAAATGAGCAATTTTGCATGGTGTCCATAAAGCAACTGCACTCTGTTGCCTATTTTCTTCCAAACATCACTCTCTCTAATTGGGGGAATGAAAGTCACAGCAATAGGTGGGGAAGCATTCGATGAATGGTTGTTTATACAGGAAGGCATTGTGCTTTAATGACTAAATATTGTCTAGCACATTGAAAACTGTTCTTTCAACCTGTGAGACTTCATCAATTCTTTCTCAGTGTATACCATTCTGTGGTCAACTAGTACAAAGGATTTTAATAAACCACAGTTAGAGCCTTTTCTCTTTGTCCTAAGTGCGTGGTATTCATTGCATTGAAATGTTGGCATCTGAATGTATCGTCCTACTCACTGCATACCAATCTGATCAATATATTGTGATGTGTGACATATTCAGCTACACCGACTGCAATGGTGAAAATCCACCATCATATTTAATAGCTCAAAGCGTTCAAGTTCTCAGTCACTCTTCACAGCTGCTCCATTGACATTTTCCAGAAAAAAACTGCCTTTTGTGTAGGTTATCCAATAATCCTTTAAACAAGGGAATGACTCATTAAGAAATACAGTGATGTTGTGAGAAGACATTTAACAAATAGGATCAAGCATTTATTCATTGATGTGTTGTAATTAGTACAGATAGACCTGCACCATAGGATGTAAGGGCACTTTCTGCAGCAATTGGGCTTTCCCAGCTAATAATTCGATGTCCTTCATGAGAGCTATCTTTTAGAGAGTGAAGAGGATTATTCAGCTTGCCTCGGGCATGAGTAATTAGTAGACTCCTCAAGAAAAGTGATTGTCTATCAAGAAGTATCTTACATCCTTTGTAATCAATACCTCTAATCATAAAATAAGCTGGGAACTGAGGCTCTTCGACCATAAAACACAGGACCAGAATCAGATGATTCAGCGCATCAAGTCTTGTCTACTGTTTATCATCCCTCTCAACTCCATTCTCCTGACTTCTCCCCATAACCTTTGACATTCTTATTAATCAAGAACTTATCAACCTCTGCTTTAAATATACCCAATGACTTGGCCTCAACAGCTGTTTATGGCAATAAATTGCACAGATTCACCACCCTCCGGCTAAAGAAAGTCCTCTCTCTTGCTACTGAGCCAGGACATTCTCTGCAGGCCTTCTGCTGTTGGTCCTGCCCCGTGGCACCCAGGCTCTGCGTCTGCATGCTAGCTTTCCTTAGCGCCAGCTGGTTAAGTTGGGCAGTATGGCATAGCACATTGAAGTAATCACATCTGCTAAGTGCTCACTAAAGGGCACCCCTGGACTGGTGGAGGGGGACATCCCCTAGGCCTCCAGGATCCATCTTATGAGAGAGTGTAAGCTTGTTCCTGTACTGAAGATGCCGTGCCCCAGTGGCTCCAATGATACTGACCGGTGGCATTGACCTCCCACATCATGAAGACCCTGGAGAGACTTGTTCTAGAGCAGCTCCGGCCTGTAGTTAGGCCACACTTAGACCCCCTCCAGTTTGCCTACCAGCCCCGACTAGGAGTTGAGGATGCCACCGTCTACCTGCTGGACCGTGTCTACTCCCACCTGGACAAGCCGGCGAGCACTGTGAGGATCATGTTTTTTGATTTCTCCAGTGCATTCAACACCATCCGCCCTGCTCTGCTGGGTGAGAAGCGGACAGTGATGCAGGTGGATGCTTCCCTGGTGTCATGGATTATTGATTACCTGACTGGCATACCACAATACGTGCACTTGAAACACTGTGTGTCAGACAGAGTGGTCAGCAGCACTGGGGCTCCACAGGGGACTGTCCTGTCTCCCTTTCTCTTCACCATCTACACCTCTGATTTCAACTACAACACAGAGTCTTGCCATCTTCAGAAGTTTTCTGATGACTCTGCCATAGTTGGATGCATCAGCAAGGGAGATGAGGCTGAGACAGGGCTACGGTTGGAAACTTTGTCATATGGTGCGAGCAGAATCATCTGCAGCTTAATGTGAAAAAGACTAAGGAGCTGGTGGTGGACCAGAGGAGGGCTAAGGCACTGGTGACCCCTGTTTCCATCCAAGGGGTCAATGTGGACATGGTGGAGGATTACAAATACCTGGGGATACGAATTGACAATAAACTGGACTGGTCAAAGAACACGGAGGCTGTCTACAAGAAGGGTCAGAGCCGTCTCTATTTCCTGAGGAGACTAAGGTCCTTTAACATCTGCCAGACGATGCCGAGGATGTTCTACGAGTCTGTGGTGGCCAGTGCTATCATGTTTGCTGTTGTGTGCTGGGGCAGCAGGCTGAGGGTAGCAGACACCAACAGAATCAACAAACTCATTCGTAAGGCCAGTGATGTTGTGGGGGTGGAACTGGACTCTGACGGTGGTGTCTGAAAAGAAGATGCTGTCCAAGTTGCATGCCATCTTGGACAATGACTCCCATCCACTCCATAATGTACTGGTTAGGCACAGGAGTACATTCAGCCAGAGACTCATTCCACCAAGATGTAACACTGAGCGTCATAGGGAGTCATTCCTACCTGTGGCCATCAAACTTTACAACTCCTCCCTCAGAGTGTCAGACACCCTGAGCCAATAGGCTGATCCTGGACTTACTTCCACTTGGTACGATTAACTTATTTTTATTTAATGATTTATGGTTTTATATTGCTATATTTCTGCACTATTCTTGGTTGGTGCGGCTGTAACAAAACCCAATTTCCCCCTGGATCAATACAGTATGTCTGTCTGTCTGTCTGTCATTGCAAACCCTGGCAGAGCAGATTCTTTCAGGATGAACGAGTCATGGGCTCTGCCAGAAACTGTGACCTTCACCATCAAGGCATTCCTCTCATGATCAATGACCAGATGGACATTTAGAGAATGGAAACATCTTCTGTCAATGAATCAGAGTCTTTGTTATGTATGGGAGCCATCAGTCTCTACCAGCATTCATGGGAAGCCAGAGATGCTGGCAAATCTCAGAGTCCAAGTAGACTGAGTGAAAAGAAAATGAAATCCAAGAAAGTGAGAGATAAGACAGAGAGACACAGCTGCTGCTTGGAATTATGTCATGGCCAGGACACTCAGAGCTTCCTTTGCCATGATCTCCAAGGAGAGATCTGTCTATGCACAAGGACACAGTCAAAGGTTACCGTGTAAAACCACACGTGCATCTGGGTTGAAAAGCTGAGCCTGTGAATGCTTTTCCGACAGGTTCAGGCAGGATGCAGTGTCCCTGAAGCCTGCAGGGAGCAGGCTCTCCACAAACAGGCAACTCCGAGATCCCTGGCTGTTACTGAATGGCCTGCCATGCACACCTCGAAGCCTCTGATGGTGGGTTGATGCCAGGGGCGTCACCACACAAGCTCCCATTGATTGAGTGGTTCTGTAACTAAATGCTAGAAAGAAAACCCCACCTGTCAGTACCAAAAGCACATAACGAATGACATATTCTGTGGCTTCAGGGGGTGCTTGAGCAGTTTGCAATCAGCTCCGAAGCTGCCCAATGCAGTCTCCCATTTTCAGTGATGTCATCAGGTATGCCAGCATGGGATGTGTCTGGGATCGTTGCAGTTTCACATAGAATTCAGCTGATACAGAAAAAAATAAATTTTGTATTGCATGGTATCTCAAAAAATTCAATCAGTTTGTAGGGCTTCATTTTGTATTTCCTACTCTTTGCATGGGTTTATTTAATTCTGATCTCTTTGTCTCATAGACCTTCCAAACAACATGTAACTCCCTATGCCCTTTCTGTTAATTCTTGCCCCAGGTAATTTGTCAGTCCCCACCACCTCCACTTCCAAATGCCACGAGTTGAGACACAGGCAACATGCTTAGTAACTGACATGACTGCAGAGTGCAGCCATACTTAAGCACGTTCATTCTTGGTTGCACGTTATCAGGGAGCTATTGTTGCATATGGCTGGTACCATTGTAAATTAACCTAGCCTGCTTAAGGTAAGTCTGCATCTCTTAAAATACAAGTGTCGTTTGGTTGGAGCAGACGGAAGCAATTGTAAAGTTCATCCTGAAGTGAAAAAGTGGTAAATAATGACACAGCGGGTTTTCCAGCGCTCACTGTTGGAGAAGGTGAAATGGACCAGATGCTTGCCAGGAAAAAATTTTCAAAAGGCATTGGGAGGTAGTAATTACTGAGAGACAGAAGTTGTCTAACCTACTACTTAATCTTAATGTTTTATATTTTTTGATAAATTTGAAATGCTTTCTGATTAAATGTGTTTATTTTATTTTAACTTTATTGTAGTACTTCAAATCGTAAATCAGGATATGGGAAAGTTTTTAATTATGCTCCCAATTTCTTGTTGTTCGGCAAGAACTGGGGAGCATAAATTGGGAACAGATATACTCAGAGAAATGTATAATGAAGATGCAGAGGTTTTTTAGGAAGCTCCTGTATGGAGTTCAGGATAGGTTTGAACCATTGAGGTGGGGGAAGGATAGTAGTTTAAATGAAACATTTTAACTATCAAAATGGAACAATGTAGTCAAGGAGAAGAAAGACATATTCTTAAAATTGTAGCAGCTACTTCTAACTAAACCAAATTCCAGCTGCTGGTGAACCCCCCCACCCCCCCCCCCCCCACCATCCGCCATGAAAATCCTTTAGCTCTAATAAGGATTGTTCCAAAGGATGAAGTTATGCATTCGATCCTTTATTAGCAATTAGCCAACATAAATTTGAAGTGATGACACTTAATTGTACACAATTTTAAATTAAGCATAACTGAGCGGCCAACAAAAGGTATGACATCCATCAGTCCCCAACTGCAAACTGCCACAGACAAAGAATGAAGGTGTAACTTATTCCCTTTGCTATTACCATGCCTCCACTTCTGTGACTAATTACCATAATAAACATTATAAATGTGCAACACACAATACAGTGCAGATAGAGAATGGATGCATGGCTCCTGCAAAGGTTTAGGGGGCAAGGATCAGACAGGGCTTTGCAGATTTACACAGTAGCCAGAAAGAAGCTTAAGAATGGACTTAGGCAAGATAGAAGGGGACATGAGAAGACCTTGGTGAGTAGGATTAAGGAAAATCCCTAAGGTATTCTGTACGCACAGAAAAATGACGGGAGTGAGGGTAGATCTGATGAGAGATAAAAGAGGAAACGTGTGCCTGGAGTCAGAGGAGTTAGAGGGTGAATACTTAATGAATACTTTTCTTCAGTATTCACTAGTGAGAGGGACTTAACAAATGTAAGGACAGTGCAAAACAGGCTGATAGGCCGGAACAAGTTGATGCTAAGAAAGTGTTAGTGCAGGAACTTCAGAAAAACATTAGGATAGCCAAGTCCCTGTGGTCAGATGGGATGCACCCCAGGTTACTGCGGGAGTTGAGGAAAGAGATTGGCATGTCTGGTGATGATTTTAGTGTTCTCACTGGCCACAGTAATACCAGAAGATTAAGGGTGGCAAATGTTATTCCTTTGTACAAAAAAACAGGTAATTGGAATAATTCTGTGAATTATAAACCAGTGAGTCTTACATTGGTGGTGGACAAAGTGTGAAAAAGGATCCTTCCAGACATGATTTATAAGAATTTGGAGAAGTATGGTCTGATCAGCATCACTTTGTAATGGGCAGGTCATGCCTCATGAGTCGAATGGAATTTTGAGGAAGTCACAAAACAAATTGATGAAGGTAGAGCAGTATATGGATCTTGGTAAGTGGTTTGACAAAACTCAGCATGATCGGCTCATTAAAAAAGTCAGGAGGCAGGGGATGCAGAGATACTTGGCTGTGTGGATTCAGAATTGGCTTGCCAACAGAAGGCAGAGGGTGGAGCATACTCTGCCTGAACATCAGCGCACAATGGTGTTCCGCAGACACCCCTGCTCTTTGTGATTTTTATAAATGACTTGAATGGGGAAATAGAAGGGTGGGTTAAAACCACAAGACTATAAAATATAGGAACAGCATTAGGCCCTTTGGCCCACTGAGTCTGCTCTATCATTTCATCATGGGTGATCTAAGTTTCTTCTCAACCCCAGTCTCCTGCCAGCTCACCGTATCCCTTCATCCCTTGACCAATCAAGAATCTATCAACCGCTGCCTTAAATATACATAAAGTCTTGGCCTCCACAGCTGCCTGTGGCAAAGAAATTCCTCCTCATTTTCACCTGCTGTTTCCTTGTCCCCTACTACCACATCTCCAGCATCGTTTTCCAGTGATTTGATATCCACTCTCGCCTCTCTGTTACACTTCATGTATCTGAAGAAACTTTTGGTATCCTGTTTAATATTATTGTCTAGCTTACCTTTGTATTCCATCTTTACCCTAATTACTTTTAGTTGCCTTCTGTTGGTATTCGAAAGCTTCCCAATCCTCTAACTTCCCACTAATCCTTGCTCTATTATATGTCCTCTCTTTGGCTTTTATGTTGGTTCTGATTTGTCTTGTTAGCCACAGTTGTGTCATCATTCCTTTGAAATACATCTTCCTCTTTGGGATGTATATACTCTGTACATTTCAAATTGTTTCCAGAAATTCCACCATTGCTGCTCTACCATCATCCCTGCCAGTGTTTTTTTCTAATGAATTCTGGCCAAGTCCTCTCTCATGCCTCAGTAGTACTGATACATCTGACTTTAGCTTCCCCTTCTCAAATTTCTGTGTGAATTCGATCATATTGAAATCACTTACCCCAAAGGATTCTTTTACCATAAGCTCTCTAATGAACTCTGCTTCATTGCACAACACCCATTCTAGAGTAGCTAATCTTCTAGTGGCGTCAAGCACAAGCTCCTCTGAAAGGCCATCTCGTAGGTACACTAGAAACTCCCCCTCCTATAATATAACACCAATCTGATTTTCTGGATCTACCTGCATATTGAAGTCCCACATGACTATTGTACATTACCCTTTTGGCATGCATTTTCTATCTCCCGTAATTTGTAGGCCACATCCTTACCACCATTTGGGTGTCTGTATACAACCGTCAGGGTCTTTTTATCCTTGCAGTCCCTTAGCTCTATCTACAACGATTCAACACCTTCTGACCTTAAGTCATCTCTTTCTAATGATTTGATTTGACTTTTTTCCAACAGAGCAATAGTGCCCCCTCTTCCTTCCTGCCGATCCTTTCAATACAATGTGTATCCTTGGACATTAAGCATCCAGATAGAATCTTTCAGACATGATTCAGCGACACCTTCAACATCATACCTACCAATCTGTAATTGTGCTGCAAAGGTCATCTACCTTATTCCATATACT
This sequence comes from Hypanus sabinus, assembly GCF_030144855.1. NCBI lineage: Eukaryota > Metazoa > Chordata > Chondrichthyes > Myliobatiformes > Dasyatidae > Hypanus > Hypanus sabinus. Next base: position 34,620,722 of record NC_082709.1, read on the forward strand.
GTGCACATTCAAATATAGCATCTTCAGTCCTGTATTTACCCTTTTTGATTTTGTCCATCTTTTACGTTGCATCTCATCCCATTGACTGTAATTTTGCCCTATCAACAGTCTCTCTTCACTACACATTGCCTCTGCTTGTAAACCAGCTGCCTCATCTTCAGCATTTGCCTTTTCTACGATATTTCTTGCATTGAAGTATACGCAGCTCAGGACAATAGTTGTGCAATGCTCAACCTTTTGCCTCCTAACTTTGTCTGAGGTTTTGCCTCCACAATCTCTCCACTAAATGTTCCAGCACTCTGGTTCCCATGCCTTGCAACTCTGGTTTTAACCCCACTGTACAGCATCAACAAATCTTCCTTCTAGCATAGTAGTCGCCCTTTAGGTCATGCACAAGCCGTCCCTTCTGTACTGGGCCCACCTTCCCTGGACTAGAGCCCAATGATCGAAAAATCATATGGCCTCCCTCCTGCACCAACTGCTTATCCACGTACTAAACTGTATGATCCTCCTAGTTCTGGCCTCATCAGCACGTGGCACAAGCAATCCTGAGATCTCAACCCTGGAGGTCCTGCCTTTTAACTCGCTGAACTCCCTATGCAGGACCTCGTTACTCATCTTACCCATGTCGTTTGAAGCTACGTTGACCCCGACTTCTGGCTGTTCACTCTCCCACTTAAGAAAGCTGAGGACCTGACCCTGGGACCCTGGCACCCGGGAGGCAACATACCATCTGGGAATCTCGTTTTCACCCACAAAACCTTTCCCCTAATTAATGAATCCACTATCATTACCCCATGTCTCTTCTCCCCTCCTTTCCTCTGAATCACAAAGGCAGACTCAGAGTCAGAGACCCAACCACTGTGACTTTTCTCTTTTAGGTCATATCCCCTGACAGTATCCAAAGTGATATACCTGTTGTTGAGGGGGATGGGCACAGGGGTACACTGCACTGGCTCCTTAACACCTTTCCCCTTACTGATTACCACACAGTTTCCTGAATCCTGCACCTTGGGTGTAACTACCTCTCTATATGTCCTATCTATCACCCCCTCAGTCTCCTGAATGATCCGGAGTTCATACCGTTCCAGCTCCAACTCCTTAACGCAGTTTGCTAGAAGCTGCAGCTGGACGGACTTCTCTCAGTTGTAGTTGTCAGGGACACTGGAGGTCTCCTTGCCTTCCCACATCCCACAAGAGGACACTCTTCTGTCTGACATCTCTGCTGTCCGAGCTGAGCAGATATAAAGAAAAGAAGGGAAAAAAAAACTTGAGCTTTTCTTTTCCTTTGCTTTCTCTGATTGAACCCTCTCTCCAGAGATCACCGCTGACTATGTCTACTCAGACGACGGACTCTGTGCTTGCCACTGCCTTCCTTTAATTTGCTCTTCCTAGTCAAACCCATACGCTGAATGGTCAACCACGAGGAAATCTACAGATGCTGGAAATTCAAACAACACACACAAAATGCTGGTGGAACTCAGCAGGCCAGGCAGCATCTATAAGGAGAAGTACTGTTGATGTTTCAGGCCGAGACCCTTCGTCAGGACTAACTGAAAGGAAAGATAGTAAGAGATTTGAAAGTAGTAGGGGGAGGGGGGAATGCGAAATGATAGGAGAAGACTGGAGGGGGTGGGATGAAGCTAAGAGCTGGGAAGGTGATTGGCGAAAATGATACAGAGCTGGAGAAGGGAAAGGATCATGGGAAGGGAGGCCTCGGGAGAAGAAGTGGCGGGGGGGGTGGGAAGCACCAGAGGGAGATGGAGAACAGGCAGAGTGATGGGCAGAGACAGAGAAAAAAAAACAAACAACTAAGTATGTCAGGGATAGGGTAAGAAGGGGAGGAGGGGCATTAACGGAAATTAAAGAAGTCAATATTCATGCCATCAGGTTGGAAGCTACCCAGACGGTATATAAGGTGTTGTTCCTCCAACCTGAGTTTGGATTCATTTTGACAGTAGAGGAGGCCATGGATAGACATATCAGAATGGGAATGGGATGTAGAATTAAAATGTGTGGCCACTGGGAGATCCTGCTTTTTCTGGCGGACCGAGCGTAGGTGTTCAGCGAAACGGTCTCCAAGTCTGCATCGGGTCTCACCAATATATAAAAGGCCACACCGGGAGCACCGGATGCAGTATACCACACCAGCCGACTCACAGGTGAAGTGTCACCTCACCTGGAAGGACTGTCAGGGGCCCTGAATGGTGGTGAGGGAGGAAGTGTAAGGGCAGGTGTAGCACTTGTTCCACTTACAAGGATAAGTGCCAGGAGGGAGATCGGTGGGAAGGGATGAGGGGGATGAGTGGACAAGGGAGTCGCATAGGGAGCGATCCCTGCGGAAAGCAGAAGGGGGGGGGGAGAAGATGTGTTTGGTAGTGGGATCCCGTTGGAGGTGGCAGAAATTATGGAGAATTATACGTTGGACCTGGAGGCTGGTGGGTGGTAGGTGAGGACAAGGGGAACCCTATCCCGAGTGGGGTGGTGGGCGGATGGGGTGAGGGCAGATGTGTGGGTAATGGGAGAGGCGCGTTTGAGAGCAGAGTTGATGGTGGAAGAAGGGAAGCCCCTTTGTTTAAAAAAGGAAGACATCTCCTTCATCCTGAAATGAAAAGCCTCATCCTGAGAGCAGATGCGGCAGAGATGGAGGAATTGTGAGAAGGGGATAGCATTTTTGCAAGAGACAGGGTGGGAAGAGGAAGAGTCCAGGTAGCTGTGAGAGTCTGTAGACTTATAGTAGATATCAGTAGATAAGCCGTCTCCAGAGATGGAGACAGAAAAATCAAGAAAGGGGAGGGAGGTGTCGGAAATGGACCAGGTAAATTTGAGGGCAGGATGAAAGTTGGAAGCAAAGTTAATGAAGTCAACGAGCTCAGCGCCGAATGGTCACTATTCAAAGCTCTAGTAGGCTACTGCGACCTTCTGCAGCCTTTCACCCTCAGGTAGTGGACCTGATTCTCAGAACTTCCGATGTCCGGATTGGCTGCTGGTAAAAGTTCTACTACTAGTAGGTAAGTTAGCAAGAAGGTGGGCGGTGTTGTGGATAGTGTAGAAGATTATCCAGGGTTGCAACAGAACATTGACAGGACACAGAGGTAGGCTGAGAAGTGACAACCAGAGTTCAATCCTGAAAAGTATGAAGTAATACACTATGAAAGGTCAAACATGATGGCGGAGTACAACGTCAATGACAGGATTCATAGCATTGTGGAAAAACAGAGGGATTTTGGGGTCCACATTCTTAAATCTCTTAACATTGTTAGCCTTCATATTTCAAGGGTTGAACTCAAGAGCAACAAGGTAATGTTGCAGTTTTACAAATCTCTGGTTAGACCATACTTAAGGGCATTGTGTTCACTTCTGGTCACCTCATTAAAGGAAGGATGTGAAAGCTTTAGAGAGGGCGAAGAGGACATTTAGCAGGATGCTGCTTTGATTCAAGAGCATGTCTTATGACGATAGGTTGACTGAGCTAGGGCTTTTCTCTTTGGAGTGAAGGAGGATGAGAGGAGACGTGAAGGAGGTGTATACAATGATAAGAAGCAGAGACAGGGTAGATAGTCAGACGTTTTTTTTTCCCAGGGCAGAATGGCTGACACAAGGGGGCATAATTTCAATGTGATTTGAGGGAGGCATAGGGGGCATGTCAGAAGTATCTTTTTTAGGATCATTCAAGACACTGTTAGAAAGGCATGTGGATGAAAGAAAAATGGAGGCCTGTATAGGAGGAAATGGTTGGATTGATCTTAGAATTGGTTAAAAGGCAATCCAACATTGTGGGCTGAAGTTCCTGTACAACTGCTCTATGTTCTATGATAGCAGTGTTATTGCTGAGGACTGAAGCTACTTGTTTATGTTATGGTCAGACACAAACCTCGACTGGGTGAGCTTCACGACCTTTTCTTGTAACACAAGTTCTATGTATTTTTATTAATTCTCTATGCGCTTCTGCTTGTTGATACCTGGAATAAAGCAACATTATCTGCTATATTGTTCTGAGTAGAGACTGTGTACTGACAAACAGGTGCATTTGTCATATGATACTGCTGTTGTACTGTGGGAATCTCAAACAGAGACAGACAGCAAGCAAGGATAATATTTAGCTTGAATTTGTGGAGAAATCTATCTGACATCCATTAGTTATATTTGTGAAGCAGGTTGGACCTGTAATGAGTTGCCAACATGCATCACAAAACATGGTGGAGGAACTCAACTCAGGATGTCTGGAATCTGAAGAATCTCTTGTGCTTACAAGGTGCAACAGCTGGTTTAGCTCTCCTGTCCAAATGGACAATCACACTCAATACCTTGCTGAGACTCCTGAGACTGGAAGTCAGGCCCAGTATTTTCCTTGGGACTGTACTGTAACTCTTGATAGGCATTCGGTTGGAACCTCACAGACAGGTGGACACCTCTGGTGAGGGCGTGATGGCAAAGCAGAAACAAATCGGAGGGAGCTCCATGATTTGGTATGTTTGTTACATTTGCCGCATTTCAAATTCACTTTCCCACCTAACTAGAAGGGAATGTGAATTTGAAATACATTTCATTCCATACAACGTGTGGTTGAAAAGCACAGAATATAAAATACAAAGAAAATAGGAGCAGGATTAGGCCACTGGGTCTCTGAAACCCAATATTCAGTATGTTCCTGGCTAATTGGCCCTTGGCCTCAACTCTTTTTCTAAAGTAGTTCTCTTTAGCCCTTAAGTCCCCAATCTTTTAAAAATGGATCTGCCTTCTCTATATGTACCTATCCATGGTCCTTCAGGATAGAGAATTCCAGTAATTCAACACTCTGCATGAACATTGCTTCAATGACTTCAGTTTCATCAGTTTCTGTTTTTAATTGTTCCTTGCCCTGCCGATATGTTGAAGGACTATATCCAATCTTAACCCCCATTAAAGTTCTAATAGTAGCACTTCCCGCAGGGAATGGCAAGAATTCAATTAACAGTGGACTGACCAATTACCTTTTTTTTAAACTCCCTCCCTCCCCAAATGCAAAAAAAGCAAATGTATCGTTATGTTATCTACTCGGTCACTCTTGGTGAAAATAGTTAACTCAGCTAAAGCCATACCTCCAGTTCAAAGCTGTTGAGTCCAAAGAGGCTCATTTGCCACTGTAGCAGAATTGATCATTTAGAGATCTCCAGACCACCAGCTTCACAAGTCCACTCCCATTCTCTGCACGCACCCTGCTACTCATCCACAGGAAGATGACAGAATCAGATTAACCGCCCATTTTATACCCAATTCTGTTTTACATTTCTTTGAACTCATTAAAATTACCCGCAGTATAGTTAATTAACAGAATGACTTGTAAGCACCTTCTTCAAACGACAGAGTCTGACTAATTGCATTTAAATGTATCTACAATTAGATGCTTACGGCTGTTAATATTGTTATCTCCTGCTGCTTTACAGGAGCTCCAGTGGCTGTTGGACTGCTGCAAGATGCCGGAATGTGGGCCACATACTGGTACACTCAGAGCAGTGTAAAATATTACATCTTCCATATAGCATAATGGCTGAGCTTCTTCACTTCTATGCTCACTGCTCTGTGATTTCTGATCCAACGTATTAAAGGGGAGCAAAATAAAACTCGCAGGCTTGATATGAAGCAGCAGAAATTCCCAATGAGTGTTGCAATGGAGGATCAAAAGGAAAGGGGTTTTCGAAAGCAGGATTTAAAAAAAAACAAACTGCACAGAGGAAGTGAGAGATTTTTTTTTAAAAAACTACTGCTTGTAAATTTGTACCATTTCCATTTTCACCTTACCTCAATCCAATGCACACTAATTGAGCAGGAATGTATAGTGTGGAGTTAAGCTTGGAATGAAAAGGCCCACCTCTTGCCCTCAGAGTTGCCCTGTGCTGTGAAGCAGAAATTTGCATCAGGTTGGCATAAAAAGATGACATAAATCTTCTGGCATTTTCTCCTGAAGAGGGAAAAAATAAGTGCATGAGTCAAGCTGGTAATTTAATACCCTCTAGAGAATCACTGCCTCTGGCCAATATTACAGATAAATCCCAGAAGGTTCTGTACAGTTCAGATCATTTTAAATTAGCCTAAACCTGATCTTTACTGGGAAACCTGACTAAATAAGGTAGAGTTGATATTATAAAGGAAGAACACAGACGAAGTGGGGTCCTGTTTATTTTACAAATTAAGACATTCATCTTAAGGAATTTGAAGAATATTCTTTAAAGATTCTTGCAAAAGCAAGAGAATCTGTGTTATCTAAAGCCAGAACAGGAGAATTAAGTGCAAAGAATTATACAGAAATATCTCTGAAAGGGCTTCATTCTAGTGAGCAGCATAACTATAGAAAGATACAGGGTGAAACAAGTTACTACTGCGAAGGCCATGGAATCTATTTACATCAGGATTCTTAGAAAATTAAGAATACTTTAGGCAACTTTCTCCTAGCTACTTTTTCTGCAATGATTTTGCTATTAAATACTAAATGTTATAACAAGGAATTTGAATAGGGTTTGACATTTGAGAGTTGCTATTATCACAAGTATCGCTCTACTATATGCAAAATGGGCAAAAACTTGCGGAGATGGTTATACCAACTCAAGTGCTTTTTCTTCACTAAGGCAGATAAATTTCTCACTTTTTATTTTTAATAATTTTTCTAAAGTGTTTTAAATAAAATAGACGTTGATTTCATTAAAATAGTGAATAAAAAATGGTTACTAAGCACATCATTAATTAGTTCAGTAAAAGCAGCAGAAATAAATTTCTACGCCCCCCCCCCCATGGTGTTAGATCACGCACGTAGCAAATGATTCATGTGAAAGTGATTGTACAATACTTATCAGCGAAATTGTATTAATAGAGTCACCAAAGTTTTTTTTCTGGCACATTTTGAACACTTTGCCAACTAATTATGTTGTACAAAATCCAAATGATGGATTAGATCATGCTCACTGAAACCCTCACATTTCTAATGATTGCTTACTGGAAATATATAATTTGCTGTTAAGACGCTGCAGCTCGAGATGAATTCAATACAAGACCCATATGGCTGGCCATCTGGGGATTCATAGATTTACTTCAGGGATATTTGAAACACATCAGCCAAATTGCATGAAGAAGTCATGTGTAATCAGGAGAAAAATATGAGACGTCTTTGAAGAAAGCTAAGATTTTAAGAAGACAACAACTCGTACTTTGACTATAATTCAGGGTAAAACGTAACTAAAACACAAAAACCTTTCCCCAAGATTGAGAGCTGGTGAATCAGGCTGTATTTCACAGGAATCGTTGTGGAAACAGCTACAGCACATTCAATATCGTGTCAGTCGGGCAAAAACAATGTTTTCAATGAGTTCTCTCTGGTGGCTCGTGTAACAGTAAATGAGACAATTCAATTACGTTTTGCCTGGAGACAATGTTTAGAAATACCTGCCCTGATTTGATGTTCCTCTTGTGAGGTCCTCAAATATGCCCCCTCCCTCAAATATATTATTTTGTCAGACTGAATGCGTTATGCGATTGTGATATGAATAATCATTCCATTTGGTGATGCACGGAGGTAGAATAGACTGTCTTGCGGTGTGATTGCTGTCAGCTGTCAAACTATAGTTCTTGCTTTGATCCCTATGAAACTCTTTTACCTGCACTGATCTTGCAATGATTCTTATGAATGCTGTTGCAGCTGTCTGCTGGTTGGCCGAGACTTGCCATGTGCACAGCTCTGTGAGGCTGAGTCAGTAATGTGTAGAAGCAGCATGTGACATATGTACTTCTCAGACAGCTTTCAGTATTGGGCTAGTGGCTTTCTGCCATTGGCCCGGTGCTATGGACCAGCAGCTCTTTGTGGTGTGTAATATTCTGCCTGTGAGAGACTGAGGATTTAGGACTCTCATTCGCGCAGCGGAGATGCAAAGAGATTGGGTGCACTGTTTTAAGCAGAACGAATCAGCAGCAGACGGGAAAGATGACTAGCTAATACCTCATTTGCTTATGCTGATATACCAGAGTGAAACAAGAGAAAAAGAGGAGCAGCGTTCATTGAGTGCCGTGTGTTCCCAGCTCAGATCATCAGCAGGCTTCTCGTTTGCGGTCCACTTGAACTGTGTGCACGGGAGCTATAGCACCATATGGCGTGTTACTATATTGTCATCAGCTCTACACACCTTAGCAATGGCCATTTCAGAAACATCAAGGGAGTTTTCCGGGGCCCACTCTGCAAGAATGGAAGCAAGACGCTGGTATTTGTTTTATTCTAAGCTTATTGCAGAAAGTTAATTGCGCAACTGACTTAAGGCTTAAACTTTACTAGTTTTTTCTCGCCGCTATGTGCTGCGTGGAATCTACATCATGTTTGCAATTTTTTTCTCAGTAGTTTTTGGGTTAATGAAGTAAGAGAAAGCTGATATGTGTTTCGATTACTTGCAATGACTTAAGATGACTTAATCAATAAATGGCTGCAATAAAATATTTTGCGGGGGTGGGGGCGGTGGGCTTGCGATGCCAGTAATATACAGCAAATGTAATTACCTGCCATTGCGTTATTTAGGGTTCTTTAGCTAAATCAATTCTCACTTTAGTGCTTTTGCAAGATCTCCAAATCATCCAGGGCCAACTGCCATGCAAGCAGGGTTCTGGTAATTGTATGACGGGGCTGTGCTTAACTATTTGTTATTTCATTGTCATGGAAATAGCAACAATGTCTGCTTTATATGCAGATCCGTTTTATTTTCATCTCATCCCTTCCATAATCCTTTAATTTGTCACCATTGCTGGGCTGCCTAACAGCAGCAGTATGAGATGAGAGCAACTTGCTTACACTTCATCTGTTTGCTTACTGAGTCTAAATTTATCCCATCCCAGAAATGAGACAAATTGCAGAGTGAAATGGTGAAAGTGAAATGAATCTGGTTAAAGCACATGCAGGGAAATCTCTTAAAATTGCCTTTCGGATGGTTTTGCTTTCTGATGCCAGGTTTAGTCAGTCAAGTCCAATAGAATATTGTACAGTACTGCCTTCACTCACACCTACTTGCTTAACATTTTTTAATGAAGTTATACAATACTTTGTATTACCAAGAGCAGTCTGGGTGTGTCAGTTGCTCTTCTCGTGTTATTTCACATTACAGAGTAAGATCAACAAATTAACAAGATAATTGATTTTGAAAAAGCTACAGCTGAGCCAAAAACTAATAGATGGGATTTATTTTCATTTGTATTTTAATCAGAAATTTATTTAAAACTTAAAAGCCTAGAACATTGTCAAGTAGAAACATTAAACATACATCCTTAAGACTTTGGGGGAATGGAGCTAAACTTACTAAATTACACGTAATTTTTGTAAGAATAGTACTTAATTAATTGGACTAATTACACCATAATGCACATATGGGCATAGCAACTGTTTTGCCTGCACGCATAGTACCTGGTAAATACATTGGTGGCGACTAACTGTAACTACATCAATTTTAGAAGTTTCGTTGGCTTTCAGCTAGTGTAATTATGCTGTAAACTCACTTGGCAAAGGAAAGATGATGGAAAAAGCACTGTTTAAAAAAAAAACTCCAGACATTGTACTATAGTGTTTTAGCTGTGTAGACTGTATATATGTTATAAGTTCCTATGGTTCAGCTCTATGATTACTGAAGCCACACCAGCAAATGGATAGCCTGGAGTGTGGAACATACTGAGAAACAGAATGTGTGAACGTTTTCCAAGCTTGCAGTGATTGCAGGTCACCAGCATGAATAAAAATAACCAGCCAATCTAGAAACATTTTAATTAAAGATTTAAGCAAAATGTTAATTGGAAATGCAAATATTTCCTGACACTTTGCGTAATGTATACCAATTCTATAAATCAGCTATATCAGCATCTTCAGATTTTTACCATCGTAATTATGTGCGTTCCAAATTTGAAATGGTGACAATGACCAAAGTCACAATTCTCCAGGGCTAATAAAAATCAGCAAAATTCTTAGATTAAAAAGGAAGAATTGTGAAACGCACAGATCATGCATCTGTGGCCTCTGGAGGATGGTAAAACTATGCCACATAGAAGGGATTCAAAAAGGAGAATGGAATCTTATTTTTAATGGGTTTTTAAAATATTAAGGTTGGCAGAACACATTATTAAGATGTTCTACCAACCTGAGGCATACCTTAACTAAAGTGCATAAATTTTTGGGCAGCACACTTCCAGTGCAGGCGCACTAGAATACTCAATGTGTTTAATTAAATTGATGTCTTACACAAGCTTTACTTGCATTTTATTGCACTAGAATGGTTCTAGGATTATTTGACTGAGATAATCAACACAAAGGGACAGTATGGTAAGTGTTCCCAGAAAAGCTATCTCCTCTGCTGGTGGAAATGGAGTAAAAGTGAATTTAACCACAGAGCTAGATCTAAGCCAGTTATGAGAATTTTAGTTAAGTGCTTTTGCACAATGGAGAGTGAAGTCCTGGAAAAGCCATTCCCCCGAGAGTCAGTGGCACGGGGCTGATTGCACCCTACATGGCAGGGATTGATAGAGTCTTATTAAGGAAATGATCAAATGATGTGGATCAAAGGGTAGCAAACAGGATCAGAATACAGACTAATTAATGGTGAAACAGACCTGGATCAGACCGACTGGCCTATCCTTGTACCCATGTCCCCAAGTAATCTAATTTCCAAGACCAGTTTGTAGTAAACTGTACTACAATTACCTGAAGATAGTTCATATTTTCATTAGTTTTATGTGTTATAAATGCTTTTGTTACTTGACAACTAATGGTTTCCATTTGCTGTTTGAATATTAGAGATTTCAAATATATTGTGACTCTCAAATGATTTTTGTGTTTGAAAACATTAGAAAAACGATCAAAAATAAATGTGAGATTTCGGAGTGTCAGATGTTATAATAGTGCTCTGTAAATAATCAGGTGTGCATACGCTTAATGAGGTTTAAAAAGGATGAGGTATATATAGTTTTCTACTAAACCAAAGTGTAAGGACTAAAACTTGGTTATTTAGTTACTTGTATGCACAGAATGATGCAACACATTGGGCCTGTGCTATTATTATTTTTATTCACAATGAACAAAGAAAGGATTTCATCTTTAAGACTAAAGTTAGTATTTTAAAAAGCTACCAGACTGTGGCAGCAGTCAGCAAGAGGAGATGGTTTAGAGCCATATAGTATATACTAAAAAGCACGAAAGAGACAGACTGATAAATGATATATTTTATGTGTTGCAATACTGTACCTTGAATTCCATCTCAAGTGAACAGAACACACTTAGCCAAGACTGTTGATAGTGATTACTACTGAAGTTTATGGAGTGATTCAGTAATCTACAGGATTTATTCATTTCAGGATTCCTGAATTATCAATTCAGGATTTATTTAAAGGGTTGTTTCACTGAATATAAAATCACGAAGCAAGATCTGTAAAACTTTATTTTTCATTTTGTAAAAGCAAAGCTTCGGCATGTGGCTCATTAAATTAAACTATTTGGGAGCAACATTCTCAGTTGCAAGACTGGAATCACAGATGCCCATCGTTCACAATAACTTGTGTTAATTGAATGAATTTTACAAGTTCTATTTTGGACTGTTGGCTGCTGCACAACAGAGAAGCTGTTCTGAAGCAAGGGATCAACTTTTATTCTCAGTTAATGTAACTGATCTTGTGGCTTATTCCAGCCGTAGAAAGTTGTGTTGCATGCACTTCAATTTTGAAGCTTTGAAAATGTGTGAAAATTTGTAGGGGGATGGTTGGGGTGAAAAGGGGTGTAAGGGAGGGAGGAACATGATGGTCCTGTGTTATTCACTAAACATTTTAAATTTACTTTTAATATTAATTATATTGTGCAGTATGAACTTGTGTAGTATCTGAAAACTTACACAGTGGTACAGAAAGTGGTCTGCTTGAAATTTGTTCAGTAATAGATTAAGCACAGATTAATTATTAGCATTATTTAACTAATTCTCTGACTCAGAACTTTACCTTTCTACATGTTACATTATTTTCACTTTATATTCAGGAATAGTGTATTAGTTTGAATGATAAAATTCATCTATTTTTGAATTAAACAATGTAAAACCTCATGTACATCATTATTAAATCTAATAGTGGTGGCCTAGCTTTGAATTGAAAATTATGATTCTGAATTGCACTGTATCTTACATTTTGGGTTAAAGTAATTATGTAATATATATATACTCCAGTTTAGAAATTTTCTTTCACATGGAACTAGACAAATAAAATGCAAGAGGTTCATATCACAGTTTGTGGGAAGGAAGGCATTATTAATGCATTGCAACTTCCATCTGTTGTTCAGTTCTGCTACCTGATGTATTAAGAGCTGAATACGTTCACTATGTATTTCAAGGAAAAGAACTAGAAAATGAAAGCTATCTGAAATGTGTTTTTTAAAAAAAATGTGCATGCTCATTCCTTTAATGAAGAGACATAACAAAATCAATGCAAATCACTTTAAGTTCATTGGAAAAGTTATTTTAAGGCAGCTTTACTTTGTGATTCAAAAGAGCTCCTGATGGATGTGCTGCATTTACAAGTGGCTGCATAATCTTCTTCCAAATGTGGATTAAACTAAATTCCTCTTTATGTGTGCTTTAATAATCTTAAAGAACACCTGTCTGTCATTTAATTAGTTCAGACTTAGTTGCAATTTTATGTTCTTGTACAGGCAATAAGAATTAATGCAGGTTTATGAAGAATTTAAGACAAACTATTGAAGTTCAGATTAATGATTTAACATGAGCAGTGCTGAACAAAGCTGCCTAAATTTTTTTTAAATTTCTATGTTGGAAGCAGCAGAAGTGCTCTATGTAAGGCCTATATTGGAGCAATTAAATTGATAGGTTGTCTACATCTGGTTGCATCATTATTCCTGAAGGAGGCTTTTTGAGCCAACAATTTCATTTACCAGGCTATTCTGGATCTCCAGGCTCCTCTGACATTCTTTACATTTAAACAGCCATTTTCATCTTTTGACTCACAGGTGAGTTCTAAAATTGAGTTTAAAAATGACACCAAGGGAAAATTAACCATGAAACATGCAATGTTTAGCTTGGCTGAATGTTAGGTTTTATACACATGGGAAAACCTTTGCTTAGGTAAGGGTGTTTTTGGATGGAATTTCATATTAGAGTAGATAATTTGTAAAGGGTGCCTTGAAAGATTAAAGGCAGATGCCGTTAAGGCTTGTCAAGCAGAAAAGGCAGGAGGAAGTGCATTTGGGGGCAGGGGGCAGGAAGATGATTTCACCACATTGTCAGTGATTCTTTATAAAATAGGCTTCAGTGGTGTACACCATCTCCCCTCAGTCTTGTAGATCAACTTAGTAACCATTATTACTAAAATATATTGTTTATGCTAAAGATAGTGAAATCAATAACACACAAAGAAAAGGCAAAGAAGCCATTGGAAAGAGAGCAAGTGCTCTTTGGATTAGTGATTCATTTGCACGAGCACTCGGTGGTGAGCTGTAGTAAAGAGCTCGGTCAATTAATGGAACCATTTTGTGAATGTCCTTTCCCCTTTGTCCACCTGGCCTAGTCCTTTTAGCTTGGGACTATGAGAATGTGTGTCCATTGTTGCAGAATGTCACGTAATCTAATATAATTATGTTGTAGTGCGATAACTGACCAAATATCAGTCTGGCAGGCAACATGATAGAAATTGGAACATGTTGTGCATAATTAATGTCAGTTTTTATTTGTAACTGTTGTTACATAAAATATTGTATCAGGTTTCTTTCCGAATGTCCTGAGAGATACTTTATCTAGATAATCAAAAGTTAAAAATAACTCAGCCAAAATTTAAAATACAATTGCATTGATATACTGATTTTAAAAATGGAATTATGCAAACTGGAAACAGCTTTGTGCTCATTTATATAATTCATTATGTAATGAGATGGAGGTTGTGTTCTCAGTGCTTCAGAAGGGATTAGGATTATGATTAAATAGACTATGCAGTACTTTGTGGAATCATAATTAAACAGGAGTATGTGTTGCCTTATTGGATGATCTTTAAATAAAGACATCCAGCAGTTGCATGAGACACAGGTGGATGTCCCACTTCATTTGGAATATAGCTACTCTCTCAATTAATGGTATGGACAAATATTAGTTAGATTACATCATAGTCCTCCTATTTTCAGCTAATAATAATGAATATTTTTATTATTTCAGATGCTGACATGTATTCACATTTTGTAATAGATGATTTCAAAAGCTAAGTGTTTGGCACACTTTTAAAGATGGTGTTTAACATTTGCTACTTTATATTTGACTTCATCCGACTTCTATTTAACCAGAGGGGCAAATACTGAAATTCTGGTTTATTCTTTGGTGTGCATAATACAGGAGGAGATAAGACTCCAGATCTGTATTTCACTTTAGACATTTGATATTTTCACTGATGATAAAAATACTGTTGTGACTGGATATAGTTAGTTTCAGCGCATAAGTTAACAAAGCTGTTGTTCCATTGAAATTTCACAGATAAAAACATCACTGTGAATTGCCTGATGCCAATGACATCTGTTTCCCTCTTAAATTTTACAATATTCTGCATTTCATTTTCTGAATAGATATTTTAAAATGGCTGCATTAAAATCAAAGGTCTTTGTTTTTTTCACTTTCTACTGTTGCCCTCATTTAATACACAATTTCCAAGGTACAAACTACTTACCAGGCAAATACTTCAGTTCAAGCTGGTCTTTCTGCTACCCTCTTGTGAATACTGAGCCATCTTTACTTAATCATTCAAATTCAAGGAATCAGTGGGTAGGTAAAATGAAGCTGTTGGATTCCATCACATATTAGACATCTCTACACCATTACAAAGGAAATTGCTGAGGCAAAGGAAGTGGAGGGATTACAAAAGAATTTTTGAAATGACAGGCAGAATCTTTTTGTCCTTAGGAATGCATCTTTTAATTTGCTCTCTATCTACTGTAGTTAAGTGCGTGAGTATTTTTTCTTTTGATGCTTCAGTTACTTTAATAGGATTTAGGGAGCTTGGAGCAGGAGTCAGGACACCTATTGTGAAGAGCCGGATAGGCACTACTGATGCAAGTGACCACCCAAAGTTTTAGCTATAGACTGACAACGGGCATTAAAGAGTGCCATTTGCTTCATTTTCCTTGAAAAGTTACATGGAAATCTACAGCACCATTACAAGCCATTTAGCCCATGGTGTTGTGCCGACCATGTAACCTACTCTACAGACTGCCTAGAATTTCCCTAGTGCATAGCCCTCTATTTTTCTAAGCTCTATGTACCAATCTAAGAAGCTCTTAAAAGACCCTATTGTATATGTTTCCACCACTGCCGGCAGTGCATTCCACGCACCCAGTGCACCCTCTGTGGAAAAACTTACCCCTGACATTCCCTTGCACGTTTCCAAGCACCTTAAAACTATGATCTCTCGTGTTAGCCATTTCAGTCCTGGGGAAAAAAGCCTCTGGCTATCCACACGATCAACTTGCAAGAATTTCAAAACAAGAGGAAATCTGCAGATGCTGGAAATCAAAGTAATACACACAAAGTGCTGGAAGTATCTATGGAAAAGAGTAAACAGTCAATGTTTCAGACTGAGACTGTTAATCAGGACTGGGAAAAAGAGATGAGAAATCAGCATAAGCAGGTGGCATCGGGAAAGAAGAAGTACAGGGTGGTAGGTGAAAGTGGAACAGGGGAGGTGGTGGAGAACAGAGCTGGAAGGTCGATTGGTGACAGAGATAAAGGGCTGCAGCGGGGGGAATCTGATAGGAGAGGATAGAAGGCCATGGAAGCAAGAGAAAGGGGAGGAGCACTAGAGGTGTTGGGCAGGTAAGGAGATGAGGTGAGAGCGGGGAATGGTGAAGGAAGGGGCAGTTACTGGAAATTCGAGAGAAACTGATGTTCATGCCATCAGGTTGGAGGTTAACCAGATGGAATATAAGGTGTTGCTCCTCCAACTTGAGTGTGGTCTCATCATGGTTATAGAGGAGCCCAGTAACTTAGATGTTGGAATGGGAATGGGAAGTAGAATTGAAATGGGTGGCCACCGGGAGATCCGCTTTATTTGGCGGACGGGGCGTAGATGCTTGGCAAAGGGGTCTTCCAATCTGCATCAGGTCTCACTGATATACAGGAGGCCACACTGGGAGCACTGGATACAGTAGGTGACCCCAACTGACTCACCAAGTGAAGTATTGCCTCTTCTGGAAGGACTGTTTGGGACCCTGAATGCTACTGAGAGAGGTGTAAGGGCAGGTTTATCACCTATCTGCTAACAAGGCTATGCACCAGGAGGGAGATCAGTGGGGAAGGATGAATAGATAAGGGAGTTGTGTAGAGAGAGACCCCTGCAGAAGGTGGTGGGAGAGGAAAAGATGTGCTTGGTGATGGGATCCCTTTGGAGATGGTGGATATTATGGAGAATTATTTGCTGGAGGCAGAGGCTGGCAGGGTGGTATGTCAGGACAAGAGGATCCCTATCCTGGTGGGGTGGCAGGTGGATGGGTGAGGGCAGATTTGTGTGAAATAGAAGAGATGCTGGTGAGGCCAGTGTTGTTGGTGGAGGAAGGAAAGCCCCTTTCTTTGAAGAAGTTGGGACATCTCATTAGTTCTGGGATGAAAAGCCTCATCCTGAGGTAGCTGGGACCCATGTGAACAGCCATGGCTACACCCTTTGTTTGAAGGAAGTGGGAGGTTCCAAAGGAGAAATTATTGAGAGTGAGGTTCAGTTCCACCAGATGGAGGAGTTGGTGGTGGAAGGGAGCTGGTTGGGTCTGGTGTACAGAAATAAATGGAAAAGTTTGAGGCTTCCTGATGGGGAACGGAGGTGCACAGGATCTGGACATCCTTAGTGAAAATGAGATGACTAGGGCCAGGGAACTTGAAATTATTGAAAAGATCAAGAGAGTTTGTGTCTTTCTTTAAATAATTGGATGAATCTGGAGCAGGGTTTCATGGAGATGGACAGGTGTCTGGTGAAGGGTTTAAGTGGGTATTCATTACGTGAATCAGGAATAATGAAGTGAAGTGCAGATTTTGGACAGATCAGTGTTTGAACCTTCTGATTGAGTTAGTAAAAGCAACTTGCTTTCCCCAATGTCTGCAGTGTTTTTCTTTCTGGTGATTGATATCCAGCCGTCTCCAATCCAGAACTCAATCATAAGCATCTAGACTAAATCTCAGTCCAAGATAGAGAGAGTCCTACAGTTCTAGAGGTGCTGTTTTGATTGACTTGTTCTTAGAAATCAATGTAAAATGTTCTTGGAGCTATTTCAAAGACAAACAGGAAACACTGTCTGGTGTCCTGACAAATATTGATCCTGCAATACATGTCAGATTATCTGGTCAAGCTCCCAATGTGTTTTATGGGATCTTGCTGAATCTAAATGATCTGCATGTTTCACTACATTTCAAAATGTGTTGCATCTGCTGGTATCAACTTTGGGTTACTGTGAAAGGGATGTGAGTGGTAATCTATAAATGTGAGTATTTGTTGCTTTGTGTCAGAAGTAGAGATTAGTCAAGTTTAGGACAGAAGATGTAATGAGCTGAGCTTATGACCTGATGGACAAGAGAGTAATGATATTAGTACAGCTGAAGTTACTCAATTAATGAGCTGAATTTGATTCATAAGAGCATGCTGCATTTGAAATAATGATGTTCTGTGCCAGCTGAATATTTGTTGGTTTCCTTTATCCTGCATTTGTCTTCAGTGAGTGAACCTGCAAATAATCAAACCTTAACATCAAAATGATGTATAGTTTGAAAATAGTAATTCCCTTAATTAAAATATATTGATCATCTTACATAATATTCCAGCAAGTAAATAATCTTGGGGTTCAGTAAAACTATTTTTGATTGCATTGTTCTCCCAGTTTATTTTGTTACCTGAATCCTCTCATTGGATTCCTGTCCTGTTGTCTGAGGAAGGCGGTCTTATTATTGTTTTGTACTTTGAATTGCCACTTATCCTTGCATTCAAAATTGGAGGTGAGGATGGGGAAGTGAGGAAAAATATCTTTGAAGGTCATTTGGAAAACATAAACTGTGACTCGAGTTAGTCCAAAACTTGTTTATAAGTACTGATATTATTCACACTATGGCATATATTCCATTGACAAGGTATTTCAGCTGAAGTTGTCAAATGTGTATCGTACTTTTATTTTTACTACATGGCTGTTTTGGTATCTCCCGATATTTGGAAAATACAATAGAATTAGAGAAACTATCAGCAAAATGTTAATTTAAATATACTTATTTCTGGACTGCTCGAATAACCTCAGTGTCGGCAATGTGATTTAAATTTTTGTTGCATGAATATTTGATCCATTAGATATCTATTTTAGGAAAAAGTCTTTTCCTTAATTATATCTTCAAACAAATGCACAATACGGAAACATTGGTTTACGTAAGACTCGTATAAAATTTTGTTCTGTTCGGTAGATTTATTTGGCATATGGTTATTCTTATCTTTTGTAACTTCAAAACGTTAATTCAAGTGAAGGCTGGGGAGTCTGGGAATGAAGGTCTGACTTCGCGCTTTACATTAAGTGAGGCATGCACGTATCACATGGTAGTGTGATGACATATGCAATTCACATCTTTATTCAGATAACCCGTAATGAATTATTTAAATGAACAAGAAGGCTTAATATATATCACAAACGAGAATACCTGCAGATGCTAGAAACCCAAACAACACACACACAATGCTGGAGGAGCTCAGCAGGTCAGGCAGCATCTATGGAAAAGAGTACAGTCGATGTTGCGGGCAGAGATCCTTCAACAGGACTGAAGAAAAAAACGATGAGGAGTCGGATTTAGAAGGTGGGGGAGGGGGAACCAGGAAAGGGGGAGGGGTAGTGTATATATATATATATTTAAGTTTTGTGTGTGTGTAAGTTTAATTGTCATTCAGCCATACATGAATACCCTTGAGTACAGCAAAACAGTGCTAACAATCTCACACAGCACAAAGCGTACATTGTACATGCAAGCATATGTAAGATATCGGTAAGCTTTACTCCTCCCTGCTTGCTATAAACTCCAACTCAATAGAGAATACATCCCAGCAATTTACACAGTATGCTATATAATACAAATACTATATACACAGCATTATAAATTTAAATTGCCCCAACCAGGCCTAAAGATTTAATCGTTATGGAGAATTTCTTACTCTTGTAGAATAATCATTTTTCTTGATGTGGGGGAGTGGGGGGGAATGGGGATTACTCTGCTTGGCAGGTGAGGCTTGTAGCTGTGAAATTCTCTGTTTCTGAGGTTTCCACTATGGTAGTTATAGGAGTTTATTCCAAGACTGCAGGAAGTGGTTCTGACAGCAGTAGCCACCTAGTTTGTGCATCTTGACCTTGGGAAGGTGCCGTCAGTTAACTGGAGTATTCTGATTAATCCTTTTAATGCTCCCTTTACCATTTGATCTCTCCTCTTGGTTTCCTCATCTACAGTTTTTGGCCTTTCTTTCATCCAGCTCGGCTTTGGTCGTTGCATCGACTTTTACAAGCAGTGTTTTTGTCTCTCTCTTGAAGTTCATTCAATAACCTTATTTAACACAGAATAGATTCTGGTTCTTTATACTCATAAAAGCTGATTGCTTGCAACTTTCCTTAAATTCCATGATTTCTCTTTCATGGAGTTTAAACTAAACCACATTTTGCAAGCAACTGCATGATTAGCATATTGGTTTCCTGGTTTATGTTTAGAGTTTTTCTTAAGTAGTGGAACAACATTGGCAAAATGGTAAGCAAACACTAAAAAATAGCGAGTAACATAATTCAAAATATCGAGCAAAAAAGCATAATCACTCAAAAAAATTGTATATATAGTCCAAGAACCTGAGCGACTATGTCCAGCAATTGATGGTACAATCTCTTGGCAGTGTGTGGAAGCACGCAATCCAGCCTGTTATTCCATCGCTTAAGCTTGGGAATGCGTGAGGCCAGGCCCCAGCCAAGCTCAAACATGCAGTAGCATTTCCATGTCTCTCACCTGGTCTGCAGCAGCTTGAGGCCTCGTTCTCACAGCCACTTAGGGCACACAGCTCCCATATCGACTGTCTCTACGCTAGACAAAGGTAACAGGCCTGTGGCAACTTACATTATCACTGTCCAACAGTCTTGCGATCGCAAGTGAAATGTCTGAGACAATCTCCCACAGTTATACTGCATCAACTCCGATGCTGCCAAGTAGTGGGCAGCAACATGGTCTGCAGCTGGGTTATCTCCTTCGACATCTTGGCTGACCTGTCGACAGCTCGGCAGGCTCTGCCACCAACATTAGTCCAGCTCCTCCGATGAATGAGCAACTCACTAAAGCAGTAGCCCTACAGTACCCTTTGTTCTTAGAGTAGAATTGTCTTTGGATCATAGGAAAAACAAATTTTACAAAGAATAAAGCACCTTTGGTCAGCTCCCGAGAGGCCACTGCATTTGAACACACTGCTATCTTATCGGAAGATCTCTTGATGTAAGTTTGTAGATGACGCCAAGATCGGGAGAGGGGGAGGGTTGTAGTGGCCAGCGAGGAAGAACGTCATCGCTTGTAGAGGGATTGGGATCAGCTGGAAATGGCAGATGGAATTTAATGCAGACTAGTGTGAGGTGTTGCCCTTTGGCAGGACCAACCAGGGTAGGTCTTACACAGTGAATGGTAGGGCACTAAGGAGTGTGGTAGAACAAAGGGATCTGGGAATACAGGTCTATAATTAATTGAAAGTGGCATCCAGGTAGAAAGGGTCATAAAGGAAGCTTTTGAAACATTGGCCTTCATAAATCAAAGTACTGAGTACAGGAATTGGGATGTTATGTTGGAATTGTATAAGACACTGGTGAGGCCTAATTTAGAGTATTGTGTGCAGTTTTGGTCACCTACCTACAGAAAAGATGTAAGTAAGATTGAAAGAGTACAAGGATGTTGCCGGGTCTGAGAGACCTGAGGTATAGGGAAGGATTGAATAGTTTAGGTGTTCGCTGTTAGAATGTCGAAGATTGAGAGAAGATTTGATAGAGGCATACAAAGTTATAAGGGATATAGATAAGGTGAATGCAAGCAGGCCTTTTTAGAGCTTGGGTGGGACTGCAACCAAAATTCATGGGTTAAGGGTGAAAGGTGAAAAGTTTAAGGGGAACTTGAAGGGAATCTCTTTCAACTTGAGGGTCATGCGAATGTGGAATGAGCTGCTAGCAGAAGTGGTGCTTTGGAGGTCGATTTCAATGTTTAAGTGAAGTTTTGATGGGTACATTCATGGTAGGGAGTGTGGGGGGGCTATGGTCCCTGTGCAGGTCGATGGGAGTAGGCATTTTAAATGGACCACAGAGGATGGAAAAAAGCTGCAGAAAGTTGTAAAATTATTCAGCTCCATCATGGGTACTAGCCTCTGTATTATCCGGAACATCTCCAAGGAGCGGTGCTTCAGAAAAGTGGCACCCATTATTAAGGACTCCCACCAGCCAGACATGCCCTGTTACAATGTCATTCCCACAGGACTCATCTTTTCTCCAGTATAAGTTCTTGGATACCTACAGGCTTTAGTAATGGTATCTCTGAAATGCCATTCAAACTCTTTTTGTGGAATGATTGAAACAGCTGAGCCAGTGTCCAATTTTATTTGTCATTCACTTCTTGTGTAAGTTATATTGCTTGTTTATTATTAGTTTTCACATTGTAAGTTTCAAGGCTACACAGACCTCATCATTATCATGTTTGTCATCAACATTGTGCAGATTAATGCTCCTTTTGAATCTGCAATATTGGCTTTTATCTCTTTCTCTTCCCTGTGCAGACCATTTATTTTTGACTACCCAACATTCTCTTTGTATGTGTCCTACATTGTTGCATTGCATTTTCTGCAAGTTTTGCCTTTAAATCTGCATTGGTGTGGTGCATATGAACCCCTGCCACAAGGTAACAGAATTTTTTTTTCCAGCCAGGCAGGTTTCGGTTTAGACATTGCAACTCTTTTCACACTCACGTTTATTTCTGACTGCAACTCAGTTGCCCTTTGGTCTGTGGTTTCCATTGAAACAGAAATTTAAAATGCTCTCTTGAATGTAAGTTGTGTTTCAGTTCGGAGCGGTTTTTGAATGTATTCTTATATTTCACAAAGTAGATGATTTCTCAGTGAATCATCAAGACCATCATGAGTTGACAATGTTCAGACAACCTCTTCAGTACAGTCACATATGCTGAAATGGGCTCCCTGTCCTTTTCCTTTTACTTATGAAACCTAAAGTAAACCTTTGCTGTTTCTTTACTGATTATTATCACCAGGTTTTCACTCTTTATGAAACCATGAATTCTTCAGATTTCTGACTTCCCTCATGTCTTCCCTTCTGAAGAACATGTGCTGCACTGCTTTTTTAAAAACTTGACTGTCTGTGAATGTGCTGGACTGCATTTTTTCACTTGCCATTCCTCATTCCATTTTTTTTAGTTTGAATGTCTTACTGCATTTCAAATGGTTGGTAGCTATCTGCGGTTCGTTTTAAAAATACCTCATCACCAATGTTATGTTTTGAAACTTCAAAACATCAAACAAATTCAAAGGAATACATGGATGTGCGGGTCTACTTTGTGTTTTACTTTAAGCAAGGCGTGCACACATCACATGATGACGTAGGCAATTCATGCATTTATACATAAAACCCATAATGAATTATTTAAATGAAAAAGAATTCTTAATCAACTAATATATACAAGATTACTTAAATATTAAATATAACAGTTTCACATCACAGTTTCATCTTTAAAATTTAAGATTCAGATTTAAGAAAGTTTATGGAGTGTTAACTTTCATAAGTCAAGGGATAGAGTTTAAGAGTCACGGGGTAATGATGCAGCTCTATAAAATTCTAGTTAGGCCACACTTGGAGTACTGTGTCCAGTTCTGGTCACCTCACTATAGGAAGGATGTGGAAGCATTGGAAAGGGTACAGAGGAGATTTACCAGGATGCTGCCTGGTTTAGAGAGTATGGATTATGATCAGAGATTAAGAGAGCTAGGGCTTTATCCTCTGGAGAGAAGGAGGATGAGATGAGACATGATAGAGGTGTACAAGATATTAAGAGGAATAGATAGAGTGGACAGCCAGCACCTCTTCCCCAGGGCACCACTGCACGATACAAGAGGACATGGCTTTAATGTGAGGGGTGGAAAGTTCAAGGGGGATATTAGAGGAAGGTTTTTCATAGAGAGTGGTTGGTGCGTGGAATGCACTGCCTGAGTCAGTGGTGGAGGCAGACACACTATTGAAATTTAAGAGACTACTAGACAGGTCTATGGAGGAATTTAAGGTGGAGTGTTATATGGGAGGCAGGATTTAAGGGTCGTCACAACATTGTGGGCCGAGGGGCCAGTACTGTGCTGTATTGTTCTATGTTCTAAAAATTATAGTACTAGAGTTTTATTTCTGCATAATTTTCTGTTTGACCAATGCTTTAACTTTCATTAAAAATCAGTTGGCAATTGAATATTGGGGCTCGTGTGTTTGGAAATATCGGCAATCGTTTTATTTCTTGAAGTTGAACTTATTACTAATGATTGTGGGATGTATAAATTTGATTGTTGGCATTCCTCTTTTCTATCTCAGCTCCACAGCACCTCCCTTTATGTTTTTGAGGAACATTGGTGATAGAGAGAGTAATTATTTAGTAATGGGCTGTTGCCACAGCCATCATTACTATTGCAGTCACAGCTCTGTGTAATTAGCAGTACAATCATGGTGATATCCTTTACCTCAGTGGGGATCTAAGATGAAGAGGCAAACTGACGTGTAGAAGATGAATTAAAGCAAAGCTATAATATCTGTTCTATTTAAACAGCACTATAATGAAGTGATACCAATTCTTGCATTTGCGTAATACTCCTGTTTTGATTACTTGATGTGATGGTACTCCTACCATACTGTAAAAATGTAAATAAATGTATAATAAATCTGAGATGGAGTTGGAAAATGTGGAACAGTGGGAAGAATTGCTTACTTTAGACAGCAAGCACAATGACTGTTTCCATATTCGAGTGCTATTTGCCTCAGAAGACAGTAGTGCATTAACTTAAATTGGAGAAGTCTAAGTCAATGAAGCAGGAGGGGTCAAATGTCCCCATTGTCTGCTGAAAATACTCATGTCTGTTGGGAACAAAAGATATAATTGAAGTAGATTGTATTGTTTCTGTTTCAAAGGTTACTAAGTGTAGGACACTTATTTGTAGGCATTATTTGGTAAAGAAGATAAATTCCCCTTTTCAACATTATTTCTACACTCCCAACATAGAATTGATACAGGGTTTTCTGAATCTTGTTAGAAATGACAATATTCATTTTCAAAGACAAATTGCTGTGTTACAGGAAGGATGTTAAAACGAGTATTGATTTATTTGGCAAAGCAAATTCATTTTGCTGCACTAGAAGCATGCTGCGAATTGTCTCTCTGACTTGACATTTCATTAAGATTCACCTGATATGCCCTCAGATTTTTCTGGCTCTGATTGGAGCTTTACATATTTCCTTTCTTCTCATTTGTCCTCTGAATATGCCACAGATTCAAGCTGATAAATACAATCTTGAACAATGCATTGCATCTTGTTAAAATAGAAAAGAAATACTAGTAACTAATGATGTTTACTGATACTGCTGATTGTGTTGGACTGACTGTTGACTCAAGATACAAGCAAAGGCATACTTTAATCTTTGGCTCTTAGTCCCCTTGCAAACAAGTCAAATCTAAGAACTTCCATTAAATGGCATCTACAAAGCTCTAGGAGCCACAGAGCTTCCCTGAACAATCTCTTAATTCCATGCTCATTCTGTTAATACTTGTCCATACATTATTAAATCAATCTCAGACAAATGAATACTAGTGATTTTGTTGTAGTTTCTAAGTTTTTCATTCCCAAGCTTGTTCCTCATTTAATTAAATTAATTACTTATTTTATTTGTCAAAAGGAACTGATCTCCATATTAGATAATTTAACTTTAAAGGAAATGCATCCACTATAAAGAGAAGGCCTGTGAATCATAGACTCTGTTCTCTTTCATTTTCATGCACTGCCATCAAAAGGATTTGAATAATCCACTCTAACTTGGATCTCTCTACTTCTGTCAATGCAGGAGTCACCTACTGGGACAATCATTGTAACAGGGTACAGGAAGTGAGTGAAACGAAGAGAAGTTTAGGTAGGTACATGGATAGTAGGGGTATGGAGGGTTGTGGTCCCAGAGTAAGTCGATGGGAGTAGGCAGTTAAGTGGTTTTGGCATGTACTAAATGGGCTGAATGACCTGCTTCTGCACTGAACTTTCTATGACACTAAGCTCAATTGCACAAAATACAAGTAATTTTTTTTTACTTACCATTTTTTGTAGGTGTTTCTAGAGGGGTCAGGCGTTGCAGTATTTGTCTTTTTCATCTTGAGTAAGCAAACAATAATCCAAATTTTTTATTTTTGGTTCAGAACATAAACAAGATGACCTATCCACCTGCATTCTTTCACTGTGGATCTTTCCAGAATAAGTGTTGGCTGAGTCAATTATGCAAATGATGGTACGAGTGCAGATTTGTATTTTTGGAGTGTCCTCATCCTAACAATTTTGTTCAGTAATTGGGATGCCCATCCCTATTTGTTCTTCAGGGGGAGGTGTTAAGACACCCTTCTGACCTGCTGGTGAATTGCTATTGGGTGGGGGCATCCAGATTTTAGATGGCAGTATACTTCCAAATCAGGGCAATGTATGTATATCTTGCGAGAACCTGCAGATGGTGGTGTTCCTATAAATCTGCTGCCCTTGTTGTTCTCAGTTCTGGAGGTCATAGATTGGGGGATGCTCTTGTGATGCCCTTGGTGTGTAGTTGCAATAAGTTTTGTCAATGGTAGACTTTGAAGTTTTGATAAACTGATGGTATAGGGGATAATTATATGGTGTTTTAATGAGATGCTGATCCAATGTACAGTATTGATACTTCTTTTGATGACGATAAGCTGCTTGAGAGACGTTGGAGCTGCACTCATCCAGAAAAAAGCGGAGTATGCTCCTGAGTTGTTTTGAATATTCTGCAGGGACTGGTGAATCACTTGTTACCAGAAACTTAAACTCTGACCTGCACCTGCAGCCACTGTATTTATGTGACTGGGTTAGATGTGTTTCTGGCAAATGATGATCCCAGAATTTGCTACGGTCAAGCCTCTGAATGTGAAGAGTACATAAGTTAGGGTTATTGGAGCCCAACTGTCACCTTATTTTGAAAAGTGTATTTCCAAATTTTGGAATGTCTTAATTTTCAGTCACACATTGATAGCAGTTTTACAAGGAGGCTGCTTGAAGCCACGCTCAGTCACATTCTGTTTTAGTCTTATTTTCACTTCTCTCCCAAATTGATTGCTGTTTGTTGTGTAGTGTGTTTTTGAATAATTAATCAGGACACAATTTGGCCATAATGTGGCTATAGAGTATAGTAGTTGGTCCAATAAATCAGTTTACATTGTGTTCCAAATGTATTCCAACAGTTGCCTATAATATGATTCCCTATCATTTTTTTATTAGCCAAACATCTTCGTTATTTTAAAATACTCTGTTAGATTACTGGTCTTTTGACCTTTCTGAAGAATCACAACCATGATTTGTCTTTCACAATCTTGCTGGATTTAGTCGCAAGCTTGCTGCAGGTCGACTCTGCAAGGAGCCACTTGAAAGTGGTAAACAACATGTTTGATACAAGGCTTTCAAGGGAAAAATGAGAGTCACAGATTGAAATTTGCCTTCCTAAAATTCAGCATTTCAAAGGAAGAGAAATAAATTGACTGAGGTAAACTAGGCCAAACATCAATGCTGAAACTTTAGAAAAGAAATACAGGAAAGCATTCAAAAATTATTATTTGAGGTGATAAAGGTAAACACTCATTAAAGGGAACACTAAACATGTGAAGCAAACAGTCATATTCAAGTAGCGATATGGTAGCATATTTGTGAAGTTATGAGGCAAGTAGTCAAAGAACTACACTAATCAACTGGAGGAAATGGTCCGAATCCTCTGCTAGTAGCTGTGGAATATCAATTTAAGTAAGTAACCAGAAATAGAAGGAAAAACTGATCTAAATGATGTTCATGAAAATACCAGTTTCTTGCAAAATCTAAATTTTTGTGTGAAAAGAAATGAAACTTCATTGGTAGAAAGAACAGAATGGAGTTGAGATAAATATTATTGCACTCACCAAGTCATGAGAGCTGTATCGCCTCGAAAATGTAGCTGGATGGGTGCTTGAAGAGTCCTGATCCTCTCCTCTGGGTCAAACACAAAGAGCTGGGATGTGGGATTAACCTGGAGTGCATTTTGGCCACCATGCTGTGCCGTAAGTATCTGTAAATCTCTGATAACTCATTATTTGACCTGTTTTCAATTCTAGTCCACATCAAGGAAGGTTGAATTCCTTGTTGCACTGTGATGTGACCTATGAGCCAATCAAGGTGTAAGTGCATGGTAGAGGCTGCATCTGTAGGGAGGGATAACATGCTAAACTTGCCAGTGACACCTGCCTCCAGTGAGTAATGTATAAGTACAGTAAATGCCATTCAAATCTAATGCAAGCTTACAGTGTCATGGAAAGAGTGGAGGTTGCAAAGTGGGAAAGAATAAAAGGCATTAAGGGGATATACATCCAGTGCAGAATATTCAAGAGGCTATTCCCTTCAATAATAAGTATAGACCTTTAGATACTGTCTGGGGGGATGGGGGGTGCAGGTGAGGCATACCAGGGTGAAGCCATAGTGACTGGGTCTCTAACACTGAATTTGGTGCCCTGGCTCAGAAGGAAAAAGGGAGAAGAGGAGGACAGTACTGATGGGGGATTCCATAGTTAGAGGAGTAGACACATGATTCTGTGGACATGATGGAGAAATGCGGATGGTGTGTTATCTGGCAGGGTTAGGGACTCTCAGATTGGGTCCACGGAGCAGGAGCAGCCCGAAGTCTTGGCGCCATTGGCATAGGTTGGAAAAGGGAGGAGGTCCTGAAGAGGGATTTTAGGAAATGAGGTAGAAAGCTGAGAAGCAGGACCTCCAGGGTGGCAATCTCTGGATTGTTGCCTGTGCTGTGTGCCAATTAGGATAAGAATGGAATGATTTGGCAGGTTTATGTGTGGCTGAGGAACTGGTGCAGGGGGGAGTGTTTCAGGTTTATGAATCGTGGAGATCTCTTCTGGAGAAGGCATGACCTGCACAAATGGGACAGGTTACACCTGAACCCAAGGGGGACCAATATCCTTGTGGATAGGTTTGGTAAAGCTGTTGGAGACTTGTTTAAACTAATTTAGCGGGGAATGGGAAACGGAGTGATAGGGCTAAGGATGGGATAGCTGATATACAAGCAGACACAGTGTGGAGTGAGACTGTGAGGAAAGACAGGCAGATGATTGGACAAAATTGCAGTTGGTGGGATGAGTTGCAGTGTAACAGGGGCAAAATCAAAAAAAGGGTGATAAATACAGGACTGAAGGTGTTATATTTCAATGCACGCAGTATACGGGATAAGGTAGATGATCTTGTAGCACAGTTAGAGATTGGCAGGTATGATATGGATAGTATTGAGTCATGGCTGAAAGAAGAATAAAGTTGGGAGCTTACATCCAAGGATACACATTGTATTAAAACGACAGGCAGCTAGGCAGACGAGCATGGCTCTGTTGGTAAAAAAAATTAAATCAAATCCTTAGAAAGATATGACATAGAATTGGAAGATGTAGGATCATTGTGGGTAGAATTAAAGAACTGGAAGGGTGAAAAGCCCCTAATGGGAGTTATATACAGCCTCCAAACAGTAGCCAGGATGTGGGCTACAAATTGTAACGGGATATTGAAAAGGTGTGTTAAGAGGGCAGTGTTACAATAGTCGAGGAGGATTTCAGTATGCAGTTGGATTGGGAAAATTAGGTTGGTGCTGAAGTTGGATCCTAAGAGAAAGAAAATTGTGTAATGCCTACATGATGTCTTTTTAGAGCAGATTGTGGTTGAGCCTGCTAGGGGATCAGTTATTCTGGAATGGGTGTTGTGTAATGAACCAGATTTGATTAGTGAACTTAAGATTAGGGAACACTTCTGAGCCAGTGATCAGAATATGATAAACTTCACACAGCAATTTGAGAAGCTAAAGTCAAATGTATCAGTATTACAGTGGAGTAAAGGGAATTACGGAGGTGTGAGAGACGAGCTGGCCAAAGATGATTGGACGGGTACCCCTGCAGGGATGATGGCAAAACAGTAACGGCTGGAGTTTCTAGGGGCAATTTGGAAAGCATAGATAGATCATCCCTAAAGGAAGTAGTATTCTAAAGGCAGGATGACACAACCATGGCTGATAAAGGAAATCAAAGCCAACATAAAAGCAAAAGGGAACTGTGATGTGTCTGCATACAGACCGGAGGTGGAACGGCTGGCCCTCTGGTATGGTCAGAACAATCTGGAGCTAAATACGCTCAAGACAGTGGAGATGACAGTGGACTTCAGGAGGAGCCCCCCAATAACTCCCCCCACTCACTATTCTCAACAGTATTGTGTCTGCTGTGGAGACCTTCAGATTTCTGGGTGTCACAATCTCCCAGGACCTGAAGTGGACACCCAACGCGGACACTCTTATCAAAAAGGCTCAGCAGAGGTTGTATTTCCTACGTCGACTCAGGAACTACCACCTGCCTCAGGAGCTGCTGATTCAATTCTATTCAGGAATAATCCAGTCTGTTCTCTGTTCGTCCATCACTGTCTGGTTTGGATCAGCTACCAAACAAGACAAGAATAGACTCCAAAGAACCGTCGGGGCTGTGGAAAGGATTATTGGTGTGAAGCTGCCCTCAATCCAGGACTTGCATGCACCTAGAGTCAGGAAGCAAGCAAGCAGCATTATTGTAGACCCATCACACCCTGGACATCACCTGTTCCAACTCCTTCCTTCTGGTAGGCGCTTTAGATCACTGTAAGCCAGGACAAATAGGTACAAGAACAGTTTCTTTCCGTATGCCATCAGTCTTATGAACACTTGAATTTTAGTCTATTATAAATCAAGTCCACCTGTACATTCAATGAGGAGGACCTCATTGTATACAGTTTATGATTATTTTCACTATTGTTTTTGTTTGCTTTTAATTCTGTACAGAGAGCTCAGGGAAACCGGCATCAGATTCCCCATATGTGTCCTCATACTTGGCGATAATAAAGGATTCTGATTCTGATATAATAGAGCAAAAGTTACTGGGAAGGTTGAGAATTGGGAAGCTTTTAAAAACCAATGGAAGGCAGCTAAAAAAAGCCACAAGGAATGAAAACATGACATACGAAGGTAAGCAGTAATATCAAAGACAATAACAGAAGTACTTTTTTCAGATACATGAAGAGTAAAAGAGAGGCAAGAGTAGATATTGGACCACTGGAAAATGATGCTGCAGTAAGTAATGGGGACAAAGAAATGGTAGATGAACTGAATTAAATGTTTTGCATCAGTCTTCACGGTGGAAGACATTTGCAGTGTGTAGGAAGTTTGAGAGTGTTGGGGGCCAGAGTGAATGCAGTTGCTATTATTAGGGCTAAATTGTTTGGGAAGCTGAAAGATCTGAAGGTAGATCAGTCACCTGGACCAGATGGAGTACACCCCAGGGTTCTGAAAGAGGCAGCTGAAGAGTTAGTAGAGGCATTAATAATGATCTTTCAAGAATCACTACGTTCTAGCAAGGTTCTGGAGAAATGGAAAATTGCAAATGTCACTTCGCTCTTCAAGGGAAGGAGGCAGAGGAAAGGAAATTATCGGACAGTTAGCCTGACCTCAGTGGTGGGAAAGGTATTGCAGTCTATTGTTAAGAATGAGGATTCGGGTTACTTGAAGGCACATGATAAAATGGGCCAAAGTTTGCATTGATTCCTTCAGGGGACATCTCGCGTGACAAATCATTTGGAATTCTTTGAGGAAATAACAAGCAGGATAGACAAAGGAGAATCAGTGGATGTCGTGTACTTGGATTTTCAAAAGGTATTTGACAAGGTGCCACACAGAAGACTGCTTAGCAAGATAAGAGTTCATGGTATTACAGGAAAGATGCAAGCATAGACAGAGGACTGGATGATTAGCAGGATCAAAGTGTGGGAACAAAGGGAACCTTTTCAGATTGGTTGCCAGATGTGTTCCACAGGGGTTGGACCACTTCTTTTCACATTTTTACATTATATTTAACAAGGATGTACTGTTGTTGATTTATAAGCATCTGGTGAGGCCTCACTTCCATTATTGTGAGCAGTTTTGGGCCCCTTATTTAAGGAAGAATGTGCTGACATTAGAGAGGGTTCGAAGGAGGTTCACAAAAATTGTGAGATTGAAAGGTCTATCATATGAGCAGTGTTTGATGGCTCTGGGCCTGTACTCATAGGAAATTAGAAGGATGAGGAGGGATCTCATTGATACCTGTTGAAAGGCTTAGGTAGAGTGGATGTAGAGAGGATATTTCCTCTGGTGTGGGGGTCTAGATGAGGAGGAATTTCTTAGGCAGAGGATGGTGAATCTGTGGAATTTGTTATCACAGGTGGCTGTGGAGGCCAAGTCATTGAGTTTATTTAAGGTGAAGATTGATAGATTCTTGCTTAGTCAGGGCATGTAAGGTTATGGGGAAAAGGCAGTAGAGTGGGTTGAGATGGAAATAGATCAGCCGTGATCAGGCTCAATGGGCTGAATGGCTTAGTTCTGCTCCAATCTTATAAGCAATCTGTTGAGAAATGAATAAGATTCCAGCTGGTAATATTAAAGCTAATATAATTTTTTTTCATCAAATAATTGAAGTAGGGTTGTGACAAATGGCGAAAGTTGATCATTAAATTTTGTATTTGAAAGATGAATATGAAGGAAAATGTTAAATTTGTTGGCTTAGTGCTATGAATTGCATTTTTTATATTGGAGAAAGAGAACAAAATACTAAACATTTGAAAGTCTTAATAAGTCTGTATTATATGTAATACAAAATTATTCTGTGACAACATTACGCATTCAGAATTAAATGACTACAGCCCGGCGACACTGATGCCAATCATCTTGAGCTGCTTTGAATGGCTGTTAATGGCATAAATCAAAAACTCGTTTCCTGAAAGGCCGGGCACTCACCAGTATGCTCACTGACCAATGCCATACATCTGTCATGTACCTGGCCCTGACACCTAGGAAACAAATACACTTGTGTCAGAATATCATTTCTGGATTTCAGTTCAGTATTCAACACTATTGTCCCGCAGACTTTGGTGAACAAACTCTGACTCCTCAGTCTAAATACACCCCTGTGCCAATGGGTGTTGGACTTCCTAACCAACAGACCTCAGATCGTCAAGGTGCACGACCACTCATCCCTTTCCATGATCTTCAACAAGGGTACACTCTGCTCACCCTTGACCGCATGGCCAAATACCCATGTAATCACATTGTCCTGTTCACTAACCCACCCCTCCATACCGTCCACCACCACTACTTTATCATTTCCTTTTTCCTTTCCCTTTAAGCCCTGAAGAAGGGTCTCGCTCTGAAACATCGACTGCTTATCTTTTTCCATAGATGCGTGTGTGTGTGCGTGTGCGTGTCCGTTTCCAGCATCTGCAGATTTTCCTGTGTTTCTCTTGGTGTTTCTTTCTGTACCACATCAGATCCAGAGTGGCAATTTTTTTTCTCCTAACAATTATCTTTTACACTTGTGTACAGAATTGACAATTGTGAACCTTGAGTGAATCTCCACGATCTGTTTGATACAACCATAGAATAACAAAATGGATAATTGATTTATTTTTCCTCCCTTTGAATTTTTTCGTACTTAAATTAAAAAAATATTACTTTCCATAACTCTCTAAATTCACCATTTAAAATAGAGAACTGAACGTGCTATTCTGTTATTTAAGATGGAAATGATGCAAGAACTAAAAAATTTCTGTCCATTCAGTAATCAGTTTAATGTCAGTTGTTAGAATGTTGCTGGAAAACAAATTCAAAGGCTAAATGACAGACCACAAGATCAGTTGTTGAAAAGGCATCAACATGAGTTTGTGAAGCAAGAATCATAGCCACTTAATCTGGTTGGATTTTTAAGCAAAATACTTAAAGTTCAAATTAAATTTATTGTTTGAAGTACATCTGTCATCATATACAACCCTGAGATTCATTTTCTTGCAGGCATATTCAATAAATCTATAGAATAATAACCATAACAGAATGAGTGAAAAGACTGCCCAACTAGGGCATTCAACCAAGGTGCAATTACAAAAAGTAGAAATAATAATAATAATAATAATAAATAGGCAATGAATATTGAGAACATGAGATGAAGAGTTCTTGAAAGTGAGTACAATAGTTGTGGGAATATTTCAAAGATGTACATAGTAGAGTGAAGTTATCCCCTTTGGTTCAAGGGCCTGATGGTTGAGGGGTAGTAACTCCTCCTAAACCTGGTTGTGTGAGTCCTGAGGTTTCTGTGCGAGTGAGATAAGAAGTGCAGGTGGATATTGTTTATATGAACTCAAAATTACATTTATTAAGTTCCAAAATGGATGTTAATGTGAAAAATGATAAAAGGGTCAGAATCAAACTTGTGACCTGTAGTTGTAATTAGATTGGAGATGGAGTGGGATTAGAGGGATCATTCTTTGACTTTCATCAATGGTATTGCAGGTAGTATTTAAATATTTCTAGTAGATCTTTAGTTGTGTATAATAAATTCCTTTTGCAAATAATAAAGATGCATGTACAATTTGTGGTAGGTTGAGAAGCATGATATGCCATGAGAATAGGAAGAGAAAACTGAATAAATGATCTCTGCCAAATAAGTATGCAAGAGAAAGTTACAGTTGGGAAGCAACAAGTAACCACTTTGGATCTGCAAAGTTTTGGTTTATTTTTGTCACGTGTATCAAGATACAGTGGAATAATTTGTCTTGCACATCATTCACAAAGGTCAAATGATTACACAGTGCGTTGAGATTGAATAAAGTTTTAAAAAAAAATGGGCAGAATAAATACTGAAAACTGCAGGTCAATGATAAAGTGCAAAATGATAATGATGTAGATTGTGAAGTCATGAGTCCATCTTGTGCTGTAAGAGGTCTGATAACAGTAGAATAGATGCTGTCCTAGAGCCTGATGGCATGTGCTTCAGGCTTTTGTATTGTCTGCCTGGTGGGAGAGTGAAGAAGAGAAAATGTCCAGGGCAGGTGGGTTTTTTGATTATGGTAGCCGCTGTACTGAAGCGGCAAAAGATAAAGATAGTCTACAGATGGGAGTCTGGTTTCTGCGAGATATCAGCTGACTGATTTGCTGGCCGGTGGTGCAGTGGAATCAGCACCAGATTTCGAAGAGAATGGTCCTGAGTTCAAATCCGGCTGGCTCCTTGCATGCTTACCATTCATTGGTGCTGGGTTGTGCATTAAGTTAGCATGTTGGCCTCATCAAAAAAAAACTGCTACTCAATATGCTGCAAGGCAAGAGAAGGAACAACAACAATAATCAGCTACCTGATGGTTCTTACAGAAATGTTGGGCTGAAGATCCGGTTTCCTTGCGGTATTATATGCATTAACACATCCAATGCGTTGAGACCACAGAAAGAAAATGCTGTACTCTGCATTCTCTCTGGTTGGAATCTTCTTGTTACTAACTACTAACTTTTCCACAATACTTAAATTGTGTAACATTCAAATACAACAAACTGCTTGAGAGATTTTCCACCCTGAATCCTGTCTGTGTGATTGTATAGAGGCCACATTTTGCTTTCTGAAAGGATGCACTTTTGTTCAAAATAGTTTTGTCTGGTTTAACATTTTCTGATGTTTTCTAACTCAAAAGAAAGACAAACAGAAAGACGTATTATAAGGGAGTTCAGTTTGTTTTGCTTTTGGTGTGCCTGTTATTTATATTTAATACTTATTATATTTAATAATTAAATATAATATTATATTTGATACTAATATAATACTATATTTGCTGTTGTTTGCCCAGACTTGTATTTTGGTCATGATTAACTCAAGCTAGCAAACCTTTACAAAAACACTAGTGACTCATATTGGGGATAGCCGAATGCTGCTTTGATCCAAAAGTACTGTTCCTGTTGCCTTCCTACAAGAAAGTCATCAGTAAGCTTGAAAAAGTACTGAGAAAATTTATAAAGATGTTGCCAGGTTCTGAGAGCCTAAGGTGCAGGAAAATTTTGAGTAGATTAGGACTTTATGAGGATATAGATATGATAAATGCATTCAGGTAATTTCCCTTTGGATAGGTGAGTCTCGAACTAGAGGGCATAGGTTGAGGGTAAAAGGTGAAATATTTAAGCATTTGTGAGGGGAAACTTCACTCTGAGTGTAGCAAAAGTGTCGAATGCACTGCTAGCAGAAGTGGTAGATATGTGTTCATTTGTAACATTTAGGAGACATTTGGATAGGTACATGGATGGGATGGGTTTGGAAGTTTCCAGTCTGGTTCCAGGTAGAACAGAGTAGGCAATCACGTCAGCATGGACTTGATGGGTTGAAGGGCCTGTGTCTGTGCTGCACTATTGTTTCTGACTCTAAGTTACAATCCCCATTGCAAACAACATCAAAAGGGCATCAACTTTTCCAAATTACAATGAGGCAACATAACTCATTGGGGATAAAGTGGTAAAGATTCATGGCTATTGTGCCCTGACATCTTCCACAGCCACAGTAAGACAACTGATTTGACCCAAAGCAAACTTCTTGCTGCACCAGAATTTGGCTGAGAGTGGACGTGCACTCACATTGGGCTGCAGTTTTATCACTCTCTTCCCTCAGCATGAACTGTCTCTCTGCCATCCCATCTGCCCTAGTCTCACTATGATTACCTGACAATACTTTCTTGCAATTTGCTCTCCTATTTTCCACAGTGTCTTTACTGGCTCAGATGGTTGGTTCTGGCTTTAACTCCATGTCATGCTGGAGAAACCCAGAATTCCAAGTCTTCCATGAAAATGGCTAACACCGGTTTGTGCATTCCTACTCCATTCTTATCCAGGGCATTTTGCATGCAGATGATCATTATAATGAGGCATGGATTATGAATTATTGTGTCACTCTGGTCCATATACCTAGGTTTACACCAATCAGTATTTTTCTCAGTCGATTGTCTTCTAACTAGATAAGTAAAATTTAATTTGCACTACTTTGCTCTTGTAACTGTAAAATCCTGATTGACATTTCCTTTCAGTGGTGCTGCTTTTTGCATATTAATCAGTTAAGTGCCTATAAGATGCAAACAAGAGAAAATCTGTAGATGCTGGAAATCCAAGTGACACACACAAAATGCTGGAGGAACTCAGCAGGCCAGGTTGCATCTGTGGAAGAAAGTACAGCTAACGTTTCGGACCGAGACCCTTCGGCAAGATGCATCTATTTTTGTTACCTTGCTACTTAATATTGCAAGCTATGGTGTGTACATCCTTTAATGTCATACAATTTCTTCCCGGGTTTTCAGCATGTTAAGGACTGGTGCTATTTTTTCTATCTTGTGTTTTCTGGTATGCACAAAATATGGCCATGTAAAGCTCCATTTTGATGAGTGAAAACCAAAAGTATGTTGTGCAACATTTGTATTTATCAATCTCCTGTAATTTTGTTGTCCAAAGTTTCAATCATTGTGTTTGAGAAAGTGATACTGATTAAGTGGCTTGTTTGACTGATTGCTGATGCTTCCTAATCAACACAAATCTACATTTGTGAAACTGTACATTTTTTTTCTGTATTTCATGAGTAGTCTGTTACTAGCAAAAATAAAAACAACTAAGTTACTTAAAAACAAATTTTTGGGCATTAGTTTTTATTATATTTACTTTGATGGTCAAACTCCATTTGCTTTGGACGAAACATTACAAACCAGAAACACTTACAAAGCAATTTTTTTCAATAGTAGAACACTTACGCTGATTATCAATATGGAGTAATATCTCTTAACATCACTTAAGGATTTATATTTATCCCAGTTTTGACATTAAGCTGATTAAATGCTTTCATAGCAACCACTTTCATTGCATCCAGATGCAAGTGTTCAGGGCACTGAGCTTTGAATTTTAGCTGAATAGATGATTTTGCACCAAACCTTTCATTGATGATAATTTGTACCATTTCAAAAACTGCTTGTCTTTCAATCTTGTTCTGTCAATTTTTAAAGCTTATTAGAATTCATAAGCTGTAATTGGATTGTTAGTTATTTTACCTTTAACAATGCTAGATAAAGCTTCTGAAATCCATTGCAGATTAACTATACATTAGTGATTTGTTTATTTTAGTAAACCGATGGATCTGTAAGATCCTAAACAAGGCTTCAACATATTAATGAAAGTAACATCTATTTTATCATTGGCTGTAAGATCTTCAAGTTTCCAATTCATGTTCAAATTGCTGGATTAATACAGATGGGTATATTTGGCGCTATAGCAATAGAAATAGAACATAGAAAATCTGCAGCACATTACAGGCCCTTCGGCCCATAATGTTGTGCTGACCATGTAACCTACTCGAGAAGCTGCCTAGAATTTCCCTATCGCATAGCCTTCTATTTTTTTATGTACCTATCTAAGAGTTCTTAAAATACCCTATTGGGAATAAATTTCTTTAAATCTCTTCAAATTCTCAATTTTCTTCTGAATTGCCTGTTGTTTGACTTTTACATGTGTCCGTGAGCACAGATCTCCTTTTGTTGCCTCACCCAAGTATTCTCAGAGTATGCAAACGTAGGGAAATCAGAGTCAAATCTACTCCACATATGCATAATATCCACACCAGGATTTTCTTTTTAACCACTGGAGTAGGAGTCTTGGCTGATTTTCTTCTTTTTTTTTTCATTTTCAATAAACATTTATTGGTTGGGTGTCCTGTTGTCCATTCTGATATCTGATATGTGAACTGTGCAGTTAAGGACATTCATTTGATCCTACTAAGTTTAACGCACATTTTAAAAAAGCCAAGAGAACATTGGATAACAAAGAACAAGATTTTCTCTTTGTAAATGGCAATGCCATATTGGGGCACACGTCTCCCATATCGTAGACTCGTGCAGTACGGGAAGAGACTGCTTAGTCCATCTTGCTTCTATTATATTTCATATTTTAATGGTGGCCATTTCAAATGCAAATTGGTCTGTTTTGAGGCACCAATTTAACAATTTCTGCCAGGTAGAAACGAGGCTGCTCAGAATGGGAAGGAAGCAGGTGAAATGCCCCCACTGATGATAGTTATGTTATGTGAGCAGATTCTGCATTTTTTTTATTTATGCAAGGACATGCCTTTAAAATCAGAATGATCACCAGATTCCGGCTGTGCCATTGCGTTGCTCTGTACCATAGCCAGTTACATCAAGGCCATTACTTTTGACAGATCTCAGCTTGAACAAGTTAGACTTGAAATAAACAAAATTAGTCAAGGTCAGTAGGCTGAATAATGCACAAATGTGTGAGCCTTCAGATGCCCGTCTTTTCAACAGTATCATTATTTGGGGCATATAGAATTATAAAGCCTCTCATTTTTAAGTTTGAAAGCTGAAAATACTTAGTATAGCAAATACAAAAGAAAATGGAATTAACTATGGTGAAATCCCAATTGACAATTTATTTTGCCAGCTTTTCTTGTCTTAAGGAATAACATCAAAATGTGATTCAGTCACTTATCAGTGTTAGATATGAAGTATCTGTGAATTAATATAGGGTAAATGATAAACCATTTTACTCTGAACTGAAAATAGTCTGTATGGAATGCCATATATTGCCAGTTAACATATCTATATGCAGCATGGATGGTTGTGAGCTTGACACTTGTGCATGCAAAAATGAGTCAAAGAAATAAAAGGAGAGAGTTGGATAGCTAATATTCTATTACCAAAATAATCCTCTTTGGTGCTTGATTTGCGCAGATGTATAAGATTTGTATAATTTAAAAATTAATTATTAGAATTTGGAGACTTCATTATGAGCAGGACTCAGTTTGCAATATATTCCTTTGGAGTGCATGGCTCTATGATATGTAAAATGTTATTCTGAATTATTTAATCAGCATTTATTTATAAATATTAAGCTATCTGAATTAGAAAATCCAGCAGTTCATTTATGTAATTCTCTCCTGTATCTTCTTACCTGCTTGTATTTTTTTCTCTATGAAATTGCCTACCTTCCTCATTTTTCTGAAATTTGTTGGAAAGCAGTCAACATAATCAAAGATCACTCCTCCTCCAGACATTTTCACTTCCTACTTCCATCAAGAAAAAAATTCAAAAGATTGAAAATATATACATCACCAGGCTCAAGAATGGACTTCTGATACGGTAGGGTGATCTCCTCCCCCTCCAATCTCTCTCGTCATGGCCCCTGTGTCTTCTGATCTGCCTGCTGTGCAATTTTCTGTAATTGAAACATTATATCTGCATTTTGTTACTGCTCTTCTCTTTGTGCTGCCTCAATGTCTTCAGTTTTGAAATTAACTGTATGGATGTCAGGCAAATCAGTTTTGCACTGTATCTTGGTATATGTGACAATAATTAATCAATTACAAATCATTCTTCAGCTCAGAACCTTCTTATTTTCCATATCCTGGACAAGTTATTGTAACCCTTCCAGAAATAACTCACTCACTATACTTGTTGCTTGAGCAAGCATCTCTCAAAAGAATTCAACATTCTGTTTTGGTGGGTGGGTTCACTGGTTACAGGCAAATTACTGAGAAAGACACTGAATTAGAGTTCAAATCTTGTTGTTTGATTCTGAATATTTTGTGCTTTAATTTCTTTAAGTTTTACCTTTATAGAATGATTACAGTGAAATAAAGACCTTATTTTTGCTCTGCTCTGGATTTCAGTTTATTTTCTTTAGACTTAAGTTTGGGGTGAGTCAAAAATAAAACCTTTTCAACCAACCGGAAATTACTTAAACAGCAATGTTAAGCTTGGTTTCAAAACACAAGCGCCACTACTCACCCCCTATCTTTACTGCTGTCTCCATCTACAATGACATGACCCATCACTTCGTGTGGAAATTTGATAAATATGAGATATAGTAAACTATGGACTCTGTTACTTACATTTTGTTTGAAAAGTGTTACAATGCAGATATCGTGCACGTCACAACCATTAATTCATTTCTGTTGTCACAAATGCAATATAGGTGTCAAGTGCATGTAAGAGAATTACAATAACAGTCATTCCAATTATACTACAGTTATAAATGGTAAAAACAACAGTCTTTTGGCAAGGATAGCTGAATATGTACTGTAAAAACCCAAGGTATGCTTGCACTATTAATTTTGATTGCTGATTTTACTGTGTCCTTTCAACATACGCACACAGACAACTTCTACTAAGTGTTTTTAAAGTCTCAGTGGAATCTTTATTGTAAATTAGAAAGAAAAATTCTGCCCAAAGCCAAAATATTATTATAATAGTATTGCAATTTTGCACTGTTTCTGATATATTCTTTTTATATGATGATGCTATATCTATAATTTTTTTTAACATTCTAATCAAGACCCATATAAACAAGCTTATTTGCATTGATATGTAATATTAACTGAGCAATGTTCCTTAAAAGAAATCATTATGGATAAGGTATTCTGAAGTAATGCAATTGTAATAGAATTTTCAAATTAGAAAAATGCTGTTTGTTTGGTTGTGTGGTGCATCGTACTCTGCATTCAGAGTGAAAGGCTTTTCTTTGGTGACACAGCAGCAGTTTCAAAAAAGACCTCTGGTGCCTTTGGCTCTTTTTGGGGGGGGGGGGAGCTGAGTTTAGCGCGGGGCGAATAAAAAGAAGGGAGGTGTAAGTGGAGCAGTGATTTTGTGAGCGGGCCAATGTTAGAGTGGTCAGGCTTAGCTAAGTACAGACTTGGGCAAGCACAGGCAGAGGTTCTAAGATAGTAGTAAGGTTTCTAGTAAGTTTGTTTTCTGTTAGTTCCTAGCTAGTGCACCGAGCCTGGGTCTGAAGGTACTGGTGTGTTCTTTGTGAGATATGGGAGACCGCCAATCTTCCTGATTACTACATCTGCATAAAGTGCACCGAGCTGTAGCTTCTTAGAGACCATGTCAAGGAACTGAGGCTGGGAGATGTTCAGCTCATATGGAGAAGATTGAGGTGATAGATGGGACCCACTGTTACTTCGTCACCTCTAAGTAACAGGAGGCAGGTACCTGGGTGATGTCAGGAGAAGGAAAGTGGAAAGGCAGCCAATACAGAGTACCTCTATGGCCTTTTCTCTCAATAAGTATATCACTTTGGATAATGTTGTGGTAGATAACCTACTGGGGGAAGCCATGACAACTGCATCTCTGGCACTGAGTCTGGCTCAATGGCTCAGAAGGGAAGGGCAAGAGGTCCAGTAGTGATAGAGGATTCTGTAATTAGTGGAGCAGAATGCAGATTCTGTGTATGTGAAAGAGACACCCAGGTGATATGTTGCCTCCCTATTGCTAGGGTCAGGGATGCCTCAGATCAGGTCCATGGTACTCTAAAGGGGATGGGTGAACAGGCATCACATCTGTTACATATTGGTATCAACAACATATCTAGGAAAAGGGAGGAGATCCTGAAAAGATTATACAGGAAGTTAGGCAGAAAGCTGAAAAGCAGGGCCTCAAGGGTAGCGGTGGCTAGATTGCTGCCTGTGCCATGTGCCAGTGAGGGTAAGAATCGGATGATTTAGCAGATGAATGCGTGGCTGAAGAATTGGTACAGGGGGTAGGGCTTCGGATTTCTGGATCATTGGGATCTTTTCTGGGGAAGGTATGAGCTTTACAAAAAGGATGGGTTACACCAGAGCACAAGGGGGACCAATATCCTTGTGAGGAAGTTTGCTGGAATTATTGGGGAGGCTTTAAAATAGTCTGGCAGGGGAGTGGGAACTGGGTGAGAGAGCTTAGGATGGGGCATTTGGTATACAACTAGATGTAGTGTGTAGTGAAACTGTGAGGAAGGACAGGCAGATGATAGGGCAGAATTGCAGTCAGTGGGATGAATTAAAGTGTAACAGCGGTTAAATTCAAATAAGGTGACGAATACAGGACTAAAAATGTCATATTTGAATGTGAGTAGTTTGTGGAATAAGATAATATTGTAGCACAGTTAGAGATTGGCAGGTATGATGTTGAAATCTTTGAGTTGTGTCTGAAAAAAGATATTAGTTGGGAGCTGAACATCCAAGCATACACATGTATTGAAAGGGCAGACAGGTACCAGAAGGGCTTGGGTTACTTTGTTGGTAAAAAATGATATCAGATCCTTAAAGAGATGACATAGAATCATAAGATGTAGAACCCCAGTCTGTAGAGTTAAAAAACTGCAAATGTTATGATAGTCGTGAGGGAATTCTTAATGCAGATAGATTGGGAAAATTAGGTTGGTGCCAGATCCCAAGAGAGGGAATTTGTAGAATGCACATGAGATGGCTTTTTTGGGCAGCTTTTATTTGAGCTCATTAGGGGAAAGACAATTCTGTATTGGTTGTTATGTAATAACCCAGATTTGATTAAGGAGCTTAAGGTAAAGATGCATTTAGAGGCAATGATCATAATATGATATAA
Source organism: Hypanus sabinus (assembly GCF_030144855.1). Taxonomy (NCBI): domain Eukaryota; kingdom Metazoa; phylum Chordata; class Chondrichthyes; order Myliobatiformes; family Dasyatidae; genus Hypanus; species Hypanus sabinus. The sequence goes on from NC_082709.1 coordinate 34,663,301, forward strand.
TTTGTTCTGTGTTTAAAAAGAAGCTAAAATCAGATGTATCAGTATTACAGTGGAGTGAAAGGAATTATGTAGGCATGAGAGAGGAGCTGGACAAAGCTGATTGGAAGGGGACACTAGCAGGGACGATGGCAGAAGAGTAGTTGCTGGTGTATCTGTAGGGAAATTCAGAAGGTGCAGGGAAGATTTCTCCCAAAGATGAAAAACTACTCTGTAGGGAGGATGAAGCAACTGTGTCTGACAAGGAAAGTCAAAGATGGCATAAAAGAAAAAGAGGGCATATAATATAGCACAAATTAGTGGGAAGGTAGAGGATTGGAAAGCTTTTAAAAACTAACAGAAGGCAACTAAAAAGCCATAAAGAGAGTAAAGTTGAAATGTACAGGTAAGCTAGCCAATAATATAAAGGAAGATGAAACTCTCCCCCTGATACAGGTGTCCCCCGCTTTACGAATGTTCGCTTTAAGCCACTTTGCCTTTACAAAAGACCTACATTAGTAATCTGTTTTCACATTACAAAGAGGATTTTCACTTTTATTAAAGTTTTTCCCATATAAATTAATGTTTCTTTGCTTTATGCTATTTCGGCTTAAGAAAGATTTCTTAGGAACATTCTACCTTTGTTAAAGGGCGGGGTGGAAGACACCTGTAGATAAAAAGTAAAAGATACACAAGTTTGGATATCAGACTGCTGGAAAATAATACTGGTGAGATAGTAATAGAGAGCAAAGGACTGGTGGGCGAAGTGAATAAGCATTTTCTGCTAGTCTTCACTGTAGAAGACACTAGCAAAATGTCAGAAATGTGAGACTGTCAGGGGGCAGAAATGAGTGTCATTGCTCTCACACAGGAGAAAGTGCTTTGGAAGTTCAAAAGCCTGAAGGTAGATAAGTGTGCTGGACCAGATGAACTATACCCAGGGTTCTGAAAGAAGTAGCTGAAAAGGTTGTGGAGGCATGAGTAATGATCTTTCAAGAATCACTAGATTCTGGAATGGTTTTGGAGGACTGGAAAACTGCAAATATCACTCCACTCTTTGAGAAGGGAAGGAGGCAGAAGAAAGGAAATTGTGGGTCAGTTATCCCGACTTCAGTGTTTGGGAAGATCTTGCATCAATCATTAAGGATGGGATTTTGGGGTTCTTGGGTGGCTCATGATAAGATAGACCAATGTCAACAAAGGTTTCTAAAGGGGAAATCTTGCCTGACAAATTTGTTGGAATTCTTTGAGGAAATAGTAGACATGATAGATGGAGAGTCGGTGGATTTTTAGAAAGTCTTTGCAAGGTGCCACACATAAGATTACTTTACAAGAGAAGAGCCCATAGTATTACAGGGAAGGTTCTAGCATGGAGGGATGATTTGCTGACTGGGAGGAGGAAACGAGTGGGAATAAAGGGGGGCTATTCCGCTTGGCTTCCAGTGGTGTACTACAGGGGTTGGTGTTGGGATGGCTTTTTTTCATGTTATATATCAATGATTGGGATGAAGGAACTGATGGCTTTATGGCCAAGTTTGCGGACAATACAAAGATGGGGGGGGGGGCAAGTTGTGTTGAGGAAGCATGGTGGCTGCAGAGGGACTTGAACAGACTGGGAGAACAGGCAAAGAAGTGCAGATGGAATATAGAGCAGGGAGGTGCATGGTCATGCACTTTGGCAGAAGGAATAAAGGTGTGGACTATTTTCTAAATGGGGAGAAACTTCAAAACCCGTGATGCAAAGGGACTTGGGTGTCCTATGCAGGATTTCCTAAAGGTTAACTTTCAGGTTGAGTCAGGTGAGAAAGGTAAATGCAGTGTTAGCAAAAGGACTAGAATACAAAAGCAATGATGTAGTGCTGACATTTTGTAAGAAGCATTTGTCAGACCTTAATTGAAATATTGTGAGCAATTTTATCTCAGAAAAGATGTGCTGACATTAAAGAGGGTCCACGGGAACCCCAGGAATGAAAGGCATGTTTGATGGCTCTGCGCCTGTACTCACTGGAGTTTAGAAAAATGAGACGGGATCTCATTGAAACCGATTGAATATTGAAAGGTCTAGATAGAATGAATGTGGGGAGGATGCTTCTTGTAGTGGAGGAAGTTTAGGACTGGGTGGCATTGCCTCAGAACTGAGGAATGTCCATTTAGAATAAACCTGGAAGGGTATTTATTTAGCTAGAGGGTGAGGAATCTGTGAAATTCTTTGCGACACACAGCTATGCAGGCCAAGTCAGTGGATATATTTAAAGTAGAAGTTGAAGGTTCCTAATTAGTCAGGGTGTTACAGGTTTTAGAAGACAGGAAAATGGGGCTGAGAGGGATAATTGATTAGCAATGATGGAATGGAGGAGCAACTTGATAGGCCGAATGGCCTAATTCTGCTTCTACATCTTATGATCTTGTGCATTTTAATTACTGTTTGAGGGATGTTCATATGGAACTGTGATCTTTAATTCCCCAAGCTTGAATTACAAGATAATGAACCAGAATTTGCTGAAGGAGGATGTCAAGGAACATTAACATTAGTTAGGCTTTCAGTGGCATCCTTCTGTACTAAGTTCACTACCTATAAAGTTGAAAGTGTAACCTGATGTTGGTACAGTGCTAGAACCGGGACGTTTGGTACCTGACTTTGCAAAATAATCAACTCAGTATCTCTTTAACCAGTGAGGCTTAAGGATTGGGAAATTAAATGGCCAGAAGTATAAAAGGGGATGAACTCTATGTCAAATTTGCTTTGACTTGTTTCCTCTTGGTTTTAAGGTGACTGATAAGGCCAGTACGATATTTGCAGACTCTGCTCTGGTGTTTGGGAGGAAGTGATTGAAAGGTGGCACCATTCCTCACTGTTTACTTTAGGTTTGAGTGCTTTGGACACATGGAATCAGTTGTATGATAATCCCACTTCCCTAGTATGAAGAGATGGATACTTGACCTCATTATCCACCTCATTATGTTCCTGCAACTTAATGTTTATCTACTCTGTATTTTTTCTGTAGTTGTTACATTTTATTCTGCATTGTTAATGTCATACCTCTATGTACTGTGTAAGTATTTGATCTATGTGAACAGTATGCAAGACAACTTTTTCACTGCATGTATGTATATGTGATTATAATAAACTAATTCCAATTCTGGTGCTTTGGAATACCTGCTGCAGGTAATTCACTTGGAAAGTAGGGATCACTTTTTGAACCAGATTTGAGGTCATCAACTTCAATATCTCTTTCTCGGGCACTGTGATGTCTTGAGAAGGAAATGCTGAATTTCATCATTTTAATGATGATTAATTATTGAGATAGAGGAAATGCTTTTTTTCTCATTCTCATTTTGGACCTTTTACTGATGGAGTTGTACAGAGCGGAGGATCAGCAAAGGATCTCTGCCTTACAGATATTGAGTATCTGGTCTATTCTCCTGTATGCTTTGGTGAATGAGTTGACCTTGGCCTCCAAATATTTACATTTACAAACATCATCTGTGGACAACAGCTCAATGATTGAGGTTGGTTGAAATCATGATTGTATTGTACATTTAGCAGGAGTGATCAAAAATGAATCAGTGTATAAGATTAAAATGATTAACTGAACTAGAATCTTTCTGTGTATGTGGTTTCAACTCTTGAAACATTATGCATATGGGATTATCTCGAGTGACTTACATGACTGATTTTAAAACAGAATAACACTGGAAGAAGAGTCTCTAGGTCCATCTCATAAGTTTAAAATGATGAAAACCCTGATTACAGTGCCTGCTATCCTTCAATTTGCCATGTAGATTAGCTCCTAGTCTTGTTAGTGTAATCATCTATCTCTTGGAACTGTAGCAACTGTGGTCTTTCTCTGACAAATCCTTTGTGGTGGCTGCACCAAGCTTCAGTGCATCTCTCAGCATGACACACCCATCTCTTCCAAACTCCTCCAGCTTTAAGACCTGGGCCTTTATACCTCCCTCTCCAGCTTCATGGGTAGACCTCAATCTCTGACGATTGTTAGTGTACTGTATCTCTGAATCATTATTAACATAGATGCACATGCTTAGCTCCTGCTACACACATGACTCTGTGGATAAGCACAGGAGCCAATGCCATTTTCAAATTCGCCCATGACAGTACTGTTGTGGGACAAATAGCAGGTGGCGATGAGTCAGGCAACTGGAGCACGATAATCTTCCCCAGTAATCTGCCATAACAACCACTTCTCACTCCCAGCATTTTTAGATTTGTGGAAGGTTTGGTTTGTCACTGAACACACTGACAAACTGTTACATTGAAAGTATCATGCCTGGTTGCATCATGGTCTGTAATGGCAGTTCAAGTGCACAAGAACCTAAGAGGCTTCAGAAAGAGATGGGCTGTGACAGATGCATCACGGGCACAGACGTACCACTATTGGTAGTATATACATAGGGTCTGCCTCAGGAAAGCAACACCCATCATCAAGTACCCCCACCATCTGTTCCATGCCATCTTCTTGTAGCTACCATCAGGGCAAGAGGTACAGAGGTCTGTGAAGTCCTACACCACCAGGTTCATGGTCATTGGCTCCCCTTCAACCATTTAGTCCTTGAACCATCTGACACAACACTAATCACCATTGTTTGGTAATAGTATGACAACTTCAACATTTCGTACTAAAATGGACATTTTTGTTGCAATAACATAAAAAAAATGATTTATGGTTCCATTCTGAAAGCTTCTTGTGACGCTATGTGCCTGTGATGTTGCTGTAAGTAAGATTTTCATTGTACCTATGCATATGATAGTAAACTTAACTTTCACTTGCAGTGCTTACAAACTAGTTTTTTTATAATTTGGGGAACTATCTTGGAATAAATACTAGGGGCATGAGATTTACTTCCTGTGGGTCCATGACAATCCAAGGTAATTGCCTCTGTAAGGCAATTGTGAATCACTTAAACAGGGTCTGGCAATTCACTTAATTCAATGGGATTTGGAAAGTTTTGTTTCTGCTTAACACTACAAAAGAAAAATTCTGACGTTCAGCTCCGAAAGTGTTTTGGTTGGTGCTGTCATTTGAGATGATTGTAAGAGCAACCTCCAGCTGTCACCTCAGATAGCGAGCTTGCTTGCCAAGACAACTTGCTTCCACAACAGTTTGTCTGATTTGATTTGACCAAGATAAAGACACGGGTGAAACTCATCTCTGGGTACCAATATGTTTTTATTTCATTGTTATAACATATGCTTTTTTAAAGAAATTAATTTCAAGTTAACTGTCTCCCCTTTGGAATAAAGAACATCTTGCAGATGGTAGTGAATTTCTAGAATTCTCTACTCCACAGAGTTGAGAAGATGGTTCAGTGGAAGTTCTTAAAGAGGATGTAGATACATTTTTGAAAGATTGGAGGCTGTGGGAATCTGACACATAAGTAGAAGAGGAGAAGATGTGGCGTTTTGGAGATTAGGCATGATATTGAATGATGAGGTAGATTTGAGAGGCTAAGTCTTCTGTTCCTATTTTCTTATGTTGTTTATTTTGATGCTTGCAAGTCACTTGTAATTGCAATGAATATGATGAATTTTTAATGTAATGTCAATACATCTGACTACAACAGAACTAAAGCACAACATTGGTTATGATGGAAGATATAAACAATAAAGAAACTATGATCTCATATTTAAGTATCCATCTGGGAAACAGTGAATTTATTTTAAATATGTGGATTAAATCTAGAAGATTTGTTCACAGTAGCTCAAAACACTAGTAGACTGTACATTACAAAATGCTTTAATTTAGTATATATTTTGACAGCATTAACATTGATGTCTAGTGCTGTCATGGTAATAAGCTGATGGCGGATTGATGTTTCATATTTAAAATTGCTGGTTTTAATATGCATTACCTTCCACTTCTGAACATTAAAAGCTATTCTCCAATCATTTATCCAGTGCCAACTCCATCTAGAACCATTTTGAATAACAGCTGTGACACAATTTGCCTTCCTAAGCAACTTTGCACTTCCAGCAAATTTAGATATATGGCTTTGACTCGCATGATCGAAGCTATTTCTGAGATTTAAGATCAGCAGTGGACCTTGTCCAGTTCTGTAATTAATATCACCCAGTGTAATTTTTAAATGGCCTTTTTGACAGCATCTTTAGTTGTTTGGTCTCTGTTGAACCTGTGACGTTTGTTTATGCATTTGATTGCCGTAGGTAAGATCTAAGCTATTATAAGATTTCACTGTTAGAAAAAATGTACCTTCTGGGCCACACTCCTTCCCCCACGCACGCTGTATTACCTGTTTTGTCCGGGTGAAGGATGGATGGCTTAAACACAAGAGATTCTGCAGATGCTAGCAATCCAGAGCAATACACGTAAATTGCTGGAGGAGCTCAGCAGGTCAGGCAGCATCTATAAAAATGCATTAGCAGTCCGAGACCCTTCATCAGGACTCCACATGTCCATCCAGTGAGGAGTTTCCATTCTGGTTGTCAGAGATTTCGGGGACATTTTGCCAACACTGAGATTTCAAAGTCAAAAAACTCGAGAGATTCTGCAGATGCTGGAAATCCAGAGTAACACACAAAATGCTGACAGATTTCAGCAGGACAGACAAAACCTATATAAATGAATAATGATGTAAGTAATGTTTTGGGTTGAGATCCTTTATTCACACTGGAAAGGATGAGGGGAGAAGCCAAAATAAGAAGGTGAGGGAGTGAGGCAGGATGACAAGCTATAAGGTTATAGGTGAAATCAGGTGGGTGAAGGACGGGAATGACGTAAGAAGCTGGGAGGTGTTAAGTGGAAAAGGCAAAAGGCTGGAAAGAAGGAAACTGATCTAAGAGGAGAGTGCATTATAGGGAAGGAGGAAGAGCAGCAGAAGAGGCGATAGGAAGGTGAGAAGAGGAAAGAGTCCAGACTAGGGAATAGAAAAAGGTCTTAATACCTCCTTGTGCAACTGGATCATCTATTTCCTCACTTGCAGACCCCAGTCAGTTTTTTTAATGAAAAATATACTTTATTGAAAAATAAAATTATTTACAATGAACCATTCAGTGACATTCAATCCATTACTGACATTTCCTCTACATTTTATACATTTCCACATTTTCAGCCACTCGCGTGTCACTATGTTTGTTTATCTTTAAACACCATTGTTGAGGGGTAAACCCTGCACCCTACCCCTCCCACTCCCACGGGAGAAGAACTCTAAACTTTGGTCCTTCCCCACCAGGCCCTTGTGGTGGCTGCACCAAGTTTCAGTGCGTCCCTCAGCACGTACTCCTGCAGCCGAGAATGTGCCAGTCGGCAGCATTCCCCCATGGACATCTCCGTGTGCTGGTAGACCATCAAGTTTCGGGCCGACCAAAGAGCGTCTTTCACTGAGTTGATGATCTGCCAGCGGCACCGGATGTTGGTCTCGGTGTGCGTTCCCGGGAACAGCCTGTAGATCAGAGGCTCCTCTGTTACGCAGCTGCTGGGGATGAAGCTTGACACTGTCCCTTCCATCCTCCTCCATATCTTCTCCGTGAACTCAGAGAGTGCAAAGAGGTAGGTCACCGACTCCTCCTCACTGCAGTCCTCCCATGGGCAGTGGGGTGTCGAGATGACGTCCCGGGCGTACAGGAGGGATCTGACTGGAAGGGTCCCTCTCACCGCCAGCCCACAGTCAGTTTGCATTGGCAACTTCTATCAGCGCAGGTGTACCACCAGACTGTGTGCTTAGCCCCCTGGTCTCCGCACTTTATACTTATGACATTGTGGCTAAGCACAGCTCCCATGCCATATTCAAATTTGCTGATGGCGTCATTGTTATTGGCCAATTCAATGGTGGGGACGAATCATTGTACAGAAGGGAGATTGAAAACCTGGCCGAGTGGCAGCACAACAACGTCTCACTGAGCTGTGGGTGAAGATGACAAAGAGAATAAAGCATTCCACCTCAGAGAAGAAGGTCAGAGAGAATGGTGGAGATACAGCAGGGATTGGAGCTGGCAGTGCATTCTAACACCCACCACTCTCTGTGTGAAAAACTTACCTCTATCAGATATACCCCCTGCACCTACTTCTAAGCACCCTAAAACTATACCCCTTTGTGTTGGCCATTTCAGCCCTGGAAAAAAGCCTCTGGCTATCCACATGATCAATGCCTTTCATCATCTTGTACATCTCTTCGCATAGTCTTAGAATTATAAAGATATTATAATTCTGGAAATGTATGACAGCTGGAGAGTAGGTAATTGGTTCATTTATAACTGTGCATGTTACATCTGTACTGTCAACTTTCCCACCACTTGTCATTGCAATGGGTAGGATGAGCCATTGCCAGTATCTAAGTTGCATTGGAATAGACAGGAAAATGGAACCAAGGCCAAGATAAGATTGGCCATTTGAATGGTGGGGCAGACCTGGTGGTCCCTGTGGCTGTACCTGGTTCTATTCCTTACAACCTTGCTGTCACAATGTGTAAAATTGTTTACTGACCATTTGAAATGGAGTCTATTCATTAATCAGCTTTTCAACATAACTAATGGAAGCAACTCGGATAAGCTGGGTTCTGATGAAGGGTTTCGGCCTGAAACGTCGACAGCACTTCTCCCTATAGGTGCTGCCTAGCCTGCTGTGTTCCACCAGCATTTTGTGTGTGTAAGCTGGGTTCTGACCACTTTTGTAAAATCATATGCTGTAAACAGGCTGGCCTACCTCTTATTGCTGAGGTCTATGAACACAGATTTCCTGTGCATACATAGAGCCTTGGTGTTAGAGCAGACACAAGTGAACCCCTCTGAGAGTCAGGGCTTGCTATTCTTCTGAATAGAGTAAAAGGAGTTGGGACCATGTAGACAGAGGTATATTTAAATTTTGCTGTTACACAGAGATCCAGTGTAGGGGTTCAGGAAGGATCCTGAGCATTAGTTCCTAGCCAGATTATGGGTGTCAAAGGTACTGAGTGAGCTGTTTGCCCTTAGGCTGTTTGATGTGAAGTGGCCTCCTCTTCATTTTTGGAGGTTGCCGTGTCTATAGCTCTATCATTTATGCTGGCAGTATTAGATTAATTACTTAGACCCATTTATTTAATTGCTAAAGAACAATATAGTGAAAGTACATTATTGGCTTTAAGTTTAGCATAAAATTTCAGGAATGTTGCCAGAGAAAAAAAGACTAATTTTCAGTGAACTCAATGATAATTTTATACAATATTCACCAATTATTATTCATGTCTTGCCATAATAGATTGAGATAAACAAGGAAGAATTCTTCATGCATGTTAACATTATGTAAGGGGCAGAAAAGCCTTGGATAAGTTGAAGTTATTAACCATGGACATCTACTCCAAATCACAGACATGTAATGAGAACCTATTTCTCCATGTCTAGGATTAATTAGAACATCCATATGGGTTTGATGATCATTTTTAAGCAGATGTGGTATGGTTCACAAAAAGTTACAGAATTCTGGATCCTACGTTATCCTTAAGGAAGATTTATTTAAATATTTTATTTTCTATAATCAACATTTTCATTTTGTTCTATTATGTGATCTTAAGGATGAATCTGATTATGCGCAAATAAGGCTGGACTTCTGTGTATCTATAATGAGAGCGGATTTTAATGTGAGATTGAATAAGCAAATTCTGATGTTGATCTCAATTGGGTATAGCTTCTAATATTAGTAAAATTGTATGTAAGGAAGGAGGATATGATCATAACCATTTGGAAAATAAATCAACTCAGGCTTTTATAAATTTTACCATCAATTGTGAAAAAGTTTTGATCATTTATTATTAATTAGAACAAATAACACATTTAACACATTATTAGTTTGGATAACTAGCTGTTACTCAAATGTTACTTGGGGCAAGGGAGTCTGTGTCTATATCTTTTTCAGTTATTTGCAAACTAGACAGAGGCTTTCACAAGTAACAGTGTATTTTAGTTCCTCACCCTCATACTTAGTAACAACTTGGCTGCAGAATGAGATGAAATAAAGTGAAACCAATGGATGGAATGTCTTTAGATGTCCAAACTCTAAAGACACTTAGGTTGATCTTACCAAATAGTAAAGCAGACTTCAGACCTATTATGCCAGCATTTTGTGTGTGTTGCTTGAATTTCCAGCATCTGCAGATTTTCTCTTGTTTGTGCTGAAAACAAACAACAGACCAGGTAGCATCTATGGAGAAACAATTAAGTTTACTTTTCATGTGAATGAACCTTCATCAAAATAGTTGGATTATTTGTTTACTTGATCAGCAAACTTACTTCACCTGCTGTTTCCAGGAGATCTTCCCATTTGAGCAATGGCTTGGCCTAAGCCTAATTAAGCTAGATGTTCATGGGTTGTGCCACAAAGCACTGATCTGTTGCACCAAGTCTATCCACCAAAAATTTTAGGTGGATTTGTAGGGTTGGTAAGAGTTTATGAAAATGATTAGGAAAAATGAAAGAAGATATGGATTTCAATTTAAGCCAGCTGCTGTACTTCCAGTTAGGGATCGGACAGCAATCATGAGCACAATGGAGCAAAGTATCATCAGGAGTAACCAGAGCGGGTTTGTGACAGATGCACTGTGGCTTGTATTCCTTTTGAGGAACACCAGTGGAATGCCGGAGTTGGGAGGTAGAAAGTCATTTGTATGAGAACGAGGATGCAAAGGCACAGGGGGAGCAGTTTATCAAGTTAACAGCAGCAGAACAAATGGCATGGATGTGGGAGGCAGTAATTGGCGATGGAGAAGCAGTGGATTTCGTGGTAGTGGAAAAACATTATTACAGTGCCATTGTGATTGGTTGTGGATTTTGTTCAGCAATCACAAAATTTACATTCTGCCATGCCAATTACGTTACAAGGTAATTAATACACTCTGGTGTCCTTTTGGAAATTTCAGAGATGAGATTAAATTCTCTTCTCTACTAAGTCCCTCCATTATAAGTTGTCTTTGTCAGGTTCTGGGAATTGCTGCACAAATTTATTTCACATTAACACTGGTTTATGGATCACTCTACCTTTGTATAGAGAGTTGAGTTTAAAGGCCTGTACCAGAAAACCAGGTATGATTTGCGGAGGGCTATTTCAGTAGTGAAGAGACAATTTTGAACGAGGTTGGAGGCGATGTCAGATGCACGGCAACTCTGGCAGGGACTGCAAGATGTTACTTCCTACAAAGCGAAACCCAATAGCATGAATGGCAGCGATGCCTCACTACCAGATGAACTCAATGCCTTCTATGCATGCTTTGAAAGGGAGAACACAACTACAGATGTGAAGATCCCTGCTGCACCTGATGACCCTGTGATCTCTGTCTCCGAGGCCGATGTTAGACTGTCTTTAAAGAGAGTGAACCCTTGCAAGGCAGAAGGTCCCAATGGAGTACCTGGTAAGGCTCTGAAAACCTGTGCCAACCAACTAGTGGGAGTATTCAAGGACATTTTCAACCTCTGACTGCTACGGGCAGATGTCCCCACTTGCTTCAAAAAGGCAACAATTATACCAGTGCCAAAGAAGAATAATGTGAGTTGCCTTAATGACTTTTGCCCGGTGATGAAATGCTTTGAGAGGTTGGTTATGACCAGACTGAACTCCTGCCTCAGCAAGGACCTGGAGCCGTTGAAATTTGCCTATTGCCAGAATAGGTCAACGGCAGACACAATCTCAATGGCTCTCCACATGGCTTTAGACCACCTGGACAACACAAACATCTACGTCAGGATGCTGTTCATCGACTATAGCTCAGCATTTAATACTATCATTCTCACAATCCTGATTGAGAAGTTGCAGAACCTGGGCCTCTGTACCTCCCTATGCAATTGGACCCTCGACTTCCTAGCCGGAAGAACACAATCTGTATAGATTGGTGATAACATATCCTCCTCGCTGATGATTAACACTGGCGCACCTCCGGGGTGTGTGCTTAGCCCACTGCTCTACTCTCTATATACACATGACTGTGTGGCTAGGCATAGCTCAAATACCATCTACAAATTTGCTGACAATCCAACCATTGTTTGTAGAATCTCAGGTGGTGACGAAAGGGTGTACAGGAGTGAGATATGCCAACTAGTGGAGTGGTGTCACAGCAACAACCTCGCATTCAATGTCAGTAAGACGAAACAGCTGATTGTGGACTTCTGGAAGGGTAAGACGAAGGGACACATACCAATCCTCATAGAGGGACCAGAAGTGGAGAGAGTGAGCAGCTTCAAGTCCTGGGTGTCAAGATCTCTGCGGATCTAACCTGGTCCTAACATATCAGTGCAGTCATAAAGAAGGCAAGACAGCGGCTGTACTTTATTAGGAGTTTGGAGAGATTTGGCATGTTAACAAATACACTCAAAAAATTCTATAGTTGTACCGTGGAGAGCAGTCTGACAGGCTGCATCACTGTCTGATATGGAGGGGCTGCTGCACAGGACTGAAAGAAGCTGCAGTAGGTTGTAAATCTAGTCAGCTCCATCTTGGGTACTAGCCTACAAAGAACCCAGGACATCTTTAGGAGGTGATGTCTCAGAAAGGCAGTATCCATTATTAAGGTCCTCCAGCACCCAGGGCAGGCCCTTTTCTCACTGTTACCATTAGTTAGGAGGTACAGAAGCCTGAAGACACACACTCAGTGATTCAGGAACAGCTGCTTCCCGTCTGCCATCCAATTCCTAAATGGACGTTGAAGCTTTGGGCACTACCTCACTTGTTCCAGACCTAACCAATTCCCCTCTACCACCACTCTCCTCTGTCTAGTGGAATTAGTTCTTAATCTCAATAATTTCTCCTTTGGCTCCTCCCACTTCCTCTAAACCCAAGGATGTAGCCATGGGTACCCGTATGGGTCCCAGTTATGCCTGCCTTTTTGTTGGCTTTGTGGAACAGTCCATGTTCCAAGTCTAAACGGGTATCTGTCCCCCTCTTTTCCTTTGCTATGTCGACGACTGCATTGGCGCTGCCTCCTGCATGCATGCTGAGCTTGTCAACTTCATTAACTTTACCTCCAACTTTCACCCTGCCCTCAAATTTACCTGGTCCATTTCCGACACCTCCCTCCCCGTTCTTGATCTTTCTGTCTCCATCTCTAAAGACGACTTATCTACTGATATCTACTATGTCTACAGACTCTCACAGCTACCTAGACTCTTCCTCTTCCCACCCTGTCTCTTGCAAAAATGCTATCCCCTTCTCACAATTCCTCCGTCTCTGCCGCATCTGTTCTCAGGATGAGGCTTTTCATTCCAGAACAAAGGAGATGTCTTCCTTTTTTAAACAAAGGGGCTTCCCTTCTTCCACCATCAACTCTGCTCTCAAACACATCTCTTCCATTTCCCGCACATCTGCCCTCACCCCATCCACCCGCCACCCCTCTTGGAATAGGGTTCTCCTTGTTCTCACTTACCACCCCACCAGCCTCCAGGTCCAACATATAATTCTCCATAACTTCTGCCACCTCCAACGGGATCCCACTACCCAGCACATCTTCCCCCCCCCCTTCTGCTTTCCACAGGGATCACTCCCTATGTGACTCCCTTGTCCACTTGTCCCCACCCCCCCCCCCATCCCTTCCCACCGATCTCCCTCCTGGCACTTATCCTCGTAAACGGAACAAGTGCTACGCCTGCCCTTACACTTCCTCCCTCACCACCATTCAGGGCCCCAGACAGTCCTTCCAGGTGAGGTGACACTTCACCTGTGAGTCAGCTGGCCTGGTATACTGCGTCTGGTGCTCCCAGTGTGGCCTTTTATATATTGATGAGACCCAATGCAGACTGGGAGACCATTTTGCTGAACACCTATGCTCGGTCCGCCAGAAAAAGCAGGATCTCCCAGTGGCCACACATTTTAATTCCATGTCCCATTACCATTCTGATATGTCTATCCATGGCCTCCTCTACTGTCAAAATGAATCCAAACTCAAGTTGGAGGAACAACACCTTGTATACCGTCTGGGTAGCCTCCAACCTGATGGCATGAACATTGACTTCTCTAACTTCCGTTAATGCCCCTCCTCCCCTTCTTACCCCATCCCTGACATATTTAGTTGTTTGCCTGTTCTCCATCTCCCTCTGGTGCTTTCCCTCTCCCCTCCTTTCTTTCTCCTGAGGCCTCCCATCCCATGATTCTTTCCCTTCTCCAGCGCAGTATCACTTTCATCAATCACCTTTCCAGCTCTTAGCTTCATCCCACCCCCTCCGGTCTTCTCCTATCATTTCGCATTTCCCCCTCCCCCCACTACTTTCAAATCACTTACTATCTTTCCTTTCGGTTAGTCCTGACGAAAGGTCTCGGCCCAAAACGTCGACAGCGCTTCTCCCTATAGATGCTCCCTGGCCTGCTGTGTTCCACCAGCATTTTGTGTGTGTTGTTGTTTGAATTTCCAGCATCTGCAGATTTCCTCGTGTTTGACCTCACTTGTTTTCTGGCTTTGCACATTTTTTTAAAGAATCTATTCCATATGCGTAATTGATTTTGTTTATTATTATGTTTTAATTTACTTATTTTTTTTCTCTGCTAGATTATGTATTACATTGAACTACTGCTGCTAAGTTAACAAATTTCATGTCACATGCCGGTGATAATAAACCTGATTCTGATTCTGAGATGGAAATAGAATCGCAGGTACGAGCTTCAGTTATGAAGATCACAGAGTAGAGCAGTTGGATTTCCACGTGTAACACAGCACTGAAACTGGCATTGCCGGTTTCAGTACAACATTCCCAAGTTTTCATGGTTTTTCCATGGGTCTGATCACCTCTCAGCAGGTGATACACTGTACAGGCGAGAGTTGCTGCTGAATGATTAGAAAGTGTAGCAATGATTACAGAGAGGAGGCAGTAGAGTGGGGCTGAGAGGGGAAATAGCTCAGCCATGATGGAATAGTGGTGCAGACTCAATGTGCTGAATGGCTGAATTCCGCTCTTGTGCCTTATGGTCTTATGAATAGCCTCTGTAGTGATAGGACAAAGATAAGAAAGGGACATCAAGACACTTGGACAAGGTGATGAACAGCAGTGCCTGCACGATGTCTCTATTTGAGTACGTAGCTTGGGTGACCTCCGTAGTGTGAGATGTGTTGGCGATCAACACCAGCCTTGATTGATCTAGTAAGCCATGACTGTCTGACACTGACCCCCATGTGTAAAAATCAATTTGCATGTGTGAGGTTACAGAGATCTCTGATTTTCCAACATTCATTTATAAAGAAAAAATGCAGCTGACCCTTTAAGTGGCATAGTTTCAAGGGAGCAGAGTCAGTAAAACTTTGCTTAACTAAGAACATTATTTTTTCCAGACTGCTTTGCAGCAGATAAATGTTGCATGTTATTCTACTGTTGACATCGTTTGGGGGAGTTTTATTCCAATAAAAAAGAACTGTGAGAATGCAAATGCCGGTGAAAAATAAGAAAATTAATTTCCTTCCAGACACTGAGGCAGCCAGAACTGCGACACACTCATATGGCACTTGGCACCGTGTCACAGACCACTGTTAAAAGTACTCTTGGCTCTCCAGTCCGAGTTACTGACAGGCTACGTGCTGCTGTGCTGGGAACCTGGTTGTCCTGCAGTAATAAATCGCCCCACCAATCCCGTCTGGAGAGGCAGCCTTCGGACTGTTGTTGAATGGGTTTGGGAAGCAATGCAGCTGCTCATTGTAGGGACACAGGGCCGGACTCCAGCTCCTGACTCTGGGAACAGGCCATTATAAGGGAGTAGCAGCAGTTGCTCTTCATTGATAAGAACACGCAGATCCCATGGTCTCCCTCATTACCTTCTGCTGGATGTAATGGATGCTGTTTTCTCCTCCCTCTCGTGGTTTGCCTGCAGTAATTCTCTTTAATAACAAGCTCAAAAGCCAGAGACTATCACTGAACGTTGCCATAGTAATCTCTGGTCTGGAGAGAGCTGTTCAGCCAGACAGAGATAGAAATAGCAGCTGCCATCATATCCAACAAGTGACAAGTGAGATTGTAGGGTCCAGGCAATCTTTCAACGCAAGGAGCAAGTGCTGCCAGTCCCCAGTAATGACTCACAGACAGGGTACAGGCCTGAGCACTCTGCAGAATGTCTGGTTCCTCCACCCCGGTCTGCCCACCACCATTGGTCACAGCTCGCCCCTCCGCACTGACCATGGGGCAATTCAGTGCTTGTGGAGCACCAGGTTACTGGAATGTCACCATGTCAATAACCCATTTCTTTGTACGTGTTGCTGCAGTGATCCATTTTGGCATTAATTCCAATCACTCTTGTCCTAGTGAGTATCTCCCGAGTGCCAAGGGGGGCACACAGGAATTGTCATCTGAGTCCGACTGCTTGTTAAACTGCACAACAATCTCACTTTGTTCTCACTGATGAGATGAACAGGACAGATCATGAACGCCTGCTTCAGCACTGTTGCCCAAGTATCATGAAAATCCTGGTGAGCACCGCTAGCATCAGCCTACATTTCCTCTGCCTCTCACCCGCTGGCTACAGTTTCTGCTTGCACCGGTACATTCCTTGTGGAATACTGCTTGACCATGCAAATTTCCACAGATTTCCCAGCACTCAAACTGAGCTCCCAGACGATGGGTAACCACCCAAGTGAATAGCGCACCGATGGTGTCTCCTTGTATGGTGACAAAATGTTTGCATACAGATTTCCAGGATCGGAGGACAACTCCACCCAACCAGATGGGTAACTAGTTAGGGTTTTATAATACTCACTTAAGTCTGTTTCAGTGATTTTTTAAAAATTAGTTTTACTCTGGATTTATTTTTAGTCTTTCATGCATTAAAAATAAAAACAATTATTGTAATATGCCCTGAATGTGACTAGTAAGTCGGTGCGAGCTGAAGATGTTTACAGACAATGTGTTTTATATATATATATATATATATATATATATATATATATATTGACCTGTCCAGTGAAGGAGGGGAGAGCGTTGTCCCATCTACTGTCAAAATTACTTGAGTGTACAGCTGATAGACAACTTAGCTGAGTTTGGTTTCACCAACTGGCTAGAAGCCTGGATCTCAGTGGGAGACACCACTGGAACAAGAGGTGTGGCACAATAGCAGGTAGCCAGAGGTTTGTAGTCAGTGGAAGATCTTTGTCAATCTGGACCCAACAATCTTGGCCCGATGCTCATTAGTTCAAAGCACATCCTCGAGGTCTGGTGTCTAGCCAGGCCAAAGAGAAGAGCAAGTGGGCATCACAATCAAAATGCTGGAGGAATTCAGCAGGTCAGGCAGCATCTACAGAAATGAGTAAATAGTCGACCCTGAAGAAGGGTCTTGGCCTTAAACATCGACTATTTCGGAAGATGCTGCCTGATCTGCTGAGTTCTTCTGGCATTTTGTATGTGTTGCTTTGGACTTCTGGCAACAACACATTCGATAGAATGGAAACTGACCATGTTAAAAGTTGGAAGCAATAAGACTGGCTTCCCATTTAGTCGAATATCTCCTAAAACAACATTTATAAACTAGCCCTGTTATCCAAATGACCATATTGCATTTCTCACATTTCCACACTAATTTGGAAATGCTACAATTCCAGTGGGCAGCATAATGCAGATGAGTTCGGCATTGAACTGTCATTATTTTTCATCTGCTACAAATATGTTTTCATAATGGAGGTGCTCATTTACAGATTTAGCATTCCCACTTGGCCTCAACGGGAAATGTATGTATTTTGTCAATTGTCCTTTGTTAGCCTAATAAGCTTGGAAAAGATTGGAACATCTTATAAATCACTGCAGTACTGAAATGACAGTGTCAATATTTTACATTCAGTTTTGAAATGTAGTAAATTATTCTTTAATTTAGCCTTACTACACAAAACAAGGCAACGTGATCTGTGTAGCATAACTCCCAGATGAGTTAAATTCTTCTTCCCATCAAGGTTTACTAGGCAGACAGTGAACTAATGAACACACAAGAGAGGTAATTAATGCAAAAGTTAAGATCATTTATGAGGAAAGGTCAACTTTTCTTTTCACGTGAGAAATATAAATATTGTGGATTAAGGGAAATTAATAATTAAATTAAACACTTGTTAGCAAAGTTCATTCTGTGATGTGGACGACAGTTTAGCTCATCTTTTGCCCAATATTATGATTATAACCTCTCTTGAGTACAGACTGACCCTGGGCAGGGATGACTTGGGTCTTATTATTGAATATGAAACTAACGTTGTGGTTGATATTAAAGGAATTGCCCATACCCAGGAAAAGTCAAATGCCTCAGGGTTCATGAGCTTCTACAATATTTATCTGTTTAAATATTGGATTTGTATGAATGAGCTTTTCAAATTTGTATGATTTTGAAAAATACACTATTGATTTAACTTATTCATTGCAATGCATGGTTTTAAGACAAATGGGGAAGAATGGCTGGGAGCAGAATGTTTGATTCACTTGAATGATTTCACTAGT
The DNA here is from genome assembly GCF_030144855.1 of Hypanus sabinus. Classification (NCBI taxonomy): domain Eukaryota; kingdom Metazoa; phylum Chordata; class Chondrichthyes; order Myliobatiformes; family Dasyatidae; genus Hypanus; species Hypanus sabinus. Next base: position 34,681,653 of record NC_082709.1, read on the forward strand.
AAAGCTAGCTTTCATTGTCCATCTCCAATTGCCCTTGAGTAGGCATTGCTGGCCATCTTACTTGAACTGCTGTGGTCATTCTTGTAAAGGGACTTCAGCAATGCTGTCAGGGAGGGAACAGCTAGATTTAGGCCTAAGAATGGCAATATATTTCCAAGTGATGGTTTGTAACTCAGTGAGGACCTGCTGCCATATGCCTGGAGACCTGTGTCCTTACAGATGTTAGAGATTGTGGATATGGAGCTTGCCGCCAATGAAGCTTTGATAAATTTCTGCGGTAGGTCATGAGCATTACATCCATTGTGTATCAGTGGTGAAGAGAGTAATTGTTAGGGATTCAATTAATCAAATTGCTCTATGCTGGATAGGCTTCATGAGCATTGTTGGATCTGTACTCATCCAGGCGAGGCGTATTCCATCAAAATCCTGGTATGCATTTAGGTGATTAAAAGCAACAGGAGGAAATTCCCTGCCCCTGATCTAGGCCTGTAGTCGCAGTAGGTATGCAGCTCACCTGTTAAAGTTTTTGGAGCTTGTGACAGTGGTTTTTGAAGGTAGGTTGCTCTGCTGTAGTCCCAATGCTGAAAGTTAAGCTCTTGCTGCAGATGGTCATTGGCACCTATGTGTAGCTCATCATATCTGAATATTGTATTAGAGTTGCTGCATGCCCTGATTTGTTTCCTGAGGAGTCGCAGATTGAACCGAACACTCTTCCAATCCCAATTTCTGATCTGATCTTGGAGTAAATGTCAATGATGTGATGGGGTGCAAAGTGTTGATTTGATCCATTGTTTAACCCTGTCTATGATTTGCAGTTTTTGCTGATTATTATCCATGTAGTCCTGTGTTAGCATATTGGTCTCTGGCACGATGATAGTGTCGAATGCTGAGTTAGAAGAGCATCCTTTGTGTTGACACTTGCATCCTGGTCCCAGGATAGGTCCTCTGATATGATATGATAACGCCAATGCATTTAAAGCTACTGACCCTTCGCACCCCGTTCCCGAATGAGGACTGGCTGCATAGTGAAGTACTGTTAAGTAGATCTATCCCTCATGTGGGACCGCTCACTGTCTGGCAGTTATGTCCTTCAGGACACACCCAGGTTGATCAGCTACTGAGCCAGTAGAACAGTACGTATTGAAGCTGTTCATCCAGAGAGCAGTGTGAGATGCTACTTATACCACTGTCAGTTATCGTGGATGGTAAATGATCATCAGTTGGTTTGGTTGTTAGGTTTATTGGTTATTGTAAATTGTCCTGTGATTAGGCTAGAATTTAAATCAGAGTCGTTGCTGGGCAGCGCGGCCCGAAGGTCTAGAAGGGCCAGAAATAAACTAAGGTATACACACAAAATGTTGGAGGAACTCAACAGGCCAGGAATTCAGCAGACCAGGCAGCATCTATGGAAAAGAGTAAACAGTTGATGTTTTGGGCCAAAACCCTTCATCAGGACTTCATTAAGTTTTGGACTGAAATGTCGACTGTTTACTCTTTTCCATAGATGCTGCCTGGTCTGCTGAATTCCTTCAGCATTTGGTGTGTGCGTCTCAGTTTATTTCTGGCCCTTCATCAGGACTTCATTAGGTTTTGGCCCGAAACATTGACTATTTATTCTTTTCCATAGACACTGCCTAGCCTGCTGAGTTCCTTCAGCATCTTGTGTGTATTTCTTTGATTTCCAGCAAATGCAGATTTTCTAGTAAATAAACTGAGAGCCAGTTGAGTCACTTTGTTAAATATAAAAAAAATCGATTAAATAAAAAATATAGAACTGAAAATAGAGTGATACTGCATTAAGTGAAATAACATTAGCACATCTCCCCAGTTTACAGTGTAATGATATATCGGAGAGGACATGTTCAGGGCTTAACAGACAATAGATTTCTGTGCTTCGGCAAAGGTCAAGGACCCCTGGGCCTTAAATTTTCTGTTGCAGGTTAGCAGCAGTCTGCACCTGGCTGAGTGTTGTAATAGCTACAGTGACAGCATGCATACTGGGCACCAGGTATTTTATTATTCAGAGGAAGCAGAAGTGACAACTCTCCCATGAAACCAACATCTCCTCAGCACTTCCAGGGCTTTGCTAAAGAGCAGAATTGGATGCTTAACTGGAAGTCTTTTTCAACATTCAACAGAGTGGTAATCATGGCTTATAAAATGTTTGTTTCAAAACTGAATGCGGCACCTCCAGACCCTACACATTGTCCTCAATCTCTGGTGTCTAATCTTATTACTTAACATTCAAATTATTCAAATTGCTATAAAATAGAAGATTTCCTGTTCTCGAAAGTCTTTTCTTCCTCTCAAAAAAGTTAAGGTATATGTAAGAATACACAGGTACATTTTTACAAATTAATTGTACAAATTTTCCAGGAGTACTTGTTAAGTAGAAATATTACAAGGCCACAATTTCATCTTTGTTGGAAAAACCTGTTACGAAGGTACATATTCACAGAATATATTTTACAGAACTACAGATGGATTTATATCATAGATTTACTTTGGAACTGGGTGGATTAGCTTTCCACTATATACTTGCCTGAAGTCTTAAAATGCAAGTCATAGGATAATTCCATGAAAACTTAGGCTAGAAGTTTTCTCCAGCAATACATTTTCACAAAGCATCTTTTACTCAGCTATTAAAAATTAATTTAAAAGTTACTGCCCACTGTAAGATAAAATGCTTCACTGACTTTGTTCACGGCAATTCTGTTTCTGTCCCTTAACTAATTTTGATCAATACTGCCAAGGCTCCTTTAACTGTAATAGACTTTAAATCTGAATTAACCACATAATGTGGTACTACAAGTATCATTAGGAAGACAATATCCACAACACCAACCACGGTATCCTCATCGTTTCCTTTCATTACCTCACTTAAAAAAAATTGATCAAATTACATAAACACAATTTGTATTTAGATTCTCTGTACTGATTTTCGGGTGTCAGCCCTTTTGTTAAATGTGAATTCAGTTTGTCACCAATTATTTCATATTTTCCTGTTACTGACTTTAGACTGGATGAATTGTGTTGTTTACCTAGATGTTCAGTTACAGGCCCTTGAATAAGTCTTAAGTCCTTCTGCCAAAGGCTACCCATGGTGTTCCAAAATCAGAGCTTCTACACTGAGCCCAGCTGCTGCTCGACTCGACTGGCTCCCTATCTCACGACCAGGTGATACGAGGCACTACTGGCAGTCAATTCTGATGAATGGTCATTTAAGTGTGTTGGAATCACATGACTGTCATTGATGGCTTTAATTAAAACTATCTTCAGTATTCAAGAAACAGATAAACATGGGTGAGATAGGCTGACGAGCTTGTTTCTATGCTGTAATGCCCTATCACTCTCTCCTTTTCGTATAGGAAGGTTGGCATTTCATGACATTGTAAAAATAAATTGTTCCAGCAATGAAGGGCACAGATTTGTGAGATTCAGCATATTTTGGGACATTGGAGAGGAAAGGAAGGCTGGAGGTAAAACACTAGCTGTCAACTTGGGAAGTGGCAGATGCTTATTTTCTTTAAAGAAACTGTTGAATAGTGCAGCCTTGAAATTGACAGGAAGGGTACTTAAAGAGAGAGAGAGAAACATTAGGCCTGGGTTTAAGGGGAAAGAAAGGAGATTTAAAGGAGTCTTGGGGATTTTTTTTTAACATAGAAGCTGGTTGGTAGCTGGAAGATACTGCTTGAGAAGATGAAATTACACGTGATCACTATGCTTAGAGGGAAAATAGACATTTAAATAGGCAAGGCACTGAAGGATACAGTTCTCATATGGGCAAATGAGATCAATAAGAATGGCATAGCTGGCATGGATATGGTGGGGCCAAGGTTCCCTATCTGTGACTCTATTAACAACATTATTGATGCAACCAACAAAGGAAGTTGTGAGCATAGTAGTTAATTAGGAATTGAGTCAAGGAATGAGACATAGGTGTTATGGATAAAGAGACGGTATGGAGACAGAATGATATGAAAGATGGGGATGGGAAGCAAGCTTAATTCCGATCAGATTTTTGTATTTGCATTGGAAGGGAAGTGACAAACTGGGAGAGATGTTAATGACAATGGTTTGTATGAGAAAAAGAAGCCAAGGGTTGTCTTTTAACTGTAGGAAGAAGGTTCAAAACTGAACAATTTTGGGCTTTATATGGTCCAATTGAATCTCTTCAGTCTTGTGTTGACATACACCCTTGGCCTTCACTGACACTGCTTGATGCACTGTTCTTCCAACGCTCATTCAATTTTTGTTCCAGAATCCTACATCTGCAGGCCTTTCTGTCTACACCTCTTCAGACTTCACTCACTGAGGGCAGGACTCAAAGTGAGAGCCTGAAATTCCAAGAACCTGTCAAAATTTTGTTGCTGATCTTCTAAACTTGTCCTTACTTCAGGATGAGCACTGGCGATGAGGATTCAGCACCATTAATTTTAGCCTCTGCTCCAGTGAACACACTTTAGGAAGTTAACCTCTCTCAGTTCTCTGGGACATAAAGATAGACCTCCCAGTCTTAATAACTTTTCTACGGAGGAACACCAGGATTTACAGCTGGCTATTAAACCCCTTGGGTCTCTGTTGTTAAATTGTCTCATGGCTGGTCTTCATCTGCGTTCCTCCTACCCACCTTTGCTCTACATCATTTGTTATCCTCATATCTTTAGTATTGAGTCCAATTATCCAAATTTGGGGGGAGAGAGCTCCAGATTTCTGCTCTCTTTTCTACTTAACCACCTACCCTGGATAGTCAGCCTTCCTTTTGAATATATACTCTTCAGGGTGAGTCTTTCACATTTTCCCATTAGCTAGAGCATTTTTATAGTCTAAAGAGATTTGGCTGTACTTTTTCTTTAAAGCTGTTGTTTTTAAGAGAAACTGAATCCATTAAAAGGCAACTGAGATCAATCAGGGCCATTATAAATGCATATAACTTTCAAGCTCTGGGAACTAAAATTGACTTTTCCTTTCCCTGAGCATTTTAACATTTGAAATGTGATAAATGTAACTTGAATTCAGGATTTGTAGACCGATTGTTAGATAGATAGCTTTATTTTTAAAACTCCAAAGTGGGCATATTGACAGCACCAATATATAAATTTACTTATTAATTGAATAGCATTAGATGCTGTCTCCAGGCTAGCAACTGACCGTTATTAGTCCTAGGACCACCTATATTGCTGAAAAACAGTCAGAACATAAATTACTTAGGCAGTGTTTACAATTGAAAATGTTGCTAAGTTTGACAACATAGATAACACTGAACTGTTGGTTTGTTTTATTTGACACAGTGACTTATAAATAGGAATATAATACATGGGCCCTCCATTAGAAATGTCTTGTATTAGTTGTCAACAATAAGTATACATTGGTAGTTTTAATATGCAGTAATAAGCCCAATAAGTCTGCATTGTAAACTGAGATTACAATAGATGCTATTTTTTTTTATTTCTTGCTGTACGGAAGTAGCTAAAAAAGAAATATTGAATATAAAAATTAAATAAAATACAACATTTGTAATCAAGTGAATGATGGTAGAGATTTGATTGCTAAATGTGATCAAGATATTTACAGCTTACATCATATATAATGAGATTTTCAATTGGCCACTGGCTGTGTAAACCTAGTTTGGGAACATCAACGCCTTTGAATGGAAAATTCTACAAAAGGTAGTGGATATGACCCAGTACATCACAGGTAAAACCTTCTCAACCATAAAGCACCATATCTGTTGTAGGAAAGCAGCATTCATCATCAAAGATCCTCACCTCCCAGGTCATGCTCTTTTCTTGCTGTTGCCATCAGGTAGAAGGTACAGGAGTTACAGGAGTCTCATGACTCACACCACCAGGTTCAAAAACAGTTACTACCCATCAACCATTAGGCTCTTGAACAAAAGAGGATAACCATTATGGGAACCATACATTGGCCTATAAATATTCGCAGTGATGTGGGGTTGAGATTGCAAATGGAGCTAGAAAAGGCATGTACAAGGGTAATATTACAAATGTAATTGGGGACAGCAATATGCTGGGGGATTTGGAAAATCAGGTTCGTGTCAGATCACAAGACAGGGAATTCGTTGAATGCCTACGAGATGTCTTTTTAGAGAATCTTGAGCTTGAATCTAGTTGGGGAAAGGCTATCTTAGATTGGGTGTTGTATAATAATCCAGACCATATTAGGGAGCTTAACGTAAAAGGAAGCCTTGGGAGGCAGTGATCATAATATGATAGAATTCATACTGCAATTTGAGAGGGAGAAGCATAAGTCACATGTATTGGTATCGCAATGGATTAAAGGGACTTACAGAGGAGCCGGTGTGGGCTATTACATTGCTATTACAATGCAGAAAGTGCTAGGCAACCGCAAAGGTCTTAAGGTGCATAAGTCATCTGGACCAGATGGACTACATCCCAGAGTCCTGAGAGAGGTTGCTGGCGAGATAACAGATGCATTGGACATGATCCTACAAGAATCTTTTAAGAGGACTGGAAAATTGCAAATGTCACTCCAGTCTTCAAGAAGGGAGGAAGCCAAATGAAATGAAATTGGAGGCCAGTTAGCCTAACTTCAGTGGTTGGGAAAGTGTTGGAATCTATTACTATGGATGAGGTTTCAGGATACTTGGAGACTAAAATAAGTCAAAGTCAGCATGGTTTCTACCAAGGGAAATCTCACCTGACAGATCTGTTCGAGTTCTTTGAGGGAGTAACAAGCATGGTGGACAAAGGAGAGGTAGTGGATGGCATTTACTTGGCTTTTCAGAAGGCACTTGAAAAAGGAATCACGCATAAGGCTGCTTAACAAGATGAGTTTAAGGAAAGGTACTGGCATGGACAGAGGAATGTCTGAAAGGCAGGAGGCAGTGAGGGGGAATAAAGGGGACCTTTTCTGATTGGCTAGTGGTGTTCCTCAGGGGTCAGTGTTTGGACACTACACATTGTTTGTCAGCAATTTGGATCATGGAATTGATAGCTTTGTGGCAAAGTTTGTGGATGTTACGAGAATAGGTGGAGGAGTAGGAAACACTGAAGAATTAGACAAATTGGAAGAATGGGCAGAAAAATGGCAGATGAAATACAGTGTTGGGAAATATATGATAATACCTTTTGGTGAAAAGGACAATAGTGTGGACTATTTTCTAAATGGGTAGAAGGCTCAAACATTAATACATCAATTGGTGCATTTAATGTCAGAGAAATGTATACAATATACATCCTGAAATTCTTTGTCTTCACAGACATACACCTAAAGAGAGAAGTGCCCCAAAGAATGATTGACAGTTAAAATGTTAGAACCCCAAAGCCCCCCCCAGCTTCCCCTCCCACACACAAGCAGCAACAAGTCAGAACTCCCCCCATCCCCACCAGCAAAAAAGCATCAGCACTCTCCACTGAGCACTCAAGCCCTCAGCAAAGCATCAATAAAGACAGACTTGCAGGACCCCAAAGACTACTTGCTCACCTGATAATTTGACAAACCACAGGCTCTCTCTCTCCTAATAAGGGAAAAAGAGCTGTCCCTGTTTCACTGTGAGAGGGGAGACACAACAAGCAACTCGGTGATTTACGATATTAGAAGTCTGTTGCGTTGCTTTTTCCGAGCTCTGCACCCGGACAGTCAGCACTAAAAAGGCGCAGCACTCCAGGCTCGGAACCCCGAAGGTGTGCTCATCTTCCAGGCCACATCCTTGGGATATCAAAAAAGTGGCCAGTCGTGAGGCCCTGAGAGCAGGTCCCATTCCCGCAAATAACCGAAGTCAGAGTGTAACTCCGGGTCAGTGTCTTCAAAAAAAAACCTAGACACTGAAAAGGAAAAAAAGAGATATCAAAGATGAAAATAAAGATGCAAGCAAAGGAGTTGATGTTTAGCACCATCTTAACTTCGTCCTGCCTTCTCAGAGGTGTAGAGGGACGTAGGAGTCCTCGTGCAAGACTTCCAGGAGTTTAATTTATATGTTGAGTCTCTGGTAAAAAAAAAAGACAAATTAAATGTTGTTATTTATTTCAAAGGAAATAGAATATAAAATCAAGGAGATAATGCTGAGGTTTTGCAAGACAGTGGTCAGGCCGCATTTGGAGCATTGTCACCAGTTTTGGGCCCCATATCTTAGAAAGGATGTAACATTGGAGAGGGTCCAGAGGAGGTTCACAACGATGATTCTGGGAATGAAGGGGTAAACATATGGGGAGCATTTGGCAGCTTTGTGCCTGTACTCACTAGAATTTAGAGGAATCTGAGGGAATCTCATTGTAACCTACTGAATGTTGAAAGGACTAGATAGGGTGGATGTGGGGAGGATGTTTCCTATGGTGTGGGTATCCAGAACTAAAGAGCACAGCCTCAAAAATGAGGGGTGACCTTTTAGAACAGAGGTATGGAGGAATTTTTTAGCCAGAGAGTAATGAATCTGTGTAATGCTCTGCCACAGACTGTGGTGGAGGCCCAGTCTGAGGGTATATTTAAGGTGGAAGTTGATGGTTTTCTGATTGGTCAGGACATCAAAGATTATGGTGAGAAGGCAAGTGTATGAGGATAAGTGGGATCCAGGAATAGCCATGATAGAATGGCAGAGCAGACTCGATGGGCTGAATGGTTCCTATGTCTTATGGTCTTATGGTTTAACTTCACTCACTTGTCCATCTATTGAGATGTTCCCATGACCAATGATCTCACTTTAAGGATTCTTTATCTTGTTATTTTATGTTCTCATTATTTATTGCTATTTATTTATATTTGCACTTGCACAGTTTGTTCTGTTTGATCTTTCATTGATCCTATTATAGTTACTATTCTGTAGATTTGCTGAGTATGCCTGCAGAAAAAAATAATCTCGGGGTTGTATCTGGTGACATATACTGTATGTCTTCTGATAATAACATTTACTTTGAACTTTAGAAAGGGTACCTGCATGAAATGTGCTGAAAGTTCAGAAATGCTTTCAACCTTCATTCATGGTCAATTGAGCCCCCCCCCCCCAGTGAAATTAATTTGCATGTGTGTCACTACTGCCTATTGTGGACCATTCATGAGCAGTGAAAGAGGATCACCTGTTTCTTGTGGGTGTGTTGGAGAGTCATTTGAAGTTGAACTCATAATCAGTCACAAGTTTGCAGCATTAGAAAATTGGGACAATTCTGGACATTGCTGAGAAGATGCCTTTTGTTTGTAATCTTGGAATGAAAATCAGAAGCAGGAGCGGTTGGTTTAAAGGGCAAGACTCCTCGTAGAAGAGGAAGAAGAGAAGGGAATAGCCTGTGAAACTTATCTCCAAAGTTTTTCTTAAGCCTTATTCTCAGTGTCACCCATATGAATAACAATGATCTTATTGCACTACTTATTTAAATTAACCTTTTTAATAAATGCATTATGCTTCTTACTATGATTTACATTTTTGTCATTATGTGTTGCAATGCACTGGTAACAGGTGTAAGTCACCATGCATGCATCACTCTTTGTAGAGCTGAAGGTTAATGACACCTTGGACTACTTAAGCTGTAGTTTGTTCAAAGAGGTGTGTGGCAAATGCATTCCTAAGTTACAGTCTGCCAAAACCTGTTGACAATTGGATGTCAAGATTTTTACTATTAAAGAAGAGAAGAATTTGAATGAACCTTACAGCAAAAGAAAGCTGAGCAGGAGTAAGCATATGGTCCTGTGAACGTGGAGTTGATAAGATCATGGCTCATTTTGCTCCCTCTTCTCCACATCTCAGATTTCTGTGTTATCAAATACTCTATTGATCTATCTCAGTCTGATTGAATGCTCGCAACCCCAATCATTCCAAAAACTTGCATCTGTGCAAAGAAATTTCTCATCATCTCAGTCCGAATGATTTATCCCAGATGCAGTTACTTTGCTCCTGATTTTTAAACTTTAGACACCCCTTGTTCTTTTGAGCTCCTGGACTTTTTATAGGTCAGTCTTTCAGCAGAGGAAGACTCCGTACCAGAAGTCAAATGACTGGATCTACATTTCATGATTCTAAAGAAAATATAATTTGCATGAGGTATAGAGATTGAAAATAGTTATAGAATAACAAAGGAGTTTTGCCCAAGTTGTTTGTCATCTCAGCAGGATATCCTTAATTTGTACTTAAGCTTTGCAAGGAAGACTTTCATAATATTTGCCTTTCTACATATTGTTGTATTTGCACATTTGTGTTCTGTGTCTTCTGAGCCAAATCACTGATGCCCTTCTTTTGACTAGTATTCACTTCCTTTTGCACCACTGTTGTTACATGGAAAAAAGTTGGGCTCCAAGTTTTCTGCAAGGCAACATGGAAAGTTGAATCTGGATTCTGTCCATGTCTTGAACATATTCGATCTGCACAGACATTACTGCAAACATTTCCATGTGTTGGCTTGTAACCCCTCCTCAACAATGATTTATTTGTTGTGCTTAAGCACAGAACCAATAAGTGAATTCTCATCATGGGAAGCTGGTATATTCATTACCATTTCTCCATGGACTGCCTGCAGTCTGCGCTATTGTCTAGAGACTGACCACATGCAGATCCCATGCTTTAACTCACCTCAGGTGACATGATTAGAGATGGTGGATCGATTGTAACAGGGTAGCCGTCAGGTTAGGTAGCAGAGCCTGGCATTTCTTGTACATCTAAAATAAGAAAGAAGTAAAGGTGTAAACATGGTGAAGAAATGATGCAAGGATGCATTTAAATGACATGTGATATAAGGCAGAAGGTGTGGGGAGTGGGGGGGGGGTGGGAATAGAATGGAAGAAGAAAGATTAACTACAAGTATATCTCAAACATCTTCGAACTGCTGACTGGGTCAGTGGTAGCTTAGCCTATGATTGCCATTATCTTCTCTGAACAACTCTTCCTGCAGGAGACTGCATGAAACGTTCTACTCCACCCCCCCCCCCCCCCCACCAGTCCGTGAACATCCTGCTGCAGGAGCAAGGGAAGAACTTCAGTGAGTGCGTTGCTTAGTTGCATATGGCAAGACTAATTAACGTGTGCGTGCGCGTGTGTGTGTGTCAGGGTGGTGCTAAGTGTGTGAAAGGTGGAACTTGCTCTGGCAATTAAACGACACACTCTGAATAATTGTCTGTCTTTGGGACCACTTTCTAAATTTATTTCCCAGAGAGTCTCATCAAATATGTTTCAAAGACCAATTGAATTTCCAGGCTATGTACTTATGGCAAATCCATTTGTTAATTTCCTCATGCATAAAGGAATCTAAGTGTGTGTGGGGGGGGGGGGTGGTGGGGGGGATGGAGAAGAAAATGTGGATGTGGGAAATCTGGAGATGCCAAGCAGGACAGGTCAAAAGTATGACAGGAGAAACAGATGCGGCTGTATCAGTCTCCAGAGATGCCGTCTCACCAAGGAACATAGAAACATGGAAAACCTACAGCACAATACAGGCCCTTCGGCCCACAAAGCTGTTTCAAACATGTACTTACTTTAGAAATTACCGAGGGTTACCCATAGCCCTCTATTTTTCTAAGCTCCATGTACCTATCTAAGACCCAATTGCATTTGTTTCCACCAAGATCTGCTGGGTATAAAATGCATATTATTTTACTTTCACTATTTGTCTTATTTCAAGAAGTTAACATTCATGAAACATGTGAAAGTAACATTTTGTAACTTGAAAAGTTGCAGCCCTTCTCTAATATTTAGAAGGACATTTATTATGCCTGTAGTCGAAGGTACTCCTTTAACTTTAAGCAAATTGGCTGACCGGGGATAGAGAACAAAATAATTAAATTTTGTCATCTACAATTTAATCCTTATCAGTAGTAAAAGTGTTCACAAATGTAAATGTGCACAGCAAATTGAAATGAAAAGGCTTTGTAAGTTTAATTCTTTGTTATTGGGTGTGACGTTGAATTAGCCACAGAGCCTAAAGCACGTCTACTTTATTGATAAAATAATAAGTTTCTATGTTGTTCAACTAGTTTTACAAGAGCGTCTCATTAAATTTTCTAATTTATATGAATTAATTTTAAATCTATTTGTTCTGGCTACCATTTAAATTCCTGGTGGAAGTTAAAAGCTGTTGCAAAATCAAAATCACTTGTTTTGCAGCACAAAAAAATAGCATTTCACTAGTAATTAATCAAACCATGGTTACAGAACTGTGACTTTGATTGGTAATACCTCCTGGCCAAAACAATAAAAAAAAACAGAGTGATGCTTGTATATACTGAGGATTGTTACTAATTGGAATTAACTGAAATGAGTGAAATCATTCGGCAAATAAAATCAAATTTATGTATCTGTTTGTACTTTGTTTGATTGCAAGTGTTTCATTAGGCTGCATGTGAGGCTTCTTAACAAGATAAGAGCCCATGGTATTATGGGAAATATACTAGCATGGATAGAAGATTGGCTGACTGGCTGGAGGCAAAGAGTGTGGATAAAGACGTCCTTTTCTGGTTGGCTGCCAGTAACTAGTGGCATTCTGCAGGGGTTGGTGTTAGGACTGCTTCTTTTCACATTATGCGTCAGTGATTTGGAATCAGAATCAGGTTTAATATCACTGGCTTATGTCATGAATTTTGTTTTCCAGCAGCAGTACATTGCAACACATAATGACAAAAATGTAAATCATAGTAAGAAGCATAATGCATTTATTATATATTTATATATATATATATATGTAATATATATATATATGTGTGTGTGTGTACACACACACAGCTAGACATTTCCTCTAGCTCAACGCAGGGTCATCAACTAGAGACCTCAGCCTTGGAATCACACGTTCGTTGCCATTTTTGTTATTATTTGCGTTTCTTGGTTCTTATTTGGTCAGAGAGTAGATCGATTAAGTTTTATTCTAATTTCAATGATACATTGACGGATAAATACAGATGGCTAAGGACAAGGTAAAATTCATTTTGTTTAAAGTAAATGGGCTATTAAATCCAATCAAACGTAAGAGAATTTTATCCAATTTGGAACAATTTGATTCATACTGAGAAAAATGGTTTAACTACATAATGCCGCATAGGCCTGGTTTTACTCTCACAAATCAATGAATCTGTTGTAAAAAAAAGATCACTCCCTACTTGTACATAGTTCTTTCCTTTTGCTTGTTTTTTCTTTCCACTCTTTTCTATAAGTGTGTACCTCAGATAAATGCTTTGTGGAGATTTGTGATATATATGATTATATGATATATATGTACAATGTATGAAATACATCTCATGGAAATGTTTGTTCGATGATGAACTTCAATAAAAAAAATTACAAAAAAAGATTAATTTTCAGGTTGAATCAGTAACACGGAAGGCAAATACAATGTTAGAATTCATTTTTGGGGGGCCGAAGCTTTTTAAGGCATTGGTCAGACTGCATTTGAAGTATTGTGAGTAGTTTTGGGTCCCCTATCTGAAAAGGATGTGCTGACATTGGAGAGAGTCCAGAGAATTTTCACGAGAATGATCCCAGGAATGAAAGGGTTAATGTATGAGGATTGTTTGATGGCTCTTGCTGGAGTTTAAAAGAATGAGGGGGGAATAGGGGGTCTTTCCCTTAGTGGGGGAGCTTAGGACCATAGGGCACTGTCTTAGAGTAGAGGGGCATCCATTTGGAGCAAAGATGAGGAAAAATTTCTTTAGCCAAAGGGTGTTGAATCTATGAATTCATTGCAATAAATGGGCAGTGCGGGCTAAGTAATTGTGTATATTTAAGGTGAAGCTTCATGGGTTCTGGTATGTCAGGGCATCAAAAGTTATGGGGAGAAGACGGGAGGATGGGGTTGAGAGGGATAATAAATCAGCCATGAAAGAATGGCAGAGCAGACTTTATGAGCAGAATGGTCTAATTCTTCTCCTGTGTCTTTGGTCCTGTTATACTATATACAGAGCTCTTACATGCATTAGGATAGCATGTTTCATGGAAGCACTTCCTGTCACAATGATGTGGCAGCTTTTCATACAGCAGCAAATTTGTACATGAGTTTGGACACAACTTACAAGGCATGAGTTAGTGGAGACAATGATTTTTCATTTTGTGACTATTTCACCATGGAAACCACATGTGATATCAGTGCAGGATGACTTCAAGTTCAAAATCACAAAATAAAGACCAAATATCTAATCCCAAAAATTACTGGAAGAGGAGGTGACTGGGACACATTGTGGGTTAGGGGTGTAGAGTCTTGGAAAATGAATGAGTTATTTTTAGAAATCACGCTGCAAATTTTCATTGCAGAAGTATGAGGAGCGAACGGAAGAAGAAAGAATTTCGTAGCATTTATTAACTATACAGGTGGCAATTATAACAGACAATTTGCAAAATGAAAGGGAAAGAGATAAGAGGCAGATAATTTATGAGATTGCAAACCTTCTGTTTATATTCTCCCTGTGATTATGGGGTGTTAGAGATTTTGGAAGCTGCAGAGGAATGAGTCAGGAATCTGAGAAATTTGAATTTCATGAAAAGATAGATTTTTATTATAAAGAGAAATCTAGGGCTCTTAAAGGAGGTTTGAATGATGTATTTGAGGTCAAACTGGTGTTGATTTTAAAGAAGTTATGCTTCTGATTTTAGCTTTTTTTACAACATATTTTCTTTGCACTTAAGATAGTGGTTTAATCGGTAGGCATCTCATAGACATTTTAACACTGCTTTTGTGTATGTGGCTTCCCCACCACTGGGGTAAGTTTGTGCTCAGTTCAGACATCAGTATCCCCTTGAGCTGAGCAGTCCTCTGGTTGTCGTGATTTTTAGCTTTTTTAAAATGTACTTTCTTTGCACTCATAGTGAGATAATGGTTTAATTTATAGGCATGTATTATGATAAATGTGTCACAGGAGCAGCAGTTGAATTTTCTTGGTACATTTCACTGAAGATGAGAAGCAATGCCTGCTATCGTTTCATGTCATTTTGATTGAAATTAATAAATCAGTTATTTACCATTCATATTTTTGTAAATTAATATCTTGTTTGAGATGAGCTATTAATTTATTTGAGATGCAATATTAATGTTAGGAATAGTAAAGCAAGAATAATTGCTCAAAAGATTAAAGATCTTGGAAGGTTGTTCAGAGAAGCATCAGTCTAACTTTCCCTAATAGCCCCATACAGGTTCCTCCCAGTTAGTTTCTCATTACTTTACTGACTATAAATGATCGAGGGAATGTGTCGAGTCACGTTGCTGTCTGTTTTGGATTTAGCTGCTTAAACAAATGACCCTAGAAAAGGTCAAGACAGAAATTTGCTTTACCTTGGTCAAGTGGAGGCTATGTCATTGGGTGTATTTAAGATACAGATTAACAAGTTCATCAGATCACTGCTGAAGTTACTCTGGGTTGAATATAGTGACATCTTCCAGCATCCACTGTGTCTTTGGTCTCTATCTGATAAAGTTCTTAATTGGTAAAGAGCTTAAGGGTTATGAGGAGAAGCAGGAGGATGTAGTATAAAAAATGTATCAGCCATAATTGAATGGCAGCGCAGAATCAATGGGCCAAATGGCTTAAACCTTCTCCTAAATGATATGGATTTACTGTGATAGAAGTTCACCTGATATTTCTTTCAAACTGATCCCTTCCCATCTTGGGTTTCATTTCCAACGCTGGGACTAATAGCCTCCCTTGCAGTGAACATCCACTGGATTCAACCAACTGTGAATGACCCTGGCTCTGGAGAATAACGTGGATTCACCGCAGAGTTACCATGGTGTACGGGAGGAGAGAAATCGGGAGAGCTGTTTCTTGAATGGTTCATTAAAATATTGTAATAAACCAATGGGAGATGCTTTATGAAAAGGAATATTTCTAATGAACGTCTTATGTTAACATATGAAGGCTAATGAATTTTGAATATAGAGCAGTACAAGCCTTTTGGTCCTTGATGTTGTGCCGACCACTTAACTAACTCCGAGATCAATCTAAAACTTCTTCTGCATAGCCCTTCATTTTTCTATCATCTATATGCCTATCTAAGTGTCTCTTAAATGTCCCTAATGTGTCTGCTTTTACTATCACCATATACCTATCTAAGAGTCTCTTAAGTGTCCCTCATGTCTCTACCATGACCCCTGGCAGCACACTCCACTGTATTTTTTTTAAAGGTTATATCTCTGACATCTCACCATACATTCCTTCAATCACCTTAAAATTATGCTCTCTTACATTAACCATTCCTTCTTTTGGGAAAAGTACTGGCTACCCTCTTGATCTATGCCTGGACAACTAATATTTTACTTACTGAATACTTTTGGGTGTATCTTATGGATTTCGGGCTGCTGATCATTAAAATTGCCATGAAATTTCCCCATTAGGCACCACTTTTTGAAATGGCCTATATTTGTTGTTTCTGTTCATAATTCAAGTCATTCAAAATATTGTCCACAATGTTAAGCTGAAAGGTTGCATGGCAACTTTAAGGGATCTGTGGATATACACCCCCAAGATCCTTCTGTTTCTCAACACTGGTAAAAATCCTGTCATTAACCCTGTGTTCTTCCTTCAAGTTCAACTTTCCAAAGTGTATCACTTAACACTTCTCCAGTTTCAACGTCATCTGTTGCTTTTCAGTCCAGCTCAGCATCCTATCGATGTCCTGTTGTAAACTGCAACAACATTCTATATTGTCTACAAAACCACCAACTCCCATGTCATCTGCAAACTTCTCCTTCCTCAACCAAGTTATTTATAATGTCAAAAAGACCAAGGGTCCTAGAACAGATCCTTGCATAACACCACTGGTTACCAACCTCCAGGCCGAATACGTTTCACCTACTCTGCCTTCAATGGACAAGCCAACTGTGCATCCACATTGCCGAGTTTTCCTGGATCGATTGTCTCCTGATTTTCTTAATGAGCCTACCATGGGGAACCTTGCCAAACTCCTCACTAAAATGCATATACACCATATCTACTGCTCTACCTTCATCAGTTTGTTTCGTCACTTCCTTGAAGAATTCAGTCAGATTGATGAGACATGACATACCCCTCACATAGCCATGCCTACTATCCTTTCTTCAACAAAGTGATAAAATTTGCCACCCTCCAATTTTCTGGTACTACTCCTGTGGCCAGTGAGGTTACAAAGATCATCACCAAAGTCACAGCAGTCTCTGTTCCCGCATATCAGCCTGTAGTACACTGTTGTCACATTTGCCGAAGTTCCTCTAAATGGTGAATACTGAAGCAACATATTCAGTAAGGTCCTGTATTACCTTCTCCAACTCCAGGCATGTGTTTCCACTTCTATCCCTAATCAGTCCTACCCTCAGTCTACCCATCCTCCTGTTATTCAGATATGGGATTTTCCTTCATCTTACACATCTTCTAATGCCCCCTTCAAGCTCTCCCAAGTCCACTCTTCAGCTCTTTCTTTGTCCTCTTGACTAGATTGTTCCAGATCTCTTGTCAACCATGGTTCCTTCACCCTACAATCTTTTCTCTGTGTCAATGAGACAAACCTGTCCAGAACCTGTGTTAATTGCAGAAAGAAATATGTGTGTGAGGCCGGTTTTCTGTGCTCGGTGTCAGGTGTGGGAGGTCCTGGAGTCACCCAGCCTCCCAGATGGCCATATCTGCACCCAGTATGTCGAGCTGCAGCTCCTAAGGGACTGTGTTAGGGAACTGGAGCTGCAGCTCGATGACCTTCGTCTGGTCAGGGAGAGCGAGGAGGTGATAGAAAGGAGTTATAGGCAGGTGGTCACACCGGGGCCACGGGAGACAGACAAGTGGGTCACAGTTAGGAGACGGAAGGGGAAGAGTCAGGTGCTAGAGAGTGCCCCTGTGGCTATACCCCTTGACAATAAGTACTCTTGTTGGGGGGGGAAGACAGCCTACCTGGGGGAAGCAACAGTGGCCGTGCCTCTGGCATAGAGTCCGGCCCTGTGGCTCAGAAGGGTAGTGAAAGGAAGAGGATGGCAGAAGTGATAGAGGACTCTATAGTTAGGGGGTCAGACAGGCGATTCTGTGGATGCAGGAAAGAAACTCAGATGGAAGTTTGCCTCCCAGGTGCCAGGATCCGGGATGTTTCAAATCGTGTCCAAAATATCCTGCAGGGGAAGGGGGAACAACCAGAGGTTGTGGTACATATTAGTACCAATGACATAGGTAGGAAAAGGGAAGAGGTCCTGAAAAAAGTCTACAGGGTGTTAGGAAGGAAGTTGAGAAGTCGGACCATAAAGGTAGTAATCTCGGGATTACTGCCTGTGCCATGCAACAGTGAGTATAGGAATAGAATGAGGTGGAGGATAAATGCGTGTCTGAGGGATTGGAACAGGGGGCAGGGATTCAGATTTCTGGATCATTGAGACCTCTTTTGGGGCAGGTGTGACCAATATCCTTGCAGGGAGGTTTGCTAAGGCTACTGGGGAGTGTTTAAACTAGAATTGTTGGGGGGTGAGAACCGAACTAAAGAGACTGGGGAAAAGGTGGTTGGCTAGCAAATGGAGAAAGCTTGTAGACAGTGCGAGAGGGAGGATAGGCAGGTGATAGAGAAGGGACGCGCTCAGACCAACAGTTTGAAATGTGTCTATTTTAACACAACGAGTGTTGTGAACAAAGCAGATGAGCTTAGAGCGTGGATCAGTACTTGGAGCTATGATGTGGTGGCCATTACAAAGACTTGGATGGCTCAGAGACAGGAATGGTTACTTAAAGTGCTGGGTTTTAGATGTTTCAGAAAGAACAGAGAGGGAGGCAAAAGAGGTGGGAGTGTGGCACTGTTGTTCAGAGATAGTGTCACAGCTGCAGAATAGGTGGACACCATGGAGGGATTGTCTACGGAGTCTCTGTGGGTACAGCTTAGGAACAGGAAGGGGTCAATAACTTTACTGGGTGTTTTTTATAGGCTGCCCAGTAGTAACAGGGACATCGAGGAGCAGATACGGAAACTGATCCTGGAAAGGTGTAATAATAACAGAGCTGTTATCTCGGTGGAATGAGTCTCTGGCTGAATGTACTCCTGTGCCTAACCAGTACATTATGGAGTGGATGGGAGACATTGCCCAAGATGGCGTGCAACTTGGACAGCATCCTCTTTTCAGACACCACTGTCAGAGAGTCCAGTTCATGATAACATGATAGCACTGGCCACCACAGCCTCGTAGAATATCCTCAGCATCGTCAGACAGATGTTAAAGGACCTCAGTCTCCTCAGGAAGTAGAGACGGCTCTGACCCTTCTTGTAGACAGCCTCAGTGTTTTTTGGTTGAACTTCAATCACAATATGATTTGCTTTTGACCTTTCCTATCAAGCAGTAAATTCTTAAATCTAAAAGTTTATTTTATATACATGGAGATAAGTCTGGTAAACTTTTGGCTGGTCTGTTAAAGGCTGGTATGGTTAGAAGGCAGATTTTAAAAATTCGTAGACCAGATAGAATTGAAACCTTAGATCCTTATGAAATTAGTAAGATATTTATGGATTTCTATTCTAATCTTTATGAATCTGAATTCTCTGATAATACTATTAGTATGAACAGATTTTTGCAAAAGTTAAATATACCCAAAATTTCGACTCAAGATGTTGATATATTAGATGCACCTATTAAGCAAGAGGAGATGGCTAAAGCTATATCCACTCTGCAATTAGGGAATGTTCCAGGACCAGGTGGTTATACAGTGGAATTTTACAAGACTTCCCATGAAATGTTTATACCACATCTTCATCAAACTTTTACTGATTCTATACCCTCTGGGAATCTTCTGAAAACTTTTTATGAGGCATTAATTTCATTGATTCCTAAAAAAGGAAAAGATTTACTGGAATGTGCATCCTATAGACCTATCTCTTTACTGAATGCAGATTTTAAAATTCTTTCTGAGATTCTAGCTAATAGACTTGAGAATTTTTGCCTACTGTTATCTCAAATGATCAAACATGATTTATTAAAAACAAGTACTCACATTTTAATATTTGAAGACTATTAAATATCATTTATTCCCCCTCAGTTAAAGAATCTGAATGTATTGTGTCTCTGGATGCAGTGAAAGCTTTTGATAGGGTGGAGTGGCCTTATTTGTTTCAGGTTTTGAAGAGGTTTAGTTTTGGTCTGGGATTTGTTTCCTGTATTAAACTGATTTATCAAGCCTCAGTGGCTGCAGTTATAACTAATAATCTAAAATCTCCTTATTTTAGATTATATAGAGGAACCCGCCAGGGCTGTCCTCTCAGTCCTTTATTATTTAATTTGGTTTTAGAACCACTTGCTATCGCTCTTAGGGATTCTAATTCTGTGCAGGGTATTAAGAGAGGGGATAAATTACATATGGTTTCATTATATGCAGATGATTTATTAGTTTACATTTCAGACCCTAGGAAATCTATTCCTTTTGTGTTATCTATGTTTACGGAATTTAGTATTTTCTCTGGATATAAACTTAATTTACATAAAAGTGAACTATTTCCTATTAATAACTATTCTGATTATTATGATCAAACACCTTTTAATATTGCTAAAAACTATTTTACTTACCTTGGTATTAAAATTACTAAAAATTTTAAAGACCTATATAAGTATAATTTTTCCCCTCTAATTGAATATACTCAACAAGCACTTTCTAAATGGTCGCCATTGTCAATGTCATTACTTGGTCGAATAAATGCTATAAAAATGGTTAATTTACTGAAATTGTTATATACATTTCAAGCAGTTCCATCTTTTCTTCCAGAAATATTTTTTGATAAAATAGATTCTATGATCTTGTCTTGCATTTGGAATAATAAAAACTCCAGAGTGAATAAACTTTTATTGCAAAAATCAAAAAAAGATGGAGGACTGGTGCTACCAAACTTTAGATTTTATTATTGGGCAATTAATATTCGTTATATCACCCTGTGGATTCATGGTATAGATAACCAGGATCGCCCTTCATGGTCACATTTGGAGGAGAAGTCAGTAACGGGGTTTTCTTTAGCTTCTTTACTAGGAGCTCCCCTTCCTTTTTCGTTCTCCAGAATAGGTAGACGAGGTCTCAATCCTATTGATAAACAGACTTTAAAAATTTGGTTAGAGTTTCATAGATTTTTTGAATTAAATAACTTTGTACTCTCGAGTAATATCTATTCTAACTTTTTCTTAAAACCATCAACTCTGGATAAGGCTTTTTAATATGGAAAACTAAGGGAATAAAAACTTTTTTAGATTTGTTTTCAGAGGATTGTTTAATGTCTTTTTTGCAGTTAATGGATAAATATGATATATCTAGTACACATTTTTTTTAGATATTTACAAGTTAGGAATTTTTTTACGTGATTTTTTTTACCGAATTATCCCTTGGCTTACTCATCAAATTTGGTTTATGCTATTTTTCAGGTTAAACCATTTCAAAAATGATTAATAGCTATTATTTATAAACAGTTAACGAATGCTTGTATGGTGCCTAATGATAAGGTTAAACGTACTTGGGAAATAGAACTTCAACATTCACTTTCAGATGATCAATGGAGTAAAATTTATTATCTAGTTAATAATTCATCTATCTGTGCACGTCATTCCCTAATTCAGTTTAAGATAGTACACTGGGCCCATATGTCAAAAGATAAATTAGTGCATATTTTTTCTAATATAAGCCCTATTTGTGACAGATGCAACACAGAGGTGACTACTGTAACTCATGTGTTTTGGTCCTGTGTAAAGTTAAATAATTTTTGGAGGGATGTGTTTAGAATGCTGAGGATGCTCTACGAGTCTGTGGTGGCCAGTTCTATCATGTTATCATGAACTGGACTCTCTAACGGTGGTGTCTGAAAAGAGGATGCTGTCCAAGTTGCACGCCATCTTGGGCACTGTCTCCCGTCCACTCCATAATGTACTGGTTAGGCACAGGATTACATTCAGCCAGAGACTCATTCCATCGAGATGCAACACTGAGCGTCATAGGAAGTCATTCCTGCCTGTGGCCATCAAACTTTACAACTCCTCTCTCGGAATGTCAGATACCCTGAGCCAATAGGCTGGTCCTGGACTTATTTCCACGGCATGATTAACTTATTATTATTTAATTATTTATGGTTTTATATTGCTATATTTCTACACTATTCTTGGTTTGTATGACTGTAATGAAACCCAATTTCCCTTGGAATCAATAAAGTATGTCTGCCTGTCTGTCTGTCAGAATATTATCAAAAGTTATAGGTGTGGATTTACAACCCAATTCACTCACGGCAAGTTTTGGGATGATTCCAGAGGAAACAGAGTTCCTGCTTTCGCTGAGCATGTGATAGCTTTTTCAACTTTACTGGCTAGGAGAACTATCTTGTTATGCTGGAAAGATTCTAATCCACCTACTGTTTTTAACTGGCTCTCCTCCATTATGTCCTGTTTAAGTTTGGAGAAAATTAGAAGCCGGACGTTAGACACTTCTTTTAACTTCGAGCAAGTCTGGCGACCCTTTATTCAATATTTTCATATGATTTAATTAAAAAAAAATTTTTTTTACTTTTTTTAAGGAAATATTTTCCTTATCCGTAAAGTTCAGAGGTGACTGGAAGGATATTTTCTTTCTTTTTTTTTCTAATTTTATCCTCAAATGGACTACCCAATCTTTCTTTTTTTTTTGTTTTCAGCTAGTTTAGTGGATTTTTTTTTCTTCTTGTACAATAAAATTTACAATTTTTTTTTCTTCATGACTTGGCAAGATGAGTTGTGGTTTCTTGTTTATATATGTACAACAGCGTAACATTATATTTAATTGACTTTGACAGTATACACTTTTTTGTTGTTCATACGTCTTTTGTATTATGTGTTTGTTAAAACTTCTCCTCTGGTTTGTAATTTTTTCTCTGCTGGAAAACCAATAAAAAAGATTGAAAATGAAATGGTATTGAGAAATGAACTTGGTCAGGTGTCAGATCTCTCAGTGGGAGAGCATTTTGGAGATAGTGTTCAAGATATTGGAGCAAGATAGGAACAGACAAGTTAGAAAAGTGTTTAATTGGATTAAGGGGAATTATGAGGGTATCAGGCAGGTAATTGGAAGTTTAAATTGGGAACAGATGTTCTCAGGGAAAAGTATGGAAGAAATGTGGCAAATGTTCAGGGGATACTTGTGTGGAGTTCTGCACAGGTACGTTCCAATGAGACAGGGATGTTATGGTAGGGTACAGGAACCATGGTGTACAAAGGCTGTAATAAATCTAGTCAAGAAGAAAAGAAAAGCTTAGAAAAGGTTCAGAGAACCAGGTAATGTTAGAGATCTAGAAGATTGTAAGGCTAACAGGAAGGAGCTTAAAAAGGAAGATGGGAGAACCAGAAAGGGCCATGAGAGTCCTTGTGGCCAGGATTAAGGAAAACCCCAAGGCATTTTACAAGTATGTGAAGAGCAAGAGGATAAGAAGTGAAAGAGTAGGACCTATGAAGTGTGACAGTGGAAAAGTTTGTATGGAACCGTAGGAAATAGCAGAGGTACTTAATGAATACTTAAGTATTCACTATGGAAAAGAATCTTGGTGATTGTAGTGCTGACTTGCAGCAGACTGAAAAGCTTGAGCATGTAGGTATTAAGAAAGAGGATGTACTGGAGCTTTTGGAAAGCATCAAGTTGGATAAGTTGCCGGGACCGGATGAGATGTACTGTGGGAGGCGAAGGAGGAGATTGCTGAACCTCTAGCAATGATCTTTGCATCATCAACGGGGACGGGAGAGGTTCTGGAGTGTTACAGATGTTGTTCCTTTATTCAGGAAAGGGAGTAGAGATAGCCCAGGAAATGATAGACCAGTGAGTCTTACTTCAGTGGTTGGTAAGTTGATGGAGAAGATCCTGAGAGGCAGAATTTATGAACATTGGGAGAGGTATAATATGATTAGGAGTAGTCAGCATGGCTTTGTCAAGGGCAGGTTTTGCATTACGAGCCTGATTGAATTTTTTTGAGGATGTGACTAAACACATTGATGAAAATAGAGCAGTAGATATAGTGTATATGGATTTCAGCAAGGCATTTGATAAGGTACCCTGTGCAAGGCTTATTGAGAAAGTAAGGATGTGTGGGATCCAAGGGAACATTGCTTTGTGGATCCAGAACTGGCTTGCCCACAGAAGGCAAAGAGTGGCTGCATGGAGGTCAGTGACCAGTGGTGTGCCTCAAGGATCTGTTCTGGGATATTTACTCTTCGTGATTTTTATAAATGACCTGGATGAGGAAGTGGAGGGGGATGTTAGTAAGTTTGCTGATGACACAAAGGTTGGGGGTGTTGTGGGTAGTGTGGAGGGCTCTCAGAGGTTACAGTGGGACATTGATAGAATGCAAAACTTGGCTGAGAAGTGGCAGATGGAGTTCAACCCAGATAAGTGTGAAGTCGTTCATTTTGGTAGGTCAAATATGATGGCAGAGTACAGTATTACTGGTAAGACTCTTGGCAGTGTGGGGGATCAGAGGGTTCGTGGGGTCCGAGTCCATAGGACGCTCAAAGCAGCTAAGCATGTTGACACTGTGGTTAAGAAATCATATGGTGTATTGGCCTTCATCAATCGTGGAATTGAATTTAGGAGCTGAGAGGTCCCTATATATGACCCCAGTCAGACCCCACTTGGAGTGCTGTGTTCAGTTCTGGTCGCCTCACTACAGGAAGGATGTGGAATCCATAGAAAGGGTGCAGAGGAGATTTACAAGGATGTTGCCTGGATTGGGAGCATATCTTATGAAAACAGGTTGAGTGAACTCGGCCTTTTCTCCTTGGAGCAACGGAGGATGAGAGGTGACCTGATAGAGGTGTATAAGATGTTGAGAGGCATTGATCATGTGGATAGTCAGAGGCTTTTTCCCAGGGCTGAAATGGTTGCCACAAGTTTAAGGTGCTGGGGAGTAGGTACAGAGGAGACGTCGTGTAAGTTTTTTACTCAGAGAGTGCTGAGTGCATGGATGGGCTGCCGGCAATGGTGGTGGAGGCAGATACGATAGGGTCTTTTAAGAGAATTTTGGATAGGTACGTGGAGTTTAGAAAAATAGAGGGTTATGGGTAAGCTAGTAATTTCTAAGGTAAGGACATGTTCAGCACAACTTTGAGGGCTGAAGGGCCTGCATTGTGCTGTTAGTTTTCTATGTTTCTTACCCTGTGCAAGTGGTCCCTAAACAACCTACACATTTCAATTGTGCATTTCTCCGAATACACCTATTCCCTAGTTACTCTCCCAAGTTTTTCTAATAGCATCATAATTCACCCTCTCCCAATTAAATAGTTTTCCATACCGTTTTCTCCTACCCCTGTCTGAGCCTATGAAATTGTAGGCTGTGTCCCTGAAATACTCACCGAGCAAGAGATGTCTTGCCTGACCAGGTTCATTGCCTCATACCAAATCTAGTATGGCTTCATCTCCAGTTGGTGTGTCCATATACTCTATAGTGTCAGGAATTCTTCTTGTAAACTCCTGACAAATTGTGCCCCATGTAAGTTCTTGCACTAAAGGGGTGCCAAACTATATTAGGGAAGTTGAAGTCACCCATGCAACGATCCTGTTATTTTTGTACTTTACAAAAAATCCGCTTACTGATTAGCTCCTCAGAATACCTTTTGCTTTTGGAGGCCTACTGAAAACTAGATTGCTCCCTTTGTTTTTCTGACCTGCACCCACACTGACATGGCAGACAAACCTGCCGTGACCTTCCTTTCTGCAGCTGTGATACTATCCCTAATTAGCAATGCCACCTCTGCACTATTTTTTGCTCCCTCCCAATCCCTTCTGAAACATCTAAACCCTGGAATATCCAGCAGCTATTCCTGCCACTGTGACAACCAAGTCTCTGTAATGGCCATAATGTCATACTTCCATGTATTGATCCATATTGCCCGTTCACACCCTTGTTCCTGTTTGTTCTCACATCAAAGCAGACACTTTTCACCTCAACTGACTGACTGTGTTAATGCTGTATCTACTGCCTATCATTCCTCACAGTCTCTGG
Organism: Hypanus sabinus; assembly: GCF_030144855.1. NCBI lineage: Eukaryota > Metazoa > Chordata > Chondrichthyes > Myliobatiformes > Dasyatidae > Hypanus > Hypanus sabinus. The sequence continues at coordinate 34,707,505 of NC_082709.1, forward strand.
GCACATTGCATCTAACTTGACAGCGGTTACCCCACAACATGACCTCATCACCAGTCTCTTTTCCATCCCCCTGCCAACCTAATTTAAATCCTCCCCACCAACTCAAGCAAACTTGTCTGCAGGGACACTGGACCCCCTCAGGTTCAGGCATAACCATTGCTTTTGTTCACATCATACCTTCCCCAGAAGTGATCCCAATGGTCCACAAATCAGAAACCCAACCCCCTGCACCAATTCTTCAGTTGCACATTCCACTGCCACATGCTATTTTTACCCTCACTAGTACATGGCACAGACAGCAATCCAGAGATTACTACCCTGCTTTTTAGTTCCTTTCCTATATTTGCTTCTCAGGATCTTACCCCTTTCCCTAACAATGTTGTTAGTGCCAGTTTTTACACTGACTCATGGCTACTCACCGTCTCCCTTAAGACAATAAGACATAAGAGCAGAATTAGGCCCTTCGAGTATCTTTCACCATTCCTACCTTATATATATGATCCCTCTCAACCCCATTCTACTGCCTATACTCCATGACACTCTGACTAATCAAGAACCCATCAGCCTCTGCTTTAAATATACACAATGCCTTGGCCTCCACAGCCATACTTGGCAATGAATTCCACAGATCCATCACTTTCTGGCTGAAGAACTTACTTCTCATCTCTGTTCAAAATGGACATCCCTGTATTTTGAGACTAGGCCCTCTGATTCTAGACTCACCCGTTACAGGAAACAATCTCCTCACATCCACTCTATCTAGGTATTTGAATATTTGAGAGGTTTTAATGAGATCTCCCCTCATTCTTCTAATCTTCATTGGATACAGGCACTGAGCTGTCAAACACTCCTCTTACTTTAACCCTTTCATTCCCAGAAACATTGCCATGACCCTCCTCTGGACTCTCTGCAATGGCAGCTCATCTTTCTTCAGATAAGTGGCCCAAAACTGTGCACAATACTCTGAGTGCAGACTGATCAATGTCTTATAAAGCCTCACCATTGAATCCTTATATCCTACTCCTCTCTAAGTGAATACTAACATTTCATTTGCCTTCCTTATCACTGACTCAAACTTCAAATTAACTTTTAGGGAATCCTTCACAAGGACTCCCAAGCTCCTTTGCACTTCTGATTTTTAAATTTTCTCCCCTATTAGAACATAGTCCACACCATTTTGCCTTCTACCAAAGTGTACAACCATACACCTTCCTACACAATATTTCATCTGCCTTGTCTTTGCCCATTCTCCTAACCTGTAAAAGTCCTTCTGCAGACTTTCTGCTTTCTCAACACTACCTGCCCCTTCATCTATGTTTGTGTTGTCTGCAAATCTGGGCACAAAACCATCAATTCTGCAATCCAAATTGTTGATCCATAAGGTGAAAAGAAATGGTCCCAATACCGACCCCTACAGAACACGACTAGTCACTGACAGCCAACTTGAAAAGGCCCCCTTTATTCCCACTCTTTGCCTTCTGCTAGTCTGCCAATCTTTTATCCATGCTGATATCTTTCCTGTAATACAGTAGGATCTTAGCTTGTAACACAACCTCATATGCAGGACCTTGTCAAAGACCTTCTCAAAATCCGAGTGAACAACATCCGCTGAATCTCCTCGTGTATCCTGCCTTATATTTCCTCAAATAATTCCAACAAATTTGTCAGTCAACATTTCCCTCAGGGAAACCATGCTGACTGAGTCCTATTTTATCAAATGGCTCAGATTACCCCAAAAGCTCAACCTTAGTAATAGACTCCGACGTCTTTCCAACCACTGAAGTTAGTCTAACCGGTCTATAGTATTTTTTCTTCTGCCTCCCTCCCTTCTTGAAGAGCGAAGTGACATTTGCAATTTTAAGGTCCTCTGGAACCATTCTAAAATCTAGTGATTTTGAAAAGATATTTGCTAATGCCTCTACAAGCTCTTCAGCTACCCCTTTCAGAGGTTCAAAGGTCGAATGTAATGTCAGAGAAATGTATACAATATACATCTTGAAATACATTTTCTTCGCAAAAACAGAGAAGTGCCCCAAAGAATGAATGAAAGACAGTTAAATGTGAGAACCCCAAAGTCCCCAAAATAGAGCTGTTTCCAAAGATGCAAGCAAAGGAGTCGCTGTTAGGCGCCATTATCCCTCATAAGCTCCACCTTCAGAACTCTGGGGTTGAGTCCTTGTTCAGATGACTTACCTACCTTCAGACCTTTCAGCTTCCCAATCAACACCTCCCTAGTAATAGCAATTGCACTCAATTCTGCTCCCTAACATTCTCACGTTTCTGGAATAGTGCTAATGTCTTCCAACATGTCTACTGAAGCAAAATATTTATTAAGTTTGTCTGCCATTCCTTTGTTCGTCATTACTATAGTCTCCAGCATCATTTTCCAGCGGTCAGATATTCACTCTCACCTTTCTTTTACACTTTTTACATGTGAAAAATCTTCTTACCTCGCTTATCTTTCTAGTTTATTCCTTCTCTCCTTGTGGGTTTTATAATTGCCTTCTGTTGGTTTTTAACAGCTTCTGAATCCTCAAACTTCCCACTAATTGTTGCTATGTATATGTCCTCTCCTTTCCTTTTACGCCGTCTTTAACATCCCTTCTTAGCTGCGGTTGTCTCATCCTCCTTTTGGATTACTTCTTCACCTCTGTGAAGTGTCTATTCAGCCCCTTCCGAATAGCTGCCCATAACTCCAGCCATAGCTGTTTTGCCACCATTCCTACTGGTGTCCCCTTCCAATCAATTTTGATCAGTTCCTCTCTCATGCCTCTGTTATTGCTTTTATTCTAAAACTGATTCAGCTGACTTTATCTCCACCTTCTCAAACTGCAGGGTGAATTCTAACATATTATGAATCTCCTCAGGGCTCTATTACCTTAATCTCCCTAAACAAATCTGGTTGATTACACTACACCCAATCCAGAATTGCCTTTCCCCTGGTGGGCTCTATCACAAGCTGCTTTAAAAATCATCTCATAGACATTCTACATATTTCCTCTCTTGGGACCCAGCACCAACCTGATATTCCCAACAACACACACAAAATGCTGGTGGAACACAGCAGGCCAGGCAGCATCTATAGGAAGAAGTGCTGTCGACGTTCAGGCCGAGACCCTTCGTCAGGACTACTATTTTCCTTTCAGTTAGTCCTGGCGAAGGGTCTCAGCCCGAAACGTCGACAGCGCTGCTCCCTATAGACGCTGCCTGGCCTGCTGCATTTCTCCAGCATTTTGTGTGTGATCCCTGGATGTTACGCTACTTTCAACCTCAATGTAGTGATGCCCGGAATGTCATACCTTCCGATCTCTTACTCTGCTACAAGATCAGCCACCTTATTACATAGACTGCATGCATTCAGATTTAACACGTTGAGTACTGTTTTCATCACCCTTTTTGATCTTGACCCCATGTTACACTTTGACTCATCCCGTTGACTGTAATTTTGCCCTGTCATCTGCCTGTTATTTCTCACAGTCTCACTATGCAATGCATCAACTTGCCCCACCCTCAGCCCTCTAACTCCGCTTCCCCTCCCAAATTAGTTTAAACTCTTCCCGGCAGCTCCAGTAAACCTGCCTGCAAGGATGCAAGTCCCCCTCAGATTCAGGTGTAAATCATACTATACAGGTCATACTTTCCACAGAGGCGATTCCACTGGTCCAGAAATCTGTAACTGACTGCTCACTTCTCTTGCCTCTCCCGGTAGTCACTCATCCACTGTCTGAAGCTTACATTCTCGGTGTTATTACTTCCGTAAAGGTCCTGCTTTTTGGTTTTTCAGTCTCCTGGATGATCCATCCAGCTCCAGCTCCAGTTCCTTGACCTTGTCGTCAAGAGCAGTTGGATGTGCTTCCCACAGATGTAGTCATCAGTGAGACTGTCAGGCACGCTGAAATCGAACAAGAGGAGCATTCCACTGTCTGAGTTTACTGTATCTCTAACATTGCAAGTTTAAGTTGCATCCTATGCCTATTCTGGCCTTCTTGGCCTGTTGATTGAGCCAAATACTGGCCGCTCTAATACTGTCCACTTCAACAGTGGCCGCTCTGTTTACACCTTGCTTCTTTTTATTGGCCCCTTTGATTGCAGCCCGCCGAAAAGTTGCAAAATGCCCCGAGTTCTTTTGAAACCTTGTGCTGCCTCAGCAATGAATGACTTCTCACTTGATTGCAGCCCACCAAAATATTCTGAAATGCCCCAAGCTCTTTTTAAACCTCAAGCTGCCACACCAACTAGTGACTTCTCTCGCGGTGATTGCAATCCACTGACAAGTGTGTGATGGATCCAATCAGACATCCCCTAGCACATAGAGACAGCATACAATCCAGGAGTTTGTTTCATGTATACAAAATCTCCTCTCTGTTCCTCCAACTATTGAATTCCCTATCATCACCACTCTCCTCTTCACTCCCCTTCCATCCTGAGCCACAGAATACCAGAGACCATGTAGACTAAATTACAAAAATCTACGCCTCGTATTTTCTGGGTCTTCAAAGACAAGCTCCATCACCAAAGATCAAAAGTATTATGTAAAATACTGTAATATATCATACTAATGAAGAAGTTAACATACATCATCTGGGCATCACTTTGAACTTCTAGAGAACCACTACTACTTAATATTTAAATAACAGATCAATCAGCTTGGTCTATTTTCTCACATCCAATCTTTATTTTCAAATGTAGAACAATAAGGAAGCCTATCCTCTTGAGGCAATAAAAGCTTTTGCCATTAATTTGTCCTCGGTACTGTTCCAAAAACGATGGAAGAAATAGGAATATAGTTGTACATGTTCATTACAGCAAAGTCGAACCCAAATGAATGATTACATAAGCAGAAGAATATGGAGAGATTTTCTTGAATCTGTGAAACCAGAATACTCAGCTAAATTATATCGGTTCCAAAGAGGTTGGTATGTGCTAGATAGGTGTCTCACTAGGACTGGTGCAATTTGGACCAATTTGTTGTATTTTACCTCTTCTCCCTGACCTGGTACCAAACACTAATCACTGAATGAGTTAGGTTTGCCTACAATCAATGCCTTTTGGTCTTTCTGATCACCTTACCCTACCATGACCCTTACACCTGAGAATGTCCTGTTTGTTTCTGACACGACACCAGTGCATGTTATCTCACGCGCACAGATATGTGTCAAAATAAGAACATTCAAGAAACAGAACACTTCATGAGTGGAAGTCTTCCATACAAACTACTTTTTTTCTGACTCGAGGTTATCTTTTTGATGCCCAGAATTCCTGTCCCAATGGAGTTTCAATGGAAAATAAATATATCTCCATTGTAAATCCATCTTCTCTATCAGTCGTCTCTCTGGGTTTCTCCCATCTTGTATCTTTTGATTATGACATAGAAATAGACTATTCAGCTCACTGGTTCCAGGCCAGCTCTCAGAGGAGTCGTATTGTCCCTCTCCTCATTTCCTTTTATCCCTGCAACTTATTTTCTTTCACTCTTCTCTTTGATTCATTTTGCCTTTAACCCATACTAAAGGGCTAGTTATAACAGTAAACAAAAATATCGGCGCGCACTTAGGGTCTGGGAGGAATCTGGATTATCCTGATGAAGCCACGCAGACCCTGTTCTAACTGTATGTAAAGTCAGAGGTGAGCCCAGTTCCCGGAAATACGAGGCAGCGACACCAAATTCTGTATTGCTGTGCTGCTGTAGCCGTTGAAGTTGTGTATAATATTCTACTATGGTACATTTTGCCAGGAGTATCAAAGATAAGTAATTTGATACAAATAGTGTCAATTGATGCTAATTTTCAAATCCATAATGACTTTCTATCTGTTAATTCCTATGCTTTCACACCCACGAGCAAGTGGAAGGAATGGAACCAATGGGGATTATATGATGTGATTAATTTGTGAATTTTAATCAGTAGGCTTTGAAAGAATTTTGTTCTGATTTTTTGGGTTAAATGTGCAAAATGTAAAATGTATTGGTGAGTTACAGATCACTGCAGATTAAAATTACTGTTAGAGCACAGGGTCTTGGTGACTTAGTACTTGAAACCTAACAGTCTCACTTGGCTAAGGTAAAAGTCAGTTGACACATCCGGGAGTGGAAACATTATCTTTTCAAGTGAATAAATCATGCATAAACTTAAAGCATTAAACACTTCATGAAGCATGCTATACTTGTTCTTTATGCTCATCTTTTAAAGCATGCTGTGTACAAGAAGGGCCAGAGTCGCCTCTATTTCCTGAGGAGACTGAGGGCCTTTGGAGTGTGCAGGCCTCTCCTTCATATGTTCTACCAGTCTGTTGTTGGCAGTACAGTCTTGTTTGTGGTGGGGTGCTGGGGCAGTGGCATCAACACGGTTGATGCCAACAGGCTCAATAAACTGATTAGAAATGCTGGCTCTGTGATAGGAGTCAAACTGGACACACTGGAGGCTGTGGTAGAACACAGAAACCTCCAGAAAATCCTGGCAATTCTGGACACAGTTTCTCACCCTCTGCATGCCACCCTTGGCTGAAGGGAGGAGCACTTTTAGTAATAGACTAAGACAACTGTGGTGCTCCAAAGAACACTATACGAGGTTATTCTTACCCTTGGCCATGAGGCTCTATAATGAGTCAACCTGTAGCTGGGAAGTGATAACCACCTCCTGTTAGACTGTTAGAGGTAAATTATTTTTTATTCTTTCTTTCTTCTAATTAGTATATCTGTGCATTTGTAATGCTACTGTGACACAATAATTTCCTTACGGTTCAATAAAGTATCTATCTATAATTAATTTCATAATTAAAACTTTCTATAACATAGTGGTAGGCAGCCATCAACCTCAGGGGATCATGGGTTTGTGCCTCTGGTGACTGTGTCCTCTCCAGGGTGCAAGCCTGGGCAGGAAGATTTGAAGAACTGGCTGTTGCCTCCGCAGCAGGTTCCCCCTCTCCACGTCACTGATGTAGTCCAAGGGAAGGGCAAGCTCTGATACAGCTTGGCACCAGAGTCATTGCAGAGGTTGCCGGAACGAAGTTGTAAACAACATCAAACTGCCTTATGGAACCCAGCTCCTGATTTCTTCCTCGGGGTTTACTCCCGAAGCCTTTCCCATAGGTGGATATGGCCACAAGGCAGTGGAGGTTTTAAATCAGAATTTTCCTTCTAGGCAGGCTGCCATCCAAGGCTGACAAACCCCACCTGCCCAAAGTAACTGGTTTTGAGGCGCCAGTGGTCTGCCTTTGCCCATTCTCTTGTCAGTAGAAACAGCTCTGCTAAGCCTAGTAGCTAAGCCACACGTGAAGGCCAAGAGCTGGACTTGGTTGTCAGAGGCTGTTAGAGTCACACGCCATTTGGAGCACTTAATAGGTAGTGGGAGTCTAAGCCCACTAGCATACCGGCTATGACAACCTTGGGAACCATTCTATAATATAGTCCATGTATGTTATTAAATATTATATCCTGGGTTTTACTGGAGGCCATAAATTCTGCAGAGAATTAAATGGTGCTGTGGCATTGAGGAGCCCTGATGAAGTTTGAATTTGGTGAGTGATAAAGAGAAAATTCCTCACACCAACGAAGACAATGTCTGTTGGAGGCTATTCATCTCAGCCTTACAAGAAGAGTTTCTCAGAGCCAGTGACTGATGCACCACCATGTTCAATGACATTAGCAATGACCTTCCTTCTATCAATATGTCAGAAATGTTGACATCTGCTATTGATTGCACGCTGTTCAATTCATTCACAATTCCTCAGCAAATGAGGCAGCCCACTCCTGCTTGCAGCAATATCTACAGTCAGACATAAACTGACACGAGCCAAGTGACATTCACACTGCAAACACCAAATAACAATTGGCTCCAGGAGGGGGAAATCTAATCATCCATCGCTGGCAACCAGTGAATGACCCTTCATCATCCACATTCTGGAAAAACCAACATTGATGAGAAACTCAAGCAACACACACAGAATACTGGAGGAGCTCAGCAGGCCAGGCAGCATCTAGGAAAAGAGTATAGTTACATTTTGGGCCAAAACCCTTCGGCAGGACTCTGCCGAAACTCAGCTGAACCAGTCACTGCATAACTTCCCTAGCTCTGCAGAGACTGTAGTCTCTTTCTTCTTGACACGCTATAACGTTTCCATTGTCTATAAGACAAGCTGAAGCATCTGAAGAAATGTGCAGAATGTTGCATTTTAACCCAGAGGTAGTTGCAATAATTTTACACTTCAGAGCTAAAATGGATTGTCAGACATATGGAGCTAATATAAACTATGCTGCTCTTCCAAATTTGTAGACCTATATATTCATACATATTCAGACACACTCATACATTGGAAGTTCTGGGAGCAAGAATCTTTTCTGATTAACTAGTATTTTGCCTGCTGGGGAAAAGAAAAAAAAACTCTCTCTGTGAATTTCATATCAGCTCAACATGCCCAGAGAATTTACCCTTTCAAAATATATTTTTATTCTATTTACTGTTTTATTCTTTTCATGAAATTCATTTTGTGTAATTGAGAACAGTCAACCCCTTGAGCTTGTTTTATTTTGTTGGATGAAACCTGAAATATACCTGAATTCCATTTATCTGTCTTGGTTCCATACTCTTTGATGTTATCAGTCTTAAATTTCCAATTGCCTTAGCATTACAGAGCTTTTAAAGGTGAGATTTGCAGATTTCCATCATCCTTGGTATGGGCAGCATTTTGGCACTGCTGGCAGTACTGTAGACTCACAACTCCAGAGATCTTTGCTCAAGCCTGACTTTCAGTACTCTCTGCTTGGAGTTTGTTATGTTCATCCTTTGACCCCGTGGTTTTCTTTCAGATGCCCGAGTGTTTTCCCACACCCCTGGGAAATGTGGTGGACAGGTTAATTGACTACTCTAGATTATCTGCCTTCTTATGGTCTTATGGTCAGGATGGAGGGTGGTTGGAGAATATGGCTGACGAGCATATGATTGAGAATAGTTAACAGAAGAAATAAGTGGTGAAGTGGCACCATTGGCTTGTTGGAAACTGGCAAAAATCCAATGGCTGTACAGCCTTCTTTGAAATTATGATTAATAATGTTAAACCAAAGTGATTTCTAATTTTTCTCTTATTAGACTAGTTCTAATTGAAAGTAATCCAACTTGTTTGGTATTCCCTGTTCTGAAGAATGTTTCTTTGTACCTATGCAATTAAAGGTGCTAACATTTTAAACAGCCTAATGCCCTCACCATGCTCCAAAGCTAAGGAAGCACAAGATGTCATCATAGTTTAACCCTTAAACATTCCTGTGATTCTGCCCAGAGGCTTATTTTACTTGAGTTAATAATCTCGTTTGAGTTTCAGTGATCAAAACAGAAACCATAATTACCAGAGATCTGAACAAATGAACTGTTCAAGCTGCTCCCCTTTCACCCTCCTTGAGGCAAAGGCCCATAATTTTATTAGGTTTGTACTTGTGAAGTGATTTTTAATTATTTGAATAACCCTTCTTGTTAAATTAATATCCAAGCTTGGTTCTATAACTCTCTGTTCCTTACCTGAAGTCATTGATATGTACGGTCAAAAGTTGAATCCTCAGTACCATTCATTGGGAAACAATTGCCTCTAATATTGCACTAATCTGTGCTTGCACCCTTCATTCCAGTGATTAGACATTTGCCCCACGAGAAAGGTATTAAACCATATCACAAGGTTAATAGCATTTCCTGCACGTTCCTTTTTGTGAAATACTATGCATTGTCTTCTCAAGATCCAAATACACCGTATCAAAAATTGGCCCTTAATCCACCTTTATAATGGGATTGCCTAAAAGTTAAATTTGTTTATTTGGGTACGATCAACTCTTGACAAACTAACTTTAACTTTTTATTGATTAGTAAGTATATGAAAAAGTTCTTGATTCCTCGCTGATAGTTTATTAAATTAACTTCTAACAACAAAGTTAAAAAAAATCTATAGTTCTTTGCTTTTCCTCTCTCTCTTAAGCAATAAGGTAACAAATGAAAGTTGTCAATCCAAAGGCACCATTCCACAGTCTAGTGAGGATTGGAAAATTATGACCAACCCATCTCCAGTTTTGTCATTTATTGCTGTTAATAGCCTGGGGTGGATATCATCATGTCTTGAACGATAAAATATACTCTTTTTGTGTCTTGTATTACTTTTTATAAACTTACATTAAATATTAAATCCAATAAATTTTTCTTGAGTTATTTTTAGATTCCTAATGCTTGGTATTTTATACTCTTCCATGGCTATGAAATTGGATAAAAAGTAATTGATTTAATGATGAGTTGTAACGATGCAAGGGGCACAGAATTGACTTCAAAGGCCAACTGGGAAATTTAAATTTGGCTAATAACCATTTGTGATAGAAACAAAAAATGATGAAATATTGTAAAAATCCACTTGGCCTCCAGGAGAGGAAATCTTCTACTAGTGAGTCCAGACTGTGGTTGTCCAATAAATGGCTCAGCAAACACTAGGTTGTGCCGTTTTACTGCTACAAAGCTGCCCTCACCAGAAGGAATGCACGAGATTCTAGTCCAAGGGGTCAACTCACCACCCTTTCTCAAGGCCAATTATGCACTAGAAATAAATGTTGCACCTTACTAATTTCTTCCAGTAACTCCTCGACTGATAATAAGCTAACAAATTTAATGTTTTCAGAATAAAATTAATAAATTAAAACAAGAGGACAAGGCTATTTCAATCTTGATTCATCATATCAATCTTAGTGCCTTTAAGTAAAAGGGACTGTCGTGCCTCAGTTTTTCTCCCCCTAAAAACAAGTGTGAATGTTCCAAATGTTTATGCAGCTTTGCTAAGATTCTCAGCTGGATTTCCCATGCAAAGGACAAATAACTAATAACTATGATCTCCAAGACTGAGTGCATTTAATATTCACAGCAAGCTCCCAGTTTAGTTACAGCTTGGTACATTTTGCTCAGCAGTCTTAGCCCCGAAACTGACAGGGCATATGCTGATGAGCCCCAGGTCTCACGCCATCAAGGTCCAGATACTTGACATGTGATTTGGCCTGAGTTGACATTGGGATTTTTCTGTTAGAAGGGGCAGCCAGGTGTTAGCAAAACAAGCTTTTATTTTCGATTTTAGAAATTAGAAGTAGTGCTGTTGTTTTGCTGATTGTTATTGAATGCTGTTAGTCTTTTTCACTTTCTGATGGAAGGTGTGTTCTGTAATTTGACACCTCTTTGGCTTACACAGAAATAGATAAAAAAGTTACAGTCACAATAGCTCTTGACCATTGCTGTATATATTCAGATAATTGAATATCTCCCAAGATAATATCTCTCCCAAGATAATTGTTTTTCTAACATGGAGTATGATGCACCATCAATAACTCTCGGAGACGGGAGGCGAATGATAGGCTTTTATTAGCAGCAAAATGGAGCACGACATCTCGGAGACTGAGGGAGGAGCAGTGCCCCAATCGCCTTTATGCAGGGGTCTGTGGGAGGAGTCACAGAAGCAGTCAGCTGAGGGGCGTGTCCAGACAGGTATATGTAGTTTACCACATTCACCCCCCCCCCCCCTTGTTTTAAAAGAGAGTCCCCACGGGGTGAAGTTTCTTACAAGTATATTTACAGGTTAAGTCTATCAGGCGGTTGAATCAGTCGCTGCGATCTACGTAGCACCGGTGGTGATTGCACCGGAGACGGTGGTTGTGCTGGCTCCGGCCTGACTTGAGGTGCCAGCCCGTTAGGCATCAGTAATCCCTCATGCATGTGTGTGGCACCTGGTATGGGAGTGTCGTGAGGAGTCTGTGTAGGGCTTGGAGTGCGCGGTGTCTTGTGGGTATATACATCGGTGGGTACGGGGTTCATAGTCACCGTGGAGTGTTTGGGGAAGGGGTCTGGTGCTCCTGCGGGCGCCAGGTCTTGGACGGAGACCGTGTCCTCTTGCCCATCGGGTAAGACCACGTAAGCATACTGGGGGTTCGCATGAAGTAGGTGAACCCTCTCGACCAGCGGGGAGTATTTATTCCTCCTCGCATGTTTCCGGAGTAGCACTGGCCCTGGGAACGTCAGCCAAGCTGGTAGGGTGGTCCCAGTGGCAGACTTCCTGGGAAAAGAAAAGAGTCGCTCATGAGGGGTGGCATTGGTTGAACGTACATAACAGGGAGTGGATGAAGTGGAGTGCCTCGGGGAGGACCTCCTGCCAGCGAGAGACCGGCAATCCCTTTGACCTAAGGGCAAAGAGTGTGGCCTTCCACACAGCGGCATTCTCCCTCTCCACTTGTCCATTTCCCCGGGGATTATAGCTCGTGGTCCTACTAGTAGCAATACTCCTAGCCAGCTGGTACTGACGCAGTTCGTCACTCATAAACGAGGACCCTCTATCACTGTAGATATAGCAGGGATATCCGAACAGTGAAGAGCCAGCCCAGGGCTTTTATGACGGACGTGGCAGTGGTATCGGGGCAGGGGATAGCAAAGGGGAACCGCGAGTACTCGTCGATTATGTTGAGAAAGTAGACATTGTGATTGGTGGAGGGAAGGGGGCTCTTAAAGTTGACACTCTGTCACTCAAAGGGGCGGGTGGCCTTGATAATTTGTGCCTTTTCAGGACGGTAGAAGTGCGGTTTGCACTCAGTGTAGATGTCCTCAAGGGAGTAAGGCAGTTTCCGGGCTTTCATGAAGTGGTAAAGTTGGGTGACCCCCGGGTGGCAAAGACCTGCATAGAGGGTGTATAGCTGGTCGAGCTGTGCGCTGGCACACGCTCCCCAGGATAGGGCATCGGGGCTCATTGAGCCTTCCAGGCCGGTACAGGATATCATAGTTGTAGGTGGAGAGTTCTATTCTCCACCTCAAAATTTTATCGTTTTTGATCTTGCCCCACTGTTGGTTGCTAAACATGAATGCAACTGAAGCGCTGGTCGGTCAGCAAGGTGAACCTTTTACCGGCGAGATTGTGCCTCCAGTGCCTAATAGCTTCCACTATGGCCTGGGCTTCTTTCTCCCCTCGGCAGAGAGGGGAAATGTGGTGGACTTGACCAGGGGGCGGGCCTTGTCTGCATAGTGAGGGACCCATTGGGTGTAATAGGAAAAGAAGCCCAGGCACCATTTGAGGGCTTTGAGGGTGGTGGGAAGAGGGAATTCCAACAGGGGGGCGCATACGGTTGGGGTCAGGGCCAATGACCCCGTTCTCCACATTCACCCAAAGATAGCAAGTCGGGTGGTTCCGAACACACACTTGTCCCTGTTATAGGTAAGGTTAAGAGCTTTGGCCACTTGGAAAAATCGTTGGAGGTTGGTGTCGTGATCCTGCCAGTCGTGACCGCAAATGGCGACGTTATCCAGATATGGGAACGTGGCCTTCAGTTGGCACTGGTCCACCATCCGGTCCATTTCCCTCTGGAAGACAGAGACACCATTCATGACACTGAAGGGGATGCGCAAGAAGTGATAAAGCCTGCCACCTGCCTCGAAGGCGGTGTAGGGGCAGTCCTCTGGGTGGATGGGGAGCTGATGGTAAGTGGATTTCAGGTCTATGGTCGACTACACCTTGTACTGAGCTATCTGGTTGACCATATCCGCGATGCGGGTTAGGGGGTACGGGTCAAGCTGCGTGAACCTATTGATGGTTTGACTATAGTCCATGACCATCCTATTTTTCTGCCCAGTCCGAACAACAACTACCTGGGCCCTCCAAGGGCTTGTGCTTGGCTCAATGATCCCCTCCCTGAGCAGCCGCTGCACCTCTGACTGAATGAAGTCCCTGTCCCCCGTGCTGTACCTCCTGCTTTTAGTTGCCACAGGTTTACAGTCGGGGGTCAGGTTGGCGAACAGCGGTGGGAGGGATCTTGAGGGTGGAGAGGCTGCAAGTGGTGTCAGTTGCGCAGCTGTCAGCATGGTGCTGGGTGGGATGTGCGGGTCGGTGAGTGTGTGTGTGTGGTCAGTAGCGGGGTATATGACGAAGTCCCACAGAACTGAGGATTTCTGACAGTGAGTGGTGGGAGGGGCCCGTCATACTACATTGTCACACTTTTCAGGTGGCTCTGGAAGTCGAGCCCCAATAGCACAGGGGCACACAGTTGAGGCATGACCAGTAACACAAAGTCCCGATATTCTGTGCCCTGCACCACCAATGTCGCTACACAAACCCCCCCCCTCCCCCGGATGTCTGTGGAATGTGGTCCAGAAGCCATGGTGACCTTCTGGCTTACCAGCTGTGTCATGAGTCCACAACGTTGCACCATGTCCGGGTGAATAAAACTCTCAGTGCTGCCGGTGTCAAACAGGCAGCTAGTCCTGTGCCCCTCCACCAGGATGTCCATCATTGACCTTGCAAGCTGGTGTGGAGCACTTTGGTCGAGGGTCACGGAGGCCAGAGTTGCATCGCCGTCTTGGTGCCTGGTAAGCACCCGTGGGCAGGGCGAGGTGGTGCCGACAAAGATGGCCGCCACCATGCCTCACGCGCAACGGGCAGGCAAGATGGCGGTGTCCAAGATGGCGACCACCATGCCTTGCACACGGCGCTGCCCGACCCTGGTCGTGCTGTGGACTTACAGGCCTTGGCGAGTGGCCCTTCTTTCCGCAGCTGGAGCAGGTAGTTTCTCGGGCCGGGCAGCGTTTTCGGGGGTGCTTTTCAAGTCCACAGAAGTAACACTGCGCGGACTTGCAACTGGCAGCAGCCGTGGTCGACTCGGCGGCGGTTTGCGTGGTCTTCAGCGTCCACGGGGCCGGCGGAAGATCGCGCGCCTGGAGAGCTTCAGAGTTGTGCAGAGCAGCCTCCAGCATGTCGGCCAGCTCGATCGCCGAATGTAAGGTAAGATCGGCGTGTTCCAGCAGCCACTGGCGCATGTACACTGACCTGATCCCCGTAACGAAGGCGTCTCTTACCAGCAGCTCTGCATGCTGTTCCACTGTCCGTCCCCTACAGTCGCAGGCCCGCACGAGTGTCTGTAGGGCCCGGACAAACTCAGCGCTCGACTCTCTGGCCCGCTGTCGCCGTGTCACTAAGCGATGTCTTGCGTAGACGGTGTTTACCAGCCACCGGTATTGTCTTTTGAGGGTATCCATCGCACCCCGGTAGTCCATTTGGTCTCTGATCATGGAGTAGACCCTTGCACTTACTCTGGAGAGGAGAACCCTGTGCTTTGTGGCAGGGTCGGTCACATGAATCTCCTCCAAGTATGATTCGAAGCATGCTAGCCAGAGTTCAAAAGTGTCACGGGCTTCCTGGGATTGTGGGTTGAGATCCAATCAGTCTGCTTTAAAAATGCTCTCCATGTTTTAAAATTGCTGCTAATAAAATTGATGCACCATCAATAACTCTTGGAGACGGGAGGTGAACGATAGGCTTTTATTAGCAGCGAAACAGAGCACGGCATTTTGGAGACTGAGGGGGGAGCAGTGCCTCCAATCGCCTTTATACAGGGGTCTGTGGGAGGAACCACAGGAGCAGTCAGCAGAGGGCCGTGTCCAGACAGGTATACATTGTTTACCACAGAGTAGGAACACTTCCCACTACCTGCAACTCTTTCCATGCCTCTGAAATTCCCCAGACCAATATGCCTAAGGCTTGCAGGCCTAAATACAGAGGATCTTCACAGTCAGAGCAAAATCCTCCACCATTCTTTTCTGAGAACTGGATATCTCTGGTAAAGTCAGCATTTAATACCCGTCCTTAACCGCCTTTGAGAAGGTGGTGGTGCTTCTGAAACCATTACGTTCTAAACATTGCAGACCCAGAGCTTTGCTGGGCTACTTCATTTAACCACATAAATGAGATTGGAGTTGTATATAGGCCCAAAGTAGTAAGGATGGCAGATCTCCTTTCCTAAAGGGCATTAGTGAATGAGATAGATTTTTACAACATTATTATGAGTGGGTTTATATATCCTGTTCCTGATTAACTTAATTTAAATTTCCTATCTGCCATGGTGGGGATTAAATTCTGGTCTCTCAACAGTCATTCTAGGCCTGTAGATGGTGTAAATGGTTTGGTAAAATTCCGAAGCTTGAGAGCACATATAACTAGCCCAAGGACAGTTCCTATCCCGGTGTTAACAGCCTCTTGAATGGACCTCTCATACAAAGAGTCATAAAGCACTGCAGCACAAAACCAACCCTTTGGCCCATCTAGTCCATGCCAAACTATTATTCTTCCTAGTCCCACTGCCTAATGGACCTACTACAATTTGCCTATCACCACAAAAGGTCTGCAGTGGATGCTAGCTCACTGGCTCTCCACTCAGCCTTGGATAATCTGGACAATAGTAATACCTACATCAGGCTGCTGCTTATTGACTGAATTCAACACAATCATTCCCTCCGTACAGATCAACAAGCCCCAGGATGTGGGCCTCTGCACCTCTCTCTGCAACTGGATCCTCAACTTTTTCACCAGGAGGCCACAGTCTGTGCAGATAATAAAATAACATCTCCTCCTTGCTGGCAATCAACATTGGCGCACCACAAGGATGTGTGCCCACTGTTCTACTCTCTACATCTATGATTAGGTGGCTAGACACAGCTCAAACGCCTCTATAAATCTGACAATGACTCAACTGTTGTTGGAAGCATTTCAGATGGTCACATTGAAGTGCACAGGAGTGAGGTGGATCAGACAGTTAAGTGGTGTTACAGCAGCAATCTTGGACTCATCGTCAGTAATGTCAGGTCCATTTCAGCTGAGTTGGAGAGATAGTCTGAGCATTGTCAGTTCAGTGACGAGCTTAATGATGCACTGAGAGATTGCTTAGTTTGTGGAATCTTACAAGAAAGCATTCAGCAACAGCTCCTAACCGTAGGATCACTCACATTTAAAAAAAATAGTTGAAATCATGTATCAATGGAAATAACAGACAGATGCAATTGAGATGAATTCAGGAATGAAAATGAGCAGGGAAGAGTAATGTATTAAATCTTTCAGTAATATTTGAGTAAGATGGTAAATATATTCTTTGATTAAGCATTCTTTATTGTTTGCTTAATTCAGTACAGGTTATATGTAAGAAGTATGTGAATAGCTTACATAATTACCCCACCATATCGTATGTGCGTGCCTCAACAAGGAAGCAGAAAGTAAAACTAAGTAGACATTTTTCCCAGCTCCCATGTTTGTTATTCGCTTTGTTTCTGCATTACAAAAAATAACATATAGTAATTTATTAATTGCATGTACTGTAGCCGCAAAACAACAAATTTCACAACATACGTCAGTGATATTAAATCTGATTCTGATTCTCTGTAACTTCCGCCATCTTGAACAAGATGCAAACACATCTTTACCTCCCCCGATTTCCACATTCCGCGGGGATGAATTTCTCCCTGACTCTCTTGTCCATACGTCTCTCCTCACTGATCACCCTCCTGGTACTTATCGATACAAGTGCTAAACCTGCCCATTACCTCCTCCCTCAGCACCACTCCAAGCCTCAAGCTGTGCTTCTAGGCAAGGCAACACTTCACTTGCAAGTCTGTTGGGGTCATCCATTGCACCCTGTGCTCTGTGCGACCTTGTGAGACAAGTAGATTGGGGGGGGGGGGGGCACATTGTCGAGTGCTTCACTCTGTTGCAACAGGCTGGATTTCCCAGTGGCCAATCATTTTAATTCCACTCCCGGTTCCCTTTCTGACAAGGCTATTTTTGGCCTCCTCTACTGTTAACTATGGGGCCTCTCTCAGATCGGAGAAGCAACCATTCACATTCAGTGTTCCCTCTGAGGTATGCGTGTGTGCGCGTGCACTCGTCTTTTGCTACTAGTGCACAAGGGAGTTTAAACTGCGCCCAAAGGTTGTGCATGCTAAGTATATTTCCCGATCATACACAGTCCCGTTTCCTTTTCTGGTTTCTGATGCAGATGATGTTGACAATCCGGAGTTTGTGATGATTTATACTGCTTTTATTGAAGAAATTATTGATTCATTATGTTGAATTCCAAAGAAGCAAAGGGCGTGAAGCTCAAAAGAAGTGCCAGGTCATTTAAAGCGGAATGGTTTATTATCCTTAGAATAGCTTCAGGTTTACCTCCATTTAAAAATTTAGTGCACTCATGTCTGGGCAAAAAATTGCACTGCACAAATTTTTTGCGCACACGAGTCATTACAAATCGGAGGGAACATTCCACATGGGTAGCCTCCATCCTGACAGCATGAACATCAATTTAATTTTGCCCCCCTTCCCATTCTTTCTTTTCCATTCCCCATTCCGGACTCCTTTTTACTCCTTTTCTTCTCATCACCTGCCAGTGACCTCTCTCTGATGCCTCTCCTTCCTTTTCTCCCATGGTCCAAGGAAATTAAATTCCCTGGTTGCCAGTTCTAGAAGTAAATATTTGTTATATTATCTTCACTAACCATCGTCAGCATGGAAGGCCTCGTTCCATGCACTAATAAAGCCAAAATAATAAACGGCTTTCAAGAGAACAACATGTGGCTAGTGGAGGGTGAGAATGCAGATCTCACCACTGTAACCCGCTAACATTATTAGGTCTTATCTAATGTACTACTTCTGGTCTGTTCTGAAAATGGATATGTCATTGCTCAGGCTGCAGACAGATTGCGATACTGCAATGCAAGCTTTGCCTGAAGCTGATTCAGAACCAAGTTTTCTTTCCTCAGTAATTTTTTTTTGAAATATAGAAAAATACAAAGTATGCAACTGTTCCTGGGCAGTGAAATGACCCTCGTCAGACTGATGTAGGTGTTGTGCTGATCAGTGTGAGCTGTGGAATGGCCTATTTTATAGAGAGGAAATTGATCAATCCTAAATGAAAAGACTTTCAAATTAACTTTAAAGAGAGGATGTTAATTCACATATGATCAAATCTGTGTGTGTGATTCCTTAACCTTCTTGGACTGCTTCACATTATTTTTTTGATTAAGCCAGCAGAAACTAAGAGAAATTCCAGACCCTTGATTACTTCTGTCTGATCTGTTCACTGTGTTACGTACCCCGTAACTGGGTGTCTTCCCAGCAAAGATAGAAGTGTCCGTTGGAGTCTGGTACTATTTTCCAAACAGTGTTTATTAGTAAAATATACAAATCAATATCAACAATGCAAATATATAGATAATACACGTTAGCAATACTAAACCTAAAAGTGTGGGTATAATAATAATCAATAATAAACAAGCTCTATCGATGTCTAGGGGATAATTAATTGTCATATGTGAATATAAAGTTCAGTTCAGTTCATACAGGCTGAGGTAGTTGTTGGTCGATGTGTTGTAATTGTTGGAGAGAGAGAGAGGAGAGAGAGTGATCAAACAGTGACAGCCAGCCAAACCTTTACATTCTTGATCCATCAATGTGTTGTTGTGGCCATTCAGGTATGACCCCTCTGTCCTTTAGCTAGACCGTTCTTCTATGGTGGATTCATCACCCAGGCAAGGGTGGACACACACACAAGCCCCCACCGGCCTCGCTATAAACACTGTGAGTTAAAATTGACTGATCCTTCCTTCGGTCTCCGATGCCCCACACTTTTCTCATGGGTTGCAACACTTAAGCAGTGATCACTAGTGTGTCTCCTGGTGTGTCTGAGGGGTGTCTCCCCAGACCCAACTTTTCTCCCTACTCACGGGGTCTCAGGTGTCAATCAGTTTTGAATGGCTTAGCCCATTAAACCAGCCCACTCCGGCTGTCCACTGAGGAATTTTAATGAACAGAATAGCACCAAGTAAACAGCCCTCTCCGGAGCTGTGAGTCTGACAGGAGTCATAATATGGTCTCTCGCACCCCCTCCCCACCCCACCCCCCCCGGTGTTATCTCGCCCTTGTCTGAAGCAAATGTTCCAGTCCCAATATGTTTTTGTTCCATTTCTTTCTCTCTCATTAGCAGCCTGGCAACAGTAACAGTTTGTAATTCTCCCAGAGGAGGGGGACATGCGCAACCTTGCACCCATCAGAGCTGTTCATCCTTCATAACAACTGTGATACAAAAATCTGAACAAGTAACATTGCCGAAACCTTTCCTTTCATAGGCTGTCATGAATACAGTTTCAGAAGTGTAGATTTGGGTCCAAGATAGTTTTGAAATATTATGCCTCTATTCCTAGCTCAAACTCAGCAAATTTTTGGCCCTTTAAGTTTGTGCATCGATGGGACATAAAACAACAACCCAGACTGTGCACACTTCACTGCTGCTCAAATTACTCAACATTTGCCATGACAAAAGTTCTGATGAAAACCTTTTATAACCTGTCGGGATCTGGTTTGCAACTCTACTATTTGCCCTCACTTCCTGTTTGTATTTCCTGTGCTTGTCACGGTAAGAAATATTGTAACTGCAAATTAAACAAATGTACCTCGGGAAAATAATCATTTACATGTTGTTTAGAATTTAGTGCCATCTCAACATGTATAGCAAACTTAATTAGGCTACTTGTAACTGAGAAATTTAAATTAAATTGCTTTTCATCTCATCATGGAGGGAGTTGGAAAGTAAAACCATTTTCTTCAGCCAATAGTGTATCAGCTCCTTCTCATCTCACTTTGTTACTGGTTTTACTTTTTGTCTGGAGAATGTACATCCAGAAGCAGTAATGTCATTGTGGCGTCAATGTTAAAAGAATCAAATGGTTTCATTTTGAGGTGGTGTTGGGTGTGAGGGGGGAGTTAATGGTGGCTCTCATTTATCTCTTTTGAAAACCTGAATCATTTTTCACTACGACATTCTGTTTCCAAAGATTTTAGTTGATTACCCTGTCACATTTTATTCTTAATGCGCAGAAGTATAGCTGGAGTCAGAAACAGAATGACACACGTTTTCCCATTTATTTCAGGGTGATTGTTTCAGTTAATGTCAGCATGATGCAGATAATAGCAAGGTCACACATTCAATCTTTATACAGGCTACTAATTTCAGATGGAAAATAGCGGTGCAGTTTGCGGACAAAGTCGGGAAAGAATTGGAGCAAAGGAGATGCTCCTATCACTGCCCTGTTAGGGTGAATGGCCTGTTTTGAGACATGCAAACCCAACCCATCATTTTGAAATGTCTAGGTAAAATTTTCCACACAATTTAGATTTAAAGCATAATTAAATGAAGCATATAAAGCATAATTTTAATCTGGATATTATTGAATTGTCTGAGGGCCATCATGACTCTGATAGTAAATAGGTGTTGTTTTAAAACTTGAATGTACTAGCTAACTTCACCTCTAACAGGCCCAATTACCAATATAGTCAGAGAGCATCATTCCTTGTAACAGATACATTGCTTATATTTCCAGAACACAAGTCTGTTATTTTAGAGCTTATTTTAGTTCCCCTTAGACCTGAGCCCTTTAGATAACTACTGCGGTTGTGCTCTTATTCCTATGAACTGACTTCAAGAGAGCTAAATGTTTAATTTTTCTTCTGCCTGTTGCTATTTCATTGATAGGCAGAAACATTTGGATGTTTAGTGGCACCTACAAATGTGTTTATATTCAGCCACTGAGGAAATGTCGCAAATAATAACTGAAGTTCTACCTTCCATTCATTACTACATTTGGAAAACCAAGAACTACTCTTTCACACAGATAGATCATCAACCATGAAAACCTTTACCATAGTGACATAATTAAACATTCGTTTTTAATAATTCATGTGAACATTTTAAATTATATATTCATGCATTATTATGGAAAGATACCTGATCACTTACAGCTGTTTATTATATTCACTCAAATACATTTTGATTTGTACTGACTTTTGACCTTGCCGATCTGGAGAACAGATCTTGTGAGGCACGTTACAGAAATAAAATAATAACCTCAAGTATTTTCACAGCTCATTGATCAAGTAAATCTAAACCATTGAAGATGCACAATTTTTCAGAAATGCAATGAAAATTAAATTATATGGTTTTCATCAGAGTACCTCCTGTGCTTCATTTTTAGTGAAAATATATGAAATGCAATGATTTCATAATTGTGTATATGTTTTGGCACAGTGAAACTAGTTTCATTTGTTATCTTAGACTTTTGTGATTAAAATCTGATCCCAATCCCTTCATATACACACTCATATTTTACAGCAAGAAAAGATAAGAGAATGTCAGAAAGCTTTAATTGTCAGCAATGCATGAGTATGAGCAAGCTGTCTTTTAAAGAGACAAAGTCATCAAGACATTAACATATATATTAGTATTTATGTCTGTGTATTTCTCTGAACAAATTTAAATACACTAACAGGACTGAGAAATAGATCTATTCATAGATATGAAGATCTCTTGTGTCATGAGGAATGAAGAAAATTAATGAACCAAGTTTTTCAGAAAGTTCTGAGTTGCATTTAAAAATGTTAGAATAAGGAATGATTAAGTGAATCTCACTTTGTTTTGAGCCTGCACAGTATTATCTGTCTTCTAAGTATTCAGTATAATAGGCAGTACCAGAAATAGCTAATTTGCTCTGGAGTACCGAAGAACAGACATATTAATTGTAGGAAGCATTGCAACTGGGCCCCTCTACTACATAGAATGAATGAATATGTGGTGAAATAATTTTACTGTTACTATAATCTAAGCTGTTGGTTTGTTATGTGCAAATATTAATTAGCATGTTCTTGCCTTGAGAGATGGGTGTTATAAATTGGCTTGGTGGATAATTATCCGAGAAGGCTTTTTAAGGAGTTTATATGTATGTCTCTATACTGTTGGACTTGAATTTTCAGTGAATACAAACATTGTTTAGAAAAGGC
Organism: Hypanus sabinus; assembly: GCF_030144855.1. Taxonomy (NCBI): domain Eukaryota; kingdom Metazoa; phylum Chordata; class Chondrichthyes; order Myliobatiformes; family Dasyatidae; genus Hypanus; species Hypanus sabinus. Next base: position 34,730,134 of record NC_082709.1, read on the forward strand.
TCACTGTGATTGCAGCCAGATTTGTTGCAATCTCTTTGGAACTTTTACAATATTTACATATAACTGATGCATAATATTACACAAGTATGTTCTTCACACACGGACAGTGGCCACATTAAAGATATCTAGTTGGTCTATCATATTCATTCTTTTGAAGAAGTGCCCTCCTTGTATGGATTGGTTGTAAGCTAGACATTCAAATTAAACAGATGCATTTTCATAAATTAGCTTAAAGATCAACTTTATTTGACATTGTCTTACTTAGTTATACAGAACCTTATTTGTTGGCGTACAAGACTAATATCCACTCTGTAAACTACAAGGCAAATTGCATGGGACACGGGAACTTCACTGATTTGGATATCTGCACAAGATTCTAATTGCCTGGGTAGCTCCTATTAGTGCACAGCAATATGTCATAAAAATAAATGATTTAAAATAAAGGTTCTTTCTCTTGCTTCAGGCACAGATTATAATCATTCATCTGGCATGCTTCATTGTGACAAGCATCATATTGACATAAAAGGAATGTGGCTTATCTGTTTGTGACAGTATCATTTTTCAAATTAGGCATGATGACTCTTGACAAGACAATGTTCATGTATCCAATCTAACTTTTCTTTCCTTCCATCTCTATATTTGTCTCTACTAACCCTGTTCTCCTACCCAGTCATCTCTATTTGGGCAACATCATTGCAGAGACAGAAGTAATAACTATTTGCACGTTAATAATTCCAACAACATTGAAAGCTATACTGAGTCATTAAGAAGAATTATTTTCTTGAGAAAACTACAGAAGATGCTGTATTTTTTACCCAAATTTGTGTATACCAGAAAACAAATAATATTTGTTTTACAGACATAAGAAACACCAAAATTGAACTTGCATTGGAATAAATGTTTCATGGTTAATTCACAAATGTTGAAAGAAAAAGGGTAACTTCAATCTTTCAATATTATGAAATGCTAATTAATTACTTATTTTATAAAAAGTCTAGTCACTTTAGAAGACATAGTAACTAACTTGCGTGCAGCAAGCTGCCAAAGGTTCATAAAGATAACCAGCTATTTAATTTTAGTGAAGTGGATTGATGTATTCATATGATTCAGGTCGTGGAGCAATTTCTCTTCTTCAATATTTAATCTCCATTTGAAGAGGCTGATGTGGCTTGGTTTGATACCTCATGTGAAAAATGGCTCTCTTCCCTGGACTGTTGGGATAGTAATTGAGCCCAGAGCTTTCTGACTCGAGAAGCAAGAGAGCTAACTATTGAGCTTGGCAACCACCTTGCTTGATCGGAACTTCTAATGAAATAAGACATTAAGGTCTCTTCGGTTATGGGATCAGTTTTTAGAAGTTAAGTCCTCTGACGTATACTTCAAGACCTCTACCAAAATTATTGTGAGACTGATAGGACAAAAATAAATTACTAAAAGCCACATCACCAATCACATGATAGCACAATCTACTTGAATTACACCACACACAATTGAATTCATAGAATGAAGCCCTTGATGCTTCGCCATGGGTCTTTGGCACTGGTGCCAGCATGTTATGCTAGGTGGACTCTAAACATGAGTCTTCAGGATTCAACGTAATTCCCACCACCCTCAACTGAGGACTGTGCCTACTGACTGCTGACCATAACCCAGAAGCCAGCTTTGCCTCAACTTCTATACTTGCTGTCAAATCTTGTCCTCCCATACCTTGAACTCTCAGACCTATCCAAGCCAATCCTGAAACACTTTTATTTTATTGCAGTCTGTTTGCTGTTAAGCTCTTTTTAGACATGCAGCTGGGTACAGGTGTCAATTATAACCGGCATTTTGATGATCATCTCTGGCATCCTCAACAGGGAAGCATCATCCCTGATGAAGATGGAGAAGTTTGTCATTGAAATATCAGTTATAATTGATACCCAGTTGGAAGCCTGAGAAGACTTTATTTGTCATATAAGCCAGGAAAGCACTAGATCCTCTTTCTGTATGCTCTTGCAATGCAGGAAAATCTACAAATAACTTGCACACAGCAAGGTCCCTTATAACTAGGTAATCCATTTTAATAATTTTGATTGTGCCAGGATGCTGCATGAAAATGCCAGTGCTTACCTTGATATTCTGTCCAAGGTCCATAGTAGCCTGCCCTCTGCATGATCAGCATATTCGCTTCATAATATCATCAAGGCCGAGAAAGTAGTAAAACTATTACCATTGACAAAATCAAGAGTTTCTGGCATTGATCAAGAGTCACCGGCATCAAAAGAAAATCGCTAATATTGAATCAGAGACAATGAAGAAGCAAGAATAATGAACAGGAGTCTCCAGTAACGAACAACAGCTTGTTTGTAGTTACATTATATTCAGCATTTTTTTCTTCAAATTAATATGAGATTTATATTTGATACACCATCTGAAACGTAAAGAATTTGAATATTTTAGTGTGGTGTAGAGTGATATTCTCATTGAAGTCTCATTCTCATTGAAAAAAATGCCAGAATCCATATGTAATATTTTAAATGATTGAGTAATGAATGTATGCTTTTAAATCCCACCAATTAACAATTGTTTTCTTTCATTCCTCTGAAGTTAAAGGGAACTATTTATATCCTAAAAAGAAATAAAGCTTTTTCCTAATCATTCAGAGTATTAGAAAATGACTAAAAATGTGGCAGAACTATTAATTAGTGTAGCTGCACTGTTTGTCAAATGCCAAAATTGTAGATTGATTGAATTGCCCTTAACTGTAATAATTTCATTTTTTAATATGATCAAGAAATGAAGTTATATATACAGTAAATGACTGTTTTTGAAGAATATCTACAAGATAATTAGAGTATTTCTTTAATTCTAGTAAGCAAGTTGTAACAAGCATTCAGCACTATTATTTTTGAAGATACTATATCACTTTAGTAATCATGAATAAAATTCACTGGGAAAACAATAAAATAATGAAGTCCTTTTTTTCAGCCATTGAATTTAGAAATGCAATTTCCAAAGATGCTAATGAAATTAGAAAAGTTAATTGAATCAGGCACTTAATATTTCTTTTACATTTTGGGTTTTGTTTGAGTATCTTTGTAATAAAATAAATACTGAAGAATGCACAGCAAGGACTTTCTGAATAATAATAGTTTATGCTGCATTTATTTTATCACTTTATGAAATTATTTGAAAGTTTAAATTATTGTGAGATATACTTTCTGCTACTTCTTTGTTAGGCCTCTCTTGACATCCATCAACTTCCAATGAAAAGACAAGTCAACTCATTACTTCAATGCACTAGCCACCCTATGAGTAGGAACTGAACGTATGAGGAAAATGTGAAGTGAACACTCATGTATTTCTCCCCAACTATAAACAATGTTAGCCATTCTGTGAGACACTGATTTATATCTGTATTTTCTAATGATATTTAAGGAGTTGACTTGGCCTACTGGGTCTATTCCAGCTCTCAGAGCATCCCCATCAATCCCATTTGCCCATTTATTTCTCAATAACCTATTCTACTTTACAAGTCCATCAGTGCCTTCCTTATTCTCTCACCATACACCAACACTAAGGACAGTTTACTGTGGCCAGTTAACCTTCTGACCAGCATATCTTTAGAATGCAGGAGGAAGGGGAACATCAGTTGTACTCTCATGCAGTCACAGATAGGATGTGTACAAAGACAGAACTTGATATCAGGATCAGGCTCTGCTGACTGGACCCTGAAGCTGTGCAGGAACAGTTTAACCAGAGGCAATACTGTTGCTTACAATGATAGGTACCACTGTGCATTTGTATGAATTCAACAGTTTGCTTTTGTTGTTCTGTTTTCACTGAAGCAAAGATCATTTCTACTTATTGCTCTAATCATTACTTAGAGAATGAAATGCAGAAATGTGGGACATGGGTTGCAACATTAAACTGCAGTTTGTATATCAATAGGAACTATCTTTCTCTAACAAACATAAATATTTTCAGAGATTCTGAAACTCTTGAGCAGGGCACCCAGAAAATGCTGGGGGAGCTCAACAAGTCAGACAGTGTCTATAAAGGGGCATGAACAGTTGATGTTTTTGCAGTATTTGAGTGTGTTGCTCAAGGTTTCCAGACTATCTATAATTGCTTTAAATTGATGGATTGGTTTAGTTGTAAGGAGCATGTAGATTAGTATATAATATTTCATTTATGAACAAAAGTGGAACTTCCATTAATAACAATGTTTGAAATTGAAACAAGGCATTGAGTAACACATAACTTCTGTACAATTACACTGTGGCTAATCAGTTTCTTAACTCCATACCACTCCATAAGCTGCATTAATCCATTTGTTGAACAAAACTGATCAACTGCAGTTTTAATATTTTCCTTTGACCTTTTTGAAAAAGTTTCTTCCTGTTTTTAATTGGTCTTCTCTATGAAGGAATTTTGACATCACCTCTGAATGATCTAGCTCTCATTTTGAAGTTAGTGTCGTTTGTCCTGGACTCCCACACCAGAGAAGATAATTTCTCTTTACAAGCTGACAATCCTTACTCATCGTGAGCAGTCTATTACATCATCCCATAATCTTGGAAAAAAGAGGAAGGTTGTTGATAAAAATATTGTGAATATTATACATATGGTTGGTTGCTTTTAAGCAGTCATGGTGTTTCAGTGGAAACATCTTTTTAATTTAGCAAAGACTTGCTCTGATTCGCGGAGATGCATTTAAAGGTTAAAAATCTTTTGGGGTTACATTGCATTATTTCTCTGCAATTTCATTAGGACTAAGGGCATGAATTTTGTAGGAGTACTTGCTTGTACACATTCACTGTCAGAATTTGCACAATTAATCAGCAATATGTTCTGCAGATAGTGTTATTTCAAAGGTAATCTCTTTCAAGATCCCTCTGTAAAAATGAACTCTATGAAGCAGTGAAGGAACTGGGTCTCTCTACTCATTCAAGTTTATTGTCATAGGCTTTCATATCAAGGGTATAAATGCCATAAAAATTAGCTTTTACAGCTGCAATACAGTACATTGCAAACAGAACATTGAACATAGAATAGTACAGCACTGTCCTCTTTGGCCCATGATGTTGTGCTGATCTTTTAACGTACTCCAAGAGCAATTGAACCTTCCCTCCTACACAGCCCATACAATCCATTAAATGTCCATTTTGTATCAATGTCGATGTCAAAGTAAATTTATTATCAAAGTAAGTATCTTTCACCATGTGCTATCATGAGATTAATGTTTTTGCAGCCATTTACAGGAAAATAAAGAAATACATAATAAATTATGCAAAACTATACATAAAATCTGACAAACAACCAATATACAGAGAAGACAAATTGTGCAAATAATAAAAAAAATTACCGAGAGCATTTGTTATAGATCTCTAAAGTGAGTCTGTAGGTTGTGGAATCTGTTTAGAGATGAGGTGAGTGAAGTTACCTACACTGGTTTAGGAACCTGATTGTTGAACTGTTCTTGAATCTGGTGTTGTGGCACCTACCACTCCTGTACTCCTTCCTGATGGCAGCAGTGAGAAGAAGACACGGCTGGATGACGACGGTTGCTGCTTTCTTGTATCCATGCTCTTCATTGATGTGCTTGATGGTGGGGACCCTGTAAAATCTCCTCTGAATCCTGTCAAAAACCTCCTCATCTAAACTGAGGTGACTAAAACTGGACACGATACTTCAAGTGTGGTGATAGTGAGTTTCGAGTGTACTTTCTTAAATTATCTGTTGTGCCACTCACTGCACAACAGATAATTAAAAATAGTATACTTAGAACTTGCTGTTAGCAAGACTGGTGTGCTAGGCAGCAACAATAATAATTGTTGTACTTTTGTCTCTGGCAGCCAACCAGGAAAGGCCCCCTTTATTCCAACACTTTGCCTCCTGCCAGTCAGACAGTCATCCATCTATGCTCGTTATCTTTCCTGTAATACAATAGGTTCTTAGCTTGTAATGCAACCTCAAGTATGGGACCTTGTCAAAGACCTCTGAAAATCCAAGTAAACAACATCCACTGACTCTCCTTTGTCTAACTTGCCTGTTATTTCCTCAAAGAATTCCAACAAATTTGTCAGGCAAGATTTCCCTTCAAGAAAATCATGCTGACTTTGGCAAACTTTATTATGTGCCTAACGGACTTCAATATCTTGCCAATCAAGCTGGGCTAACTGGCTTAAAATGTCCTTTCTTAATTTGCAATTTTCAAGTGATTCTTTGAAAGGTCATTACTATTACCTCCACAATCTCTTCAGCTACCTCTTTCAAAATGCTGGGGAATAGGCCACCTGGTCCAGGTGACTTAACTACCTTCAGACCTTTCAGAGTCCCAAGCACCTTCTTCTTCAGGAAAACTGCTTTATAAGTGAACACTAATGCAAAATTTTCATTAAGTTTGTTAACCATTTCTTTGTTTCCATAGGCTGACTGTCTAAGCCTTGAAAATAACCTTTAATCCATGGTGTTATTAGAAAGCATAAACAGCTGCAGGGCTACTGTAACAACATCAGGATTTGTCACTGAGCTTACAGAGAATACAGGAAAGAGGCAGAGAGTAAGAAATTGCCAGTGAGATGCTCAGCTTCTGTTCTCTCAAACCTGTCTATTGTCTAAAAGCCAGAAGCTGGGAGAGATGCTGATTTCTCTGTGGATTTGCAGCAATCACTCGGTTTAGAAGGCACTCTCTTATTGTATTCACTAGCCATTTCTTGTCACTGGCATTATGCCTTACATTGTTGCTGCTTCCATATCTAGAGTTTCCTAGCTAACACAGGTGCATAGAGTAACATCAAATGAAGGATTATGGATTTCCAAAGGACAGTCTGACCATTTCTCAAAAGGACAAGAAACAAGGAATCTGTAAGACATATCATTGTCATCCAGATGCAGAGAATGAGTACATGAAGATCCAAAGCTCACTACCAAAGAGTAAGTATTCGTCATGGCATGAAGACACAAGACATTGAAGATGCTGGAATATGATGCAAAAGTACAAACTACTGGAGGAAATTAACATTTTCATCCAGACCAAGTCTCAACCCAAAATGTTAACTGCTTATTTTCTTCTAAAGATGTAGCATGCAGAATTTCACAGGCAATTTTTTAAAAATTCTTTAGCGAGCCTTTTGTATAGGTCATCCACTAGAGCAATCTACTTTTTATGCCAGTGTTTAACTTCTAGCAAAAGCAATACTTTGCAGATTTGTCAGTAAAGAGATTTTTAAAAGAGATGAACTCTCAATGGAGAATGCCTAACAGTAAAGTGAACTTTCCTTTGTGATTTCAATGGCAGTCCTCAGTAGAGAGTTGGAGGTGGAGCTTTTCATTCATTCATTGTTGTGTTCCCCTATCAGAATATCTGTTCTGGGTCCAGCATATTAGTGCTATTGCAAAGAAAGCACAACAATGCCTTTACTTTTTTAGAAGTTTGTGTAGAATTGGCAGCTCACCAAAAACTTTGACACATTTCTATAAATGGACAATGTAGATTATCCTAACTGTCTGGTATGGAAGCAGTAAGTTTAAATCAATAAGCTCCTAGACCTAGACCTTGATATCTCCTTGTGCATATGGATCTGAGATTTCCTTATTTGAAGACTTCAGTCAGCTTAGGTTGGCAAAAAACATCTCCTCCACAATCTTCATTGTGGAGGAGATATTTTTGCCAATCCAAACTGACTGGGGTCTGTAAGTGAGAAAATCAAAAATCTAGTTGCACAAGGAGGTATTGAAGCCAAGGTTGTGAAGCTTATTGATTAATTAAAGCTTGATGATTTGGTTGACAGAATTGTTGGCTTTTAGGCCAAATTTCCAGATGACATAAAAATAGGTGGAGGGGGCAGATAGTTTCGAGGAAACCGAGTCTTCAGAAGGGCTTAAACATTTTGGGAGAATAGGTTAAAAAGTGGAGGAATTGTATTATTATGCACTTTAGTAGAAAGAATATAGACATAGACTACTTTCTGAAAGGGAGAAAATTCATAAATAGGAACTGCAAAGGGACCTGGTAGTTCTTGTGCAGGATTCCCTAAAGGTTAACTTGCAGAGCGAGTTGGTGGTAAGGTAAGTGAATGAAATGTTAGCATTCATTTCAAAAGGACTAGAATACAAGAGGAAGACTGTAATACAGAGGCTTTATAAGCCGTTAGTCAGACTGCACTCGGAGTATTGTGAACAGTTTTGAATCCCTGATCTAAGAAAGGATGTACTTCACGGAGAAGGTTGCAGAGGAGGTTCAGAAGAATGATTCTGGGAATGAAGAGGTTAGTGTATGAACAGTGATGGTTCTAGGCCCGTACTTAATCGAATTTAGAAGAATAACGGGGTATCTCATTGAAACATATTGAATATTAAAAGACATATATGCGTACAGTGGATGTGAAGGGGATATTTCCTAAAGTGGGTAAGTCTAGGACAAGAGGGGACAAGTTCAGAATAGAACAGGTATGAGGAGGAGTTTCTTTAGGCAGAGAGTAGTGAATCTGTGGAGTTCATTGCCACTGATGGCAGTGGAGTCCAGGTCATTGAGTATATTTAAAGCAGAGATTGTGATAGTCAGGGTGTCAAAGGGTCTGGGAAGAAGGCTGGAGTATGTGGTTGAGAGGGATAATAAATCAGCTGTGATGGAATGGTGGAACACTCCTAATTCTGCTCCTATTTCTTATTGCCTTACGGTCTTATTAGCCCTGAGCCATTAGGGATCCCTAACCAGTGTGGATAACTTCATACACCACAACTCTGAAATGATTCTGCAACCTACAGACTCACTTTTACAATTCATATTCTCAGGATTATCTTTGATTTGCAGACTTTGTCCTCTTTGGCACGTTGGTTGTTTATCATTATTTGTTAATGTATTGCTTCTTCATAAATTTTACTGTATTTTTATTTTCTTGTAAATGGCTGCAATAAAATTAATCTGAAGGTAGTATTTGTTAAAATATAGGCACTTTGATAATAAATTAGACTTTACTTTTGACTTTGTTAACAAATAGTGAAAACACTTCCAAATGATTCTTGGAACATCTCAGTCAAAATTCCTGAGTTTTTTCAACATTAGTGCCAACTTGATAAAAGGAGTTTGTTTTCTAATATAGCATTTTGGTTTGATCTAATTAGTATTCCTGTAATATAAGGACATATATTAATAAGCATATTGAGAAAGTCAAGACAATATCATCATCAAGCTAATTGTTGTACAAATTGTAATTAACAGGTTCTAAGACCTATAAATCTGTATTAAATAAACAGGTGTTTATTGATATTTGATTGCGTTCTGAGTTTACAAGGAGGCAATGCTGCCTTGAAATTAAATTTCATTATTCTTGATTTTTAAAAGAAATGTGCTGCATTCAACACTAGTGTTCAATCAGGAGCCCCATGGAAAAAAGAATCAGCTCTATTAATGTAATTTACCTCGGATATGATTAAGGTTGTTTGCATGCATTTTACTTCATTTAATTGCTGTCTCAGTCTTTCTGAACAGCAGCCTTGGCTGCTGCATTATTCCGCCTCTGATGATTGAGGTACAGGTCGGAGCATGTTCCCCAGGGCAGCTGCATAAGACTGCCACAGGGTGAGAGGAAATGTGACCAGTGTGCAAAGTCCAGTTTGCATTGGGTGAAACACACCGGGAATGAACACAAAACCAATTTTATGCACTTCCAATTTATAGATAATAATTTCTAAGTGCATAATTAGAAAGGCCTTTGGGGCAATAAAGTAATGATTTTGATAGCAGCGTGTAGTGTCGGGATTCCTGTTGTTTTGGAAATCACTCTATTTGTACAGGTTTTCAAAATGTTTCCACCACCCACTCAACAGCTATCTTCTCTCTTCCATCATTTAAAAGCCCCATTTAGATGTTTCTAACCCTTTCTACTGGTTTTCATTACCTCAAAATTATTGTTAGTCATTATTGAATGGTTTACCCATAAAGCTAACAGCTTATTTCTTGTATTCTAAATTAGCAATTCTTTGCACAAGCCATAATAATTTGATAAGAGGTAGAATTAGCTGTCTGATAGCATAGTGGTCTTTTGACACCATTAAGTAGATGGCTATATACTAGGACAATGGGCTTCTTAGTAATGATAGATGCAGGTCTTGGCTTAACTAGAGGTTGCTTTAGGAGGGAAGGAAAAATTAGTAGGCAGGCCAGTGTCAGTACCTTCAGTTGAACTCTGTCTTTTTGTGTGTTTTCCCCCTAGTTGTCAGTCAGTGGTTTTGTATTGCTGTGTGCTCCTGTCCTCACTCCTGCTTGACTCCAGCCCCCGTATTACTGAGTACTCTGTCTCTGACCTGCTTCTCATTATTACCTGTATTGCTGCCACCTGTGTCTCATTGTGCTCCACCTGTCATCTGCCTCTCTGTTTATTGCTCAGTGTAGTTCAGTCCTTTGTTTTCCCCATTTTTTGCCAGATTGTGCCAGTGAATTTTCCTGAGCCTTTCCAGCATTCGTATCTGTACTCTGTCTGTCTGAATGGCAACTCTGCCTGTTTCCCAATTCCGGTTTTTGGATTTCTCTGGGTGTTTTGATCTCTGCCTGAACTTTGACACTGACTTTGTTTGCACCTTGGGACTTGTTACTCAATTAATATCACCATGTGCACAGTACTGGATCTGCGATTGCACCCCTGCTCCAGTGTCCTGACAGTCAGTCCATTGAGACTCTCCATTGCTGCTGTTGGCTGGGTACAGGATGGCACCTGCAGAAACAAAGGAATGTTCTGAGTTGCTCCTTTCATTTGGGGTGGATTGGAGGTGGTATAGGATGGGAAAATAAGCCAGAGATGAAGAAGTGGGGTTTATTGGAAGAGCTATAAAATAGTAAGAATATCATGCTGTAATGCAAATAAGGTGGCAGTGGTGGTAGAATTCAACCCACACTGGCCACGTTTGGGTTGTGCATTCTTTAAGTTCCTCTTAGTACATTAATGAAACATAATCACATCATGTGACATGTTTTATAAATTTAATGTTGAATGTTACTTGGAACTACAACACTTAGTAAAGAGTCACCAGTGTTCGATTTCCCAGTTAGGTTTACTTGTTGTAATCTGCAGTCACAGCACTTCTAATTGCATCTGATCTTCAGTTCAGGTAATTTTTGTCCCAATGCTTTTCAGAAAGTGAGAGCTGATAACAGCACAACAATTGGTTCAGGACATCAGGGACCTGAGTAAACAAAGGAATGAACAGTTTACCTCCTACCGATGAAATCTATGGACTGGGAAATAAACAAACAAGGAAAGAGAATTAAAGAGACTAACTTCAAAGTCAGGTTGAATGCACCAAAAGGAATAAGTAGAGGAAAATAAAAGACAGGAATTAGAAAGGCAGAACAACAAGCATGGAGAAAAATGAAATATTATATATTTGTTGTCAATAATATTAACTAATACCTAAAGGAATAAGGTGTTTAATGCCTGGGATGTTGGTTTGTAATAATTAACGTATGTATTTTTTTTTAAAGTGTGGTTAGATAAAAATGAGCAACAGTTAACTTCTGTGGTAAAAACATAAACTCCACTTGACACATTGCTTTTAATTGGTAAGGCACACAACAAGATAATATGGTCATAAATCTAGTAGTAAAATACATGTCAACTCTGGGTTATGAATGCCTGACTTATGGACACCATATAAATGAATAAACTACTATAGCAACACACGAAATGCTGGTGGAACTCAGAAAGCAGGCTGCATCTATGGAAATGAGTAGATTGTTGATATTTCAGGCTAATACCCTTTCTCAGGACTGAGAAAGAAGGGCGAAGATGCCAGAAGAAAAAGGAGGGAAGAGGGGAAAGAGGCTAGCTGGAAGGTTGTAGGTGAAGCCAGGTGGGTGGAAAAGGTCAAGGCCTGGAGAAGAAGGAATCAGATAGAAGAGGAGAGCAGACCATAGAGAAGTTGCAGGAGACCCATGGGGAATTGATCGGCAGATGAGAAGAATTAAAAGTCAGAGTAGGGAATGGGGGGGAGGAATTTGTTTACTGGAAGGAGAAGTCAAAATTCACAGCATCAGGTTGGAGACTACTTAAACGGAATATAAGAGGTTGTTCCTTCATCTTGAGGGTGGTCTCATCTTGGCGAAAGAGAAGGCCATGGACTGACACGTTGGAATGAGATTGAGAATCAGAATTCAAGTGCTTGCCCACTGGGAAGTCCTACTTGTAGTGGATGGTGTGAAGGTACGTGATGAAGCGGTTCACCAATTTATGATGTGTTTCAACAATGTAGAGGAGGGCACATTGGGATCATTGAATACAATAGACAACCCCAGCAGATTCACGGGTACAGTGTGCCTCACATGGAAGGACTGTTTGAGGTCCTGAATGGAGTTAGGGAGGAGGTATATGAGCTACAATGATGAATTTTACCTAAATTCAAGAATCGGATGTATATGCAGCATATACATTTCTTCTTACCTCAGACAGAACTAGTTTCACTGCTCTCTCCATTTTCATCATTGTTTCTCCTTACCTCTCTTATATGCAATTCATATCATTCATTTCAATACTGTGAAGAGATCTGGTGACAATATTAAGTGATTTTAATGTATTTTCCGACCTAGACAAAATAGACTTACGGATAGCTGTGAAAAAGAAATCTGCCTGTTATCCAGGGTGACCTATAGTCCTAATCAGGAATTCTGTATTTAATATTGCATCCAACACCTGTCAACACAACTTATGGATAGTAATTTTATAGATAATTAATGATGCTCATTGGTATTTTGATAGCAGTTACGGGTCATCTGGGAAAGGTTATCCTCTGTCAACAATTGTGGTAGGAATTTGTCTGAATCAATCTTTGCCATGCCAAAATATGTCAGTTTGGCACTAAATAATTTCCTAAACATTTAATATGGTGATTTGATGGATTGATTATTAATAGTTGGAAATACAGCTTCCACTATATTAGTAATGAGGCCCAAAGAACAAGTTATGCCTGAAATATACAAAGAACCCAGCTTGGGGCTCCCACTGAAGATTGGTTTTCTCTAAAATCTGCCAATACACAAACAACTCCAGATGTTTCCAAACTGGAGATAACGGATACACGAGGAGACCTACTCCAGAATTGCAGCATTCAAATCAGGCTACCTTGACCTATACAGGAAATAGAGATATGACTTCTGTGAAACTATCAGATCTGCTAAGAGACAGTACTGGTCAATCATCAAATCACAGACCAACTAAGTATTGTGGCAGGGTTTACTTGCTATAATGGAGTTGAGCAGCATCGCTGGCCATAGCAGATGCTTTCTTGATGAACTTAATGCATTCTATACATATTTTGAACGGAAGGGGATTGATATGTCACTGCACACCCCAACAGCCTCTAATGCTCCTGAACCCCGAGTCAGAATCAGTGTGGTGGACGTAAGATCATCTTATGAGGAGTGAACCCATGGAAAGCATATGGCCTGGATGGTGTCCTTGGTCTAGTCAACTGGTGGGGATGTTTGAAGATGTTTTTAACCATTTCCTGATTCAAACTGAGGTTCCTACCTGCTTTAAGAAGACCATTATCATCCTGGTGCCCAAGTAAAACAAGGTCAAGTGCCATCATGGGGTGTATCAAGAGGCTGCTTATTGCATGCATTAACTTGAGCCTGCTAGACAACTTTGACCCACTGTTATTAGCCAATTGAATGATTCCTTAGTGTTGTCCCACAAGGTTTGATATTAGGAGAAATTTTTTTCACATTACATGTCAATGATTTGGATGATGGAATTGATGGCTTTGTAACCAAGTTTGTACAAAGATAGGTGGAGAGGCAGGTGGTATTGATGAAACGGAGTCTACAGAAGGACTTGAACTTATTGGAAGAATTGGCAAAGAAATGGCAGATGGAATATAGTGTAGGGAAATGCATGGTCATGCACTTTTGTAGAAGGACTAAAGGCATAAACCATTTTCCAAATGGGGAGAAATTCAAAAATCAGAGTTGCGAAGGGACTTGGGAGTCCTTGTGCAGGATTTCCTATAAGTTAACTTGAAGGTTGAGTTAGGAGTAAGGTAGGCAAATGCAATGATAGCATTCATTTCGAAAGGACTAGAATATAAGAGCACAGGTGTAATACTGTAACTTTATTAGGTTTCGTTCAGACCGCACTTGGAGTATTGTGAGCAGCTTTGGGGTGCTTATTTATGAAAAGATGTGCTGATATTGGAGAGGATCCAGAGACATTTCACGAGAATGATTCCGGGTTTCTTTCTCCCCTCCCCCCAACTTTTAATTCTACTCCTCAGCTTGTTTTCTCCAGTCCTGCTGAAGGATCTTGGCCCAAAATGTCAACTGTGCTCTTTTCCTACATGCTGCCTGGCCTGCTGAGTTCCTCCAGCATTTTGTGTGTGTTGCTCAGATCTCCAGCATCTACAGACTTTTCTCTTGTTTGAGCTGGGAATGAAAGGTTAACAGTATGAGGAATATTTGATGGCTTCAGGCCTGTACTCACAGGTGTATAGAAGAATGGGGCAGGAGGATCTCATTGAAACCTATTGAATATTAAAAAGTCTAGATAGAGTGGATGTGGTGAGGATGTTTCCTGTAGTGGGCTAACCTAGAACCAGATGGCACAGCCTTAGCATCCACTTAGAACAGATATGAGAAGGAATTTATTTAGCCAGAGGGTGGTGAAACTGTGCAATTCATTGTCACTGACAGATGTGGAGGCTAAGTCATTTAGTAAATTTAAAGCGAGGTTGATAGGTTCTTGATTGGTCAGTTTGACAAAGGTTACAGAGAGAAGGTGGAAGTGGTTGAGTGGGCTATTAAATCAGACTTTTTGTAATGGCAAAGCAGACTCAATGGGCTAAGAGGCCTAGTTCTGCTTCTGTGTTTATCGTTCTGATGCCCTTGTGGCCTCTGTCAATCACGGCTTATCCTTCTTCGCTCCAAAGAAAAAAGCCCTAGTTTGCTTAATCTTTCCCCATAAGACAAGCTCTACAATCCAGGCAACATCTTGATAAATCTCCTCTGCATCCTCTCTAAGACTTCCACATCCTTCCTATAATGAGGCGACCAGAACAAGCACAATACTTCAAGAGTGATCTAGCCAGAATGTTATAGAAATGCAACATTACCATATAGCTCTTGAACTCAATCTCCCACCTAACAAAGGCCAACATCACCATACACCTTCCGAACCACCTTATCAACTTGTGAGACAATTTGCAGGGATCTTTGGATCCTATGATCCCTTTGTTCCAACATAGAACTAAGAGTATAAGAACTTACGACAATTCCAATTTCAATTCCAGATGTAATATATGCACTTTATTCATTGGCATGCAACCTGTTATCGCTGTAGGTTAAAAGTAAAATAAAGCTTAAGACTCTATATCAAGGGTGTCTTACTCATCGGCTAACTCCTACACTGTATGCTTGAGCTATTCTAAGCATTAGCAACAGAGATAACAGTGACCTTTGATGCACCATCAATAACTCTCGGAGATGTGAGGCGAGATATAGGCTTTATTGGCTGGAAGAAAGAACAAGCAGCAATTGACCACCTCACTATATCCTGGAGACTGAGACCAGGGCTGTGTCTCCAATGGGCTTTATACCAGGGTGCAACCATAACATATAATAACAATCAAGGCCCACGTGTCAAAAGACTTTGTGTAAACAACAGGTCATATCAACTTTAGGCCAGTCCTTACAAGTGGTTCATATGTATTTGATGCTTTGCATTGCTTGATTTTTTTTTATCTTAATACCGAACCCTGTGGAATAACATTAAGGAATCATTCAATCGGCTAATAACAGTGGGGAATTACAGTGGATTAATGCATTCTATAATCAGCTTCTTGATGCACCCCATGATGGCACTTGACCTTGTTTTACTTGGGCACCAGGATGATAATAGTCTTCTTAAAGCAGGTAAGAACCTCAGTTTGAATCAGGAGGCAGGAGGCACTACCTTAGGAGGCAGTGACCATAGCATGATTGAGATCACTGTGAAATTTGAGAAAGAGAAGCCGAAATTCGATGTGTTAGTGTTTTAGTGGAGTAAAGGAAATTGCAGTGGCATGAGGGAGGAACTGGCCAAAGTTGACTGGAACGGGACACTGGTGGGAAGGACAGCAGAACAGCTGTGGCTGGAGTTTATATGAGAAGTGAGGAAGGTGCAAGACAGATATATTCCAAAAAAGAAGACATTTTCAAATGGAAAAAGGATTCAACAGTGGCTGACAAGAGAAGTCAAAGCCAAAGTAAAAGCAAAGGAAAGGGCATACAAGGAAGCAAAAATTAATGGGAAGATAGAGGATTGGAAAGTTTTTAAAAGCTTACAAAAGGAAACTAAGAAGGTCATTAAGAGGGAAAAGATGAACTCTGAAAGGAAGCTGGTAAATAATATCAAAGTGGATACTAAAAGCTTTTTCAAGTATATAAAGAATGAAAGACAGGTGAGAGTAGATATAGGACCGATAGAAAATGATGCTGGAGAAATTGTAATGAAAGATAAGGAGATGGTGGAGGAACTGAATGAATATTTTGCATCAGTCTTCACTGAGGAAGACATCAGCAGTATACCGGTCACTCAAGGGTGTCAGGGAAGAGAAGTGTGCGCAGTCACAATCTCGACAGAGAAATTACTCAAAAAGCTGAATAATCTAAGGGTAGATAAATCTCCCAGACCAGATGGAATGCACCCTCATATTCTGAAGGAAGTAGCAGTGGAGATTGCGGTGGCATTAGCAATGATCTTTCAAAAGTCAATAGATTCTGGCCTGGTTCCGGAGAACTGGAAGATTGCAAATGTCACTCCGCTATTTAAGAAGGGAGCAAGGAAGCAAAAAGGAAAATTATAGACCTGTTAGCTTGACATCAGTGGTTGGGAAGTTGTTGGAGTCGATTGTCAAGGATGAGGTTACGGAGTACCTGGAGGCATATGACAAGATAGGCAGAACTCAACATGGTTTCCTTAAAGGAAAATCCTGCCTGACAAACCTATTGCAATTTTTTGAGGAAATTACAAGTAGGCTAGACAAGGGAGATGCAGTGGATCAAAACACAAAAATACAGCTGCAGATGCTGTGGATCAAAGAATACGTAAACAATGCTGGAAGAGCTCAGCAGGTCAGGCAGCATGCGTGAGATGCAGTGGATGTTGTGTACAGTATTTGGATTTTAAGAAAGCCTTTGACAAGGTGCCACATATGAGGCTGCTAAACAAGATAAGAGCCCATGGAATTATGGGAAAGTTACATATGTGGATAGAGTGTTGGCTGATTGGCAGGAGACAGAGAGTGGGACTAAAGGGATTCCATTCCAGTTGGCTGCCGTTTACCAGTGGTGTTCCACAGGGGCCATGTTGGGGCCTCTTCTTTTTACATTGTATATCAACGATTTGGATTATGGAATGGATGGCCTTATGGCTGTTTGCTAATGATACAAAGATAGGTGGAGGGGCTAGTAGTGCTGAGGAAACAGAGTCTGCAGAGGGATAGATTGGAAGAATGGGTAAAGAAGTGGCAAATGAAATACAATGTCCTAAAGTGTATGGTCATGCACTTTGGTAGAAGAAATAAATGGGCAGACTATTATTTAAATTGGGAAAGAATTCAAAATTCTGAGATGCAACGGGACTTGGGAGTCCTCGTGCAGGATACCCTGAAGGTTAACCTCCAAGTTGAGTCGGTGGTGAAGAAGGTGAATGCAATGTTGGCATTCATTTCTAGAGAAATAGAGTATAGGAGCAGGGATGTGATGTTGAGGTTCTATAAGGCACTGTTAAGACCTCACTTGGAATACTGTATGCAGTTTCGGGCTCCTTATTTAAGAAAGGATGTGCTGACGTTGGAGAGGGTTCAGAGAAGATTCACTAGAATGATTCCGGGAATGAGAGGGTTAACATATGAGGACTGTTTGACCGCTCTTGGACTGTACTCCTTGGAGTTTAGAAGAATGACGGGGGACCTGGTAGAAACATTTTTGAATGTTGAAAGGCGTGGCCAGAGTGGATGTGGCAAAGTTGTTTCCCATGGTGGGGGAGTCTAGTTCGAGAGGGCATGACTTAAGGATTGAAGGGCGCCCATTGAGAACAGAGATGCGAAGAAATTTTTTCGCCAGAGGGTGGTGAATCTGTGGAATTTGGTGCCACGGGCGACAGTGGAGGTCAAGTCATTGGGTGTATTTAAGGCAGAGATTGATAGGTATCTGAGTAGCCAGGGCATCAAAGGTTATGGTGAGAAGGCGGGGGAGTGGGACTAAATGGGAGAATGAATCAGCTCATGATAAAATGGCGGAGCAGACTCGATGGGCCGACTTCTGCTCAGTTGTCTTATGGTCTTAATATATCTATGGGATGTTTTATTTTAAAACCAGTCTCACAGTTTCCTGGAACAACAACACACACAAAATGCTGGTAGAACACAGCAGGCTAGGCAGCATCTATAGGGAGAAGCGCTGTCGACGTTTTGGGCCGAGACCCTTCGTCTGGACCATTCCTGATGAAGGGTCTCGGCCCGAAACGTCGACAGCACTTCTCCCTATAGATGCTGCCTAGCCTGCTGTGTTCTACCAGCATTTTGTGTGTGTTGTTGTTTGAATTTCCAGCATCTGCAGATTTCCTCGTGTTTACTCACAGTTTCCTGGACTCTGTTCCTCTTACCAGCTTATTAATTCCAGATAATTTAGTTAAATAATCTTAAATTTCCCAGCTGAGGTAGTGTGAATTGAACTCATCTCTCTGGATTGGCTGTCTTGTACAGGAAGGCCTTTGGTGAGCAATCTGGTAATGTAACTGCTCTGGTATCGTGACCGTGGATTAAAATTAGCCCCAGAGTAAATTTGGTGATTCCCAAAGAAACAGGCATGGTGCCAGTTATTCTTTATGCAGCTTAATTTCAGGAAGAGATCCTCCACAGATAAATGTAGACGACCAAATTCTGTTCCAGGCATAGTTGTCAGGCAACTGTAAATCTAAATGGTGAGTGTTGCTCTCCTGGCATGGAATGTTTGTGTGTCTGTCACCCATCTCGATGGATGTTGCTATGTTTGTTTCAAGCATGAATACTGGTGTCACACCAAGAAAGTTTGAGCTCTGTGTCTTCTGGTAAATTATCCAGCCCTCTGGCATCTTATAATGACTTTCTCTTGTACTGGAGATCGGAGCAGTAGAGCTATTTATGAGCATTGCATGTATTTCTTTCTGATACAAGGCACTGTACAAGTTGAATACAGAGTTTTCCTTTACTCGAACTTTAATGTTCCACAAATAGCCTGTGGTCGCTAGCCACTGGCTAATCTGTGTAGAGGTACACACATAATAATTGCGTGCCACTATCTGCCGGTGTCCACCCCATGATTGTGACTGTTTATACATGTGTAATGCGCTATAAGGTTTCACTGCTAACGTCACGGTTTCTCTGTAATGTTCCACTGTTAAGGTAATTGTTTCTCTGTAGCAGCAATGTCTGGGTTATGACTGGAGATAATGGGGCATGTTAGCCAATGAGCATGATATTGTTCTTTTTTGTACATCTGGGAGCTGGGGAATTGTGGTCTTTTGCCAGGGAGAGATGAGGAGAGAAGACACGAATGGAGAGAGTTGGTAGACCGCCGGACGGAGTGGACTTGGAGCGAGGGTACGAAAGTCAGCGACAATCAGAGGAGGGTAATGGTGGATGAATGGCCTTATCAGTGAGCTTCAGTGTTGCACATTGGACTATTTCAAGAGAATGGGCCCTATGCCTTTTTTTGTTTACTAACCATATAGTCAAATTAAGAATCATAAAGCTCAATTGTTTATTTGTATATTGTGTACTGTTTGTTATTTTGTGGTACTGATTTGTAACGGGACACATCGTACAGCATCCACCCAAATGAGTTTTCTTAAATTTGGCCGGACCAAGTGGGGGGGGGGCTATCATCCCCTAGATTAAGCCATTAGCCGAAGTGAGAGTTACAACTGATAAATTTCTACTTATAAATGCAGTTTATGTTGAAGTAAGATAAATTCACTCAGATTTATTTAATCCCTTAGTGGTTACCTTGTACTATCATAATTGCATCGGTCTTTTTCCTTCGTATTTCTTAATATATAGTTATTACGGTGTGCATCTTTCAACTTAAATGACAACATGCAATGAATATCTGTCTTTACATTACAAACATCTCTTTATCTCTATAATCTCCTCTAATCCTTTAGTCTGCTGAGATATTAGTACTCTCCTAAGTATGACCTCTTGATCATTCAAAATGATTGCATAACCACGGCCTCCCTTGCTTTTACTGTCAAAGCTTTAAGATTTGGAACGTGCAGACTGAACCTTATTATGTCTCTAACCACACTTGTTCCTAAAAAAAATCTTCCTCTTTGCTCAAGCTTTGAGTTGTCTGCCCTTTTATTTCTTTGTGTGATTTATGATTAAATTTTCATGGCAAAAATTTGAGTCTTTACAAAATTACAGTAAAGGTTAGCTCATTAAATGTATGTTCTTTTTGCAGTATTTATCCTTACAATTCTTGCTTTCTCTGTGAAATATCTCATTTCAACCCAATGCAATTCTATTAGTAACCCACCATAATTTCCTTATACAGTGCCTTTTTATATAATGTGATTGGACTATTCCCTTCACTAACTTTGGTCATGATCTTTGAAAATGTATATTTTTTCTTTTCCCTTATTCTGAGTTCTTCTTGTGGGAGTGGTAGATGGATTGCATTACATTCTGCATTTACAGATTTTTCTCCTTCTCCTAATCCCAGAATTTCTGGTATTGAATTAGGAACAGAATCAGGTTTAATATCACTGGCATACGTTGTGAAATTTGTTGTTATGTGGCAGCAATACATAATGTTAAATCTGTAAATGACAGTAAGAAATATATATTTTTAAAAGTTAAATAAGTAGTGCAAAAAGAGAAGCAAAAAAGTAATGAGCTAGTGTTCATAGGTTCATTTTCCATTCAGAAATCTGATAGCACAGGAGAAGAAGCTATTCCTGAGTAATTGAGTGTGTGCCCTGAGACTCCTGTATCTCCTCCCTAATTGTAAGCAGTGAGAAGAGGGCGTGTCCTGGGTGATGGGAGCTCTTACTGATGAATACTGCCTTTTTGAGGCATTGCTCCTTGAAGATGTCTTAGTTTTTTCAATGCTGTATGGTGCCTCCACTCCCACCATACCTGACAGTGATGCAGACAGTTAGAATGCTTTCCATGGTACATCTGTAGAAATTTGGACATGTCTTTGATGGCATGCTGAATCTCCACAAACTCCAATGAAATATACCCACTGTTGTACATTCTTTGTAAATGCATTGATTTGTTGGGCCTAGGAGAGATCCTCAGAGATGTTGACACACAGGAACTTGAAATTGCTCACTCTTTGCAATTATAATCCATTGATGAGGACTGCTGTGTTTTCCCTTGTCTTAACCTTTCTGAAGTCCACACTCAGTCCTTTGGTATTGCTGATGATGAGTGCAAGGTTGTTGCTATGGCACCACTCAACCAGCTGATCTGCCTCACTTCTGTATGCCCTCTCATTACCATCTGAAATTCTGCCAACAATAGTTGTGTCATCGGCACATTTATAGACGACATTTGAGCTGTGCCGAACCACACGGTCATAGGAGTATGGAGAGTAGAGTAATGCGCTAAGGACAATTCCTTAAGGCGCACCAATGCTGATTATCAGCGAGATGGAGATATCATTTTCAATCCATACAGAATGTGGACTTCTAGTGAGGAAGTCAATGATCCAGTTGCAGAGGCCCAGGGTTTGGATCATTTTGATCAGAACTGTAGGAATGATTGTGCTAAGTCAATAAACAAGAAATGAATAAATGTCATCCTCTAATATTACAAGGCATTATTCACTGAAGTTTATTTTATCCATCTGCAACACAAGGCTATAGTCTTCGATCTTTGTTTCTTTCACATCTTGGCTGGGCTATAGATCTTCTTATCTTCTCTGCAACTTCTCCAGATTCTGTGCTGTTTAAGAATCATTTTGTTACTGCATCTCTGCTCTAATTGGATGTTTGTAGTGTAGACTTGCTTGTAACTGACATCAGAAATGACTCTGCCACTATAAATTCACTATTTCTTTTCAGCCTAGTTTACACAGGACCCAAACTTCTGAGGTCCAGAGAGTGGCACCGCCCCAGTGCAATGGCTCTTCCACTTTAAAAACTCTCCCGCATAGATTTTCTGTCATCATCAGGCATGACAGACAACCAACCATTTCTTTTGCACTACATTTGAAAATGTGTGACATAAAAAGAGATGGTCGGGGAACAATGTGACCATAAAAGCAGATGAAGTTCAAAAATAGTCCTGGTGGGCATCATAAACAGAGATATCATTTCACAACCTAATACTAGATTATATTGTTAAAGGTAGTCAAACCTAATATCACTTTGATACGGTGCTGTGAGGTGAACAAGTTCTATAACTGCTGTTCATTACACACCATAAATTGTAATATGATTTGATATGCAATAAAACCAAATGTGATCTTAAGCATACTGGGAACTTAACAGTGTCCATTATCCATTGTAGCTTTACTGTTATCAGAAGAGCCCAGCAAAATCAAATCACCTTGTAATATCCATCAAATGAAAATTGATTTGAACACGTCCCTTGGGTTCTTCTGTCATCATTTTCCAAGGAAACCACAGCTAACATCAGATAAGGAAATTGTTCTCCACTTTTGTCGTCTGCATTTCCCTACCCTACTCATGTCAAAAAATGATAAATACATCGTTTCCAGCTGTTAGGCAGAAGGACCTTGAGAACTGGAAATGTAAAATCACTAAGCAGAGCTACACCTCTCTGTAGGTGGAAACTCCCTTACTGACTCTAATAGGTTCGATTTGACTGGAAGTTTGTTATGATTATCTTGAAGTTACAGAGAATTGCACTGCTATGCTATTTTTTGAATGAGAGTTATCGTACCTTTACCTAATTAGTTTTATTAATGGCTGCAATTTTGTGCATCATAATAAGTAAAGACAGATAAAATAATACTTTTCTTGAAGGTGACATAAACAGACAAAGCTGTAGTTCAAATTCATAATTGCATATCTACTACATTTGAATATTTATTTTTATCTCTAGTAGAATACACTAGACAACATTTTTTTTTTGAAAGTTTTGCTTCCTCAGAATTTTTTTGTCTATGATAGACCACCTGAAGCTGAACACAAATATAATTTTAAACTACTTGTATCATGTAGGAATTTGGAGAAACAGAAATTTAACATTTAGAGAATATAATGTGATTAGTTGCATAATGCAAAAAAATGAATCCTCAGTGACATATTGCACTTCATGGTTTTGTATGTTTGAAGCATTTTGTCACCCAGCTTCATGTAGTTTGCTGCTCTGTAGTTGCCAAGAAAATTTTCAACAACATCCTTGAATGCCTTCCATGCGATTTTCTCCAGTCCCACTAGAAGTTCTTCAATTTGCCTGTCATTAATGACCTACTTGATTTGTGGACCAACAAAATTGACTTCATCAATCTTGGGATCAATTATTCTGACTTGAATTATGATTTGATATAAAACAAATATAGGCAATTTCAAAAAATGGTGCATAATAGGGAAATTTCATACAACACACAAAAAATGCTGGTGGAACGCAGCAGGCCAGGCAGCATCTATAGGAAGAAGTGCTGTCGACGTTTCAGGCCGAGACCCTTCGTCAGGACTAACTGAAAGGAGAGATACTAAGAGATTTGAAAGTAGTAGGGGGAGGGGGAAATGCGAAATGATAGGAGAAGTCCGGAGGGGATGGGGTGAAGCTAAGGGCTGGAAAGGTGATTGGCGAAAGTGATACAGAGCTGGAGAAGGAAAAGGATCATGGGACAGGAGGCCTCGAGAGAAAGAAAGGGGAGGGGAGCACCAGAGGGAGATGGAGAACAGGCAGGGTGATGAGCAGAGAGAGAGAGAGAAAAACCAAACAACTAAATATATAAGGGATGGGGTAAGAAGGGGAGGAGGGGCATTAACGGAAGTTAGGGAAGTCAATGTTCATGCTATCAGGTTGGAGGCTACCCAGCCGGTATATAAAATGTTGAGGGAAATTTCATAATGATTTTCATGGACAGCAGCCCAAAATCCATAAATGCACCCAAAAGTGTTCAGGAAGCAAAATCTTTGTGGTCCAGTGTAATACAGGGACATACTGTACAATAATAAATATTCTAACATAATTGAACATGACACTAGCCTAATAATTTGGTAGTTCCATGGCCTTCATTACTGTATTTAGGTTTTGTTTCCAGGCTATTTGGCTAAATTAATTTAAGTTTCCCAGATACCATGGCAAAGTTTGAACTTAATACTCTGGCTCATTGGTCTAAAACATGTTAGATCCTGGATTATTATTCTGATAATTTAATAATTATGCTACTTTTCCAAGGTAACTACCAAATGAGATGTTGCCAATTTTATCCATCCAAAGTAATTTCTTGGCCTGCTTTATTCTGGTAAACTTTTCTGTCCATTGACTACTTTTGCCTGCTAGGAAAAAGAATGTATGGGTACTTATGAGCAATATCCATGTAAATGCAATCCAACAGATTATTATAGTTATCCACTCCAAATTTCGTCCTTTATTGCAATTGTAGATAACAGTTTTACCATTTTACTGTGTTTGCTAGATGAGCTGATGTTTCACTTTGGAGAGAAGGAATGGTCAGTTCCTTGCTTACAAGCATCACTGAATTATGTTGACAACTCAAAAATAGTGAGAAGTGGTTGAGCTACACCCAAGCTACACATTTTCCTAATTATTTCCAATAGTGAGATGTGTTCAAGCACAAACTGAAGTTTCCAATCTATTCATTGTTCTAAGTCCTAGGTGCCAGAAATTTAGGTTTAATGAAATAATAGATCATTTTATTTGCAAATTTAATGAAGTTCAGAATTGTTTACTTTCCACATTGGGAATATTTAGTGTGCCACAGGGAAAGAACCGTGTGCATTTCAATCACACCTTTTCTATCCATTTCATCATGATCCAAAGTGCTTTGCAAATTGTGAGATACTTTTGGAATGTAACCACTGTTGCATTGTAGGTAACACTACGTTGTCACAACCATTAATAAATTACAGAATCATAGAGCTTCTTGGTACCACCACCTTCATGCTGACCTATTTTCCCATCTGATGTCAACTGCATGCATTAAGTCTATATCTATCCATGTTTTGCCTAATTCATGTTGGTCTAAATGCTCTTAAGCTCTTTAATTGTGTTGAATTCCACCACCTCTACCAGCACGTTCACAATATCAACCACACTTGGTATATGAAAAAAATACTGACCCTTCAGATGTCCTTTGAATCTTCTACCTCTCAACTTTAACATGTACCCTCTTGATTTGATACTCTACATTGGGGAAAATGATTTTGACTAACTTCCCTAACTGTGCCTCTTATAATGCCACAAATATCTACTAAACACCAGAGAGAATGTCTGCAGAAAAGCTATTTTAGTAATGTTGACTGAGGACTCAATAGTAGTCGAGAAGATGTAGATAATTCTCCTGGTCATCTTTGAAACAATGAGATTCTAAATGTCTTAACTGATAGCTGATCATTGTGGCAGTCTCTCCATAATGCACTGGCAAGAACAGAATTCAAACACTAAAGGTTTCTTGTTTATTTAAGGTGACATACCAATTATACCATGAGCTTCTGTGACTATGATCTGGGATGTATTGCTGAATAAATTGTGAAAAGTATGTCTGCACGTACTGTAGAATTCAGTTCTTCAAAACTGCGGACATATAACCCATGTCCCCAAAAGTCAAAAAAATGTTATAATTTAGCCTCTTATACAAACAGTGTTCTTGAATTAATGCCACAATAAGAGGACTTGACAGTAAAAAATAATATGTGGGAGATAGAATAATAGATCAAGCCATTAAGCAGCAACAAATCTAAAGCAAGATGTGACAAACAGTAGAAATCTGAAATAAAAAAACTATGAAAAGTGGGGAAAGCCCACTGTAAATCATGCAGCAGGTACAGAAGGAGATAACGGAGTTAAGTATTGACAGCCTGTCTTTGACCAACAATGACAACACAGTTTCTCCCTCTATATGTGTTGCTTGACCTATAAATATCTGCTTGATGTTAAAACTTTAAAAAGGAATGCCTGGATGGTCAATGAAGGTAAGATATTGACAGCCAATTTTAAGATGCAAGGTTTAAATTGATAGGAAGAGAGGTATATTCTGCACTCCACAGGTCCAGAGTTCTCGATAGTTGCAAAGTGCGAGCGAGAGTTCAAAAGAAGCGAGTGAGGGCATTTGGGACATTCTGCGCTTTACAGTTCCTGAAGGGACATTGGATTGTGCATAATTAGGCACTTGGCAAGGGCCAACAAAAAGAAATTAGGTTTAAGTAGAGTGGCCATTGTGTGAGTGGGCCAGTGCTAGAATGAGCACAGCACTTTGGCTCATAGAGGCTTCAGTGAGGAGAGTCGGGGACTGTAGGTATAATTTTCTGTTTAAGTCTTTTTTTCTTTTTTGATACAGTTAGAGTAGTGTGGATGCCAGGCAGGATAGCGGAGTGCTCCACTTGTGGGATGTGGGAAGGTAGGGAGACCTCCGGTGTCCCTGATGACTACTCCTGTGAGAAGTTCTTCCAGCTGCAACTTCTTTCAGACAGTGTTAAGGAATTAGAGCTGGAACTCGATGAACTCTGGATCATTCAGGAGGCTGAGGGATTGATCCACAGGACGTAAAAGGAGGTAGTTACATCCAAAGTGAAGGACACAAGTAACTGGAGGGGAAAGGGGGATAGGTAGCCAGTGCAGAGCTCCACAGAGGCCCATTCCCCAAAGCAACTTGTATACCACATGAGACACTGTTGGGGGGTGATGGGTAGCATAGCAGAGAAAAGTCACAGCAGTCAAGAGAGGAGAGAAGTGCTGTCGTGATAGAGGATTCCATAGTTAGACGAGCAGACAAGAGATTCTGTGAATGAGAAAGAGACAGCCAGATTGCCTCCCAGCCATCAGGGTAAGATGTCATGGATTGGCTCCACAACACTTTAAAGGGGGAGAGTGAGCGGTCAAACAACATGGGATGAATTGGTATCAACGTCATAGGTAGGAAAAGGGAGGAGACCTTGAAAAAAGAATTTAGGGAGTTAGGTAGAAAGCTGAAAAGCAGGACCTCCAGGGTGGTATCTCTGGATTGCTGCCTGTGGTACACACCAGTGAGGGTAAGATATAGGATGATGTGGCAGATGAATATATGGCTGAGGAATTTGTGGATCATTGGGATCTCTTCTGGGGAAGGTATGATCTGTAAAAAAAAAAGAGGATGGGTTATACCTAAACCCAAGGGGAAAAAGTATCCTTGCGGGCAAGTTTGCTAGAGCTGTTGGGAAGGATAAGCTAATTTGGTGAGGGGGTAGGAACTGGAGTGATAGGACTGAGTATAGGTCAGTTGGTATACAACTAGATGCATTGCATAGTGAGAGTATGAAGAGGGACAGGCAGATGATAGGGCAAGATTGCAGTCAATGAGATGAGTTGAAGTGTAACATGGGGGCAAAATTGAAAAGAGTGATGAATACAGAACTGAAGGTGTTACATTTGAATGCACGTAGTATACGGAATAAGATAACTGATCTTGTAATACAGTTAGAGATTTGGAGGCATGACGTTGTGAGCATAACTGAGTCACAGCTGAAAGAAGATCATAGTTGGGAGCTTGACATCCAAGGATACGCACTGTATTGAAAGGATAGGCAGGTGGGCAGAGAGGGTGGAGTGGTTATGTTGGTAAAAAAGCAATCAAATCCTTAGAAGGTGGTGACATAGGATCAGAAGATGTAAGATCCTTGTGGGTAGAATTAAGAAACTCCCAACGGTAAAACAACCTGATGGGACTCATATACAGGCTTCTGAACAGTAGCTAGGATGTGAGGTACGATTTACAATGGAGGTAGAAAACGCATGTAAAGAGCAATATTTTGGAGGTTTTGTCTTGGGCATATCACTTAAGTGCAATTATGAAAAAAGCGTGGCAGTGCCTCTACTTTGTTGAGAGTTTGCGGAGATTTGACATGTCATCTAAAAACTTCGACAAATTTCTATAGGTGTGTAGTGATGAGTATATTGACTGGCCACATCATAGCTTGGTACGGAAACACTAATGCCCTTGAATGGAAAATCTTACAAAAAGTAATGGATATGGCCCAGTCCATCATGAATAAAGCCCTCCCTACCATTGGACATATGTGTATGAAGTGCTGTTGCAGGAAAGCAGCATCCATAAACACGAGCATGTCTGCAGATGCTGGAAATCCAAAGCAGCCCATACAAAACGCTGGAAAAACTCAGCAGGTCAGGCAGCATCTATGGAAATGAATAGATAGCCGACGTTTCATGCCGAGGCCCTTTGACAGGACTGAGAAGGAAGGGGGAAGATGCCAGAAAAAAAAGGTACAGGGAGGGAAAAAAGACAAGCTGGAAGGTGAAGCCAGGTGGGTAGGAGAGGTCAGGGCTGAAGAAGAAGGAATCTGATGGGGAAGAGAGTGGACTGTAGGAGAAAGGGAAGAAAGAGCAGACTGAGGAGGAAGTAATAGGCAGGTGAGAACGGGTGAAAAGTCAGAGTGGGGAGTAGAAAAAGGGTGGGGGAATACGTGCACTGGAAGAAGAAATCGATATTCATGCCATCAGTTCGGAGGCTGCCCAGATGGAATATGATGTGCTCCTTCACCCTGAGGGTGATCTCATCTTGGCACAATTGTTTCCCCAGCGTAGAGGAGGTCACATTGGGTGCACCGGAGACAATAAAGGATCCCAGCACATTGACAGGTGAAATGTTGCCTCACCTTGAAGAGCTGCTTTGGTCCCTAAATGGAAATGAGGGAGGAGGTGTATGGGCAGATGCAGCACTCGGGCCAGGAGAGAGATTAGTGGGACAGGTTGAATGGACAAGAGGGTTACAGAAGGGTGGGGGAAGTAGAGATTGGATCCCTTGGGAGGTAAGCCCATGACATACAGGAGCAGGACTTGGCCATTTGGTCATCAGGTCTAATCCATCATTTCATCATGGCTGATCCAGTTTTCCTCTCAGCCCCAGTCTCCTGCCTTATCCCCATATCCCTTCATAAAACCATAAGATAGAGGAGTCGAATTAGACCATTTGGCCCATCAGATCTGCTCCACCATTTCATCGTGACCGATCCAATTTTTCTCTCAGCCCCAATCTCCTGTCTTCTCCCCCTATCCCTTCATGCCCTGACCAATCAAGGGTCTGTCTCTTAAATCCAACCTCTGCCTTAAATACACATAAAGACATGACCTCCACACTTGTCTGTTGCAAAGAATTTCACAGATTCACCACCCTCTGGCTAAAGAAATTCCTCCTTGTCTCTATTCTAAAAGGATGCCTGTCTATTCTGAGGCTGCGTCCTCTGGTCTTAGACTCCCCCACCATTGGAAACATCCTCTCCACATTCACTCTGTCAACGCCTTTCACCATTTCAATAGGTTTCAATAAGGTCTCCCCTCATTCTTCTGAATTTCAATGAGTACAGGCCCAGAGTCATCAAACTTTCTTCCTATGGCAAGTGGTTCACTCCAGGAATCATTTCTGTGAACCTTCCTTTGAAACTTCTCCAGTTTCAGCACATCCTTTCTAGGGGGCCCAAGACTGCTCACAATACTCCAGTTGAGGTCTCACCAGGGCTTTATAAAGTCTCAACATTACATCCTTGCCTTTATATTCTATTCCTCTTGAAATGAATGCTAACATTGCATTTGCCTTCCTCACCACAGATTCTACCTGCAAATTAACCTTTAGGGAATCCTGCACAAAGATTCCAAATATCTGTGCACCTCATATTTTGGAATATTCCCTCTGTTTAGAAAATTGGCAAGCCTTTGATTTCTTCTACCAAAGCGCATGACCACACACTTCCCAACACTATATTCCATTTGCCACTTGTTTGCCTATTCTCTTAATCTAAGTCCTTCTATAGTATCTCTACTTCCTCAAAACTACCTGCCTCACCACCTATTTTGGTATTGTCTACAAACTTAGCAACAAAGTCATCAAATCCATCATTCAAATCATTGACACATAATGTGGAAAGAATTGATTTCTACACAATCTCTCTGGAACACCGTTAGTCACCAGTAGCCAACCAGAAAAGGCTCCCTTTATTCCCACTCTTTCCCTCTTGCCAATAAGCCACTGCCTTATCCATGCTGGAGTCTTTCCTGTAATAGCATGGGTTTGTGGCTTGTAAAGCAGCCTTATGTGTGGCACCTCGCCAAAGGTCAACTTCAACCGATTCTCCTTCGTCTATCCTGCTTGTTATTTATTCAAAGAATTCCAACAGATCTGTCAGGCAAGATTTTCCTTTGAGGAAACCATGCTGATTTTGACCTACTTTATCATGTGTCTCCAAGCATATCCTTAAGAATCGACATCAACATCACTGAGGTCAGACTAACTGGCCTATAATTTACTTATCTTGGCCTGTCTCCCTTCTTGAAGAGTGGAGTGATATTTGCAATTTTCCAGTCTTCTGGACCTATTCCAGAATCTAATGATTCTTGAAAGACCATTACTAATGCTTCCAGAATCTCTTCAGCCCCCTCTTTCAGAACCCCATGGTGTACACCATCTGGTGCAGGTGACTGGATGGTGGAATATGCAGAGGATTATGTGTTGGATGCAGAAGCTGATGGGGTGGTAAGGAAGGAGAAGAGGAATTCTATTACTGTTAAGGCAGTGGGAAGATGGCGGAGTACAGATGGATGGAAATTGGAGGAGAAACGGGTGAGGGCGGCATTGGTCATGGAGGGATGGAAACCCGCTCTTTAAAAAAGGACATCTCTGATGTCCTGGAACAGAAAGCTGTGTTTTGGGAACAGATGCAGCAGAGGTGAAGAAACTGAGCAAAAGGAATAGCATTTTTTACAGGAGATATGGTGGAGAGAGGTATAGTCAAGATAACCATAGGGATCATTAGGTTTTACAAGAGATAGGGTCAAGGGATAGGATAGAGGCATCCATCTTCAGGGACCCCCACCACCCAGATCATACTCTATTCTCAGTGCTGCCATCAAGAAGGTGATACAGGACCCTCAGCACTTAAAACACAGGATTCAGGAACAACATACACAAAATGCTGGAGGAACTCAGCAGGGCAGGCAGCATCAATGGATAAAAGTACAGTCGATGTTTTGGGCCGCAACCTTTCGGCAGGACTGAAGTAAAAAGGCTGAGGAGTAGGTTTTAAAGGTGGGGTAGGGGAGGGAGAAACGCCAGGCAATAGATGAAACGAAGGGGGAGGGGTGAAGCAAAGGGCAAGGAAGTTGATTGGTGAAAGGGACAGAAGGCCGTGGAAGAAAGAAAAAAGGGGGGGGGGGAGGTACAGCACTTGTTCTGCTTGCAAGGATAAGTGGCAGGAGGGAGATCAGTGGGGAGGGACGAATGGAAAAGGGTGTCACATGAGGAGCGATTCCTGCAGAAAGCGGGAAGTGGGAAAGAGCGAACAATATAGTTGGTGGTGACAAAGAAATCCTTGTAAGGGGAATTAAAGGTTATGGGGAAAAGCCATGGTGGAGATGAGTCATGATCTTATTGAATGGCAGAGCAAGCTCGATGGGCTAGGTGGCCTACTCCTGTTCCTATTTCTTATGTTCTTAACCCTTTGTTGCCACACAGCTGGAACTTTCCTATTTATAATTTTGATATAATTTTGAAATTATATTTATATAGTTTTGAAATCTATGTTAATATAATTGTGAAGAATCCTGTAATTAATTACATATTAATAAATACATACTCTATAGACAATAAATAAACGTACCGTGCATCTGAAAAATTTTAGAGCTTCAGCCTACTTGCATTATTTACACTGTCAGTGATTCAAGTTATAAATGCTACAAGTTGTGCAATAAACACAGAATGGAAGTCGATATTTTGTTGTTAATAAACTGCCAGCCTGCTGAACGCTGACGCCATCTAGTCGAAGCATTTTATTTTGCCGTTGTGCCTGTCATTTGCTTTAACTCCCTGACATTGTTTACTTGTGTTGTGAGTTGTGGTTTGTCTTTGTTTGATGTGAAAAATAATATATTCTGACATTTGCATAAGTAATCTTTCAAAATAATCATATTCTAATATTTTTTAAAATTAAACAAGGTAAAATTCATATCTATAAAATGGTTTACATAACTATGGTTATTTTAACTAAATTATAATTTTTTTTAACTTGCCTTGTTAAATTTTTCAAATGATAACTTTTTTTAGTATTCTCAAATAATATTAGTATTTTTAGAATTCTGGAGTGCTGAAAAGAAAAAGCAAAGAAAAATTAAATGCTTTGAAGAACAAAGTTTGTAGATACTGAACTATCAAAAACAAATAAAATAAAAATTGGAGATATTTCCACATATCAAGATACTGCTGATGTTATATGGACCATATTTTTTTTACAGCTGCATGGACCAACCATTGCCCTGAGCAGAAAATTTTTACATGGTCTGAAAAATGCATGGCACTTTTAATATATATTATGAATAGTTGGAATGAAAGTTGAAAAATTGGTTTACTTTTGAATTTATTAATTGAAGGGTATAATGAAATACAGTACAACAAAGAAAATCTTTCATAGTTTGTTAACTTAGTCTAGCTGCATTCAAATCCAGCTGTGTGGCATCAAAGACTATGTGTGCAGGAGCATTTCAGTTACTGCACACAGACAGCTTGGATGAAACGGTGTTCATATAGATGGAGTTACTAATTTACCCAAATCAGAAGAATTGTGGGATTTTACGCATGTTAACTGAAACTCCAAAAAAACTTGAAGCAAGAGCGAAACAAGACATGCAAAAGAAGTTTAGCTCTATATGGTCAAAGTGGTAATTGAAAACATTTTCTTAGAAATTAAAATTAATGCTTCTGTGAATTCCGTGCACGGAATTCATGCACATGTGGCCAAATATGTAAATATACCTGAGATTTGGCACAATAAGGACTGTACATTTGAATTTTTTGAATGCATCAGTTTTGTGCTTCAGAAACAGATAACAGAAGAATTGCAGAATTCTGCTTTCTATACAATAATTGCTGACTAAAGTGTAGATATTTCTGTACAGAAAATGTTAATTTTGTATTTTAAGTTTCAACTGGAAAATGAAAAGTCCAATTAGATTGTGTTTGTGGGTACTTTGAAACTAACTGCATGTGACAGTATCACTATCATTGAAACAATAAAAAATATTTCAACAAAAATCTTGATATTCAAAAGATGGTGATATTTACACCAGACGGGCAAATATGCTTGGAAGGAATAATGGAGTGGTAGCAATCCTTAAAAAGTCAAGCATCTGTCTGAGTAACATTGCGTTGTAGATGCAGAAGACCTGGCAAAAACTATCAATTTTGCAGGATATAGAAACACCGCTTTGAACAATGTTTAGCAGGTCGTCGGTTAAATAAGGAAAGCTAGAAGAATTAGCTAATGTCACAGAATGTGATGTTATGCCATTCGGACCATTAACTGAAGTAAGATGGCTGTCAATACATTTTGTCATTACTGCGTAATGAGAAGTTACGACGATTGATCCATTATTTTAAAGGGCAAGTTAATGAATGTAACGATCCAGTCATCAACTACTGCCTGAAGATTTTGACCAATCCACAATAGTGAGTAGCATTAACTGCCCTTAACGATGTTTGAGAAGATCTGGCCACTCTTTATAAATTCCTTCAGAAAAGCTGCTTGAATACAATTGAAGCACTGCTTTTATGCAACAGCAAAAATTAACAAGTTGTGGTTACATTATCCAGGAGATATCATTTATTGGAGTGACAAAGTGAAAAATATGCCTGCATCTGTATGTTCTAATATCAATACTGCACCTATTATTTGACTCATTCCACATTAAACTTGGATAATAGATTTTCTGATGATGAGTTATGAGAATAGCAAGCTTTTGACCCTGTTGCCTTTGCAATTGCAACTGATTTTGAATTTGAAAAAGAGAATTTTGTACGACTGACAAAAAAGTACGTAGCTACTATTATGAACTATAATGAAAGCAATGCCTCAAAAATAGTGCAGTAATACTGTGATTTCAAATTTGTAATTTCAGAGAAAGTTAAGAGTAGTTCAATTAAGATATACATTGATATGTTCAACTACTGTGCGTGCTGAGAAACAAAGAATTTGTAAACTGACAATTCTTGACATCATTGGAACATTTCAAGCATCTAGGGCCGACTGCAAACTTGAAGTCAGTATTATGAATTCAATCAAATGTAATTCCAGAGACAGACTAGAAGTGGATGATCTAATTAGGATTAAGATGTATCTTTCATCTGGAGGTGAAATTAATTTGGACAGTGTTTATAGTCAGTGGGTTTGTCATAAAGACAGATGAGAAAATGTTTATGAAACGTGAAAGATTTTTCTGGTTTTGCTAAATTTCATCATACCCTTGAATTAATAAATAAAATCAAATGTAAGTGATTGAACAATTTTCATTCTAGATATTCATAGTATACATATTACAAAAAAACATTTAAATTACTGCACAGTTTTCAGGCCTTGTAAAAATTTCCTGCTCAGAGCAATGGTTAGCCCATACAGTTGTAATAAAAGTAAGAGGGAATGCTGCTTTAAGTACTGTGAGCATTTTTTGGGTTATTTATCTAAGAAAAGATGTGCTGGCAATGGAAAGGATCCCGAGAATGATCATGAGAACGATCCCGGGAATGAAGGGGTTGACATATAAGGAGCATTGATGGCTCTAGGCCTGGCTGGAGTTTAGAAGAATGATGGCGGGAACACATTGCAAGCCATCAAAGTTTGAAAGTTCTAGACAGAGTGGAAATGGAGAGAAAGTTTCCTACAGTGGGTGAGTCTTGGACCAGAGGACACAACCTCAGAACAAAGGGATTCTGCTTTAGAACAGAGATGAGGTGGAATTTCTTTAGCCAGCTGGTAGTGAATCTGTAGAATTCATTGCCACAGATAGTGGAAACCAAGGCATTGGGCATATAATAGAGCAAAAATTAGTGGGTAGTTAGAGGATTAGGAAGCTTTTAAAAACTAATAGAAGGCAACTAAAAAGTCATTAAGACAGTAAAGATGGAATATGTAAGTAAGCTAGACAATAATATTAAAGAGGATACCAAATTTATTAAGATACATAAAGTGTAAAAGGGAGATGAGAGTGGATATCAGGCCACTAGAAAACAATGCTGGAGAGGTAGTAATGCGGGGCAAGGAAATGGTGGATGAACTTGATAAGTATTTTGCATCAGTCTTCATTGTGGAAGAGCAATATGGTGGAATTTCCAAGTGCCAGGTGTCATGAAGTGTGTGAACTTGCCATAACTAGAAAGGAGGTTCTTTGGAAACTGAAAGGTTTGAATGAAGATGTCATCTGGACTAGACAGTGTACACCCCAGGTTTCTGAAGGAGGTGGGTGAAAATATCATGAAGGTATTTGTAATGGCCTATCAAGAATCACTAGATTCCGGAATGCTTCTGGAAGACTGGAAAATTACAAATGTCACTCCACTCTCTCCAAGGGAGAGACGCCAGAGAAAGAAAATTCTAGGCCAGTTAGTCTATCCTCAGTGGTTAGCAAAATGTTGGAGCTGATTATTAAAGCTGAGGTCTCAGGGTACTTGAAGACACAAGATAAAATAGACCACAGTCAGCAGCACGCATTCCTTGAGGGAAAATCTTGTCTGGCGAACCTAATGGGATTCTTTGAAGAAATAACAAGCAGGATAGACAAAGGAGAATCAATTGTAGTTGTGTACTTGGATTTTCAGAAGGCCTTGGACAAGGTGCCACACATGAAGCTGCTTAACGAGCTATGAGCCCTCAGTATTACAGGAAAGATTCTAGCATGGATAAAGCTGTGACTGATTGGCAGGAGGCAAAGATTAGGAATAAAGGGAGTCTTTTCTGGTTGGCAGTTGGTAACTAATTGTGTTCTGCAGGAGGTCTGTGTTGGGAACAATTCCTTTTACATTATATGTCAATGATTTGGATGATGGAATTGATGGCTTTGAAGCAAAGTTTGCAGACAAGATGAAGGTAGGTGGAGGGGCATATAGTTCTGAGGAAGTAGAGAGGCTACGGAAGAATTTAGACAGATTAGAAAAATGTGCAAAGAATACAGTGCCAGGAAGTGTGTAGCCATGCACTTTGATAGAAGAAATTATAGGATGACTATTTTCTAAATTGAGAGAAAATACAAAAATCCAAGGCACAAAGGGATTTGGGAGTCCTTGTGCAGGATTCCCTGAAGGTGAAGGTTAATTTGCAGTATTAGTCTGTGGTAAGGAAGGCAAATGCAATGTTAGCATTGATTTCAAGAGGACTACAAAATAAAAGTAAGGACGTAATGTTGAGACTTTATAAAACATTGGTGAGGCCTCATTTGAAGTATTGTGAGCAGTTTTGGGCTCCTTATCTTAGATGGGATATGCTGAAACTGGAGATGATTCAAAGGAAGTTCAGAAAAATGATTCCAAGATTGAATGGCTTGTCATATGAAGAGTGTTTGTTGGCTCTGGGCCCGTATTCACTAGAATTCTGAAAAATGAGGGGTGACCTAAGTAAAATCTATCAAATGGTGAAAGGTCTTGATAGAATGGATACGAAGAAGATGTTTCTTCTGTTGGCAGAGTCTGGGACCAGAGGACACAGCCTCAGAATAGAGTAGTGTCCATTTAGAATGGAGATGAGGAGGACCTTCTTTTGCCAAAGAATGGTGAATCTGTGGTATTCTTTACCACAGGCAGCTGTGGGAGGAAAGTCTCTATGTATATTTAAGGCAGAGGTTGATAGACTCTTGATGGGTTAGGGCATAAAGGGATAGGCAGAGAAGGCAGAAGATTGCGGCTGAAAGGAAAATTGGATCAGTCATTATGAAATGTCGGAGCAGACTCGATGGGCCTAATGGCTTAACTGTACTCCTATTTCTTACAGTCTTATATTTAAAGTGGAGGTTGATAATTTCTTGATTAGTAAGGATATCAGAAGTTACAGAGAGAAGGCAAAAGACTGGGTTTCAAAGCGATATTAAATCAACCATGATAGAATAGTGCAGCAGACTCGATGGGCTGAATGACTAATTTTGCTCCTGTGTCTTATGGTCTTGTAACATTCCGATTGAATGGGAATGTAATTACATTATGCTATTTTTTTCAGCCTGTGCATTTGAAAGTTTCTTTTATTTTCTGGAGTGAAATGTAGCAGCCACTTACTTGAAGTTTAATTCTGGAAGTTGGATCATGCACTTCCAGTGATTCACCGTGCACCTTGGCATGATTTCCATTTCGGAAACACATACGATGACAACATTTTCTGCAGAGTGCTCTTTCCATCCATCTCTGCTTATATCCAATGCTCCGTCCATCCCAACTACTCATCAATCACGCCTTGATAATCTTTACATACATTTTTTTGTGTTATTTAAACAAACCAAGCAAGCATCATCGGAGATTGACCTGAACGTGACATTTCAAACAGATCTTTGTAATGTGTCTGTTGTCAGAAGCAGCTGCTGATCACAGCCTGACATCGGATCATAGCTTATTGATTTCTTAAAGACAATTGAGAACATGAGGGAAAACACAGTAGGAAATCCTCATAAATAATGGTCTACCTGCAAAACTCATTAATACTTTGAAACAGCTTTGTTAATCAAAGCACGCTCGGCAGCATCACGGAGTATGTCCTGAGTGGTTCCAAGCAGCCGCAAATTTAAGCAAGGTCACTTGTTATCACTTAATTTATTTAACACCTTGCTGCAAAATGTAATGATGGGAACATTACAGAGGCTTGCAGGGAGAGTGGGAATTAAATGCAAGATTTCAAATCTCTGCCTAACTGATGGTATCAGTCTGCATACTGAAGTGGAAGGAAGATTAAGCACATCAAGTCAGGACACTTATCTGACCTGATAATAAGGTGATAATGAATCCATCACATGGTCATTGAGAAGTTAAGTATTGAATGCTGGGACTCAAGTATAAAATCAACTTAAATATCCTGTGAGAAATATTCATCATAGTAAAAAGGAAAACAGTGAGAGCAGAACAACTGCAGCCTGACTATCCATGCTGCAGCCGAGAAGAATGCAATAACGTGTAGAATTTCATCACAGTTGTATCAAAGCTATGAGTATTAGCACACAAAATCCCCCATCAGCAGTTGTGTGATATTGGAGGTGCAGAAAAATGATAAAAGCCTATGGCTGTTCAGGGGACAAAGTTAGAAAATTCTTCTTTAGTTCCCACATGTGATCAA
The DNA here is from genome assembly GCF_030144855.1 of Hypanus sabinus. NCBI lineage: Eukaryota > Metazoa > Chordata > Chondrichthyes > Myliobatiformes > Dasyatidae > Hypanus > Hypanus sabinus. The sequence goes on from NC_082709.1 coordinate 34,768,410, forward strand.
AACTTGCTAACCCTCAATATTGATATTATCCCCTCTTTGGGTTTTTCAACTTGTTTTGGAAGACAAACATTTGACCCAATTGAGCAACCAATCTAGTTCTCTTTGGAAAGCTGACAAAGAAGAAGCAGTCAACTCACTTTCTCAACAGGTGTACTGTTCCAAAGGTCTAATATAGCCTTACACATGCAGTGTCTAGATGCATTCTTAATCTATCAGACTGAAATAATTAAAGTACATGAAACACAATCTAGCTTGTCCATTAACTGTTTTTAAAATCTTGATGAAAATTGCATTGCAGTACAGACAGGTGTAAAGCAAATACACCCGAATTTTAAAGTGTATTCACTGATCAGTTATGAAAAGCTATGCTTTTTCAAGCTGAAAATCATTATAATTTACAGAGAGTTAACATCTATGGACCTTCCATGAAATATTAATAAATATAAACTAAAGAAGAAAAATAAGTGAAGAAACATTGATTACAATAATAATTTTTCCAAAAAATAGTAAAGAAACAAAGATAAGTTAAACTTGCTTCGCATATTCCAGGCAGGGACATCAGAAGCATTATATACTGTTATTCTGTTGCACTCTATTAATAGTTGCTTCTCATAGAATGGTTAGATATGTATGTTGGAAGCTAAATACTTTCATTTGTTTGATCATCTGCAAGTTTCAGAATAAAAGGGATTTCCCTCAGCATTTATTTTGGAAAGTAAACTATTCAACCAGCTGTAATAGGCAAAGGACATGAAAAATAGGTTAAGTAGTTAGTTAATTTTGTTCAAACATAGCAATATAAAGACTTGTCCTGATTTCTGAGAGCCATATCATGAGTAGATGCCATGAGATCCTGCAGTAGGAAGCTACTGGATCATGTGTGCATTACTTAGCATTACAGTACAGAAAAGCTCATCAGAAGAGTTTTATATATATATATTTTTTGAGATAATGCAATCACCCAAATTAATCCTAGCCTCATCATGGGACAGTTTACAATGACCAATTAACCTACCAACTGGTATATCTTTAGCCTGTGGGGGGAAACTGAAGCACCCAGAAGAAACCCGTGGGGTCATGGGGAGATTGTTGAAACTCCTTACAGGTAGTGGCAGGAACTGAACCTGGGTCACTGGTACTGTAAAACGTTACTGCTACGTTACCATGCCTCCCACAGTCGGTCACTTCTGGGACCTTCAGTGCCTAAACAGATCAAATGTATGAAGAAACTGGAATGAAAGATTCAATCTCAGTTATATATATATACAGTATATGCAGCAAATCTCAACTTTCAATAACATTTCATTTTATCGCAGCTTTAAAAAACATGGCACTACAAAACAAAATGTTTAGATCTTGCATTTCATTCTCCTGTGAGGCTGAAATAAATGTTTCTCAATAGAACACATTAGAGGGCAATCAAATATATCCTGTGTACCTGATCTTGAGGCAAATCATAACACCAGTATTACAAATAGTCTCTGTGGCCCTTCCATTAGCTATTAAATTTAGATAGTGAATTAATTATAATTCAAGAGATTGAACTGAACAGAGGCATAAATTAACAGGTAACGAACTGTCAGAGGCAGAAAACTGAAAGCTAAGTACGAATGGCAAACAGATGCAGGGAAATAACCTGGCATTGATTTTATCACCCGTCCCACCACTGAGCAGGTAAGAAGGATAAATAAAAAAAGTGCAGTTGGGTGGGAGCAGCCCAAAGCGCACTGATACATGTATCTTTCAATTTCAATAAGACCAATTAAACCAACAATTAGTAGTTAATTCAAATAGTTTCTTCTGGAGATGTTAGCTCATTTGGACCATGTTGAAATTTAGCATTAGAATCAGAATCATAGATGTATTTATTTATCATCATCCAGAATCCATCAGTGTGAGCTTGATTATGTCTTTCAATAGCAGCACTATCCAATAACATGGGGAAGGGCAAATACATGGCTTCGGATTGCTGTATACTGTATATTGAACACTCGGTTTAAATGAAGTTTGTGTGCTGTAAAACACCTATGCAATGCATCTGTAAGAAATATGATTCCCCATTTTACAGCAAGGCATGCTTAACATTACTACTAACATATCATTTGGGTCATCTACTGGGAAAAAGTATTCACCTTGGTGAAATGGTTACACGCAGAAGTGCAACAGTTTTTTCCAGCCATGAACTGTGAAATACTGGCATAAAGTAGGGAAGATATTCAATTTTTGGACAGGATGAAAATCTGGATGGACATTATGGATTCAATATCCAACTATTGAAAATCATGGCATCAATGCAAAGGACATTGGCGGAAGTTTGGCTTGATGAGTATGGGACAATCAAAAGATCTGTAGCCCCCTGGCTAGCCAGAGACTTGCTCAGCTCTCTTCTGTCTAGGGGGAGCAGGCTTCGGCACTGCCAAACTGGATAATCAGCTTGTGCGGATGCAGTGTGATGTCCCCAATCCCGCCAATTAACAGACAGTACACCATATGTGATTAAATGATGACACTTTATGGAGATGACTAAAATTAAGTGATTAATAATGAAACAGCATATATTAAGGAAAAGAAAATAAAGAAAAGGCACCAAACTTATCAAAGTCCAAACCACTTGGTGCACAATCGTTGGAGCTCAATTAATGAAGTCTTCTGGCCACCATTTGATCCCCTCAGACCTCCTCGACTTGCAGCTCAGGACCACCCGAAGTGATCAACCAAGCACCCCCGGCACGTCTGTCTTCATCTCCTCTCCTCGCTGAACCTCCTGGCCTCGGACCCCCGCTCAGGGTCCATCCCATCGCCCAGCTTACAGCATTGCATTCTCTCTCTCTCATCCCCTCGCGCCGACTGCCCAAAAGCCCGCCAACACTGGTCTACCGACCCAGAAGAGAGAATAACATTAATCCCAATTGGTTGACAAATGAATCCAATCCCCTGTTATCAGTAAATTTTAACCCAAACAAGCTTCCAGCACTCTCTCATAACAAAGAAGCATTCCTACTTTTAACAAAAAAAGAAGCCATTTTGATTAACATACTCAGTAATGAAAAAAACCCTTACACCAAGAAGAAACCCCCTTACAGATCCTATTAGCTTTGGTCCCAAGAGATTGATGAAGGGGGTGGCATGTGTGAGAAATAGAAGTTCTGATTGGATTAGGGGCACTAACCATGGAGGTGAGATGAGGCTGAGCATATTATTGATGGTGCAAAAGTATCCTGGTAAGTGTGATGTAAATTACAGATGGCAGATACCTTGAGTGGTGCTGTTGTAATTAATTATCAATCAGCTAGCGTTGAATAGAATAACTGAAGTAGGCTGAAAAAGGGCCAAACATTAGGAACAGAAGCTTTGGGAGGAAAAGTAAAACTTAATGGGTGGAACCAGGCATCTAGACCATCCATTACTATGTCCAGAATGGCACCTGAAAAATATAGGAATATTTGAAGTTGATTCTTTAATTTGAGATGAACTGGAGATAGTTCAGGATGGAAAAAAGGAGCCAGAGATGAGGGAGTGAGATTTGTTGTAAGAAACATTAAGGAATAAGAACATAATTTGTTGATGTGCTACATTGTGGATAGTTGAATATGTCTTTAGTGGGATCTTCTTGTCTGTTTTCTAGAATGTGTTTTGAGTTTCTAATAGAGGTATGGCATTTAAGGGGAAAAAGTCTTTCAGAATGGGGTTGGAAGAACATCATTGTACTTATTCAAATTTGCTACCCTATTAACTTGCTCCTTCTGTGCCAGACAGAAGACCTATTCCTAACAGATAATTACTTATTTATATAAATCCTGAAGATGCTGTTTAATTTAAGTATCACACTATATCACTACTTCTTCAGACTCATCATCAACAATTTGTCTCATGCTGTTGTATGAAGAATGGAAACCCAAATACAAAACCTTCTTTTATGCCATGGACCAATATGATTAAGCAAGGGGTCTGTAGACCCCGGTAGGTAACCTCTGCTAGAGAGCTTCTCGCATTCCTGCACATTTGGACAAGAAAATTATGCAACCAATCAGGATACTTTCAAAAGTACATTTGGAGAAGCTTAATTGTCAATATGGTGAACCTCCTTAACTTTTTGGCACATGTTTGTTGTGATTGCATCCAAGTACTGGACTGAGAACAGGTCATCGATATGTTAACACTCAGGAGTTTAAACTCTCTCCATTGCTAATCCGCCAATGTAGACTCACTTTTGGTAGATCTATGCGTGTTTGTTCTCCTTCCCTTTCCTGAAGTCAACAATTAGTTCTTTAATTTTAGTGAACATCTTCTCATTATGTATGCTGCATTACTATTTGGAGATCTATTCTATTTTTCATTTTTCAGGATTGCTAGCTATTTGCAGGCCAGTGTTAATGTATCATCCCAAGTTGTCTTTGAATTGACTGGTTTACTAGGCCATTTTATGGTCAACCACACTGATGGTCTGGAATTACATATAAACCGCCATGGCAGAGTTCCATTAGTGAGTCAGATATTTCTTTTTTTTTCATTCATTATCAATGACTAATTATAGTTTCAAATTCTTGAATATTAAGTCCTAGAACTGTCATGATGTTGTTAGGTCTCTGGGCTGCTGGTTAAGGCCCCTGAATTACTAGACCCCAAATAAATCACAGCTCTACTAATGTATCTGTATTATTTTAATATATTATGAACTATTTCCCTGACTAAAATAGTAAAATGAATGTTTGAATGTACTCCGTGGTGTTTTTTTGTATCAAAGTATGCTGTATACAAGATATTTATTTATATTTAGCTTTAAATTTATTTATATTTAGCTTTATATTGACTATATTTAGTCAATATAACATATTTAAATGCTGCCTACTGCATAAGGATAAATATCTGTTCATTGGAAATTAGGTTGGAATGCAATTAAAATAACTGCAGAAGGAGCCACTATTTTTTAAATTTAACTACAAACTTGAATTGAGTGGGTGTTATGTTTATGGAAGTTATTGGAAATAAATCTTTTGTATCTATTACAATTTGATACTACAATATGACATGGAGAAGGCTTAGATCCTTATTTTGAAAAGATGTAAGTACCTAAGATTTACATCCAGTCTTTCTTTGCAGAATATTGTCTATTTGAATCACAAGTTTTCTCCAAATTCCATGTAACGACCACAAAAGAAGTCTTTCCCTTCTTGTCCCTCTTGATCTGTCTGGAAGGATTGACTCAAGTGATCAAAATACCCATCCCCAATACCTCTTCACTATCACTTCACTCACCCATTTTCACATTTATTTATGTAACCATTGCCAGGGAGCAACCTTGCCTGTTTGCACTGATGCCTCTGGTGACCCACGTATATTCCATTTTCTTCTTCTACTATTCAACATCATTCAAACTCATGGCACCTTTTGCCCATATATTCTGCTGACATCCAGCTCTATTTCACTATGGTGTTTTATGCCCCCTTAACTAAATTTGTTAACTATTAGCAATAGCTGGATGAGCAGGAATTCCTGTAAGTCATATAGTCATTGTTTCAAACTTAAAGAAACTTTGTACCTTAATTATCACCTCCATCTACAGTATCTCCCAGGCAATTGTCTGGAAATGAACAAAATTGATAGCAAATGTTATATGGTTAATCATAATTTGTACTTTTGGATCTTGTATCTGGTTCATCTTTAAGGCTTTATTTCCAAAGTCCTGACATCACCCAATACTACCCTTGGCTCAGTTAACCTGTTGCTGATAATCGTAACTATAACTTTAACTACTTCTGGACTTGTTTTTCTTACACAGTAATGACAAGACTGTTTTACTATAAACCTGACTGTGCCCAATATCACGCTGTCAACAACCTAAGGCACAAGACCTATTCCCCCAAAATGCCTGCCCTTCCAAACTGTACTCTCTTGTGCTTAAGCCATGCCCTGATTTTAAAATTCTGATCCTTGATGATTCTTTCCCTTACAATCTCTGTAACTTCTTGAAACCCATTAGTCCTTCAGGCTATCTGGATCTTTCCAGTTTTTCCCACAATTCAATTCAACTGTTGGTTTCCATGCTTCACCTACCTATGTCCTAAACCCTGGAATTCCATCCCAAAACCTCTATTTCCTTGGCTTTCTCATTTTCTCACAAATTTCAGTTTCACCAAGCATCTTATAACCCCTTAAATAACTCATAGTAAATCTTACACTGTAGATTGCTTCTATAAAGAACCTTAGTTATCAAGGTATTATAAATATGTTTGCTTCCACTGACCAAAATAGAAATTGAAACTGCTTCAACCACATACAAAATCCAATCTACCCTACCATCCTTTCAACACAGATCTTAAAGTAGTAAACATCAAAAGAACAGATGCAATAATTTGACGTAAACTTACTCACCACAGGAAGTTTTCAACAGTATATCCTGGTCTGTTAGGTAAAAGTTGAAACACTTATATAACACTAAAAATATGGATATGCCCAATTATCTGGAAAATTGAAGGTGAAATGTGCAGGCACAAGAGACTTCAGATACTGGAATCTGAAGCAACAGACAATTTGCTAGAGGATCTTAGTGGGTCAAGCAGCATCTATGGTGTGAAAAGAATTGAAGTCTATTTTTAGATAACTGTTGAAAGATGTCCCAGTTGCTAGGTTTCCCATGTAGAATACAAGATTGAAGTTTAAAAATCTTTCTATCAGCTTGAGCTTCAATAATCTTCAAACAATTCAGAAAATAAAGGGAAAATAAGGACTTTGTTTCCACAGGACTCAATTGATTTCTTAACTGTTAATTAATAGTATTTGTCCTTCCTTATCATAGCAGGTACTTCTTTACCTGATAAGTTTACAGACATTGGAAAATCATTCTTTCAGAGTTGATTTTGAAATTTATCAATATATTTAACTTCTGTCTTTAAATAGCTAAAACAGTGTGTTTCATGGTAATGATTGGCTTCCTGCTGGCTTTGCCGTCTGGTCACTTGTGTTTCATGTCTAATACTTAACAGTGCAATGTTCAATTGACAGATCCAGGGAAAGGCAGATGAACTGTTGTGCAACATTAAACATTGTTCTATATTGTCCAGATGGAAGAGTAACTGACAAAAATACTCAGATAAATGTAAAGGTTCACATCAGAAATCAAATTCAATATTTGTCTTGAAGAGAAAAGTCCGCACTTTTAACTGACATAGAATAGCAGTGGGTTAGAAAAAAATTCCATTAAAATATTATCTTTTTGAAGGACAGGGTAGATTCAAAAATGAAGGACAAGGCTGATTTAAGTCACCTCAGGAGTGCTGAAATTGCATTTTATGCAGTGCAATTTATATGCATGGATAGGAAGTTAAAAGAGAGATATGGCATCAAAGATTTGTACACATACACACACAACTTGCTTGCCATTTTATTAATGAAATATAAACAAATGTCTTTTTTATATGACAAAACAATTACAAGACTGAGCCAATGGCAATAATTACCATCTATTTATAGTTTAAAAGTAAAGCACAAAGATCACATTTGTACATCAAGTATGTGAATAAACCACATATGTTACTAAAATCTGTCCAGATTAGGGATCTGCACTCTCAAGTAGTTCTCTTAAATTAATGAGATATATTCACTGTCATTACATTCATTGCTTGGGCATAAAATCAGCCTTGTGGAAAAACAATTAGATTGCAACTGGTTGAATTTGAGTTCCTCCGACCCTGTGGTATTTACCAAGTTGAAAGCCATCTAGTTTGACATATGTCTTGACAGTTGCCTGAAACACACGTTAGGGTCCCTACATATTCAAACCATACACCAGTTACTGACTGTAGAGCCCAATTAAAACTGGCCATGAAATGAAAAAACCTTGATGTCCTTATTTCTCAATAGTTTATAGGGGATCTACCGGAGGCTGATCAAAGTAAAAACAAATAATTTCATTTTTGACAAGTCATGAAGAACAAGAGTGTCTCTCTTGAATTCAAAAAAATATAAATATTTGGACCTATCCCCATCACTTCTCTCCCTCCACTCCACATCACATGACCTACCGGCAGTCTTACTTACTGATAGACTTCAGGAAAGGGAAACCAAAGGTCCACAAGCCAGTCCTCATTGGAGGATAAAAAGTGGAGAGGTCAGTAATTTTAAATTCCCAAGTGTCACTATCTCAGAGGACCTGTCCTGGACCCATCATATAAATATAGTTGCAAAAAAGCACAAATGTGCTTTACTTCCTTAGGAATCTGACATCAAAAATGTTGACAAACTTCTGTAGGTGTGCAGTGGAAAGTGTATTGACTGGCTGCATGACGGCCTGGTATGGGAACCTGTGAGTGGAAAATCCCACAAAAGGTAGTGGATTCGGCCCAGCACATCACGGGTAAAGCCCACCCAACCATGGAGCACGTCTACATGAATCGCTGAGGTTGGAAGGCAGCATCCATCATCAAAGATCCTCACTGCTGCCAGTTACTACCCCTCAACCATCAGGCTCTGGAACAAAAGAGGATAGCTACATTCATCAATAATGATGTTCCCACAACTAGCGATCTCAGTTTAAGGGCTCTTTACCTTGTTATTTCATGCTCTTATTATTTATTGCTATTTCTTTATATTTGATTTGCAGTTTGTTGTCTTTTATGCTCTTTCATTGACCCTTCCATTGCTCTTTCAAGACTATTCTATAGACTTGCTGAGTATGCCTGCAGAAAAAAAGAATCTCAGGGTTGTATGGTGATGTGTATGTACTCTGATCATAAATTTTACTTTCAACTTTACTGAAAGACCCAGCAGATATTGACCAGACCATGACAGAGCAGCACTTAATGGTTTTTTTAGCCTGTACATTTCGTGCAGGTGAAGATTCAGACCAGATTTTTATCATGTCTTGAGCTTCAGAGGCACTTGTTTTGGTTACAAGTCAGCTTGAGTCGACATCTCCTGGTTGGCTTACTGCCACTCAAGTAATTTAAATGGCTCTTCCAATTCCAAGAGTGTACTAACATTTTAATGGAACACAGCAAATGAGGCTAATTACTGAAAAATTAGAGATTAGGTATTCCTGATGGTAGTTAACCTTGTAATACTGACAAGAGAACTGATTTTCTCATTGCTCTTTGCTACATTGGACAATCAATGTAAATTGATGGAATCAGGAAAGCATCTTCTGATCTACCAGGTTATTTACACTGGATAAGAAATCCCCTGCTGGCTCCCCTCTAAATTACACACCATTCCAACATGAAACTTGTAGCTATTTATTCATTGTCCTGAAACTCCCCATTCAGTTATGATTGAGGATCAACTGCTGGCCTTGTCAGCAATGTTTACATACTGGAAATGAGGGAACTGGGAAAAGAGGGAGCAAAGTTTGGAGCTGGAATAAATTAGATGCTACTACATCACCTGTTTAGCACAAGCCACCAAGAAAACCACAGAAGATGGCTAGTAGCCCAAGGAATAGAGATTCTGATGAACTTGCTCAACTAATTTACAATTCCTCTGAGATAACCAATAATAAAAGGCACGTGCCCAAAATAATTTCACTTTTGTCAGTTTTTATCTGCACCGTTTGGTATTATTCAGCAACTCAGTCTCATTAAACAGAGCTCTTGCTGATGTTAAAGGGCTTGAGTTGCATCTGGATTTGTTGGATACAATTTACTTCTAAATGTCAATTCCATTAAAACTGAGGTCAAGCTCAAGATGAGAAAATGAAAAATCTAATAATATGATGACAATGTTGCAAGATAAAATTTAGCCTCTAACAACAAATTTCAATTACATTTTAAATGCTGTGAAGAAAATGGGCTATGAAATATTCAAGCCGAACTGAGTTAGCATAAAATGAAGTAACAAATAAGTCAGCCATGGGAATAAGAGATCAAGCTAGTTTTTAAACTAATGAACAGTAGTTATAGTGAAGATTTAGTGAAGCTATCACAAATTTACTGTAGAACCGCTCACTGAGAAGGGTAAAGAATGTCTTTAAAAACCCTGATCTGAAATGCAGAAATATAATCTAAAGCAATCAGAGCGCTTTTGCCCACTCAGTTAGTGAATAATGATTTTTTTTTTTTGGTGCTGTTTTGAATTCTAATACTGCTTCAAAGCCATACTAAAACATCAGAGATTCTCTGAAAGATTGCTCCACTGCAATGAAAAGTAGCAAGTTATGTCTGAAGGAATATTTTAAACTATATATATAGATGTAATACAAACGTGGTGAATTGTAATATTTGATTTTGCTGAATAGGCAAATGCTCAGCTGGCATTGGACAAGTGCTATATTGATTAGATGTGCCAAGAATTTAGGTCAAAGAGAAATTGAACAATTGTTAATGCTATGAAGTGAACATAAAAAAATACCAGTTAATACTTATGGAAAAAAATAAAGATGATGTGTATCATTAGGTAAAAGGTGGGAAGTACAAAGACAGGAAGTTTGGCAAGAACAAAAATACATAATATAGGAGAACAACACACACAAAGTGCTGGTGAAACACAGCAGGCCAGGCAGCATCTATAGGGAGAAGCGCTGTTGATGTTTCAGGCCGAGACCCTTCGTCAGGAGAATATTGGAGAAAATCGCTTAGCTGCCAAAATTTTGACTCTTTGTTAACAAGTTTGATATGTATTGTCAATTCTAATATCAACAACTTTTTGATCAATACTTAACCTCAAACCCACAAAGAGGATGATTGGCAGAGGGGTCTTGGGAGAGGGAGTGCAGGATAGGGAGGGAGAACTTGCAAAAGGGAAATTCTTGACAGAAGTTTCTGAGGCAGCAGTTGGAATTGAGCCCCGAACAGTGATTGTTGGAACTGTAGAGGGCTGTGTAAATATGATACCCAAAAGCAAAGAAGAAATACAGCAAAACTCATAGAACACTAAGATATGTTAACAGTGCAAGACTGACATTTTGTTGACTCATTTTCTGCTTAGATAAAATTTGATAAATTTTGCTTTGCAGTCCAGAGCTACTCCCCAGAGCAATTGTTGTTGACTGCATTGTGAATAACATCACTTACACAGTAGGATTTTCTAAAGGATTCAGATGTCTCATCCTCATTGTCAATGAACATATTAAAATAGCCCTGAAGTGTGTATGGCCAGCTTTCACCAGCTAACTCCATCAGCAAGTTTCCAACTATTTTAGGTTCTATTAATAGTATCATTTCCCATTTCACCAAGTAGTTACTAATCTCTGAGTTTCATGAGGTGGTCTGTGATGATGTAATGCAGAGAGCTGAGTACTTAAGGTTTTTGAGGACTGAAGGGCCTCCTTAAGCAGTTTACGTCTGATTATGGTTTCCTTGCAGAGGTGCAGGGTGTGAAGTTGGGTTTACAGAATTGTGGCACAATCCTTGAGTGCGTATCCTAATTGTGCATCTTAGCAATGGCTTAATGATATGCTCCTTCACTGATCGATTGGCTTCAGTGGCTCTTAATTTCAGAATTAGATTATGAGTGCTACTAGGATATTGCAGATCACTGCAGTCCACTGATGTTAGCACTGACTCCATGTGGTTCCGATTGTTGTTTGGCAGCCCAAGTAGTCTTGATAACTTAGGCAAGAAATCCTCATAAAAATATTATGCTTAGACCTTCCCTCAAAACAGCAATGTAAAAGTAAAAGCTGTCACTCCAGGATTACAAACGCTGGTACCATGGAAGTCTCATGATCTGCCTCTTTCTCTAAAATGTGCTGTAAATTTCCTGCAAGCTTTTGCAAATATTGATAGAATGCTTCTGCACTCTCTTAACTAATTATATTGAAAACATTTCCACAAGCTACAACTAACCTGTGAGCGGTGGGTATTTCAGCCACACATCTTCTGAAAAGAAATGGGATTATGGTTTTTCCAGTTACACTGATCAAAATAAACCTTCCTCCAATATTTATGATATGGTCATATATATATATATATCACACTGCACATAAAACCAAAATATTACTACAAATAAGTCACAAAATATTACTACAAATAAGTCACAAAATATAATTCAAAATGCATGTGAGGTGGTGCAGCATGGGTAAACGGAAAGCATCAAGTTGGATAAGTCACCAGAACCAGACAAAATGTACCCCAGGCTACTGTAGGAGGTGAGGGAGGAGATTGCTGAGCCTCTAGCGATGATCTTTGCATCATCATTGGAAACAGGAGAGGTTCTGGAGGATTGGAGGGTTGCGGATGTTGATCCTTTATTCAAGAAAGGGAATAGGGATAGCCCAGGGAATTATAGACAAGTGAGTCTTACCTCAGTGGTTGGTAAGTTGATGGAGAAGATCCTGAAAGGCAGGATTTATGAACATTTGGAGAGGTATAATATGATTAGGAATAGTCAGCATGGCTTTGCCAAGGGCAGGTCATGCCTTACAATCCTGATTGAATTTCTTGAGGATGTGACTAAACACATTGATGAAGGTAGAGCAGTAAATGTAATGTATATGGATTTCAGCAAGGCATTTGATAAGGTACCCCATGCAGGGCTTATTGAGAAAATAAGGAGGCATGGGAGCCATGGGGACATTGCTTTATGGATCCAGAACTGACTTGCCCACAGTAGGCAAAGAGTGGTTGTAGACGGGTCATATTCTGCACGGAGGTCGGTCACCAGTGGTGTGCCTCAGGGATCTGTTCTGGGAACCTTACTCTTCATGATTTTTGTAAATGACCTGATGATGTTAGTAAGTGTGCTGATGACAAAAGGTTGGAGGTGTTGTGGATTGTGTGGAGGGTTGTCAGAGGTTACAACAGGACATTGATAGGATGCAAAACTGGGCTGAGAAGTGGCAGATGGAGTTCAACCCAGATGAGTGTGAAGCGGTTCATCTTGGTAGGTCAAATGTGATGGTAGAATATAGTATTAATGGTAAGAATCTTGGCAGTGTAGAGGTTCAGAGGGATCTTGGGGTCCAAGCCCATAGGACGCTCAAAGCAGCTGCGCAGGTTGACACTGTGGTTAAGAAGACATACGGAGCATTGGCCTTCATCAATCATGGAATTGAATTTAGGAGCCGAGAGGTAATGTTCCAGCTACATAGGACCCTGGTCAGACCCCACTTGGAGACTGTGCACAGTTCTGGTCACTTCACTGCATGAAGGATGTGGAAACCATAGAGAGGATACAGAGGAGATTTACAAGGATGTTGCCTGGATTGGGAAGCATGCCTTATGAGAATAGGTTGAGTGAACTCAGTCTGTTCTCTTTGAAGCAACAGAGGATGAGAGGTGACCTGATAGAGGTGTATAAGATGATGAGGCATTGATTGTGGATAGTCAGAGGCTTTTTCCCAGGGCTGAAATGGTTACCACAAGAGTACACAGGTTTAAAGTGCTGGGGAGAAGGTACAGAGGAGATGTCAGGGGTATGTTTTTTACTCAGAGAGTGGTGAGTGCTTGGAACGGGCTGCTGGCAACGGTGGTGGAGGCGGATATGATAAGGCCTTTGAAGAGACTTTTGGATAGGTACATGGAGCTTAGAAAAATAGAGAGCTGTGGGTAAGCTTAGTAATTTCTAAGGTAAGGACGTGTTTGGCACAACTTTGTGGGCTGAAGGGCCTGTATTGTGCTGTAGGTGTTCTATGCTTCTATGATAAACACTGAGGTGAAGTTGATGAACCAATCTTAGCATATAAGGCATCATCTTCTAGGTGGGAAAAGATGGAGTGACGAGCCAAGGTTATGGCATCATCAGTGAACCGGTTTGAGCGGTAAACAAACTGGAAAGGGTCCACTGTAGCTGGCAAGTGGGATTTTATATGAATCATTACTTGATAGTCAAAGCACTTTGTGATTGTTGAGACCAGTGCCATTGCATGGTAATCATTTAGACCAGTTGCTATTTAGACCACTCTCTTGGGGGGTGGCTGCCTTCGAGCTTGCCTGTGGGATGTTAGTTTTTCAAAGGTGGAAAATGGTGTTGATCACCCAAGAGATATAATCCTTTATCTCTTTACCTGAGCTTTCTAAAATTTTAATAGCGAATGCCAGAAATAAAATCAAAAGAATGGCTCTTTTGGTTTTTATTGCTTTTATTCCTGAAGGAATAAATAAAAAAGAGGAACAGCCCTGGCTGCCTATTATAAAGTATTATAGTGTTACAGAACTTCCATATGCATTTATTGTTTATGCATCTCACTAGGTATTTTATACTGATGTACATTTCCAACCTTATATTTATATCAATGAATGATATTTTGCAGCATAATTGAAGCTTTAACACTTTTAGACAATTTGCAATAATACAATTTTATGGCTTAATAATAGACTGATTTTTCAGAATGAAAATTCTATTACATGATGTACCGCTATCAATATTCATTGCATATTCATAACATAACAAACACCACCTCAGCCACAAGTTCCAAGCCAGTGGCTTCTATCATCAAGGAACCAAAGGGTTCCAGTTATATAGGTACACCTTTCTGTAGAATAATGAGTAGATTCTGATTTTACAGGTCCATAAGTTGATTTTGTTCATAAATCAAAAAATAAACAAGCATCATTCAATACTATAAGCATACTTCCATATTATTGTAACGATGAGCATCAAAACCACATAAAGCTGATAAGAAAGAATGATTACTAGAAGTAGAGAATCAGAAGAAATTAGTTCTGTACCTCATATCTGCAAGCTTTAAGACCATGCTTTATTTTATCAATATGGTTATGCTGTTGGGTATTTTATTTTCCGCAGGTTTTCTCAAAATGCAGTAAGTGTTCCTTTAATTATGTTATACAATCGAGTATTTGATTTTTGCTCATCAAAAATTTCAGTTGATTGATAAGGTAGGCTTGTTGAATTAGTCAATAGGATTTGTCTTGGGAACATTCTAGGGAGAGAGTGGGAAAAAGAACAGGGAGCCATTTTCTGCCAAGAGTGTGGGATCAAAGAGGTTTGGAGAAAGATGAGAAATGGAGACTGACATGAAATAAAGTGAAAGAACATGGCAAAACAGCCACAGAACCCATCTGGAAGGACAGATACTGATGTCAAAAGTTCTCATGCAGACTGTGGTTTCATGGGGAGTGTGCAAATAACTTCCATTTAGTTAGCAAACACACAACATTGGAGAAAGCTCAATGCCTTTTTCATTGGATGTTGTGTGGATATTTATTTATTTTTCACTTGGACTGTTCCTTAGCGCCGAACTGTTTCAGTACCATGAGTAAACGAAGTGAAGCAAACAGGATAGATTACACGACCATCAGTTCCAATGATTTAAATGCACGATATAAACTAAAACATATATGATGGGCCCTTTTCTTTATTTTGCTTGTTATAGTTTAAAATATTTTGTCAATACAATTTTAATCTAAGTTTATACTGGTGTGAACTAAATTATTGCTTCCTGGCGAATGGTAAATTTGTATGTGTGTATCAGTGTTCATACAAATAATAGCCTTATTTTTTCCCTTAGATGACACATTCAAACTTGTATGGTTTGTGTTTACCTACGTCATATCCATCCTAGGCCTGTGTAATTATAGAAATTGGCCTTTTCATTGTTATTCCCTATGCATTGCAGGGTTATGTTGCTGTTAGTTTGTATTCACAATAATAGCTAGTTCTTTATGAGCCTTTGGTGAGAGGGTTTCATAGGGCAGAATGTATTTACAAGTGTCAGACTTCAGAGCTTAATAATATTATAGGAGCTTGTTTGTATGGATGGGTGTTTGTAAGGTGGGCATTCTAATCCTGGGGTTAGTATGCGTCCAATGTTCTTCTAAGTCATATACCACTCGAAGAAGGACATTTAAGGCCTTTTCACTGCTCCAGTGAAAATCTTCAAACTCTTTGCTTGACAACATTACATGTGCACTTTCAAGATATTACTCAAAAGCATTCCGTCAGCTTTTTAGTAACAACTATTGAAGGACAACAGAAGCTAGTCTTGCTTATACACAGGTCTAAAGAATGAAAATATGATGTCAAGATGCTAATAGTAACAACTAAATAACAAAAATAATAAGCATACACACAATTTCTGGATATTGCTAAACGATAGAAGCAAGACAGTTGTTGTACATGCAGATCTTATAACTGACAAGTGATAAAAGTGCTTTTCACAAGGTCGCATTGATGGGAACTGGGTGGATTTATCTTTATAAAGATCATTGTATGACTGCTGGGCTATCTCTACTTAGAGTTAGTGCCACTGCCATGTGTAATGGTCAAAAAGATGGACATTCATTTATGAAATGATGGTTATCTGTTACGCCATTCATTAAGCTGATGGTACTCCACCATTTAATGCTCTTGTTCTTCGTGGGGTTGTATGAACTAAATATCTCAATTAACATTTAGATTTTCTGATGTTGTTTTATAATTGATTTAAATAAATCTACCCTCTTTTCAGTACACCATGTCTACAAAATATATACACTGTACTTTAATATAAGATTATCAGTAATTAAATGTAGTGCTTTACCTCTCCAGTTAAATCCACAAGGTGCCATTAGCTATAGGTTTCCAATATCTAACCAAATATTTACAATAGGCAATCATTATCTTAGACCATTTCATAAAGATTTGAATGCAAAGTGTTTGCTCAGCTGAAATAAGGATCAGGGTGAAAAGATGGCAGCTTTTGTCTGGCTTACAAAGCCATTAAGCAGAAGAATATTCATCTAAATATATAGCATTATAAAGGCAACTTTTACTTAGTGTTGTGTATCTTTAGCAAGTGAAAAAGCTCATTTCTTGCAAATGCTGCATCCTACCATGAAACTAATTTGAAGTTAGGGAGGAATGGCACATGAAACAACACAATCTGTTTTCAGAATTATAAATGGACATCATTATTTCAAATCTGAATTCCACATCTTAGGCTGACAGAAACCAGGGATAATGCAGCAACATATATACTACAGTGGTAGTCGATGAAGTACCACACACATCTGGAAAAAACATCCCTGCAGAGAGATTTTGAAACTTTCTTCTGTTTACTGATCTCCTATAGATGTAGCATGTGTATGGTCCTGTTTTTTTTTCATTTAAGACCTATCTCTCATCTTCCTTGGAATCACTTTGCAGGAGGGGCCAACTTCATCCTAGAAGGCTCAGGGCTTACCTAGATAAACACAGTTTATGCAGCTATTGAAACAAATAAAGATTTTGCTTTAAGATAGTTTGAAATATTGCCACTGTTCAATATACACAATAATTCCTCATTTAATATTGATTTGGTCAACTCTTTCATTATGATGTCATCGAGGCCACAGGGACAAATATCCTTTTAATGTTATGATGTTCACTCTCATGTTAACTATATCTTCTTAACGGGGAGAAGATCCAAAAATCTGAGATGCAAAAGGACTTGGGAGTCCTTGTGCAGAACACCCTGAAGCTTAACTTGCAGGTTGAGTCGGTGGTGAGGTAGGCAAGTGCAACGTCAGCATTCATTTTGAGAGGACTAGAATACGAGAGCAGGGATGTGATGATGAGGCTTTATAAGGCACTGGTGAGGTCTCTCACTGAGTATTGTGAAGTTTTGGGCTCCTCTTCTAAGAAAAGATTTACTGGCATTGGAGAGGGTCCAGAGGAGGTTCACAAGGTAGATTCCAGGTGTGAAAAGTTTATCATACGAGGAATGTTTGATAGCTCTGGGTCTGTACTCACTGGAATTTAGAAGGATGATGGGGGATCTCATTGAAACCGTTTGAATGTTGAAAGGCCTAGACAGAGTAAAGAATGTTTCCCATGGTGGGAGAGTCTAGGACAGGGGTCAGCAACCTTTACCACTGAAAGAGCCACT
Source organism: Hypanus sabinus (assembly GCF_030144855.1). Lineage (NCBI taxonomy): Eukaryota > Metazoa > Chordata > Chondrichthyes > Myliobatiformes > Dasyatidae > Hypanus > Hypanus sabinus. The sequence goes on from NC_082709.1 coordinate 34,786,147, forward strand.
TGGACCCGTTTCCCACAGAAAATAAAACACTGGGAGCCACAAAACCCGTTTGACATTTAAAATGAAATAACACTGCATACAACGTTTTTTTTGCCTTTATGCTATGTATAAACAAACTATAATGTGTTGCATTTATGAAATTGATGAACTCCTGCAGAGAAAATGAAATTACATTTCTGCATGCAACAAAAACATTTTGAACTCCGAAAAAAAGACGTTGGGTTGAAGGTTATTTTTAAGTAAAATACTCAATGTCTATTTGAGTCCTTCTTGTATTTATGAAAAACGCTGAACTTAAATTTTCCACCAGCAGCAAACCAAAAATAATGTCAGCCAGCTGTCAACCTGAAAAATAAAAGGACTATTTCAATGAACAATGAAAAAATATGAATATACCTAAAACAATAGGCAATTAAAATATTTATCATACTTGGTTAATTGGATTTCTGCTCCTGGACCTCAGCGCACAGCGTCTGCACATCAGGGCTGTATGATGTCACCTTCATCTTTACACAGGATCGCAAGCTGTCATCTGTGAGGCGTGCACGATGTTTGTTTTTAATAAAGTTCACGTTGGAGAACACCTGCTCACATACATATGTGGATCCAAAGATCGACAGGACTCCAAGCGCATACGTTTTAATGTTTACATAAATGTCGGGGATAGCATTCTATGTTTCGAACAGAAGTTTGTCCGGTTTGAGGAGGTTTTCAATATCACTCCATTTGTGTTTCTGAGCAAGAACGGCCTTCTGACGGGCAACATCTTCAAGGTCTGCTGTCAAGCGTCTAAACTTGGACACCCATATGTCTTCGTCGGCTATATCGGCCAGTTCCATCTCAAGAGGTTTACTCACACCTGCCAATGCAGTCGTATTCAGTAGGGATGGATCGATGCTTAGGGGAGTGACTGGGAAGGATAATGTGTTTTTTTTTCCTCTCTGAACTCACAGAAGCGTTTCCCAAACGATGTTTGCATTGCGATAATTGCAGAATGTAAATACTCCGAATTTATCATGTCGTGACCTTGTTTGAACTCTCTCAAATTGGGGAAGTGAGACAAAGTGCCTTTCCGTAAATCTCTGGCAAGCACTGTCAACTTGCGCTCGAATGCCAAAACATCCTCCATCATGTGTAGGGCTGTACGTCCTTTCCCCTGAAGAGCTGTGTTCAGCATGTTCAGGTGCGCTGTCATGTCTACCATGAAGTGTAGCTTTTCCAGCCACTCTGGCTGTTCCAGCTCAGGAAAGGTGAGCCCTTTTCTGCCCAGGAAAGTTTTCACTTCTTCCAGACACGCGACAAAGCGTTTCAGCACCTCCCCTTTGGACAGCCACCGGACTTTGTTGTGCAGCAGGAGATCAGAATATGCGCTTTCCAGCTCGTCCAGTAACAAACGGAATTGACGGTGATTTAAACTTTTTGCCATTATTTTATTGACAATCTGAATGACAACATCCATTACTTCTGTGCATTCCGGAGGAAATGTTTGAGCGCACAGTGCCTCTTGGTGCAAGATGCAGTGAAAAGTCAGCAGCTTTCTGTCCAGCGACTTCTGAAGTAAAGCCACAAATCCCTTGGTGCGTTCCCGTCATATTCGGTGCCCCATCAGTAGCTACTGACACCAGATGGGTGGTCTTTATTCCTTTGGCTCTTAAACAATTCAAGATAGCCTCACAGATGTCCTCCCCCCGTGTTTGGTCTTTTAGAGGTATCAACTCAGTTCTTCCTGTGGCCCGGCAGAGTTTACATACCGGCAAAACAGCGCTATTTGTTCAATATCACCTTTGTCTTTAGACTCGTCACAGGCAATCGAGTAGGCCACAGCTGAATTGATGTCTTTAATTTGCTGTCTTGTGATGTCTTCTGCCATTTTTATGGTTCTGTCTTTGACAGTCTTTGCAGAGAGGGGCATATCCCTGATTTTCTGCACAATTTCACTCTTGTTTTTAAAGTCCGTGAATAGATGTTCTGAAATCTTAATGAAAGATTCTTTTATATATTCACCATCTGTAAACTGCTTCCCATGCCTGACTATTTCCTGAGCGGCAATGTAACTAGCGTATGTCGTTGATTTTCCAGACTTCATCCATTTCTGGAAATGATTTTTGCTCAGATCAACCTTCCGCATCAGTTCCGAAACGGCTTTTTTTCTCTCATCTCCATCCGGATATTTTTGAGCAAAGGCTGCGTGTTTATTCTGGAAATGCCTTGCGACATTTGACTTTTTGTTGTTTGCTAGTTTCTCATTGCATATTAAGCAATCTCATATGTAAACCAGTCTCGTCAACAGTGAAAGCAAATGAATCTGTCCACGTATCATTAAACGTTCTGTTTTCTTCAGTCACTTTTCTGTTTTTAGAATTCTCCATAGTTGGCTTACCTTGGATCGAAAAATTAAAGAAATCGCGCACTGACGGGTGTCAGGTATTGGCAGTGGTGACGTATATTAATAGCGATAAAAACACGTTGTAGCGGTGTGCTCACGCAGTCAGTAAACTGCAGTCGAATAACTTTATTCGAACTAAATAGCCTTGCTTTTAAGCCTCCCTCAACCCAGCCCCCATGGGCGCGGATGCTGCAAAAGACGCGTACTCACAAACCCCCGTAGGCTATCTCCCTTAGCCTGAACGCTGGCTAATTGTGAGCCGTTTCGGATGTGCCAGGAAATGTGTCGCCACAAAGTCTTATTTAGATTGTACAAGATCACCATAATCTTCAAATTTAGAATTACATTTCAAAAGCTAACAAACTAACATAAAATACATTTTAATTAAATACTGGCCAATTATTTCCCAAAGCCACAGGGAGCCGCAGCACAGAGGTGAAAGAGCCACAAGTGGCTCCGGAGCCGCGGGTTGCCGACCCCCGGTCTAGGACAAGAGGGGCAGCCTTTGGATGGAGGGGCATCCATTTCTTTAGCCAGAGGGTGGTGAATTTGTGGAATTTATTACCACATGCAGCTGTGGAAGCAATCGTTGGGGGTATTTAAGGCAGAGTTTGATAGGTTCTTGATTGGACACAGCATCAAAGGTTATGGGGAGAAGGCTGAGGAGGGGAAAAAAGGATCAGCCATGATTGAATGGCAGAACAGACGATGGGCCGAAGATTTTATGGTCTTATAGTTGTATGTTGTTTGCCAGTGACCCACAGCAAATCAAATAACACAGCTCTAGACATACAGGCTTGAGTAAATGCTGCATCACAGCACAGTATGCCCAGTGTTCAGTATTTGTCTCTACATTACCTTGGTGTTGTACAAAACAAGTGTTTAATATTTTATTGTAATCTTCAGTAGTTTTTAGAGCTTGTTATAGCAAGTTGAAATACTTAAAGAGGTATTACAGATTGAATAACAATAAGTGTTGAGTGAAACAGCTGGTTCTATTATTGAGGCAGATGGAAGATTTCCTGCTGATTTGAAGAAAACTATTGAAGAAGGAAACTATTCAAAATTTTAACATCAATGTGACAGATCTTTGGTGGAAACATATGCTACAAAGAGGAAATGATGGTGGACTGAGGGAAGGAAGGTTAATTGTTCTGTTTTTGATGGAAATTTAAGTCTTTTCTCAGAGGACAAGATTGAGAACATTATAATCACAAAATCCACTAATAAAATTTAGATTTCTGTAATCCTCCTTTCATCAAAATAACCTATAGACTAATTATTATACTTAATATTTCTTAATCCCAGAATATTGTTGAATATTACATTCACATCTTTCATAATAAACAATTTTCAAAAGTATGATTGACTATTGTGCAAAAGAAACAACATGCTGATGCATAAAATTCCCGTGTTAATACGGGACGTGATGACATCCACTTACAAATTATTATTGGTTATCCCAAGTCAATGAAAACCAATTTGCTAAAGTTAAGTAAATCTACACTACAAGAATCCTTTATTTGAGGTAATGTTAGACTATATCCTGTTGCCTGGTATTTAAGTAGCAGAGATTTTTAAATTCTATCAACGGAGGAAATATCTTCTTCATCAAAATGAGTAACTATATTGTACCAACATAATGCTTTGAAACAACCAATTCTTAAAGATTAATTTGACTCATTGCTTGAAACATTTTCCAGCTACAAATTAACCTAAAAGATCTATTTTTCATTAATCTAAAAACATATTTTACAGCTATAATGCCCTGGTTCACCTCTTTACTGTGGTGCTGTAGGTATTTCCTTTAGCAGCTCTGTAAGAGCAGTTCGTTTTGCTTTCAGCCTGTTTGGGTTATTGCTGAAGGAAAGGGATGGCATAGAGTGTGTGCAATCCAGTTAGGGGGAGGTTTTTTCCTGGTGAGGGACACCAAGGTTGGTGTGCGTTTTTGTTTTGGTTCTGCAGGAGCTGGAGAGAGAAGATGTTGGGGAGAACCAGTCGTAGGATATGACCCAGTGGGAGATACGTTTGTTCGAGATGGATTGCGAGTGCCGTTCAGAAGTAGGTGTGTGCTTTCACGCAGACCGAGGTCCCACCGTGTGAGTGACAGAGAAGTTCAAGAGGAGCTCCAGCTTGTACACATAATCACTTTTTAATTAAAATGTGCCGGTTTCCTTTACTAACCCTTTAATTAAGATTCATAAATATAATTCCTTTAATCATATGTAGTGTACTGTCTGTTATTTCGTGGCACTAGTTTGCAACAGGGTAGCAAATTACACAGCATCTGCACAAACCTGGATTTGGGGTGGGAGAGCTGCCTCTGAGTTTAGCAGGACTGGAGAGTGTCTTTCGTAGTCTTATGCAGCCAAAGAAATCAGAGGTTTCACAGCTTTTGTGGCAGCTAGATGAACAATTAACACAGTGGCATCATTTTTGGTTAGATTTTCAGCGTTTTTTCCCTCTAATGTCTTTTTTAGCCAACTGCCTATTTTTTTTGATTTGATGCATTTCTGTGAAACGCTGTTTTTTGCCCCCAGTTCTAATAGACTACTTAATATATTTATTGTAGACTTAAGTCTCTTAATTCCAAGGAACACGCACTTGGGTACAACAGGGACTCACAGTCAAAATTTATTATACTTTATGCTCTTGTCTATTTCATAAACAACTTGGATTGCAAAGATACTCCGTTTATCTCCCTGCTGCAGCATGTTTTTCTCCACCCTATTCTCCTGTCTTTCACACCCCACCCATTCTCACCTCAAACAACAGATGTGAGGATTTCACAGATTTCTTTTACACTAGTATAGAGATCATGAGTCAACTGCCTCTGTTAGTTCAAAGACATCCCTTGCCCTAGATACTGCTCCAACATCTTCATCTCTTTCCTCCTGCCTTATTTAACCCCATCTTCTCCCTGAAACCCCTGTTCTGCAACACAGATCAGCTTCCCACTAAACAGCTGACAATATAGTATCCATTCCTGGCTTCAGTATTAACTGATTGAACAACTCTTTCTCGTGACGTACCAGACAGCCAGACATACTTTATTGATCCCGAGGGAAATCGGATTTCGTTACAGTCGCACCAGCCAAGAGTAGTGTAGAAATATAGCAATATAAAACCATAAATAAATCATAATAAGTAAATTATTCCAAGTAGAAATAAGTCCATGACCAGCCTATTGGCTCAGAGTGTCTGACACTCCGAGGGAGGAGTTGTAAAGTTTGATGGACACAGGCAGGAATGACTTCCTATGACGCTCAGTGTTGCATCTCAGTGGAATGAGTCTCTGGCTGAATGTACTGCTGTGCCTAACCAGTACATTATGGAGTGGATGGGAGTCATTGTCCAAAATGGCATGCAACTTGGACAGCATCCTCTTTTCAGACACCACTGTCAGCACTTCTCCAACACCTGGCTGCATCTCTAAAGTTCACAGAATCCAAATTCGCTGGTTTCTTGTGGAATAACCATCTCCCGCAACCTTACTCCACCTCCCTCATTGTGATTCAGCTTAGTTTTGTCTTTTTCTCCAGATCCTTTAATATAATGCTTCCCAATCCTTTTTCTTTTTTTCTCGGAATACTTTATAGGAGATCCATTTGGGTTCCTGCTTCTGTTACAATAATGAGCAACACTAATGAACCTCTCATCCTATATGAACTTGACAAGCAGGGATCATCCCACCTTGTCCTTATTAGCTTCTCTGCAGCTTCTAGATGGTTACTTTACACATCTTCTGATCACTTTAATCTAACTGTGTGGTTATTTATCTAGTTCAATTTTTTTTCTCTTTTTTAATTGCAGCCAGAGACCCAAGTGCAATATCTTCTTTCTTCTTACCTACAATGTTGATTCTGGTGTTGGCCTGGCTTCAATTCCTGGGGCATGCTTCTTCCCATCTACTGTATGTGTCGCCCCTTATTTCAGATTACCTGAAAACAACAGCTTTTGAATCAGAATTAGAATCAAAACGGGAGCTAAAACCAAAACAGAAATTGCTGGTAGCATTCAGCAGATCTGGCAGCATCTGACAGGAGCAGCTGTGGTGATCGAGGACTTCAGAAAGGAGTGTTAACTCTTGTTTCTCCTTCCACAAATGATGCCTGACCTCCCAAGTGTTTCCAGCATTTTCTGTTTCTATTTCAACTGGAAACACATCAGTTTCCCCAGATACATGGGTCGCATTCACATCACCATCTGGTCTGCTGACCTTTTCACTATCTCTAAATTGTCAAGTTCCTTGTGCATCACACAGAGCTGCTCAAGTAGAATTTTTCTCCGATGAAATATTGATGAAAGTGAAACCATTGTTCAGAGTTCCCATAACAAGTTGCCTTCCCTGGCCTCAAAATCCCACTTTCTACCTGCAGTCATCTGAAACTGAACCAGCACCAGACATAAATTGCTGGAGAAACTCAGCATTTATCAAGGGAAATAAGCAATTTGGGCCTGACTTGCTGAGTTCCTCCAGCATTTTGTGTGTGTTGCTCAAGATTTGCAGAATCTCTTGTGTCTCTGAAACTGAACTAAACACGATCTGAATCTCGACCCCACACTGGCCAATATACATCAAGAATGTTGGCTGATGGAATCCAGCTGACTTTGAATTAAAGCACACAGCTTTGAGTTTCAGAGTCAGATTTACTTGCCTGACACTCCACTGCCCCCATCACTCCATCCCACCAATCTGGAATAATATCCTGTAATCTGCCCTCACCTGGGTTTAACAGGTATGGATAAAAATAAATCTAATCTCTGGCAAGTTTCAACTTGGCCTCCAGCAAAGTTGTCCTCTGACAGCAGGGTTTCTGGCCACAATATTTTGTTGAAATGCCTCTAACTGCTGGCAGAGTTGTGAGTGGGTCCCTGAGGACTAGAAAAGAGGCTGTTATTTTTATGTCTTTGCCTGGTTATAACATTAATGGTAGCGTAGTGGGTTAGCGTGACACTGTTACAGCTCGGGGGTGTCGGAGTTCCAAGTTCAATTCTGTAAGAAGCCTCCGTTCATCCCCCCCCCCCCCATGGAATGTTGTGGGTTTCCTCCCGTTGTTAAGTGAACAAAGTCACCAGAGAGACACTGAAGCTAGGGCATATAGAAGTGTTTTATTCAACAAAAATGAACATCACGTAGAGTCACTCTGGTAAGAAGAGGCCTCTCGACCCAATTTTACATGACATTTTTATCTGCTAAAGATCAAAGACAACAGTAGGCCAATTTTATAGCTACAATGTATCTATAATGCTCCCTTTGAATTACATATAGCTTTCACACACCTCCTTCTTTGCACCCACATTCCAGTCACCCAAAATGAATGTTAATCTCCACTGACTCTAGGCCACTTCCATGCATACAGAGTTGAAACTTTATAAAGTGCTGGTGAGGTCTCACTTGGAGTATTGTGAGCAGTTTGGGGCCCTTATCTTAAAAAGGATGTGCTGAAACTGGAGAAGGTTCAAAGGAGGTTCCTGAAAATTATTCCAGAATTGAATGGTTTGTCATATGAACAGTGTTGGATGGCTCTAGGCCTGTATTCACTAGAATTCAGAAGAATGAGGGATGACCTCATTTAAACCTATCGAGTGGTGCAAGGCCTTGATTGAGTGGATGTGGAGAGGATGTTTCGTATGGTGGGAGAGTCTAAGACCAGAAGACACAACCTTAGAATGGAGATGAGGAGGAATTTCTTTAGCCAGAGGGTGGTGAATCTGTGGAATTCTTTGTCACGGTGGATGCCAAGTCTTTATGTACATATTTGGCAGAGATTGATAGATTCTTGATTAGAAGGGAAACAGGGAGAAGGCAGAACACTGGGGCTGAGAGGAAAATTGGATCAGCCATGATGAAATGGTGGAGCAGTCTTGCTGGGCCAAATGGCCTAATTGTACTTCCATATCTTATAGTCTTATATGCAGGCATCTAAGGTCTAATTGTTCTGAGCTGTACTTTAAATTCAATCTGCAATCCATATTCAATCTGAAGATTGGTTACTGGTAAAATTAATATGTGCTATATATTCGGAGTCCAGTATATGCCCTAATATCTCCCACAGTCAAAGACGTACCAGATAGGTTAAGTGGTCATTACAAATTGCCCTGTGGTTAGGTTAAGGTTAAATTGAGGTTTTGGGGTTGCTGGAATGGCATGGCTCGACAAACCAGAAGCATCTATTCCACATTCTAACTCTAAATAAAAATGTTAAGCTGAAGGATGTGTAATACCTGTTAGAATTGAAGTAAACATTTTAAAATTTAAACATGAAAAATTAAAAATTAAGGATGCCTCAAAAAACTGAAAATACTTAGGTAACCAATAACATCAAAGTAAAACAAAATAATTTTAAAGTGTAACTTGCTTTCCTTAAACACGAGATTCGGCAGAGGCTGGAAATCCAGAGTAAGGCACACAAAATGGTGGAGGAACTGTGCAGATCAGGCAGCATTTATGGGGGGGGGGGGGGGTGGGGGAGGAATAAGCAGTTGATGTTTCGAGCCAAAACACTTCATTGGGACTAAAAAGGAAAGGTGAAGAAGCCAGATTAAAAGATAATGGTAGGGGAAGGAGTACAAACTGGCAGGTGATAGGTGAAGCCACATGAGGGAGAAGGTGGGTGGATGGGAAAGAGGGAATGAAGTGAGAATCTGGGAGTTGATAGGTGGAATACTTACCTCCTCTTCGGCCTTCTGATCCATTGAGCTACAATCTCCATTAAAACTGGTCTTGCCCAGAACTCTCTACCTTGTCTGCCCAGGTATAGGATCTGAGAGACCATTCAGCAGCAGAACCGTGCTGGAAATGCAGGAAGACTGGACTCCATGAAGAGAACGTCCATGGGATGAACTGACAATTCAAATGCTCCGATACCCCCCAGAACATCAAAGGGTTCCATGTTTGAAAGCACATGTGTGGAAATTTGGTACTTACTGGTGGAAAACCAGTGGTTCCGACCAGAACTGCCAACATTTTTTCCACAATATCTTACCACTGGAATTTTGATAGAAAGGATACTTGATAAAATCAGAAAATTAAATCGAATGGAAATTAATCAAAGCTTTGGGTAAAATTAATCAAAAATGTGCAGGTTGAGACTTGCAGCATGCAGTATACGTGGGTTATTATCATTCAAAGTGTTGCTCATTTCAAACAGTAATTTTTAAAATGATCCTGCAGAAGTGACATTTTAATAACATATTTAAGTTTCAGGATATTTATAGAAAACTAAACACTGAGCACATTAAGAACTATAGCTTGGAAATTATAATTGGTGAATTAGAAAATAAATACACCCAACACATTTGCATGGCAGAATCAAATATTTTAGTGAAGGAATGAGGCACTTTATTTTAAATGGGTCAATGCCTCTAATAAAGATTGGACAGAGCAGCTGCTCAGCTGTTTATTAATGTGTCATAATGTACTCAACCGCTGAGAGAAAGCTGAACAATGTTTTGAAATATTAGCACTACATGCATTGAGTAAATTACAACACTGAATGAGCTTGAAGCAGTGGTAAACCTGGGGACCATAACCCAAAAGTGCTACAGGTTAAGCAGCATTTTTGGAAGGAGAAACAGAATTAACATCTCTTGTTAAAGATCCTTCGTCAGATTTTGGAAAGTGTACAAACAAGTTACTTTTAATTTGTGAGAGGGTCGGAGGAGGTTCATACGCCAAAGGTAGCAGGTGACTAAATCCTGCCCTGCTCTTCCCTGCTCAATCTGCAAATTAAATCTAATGTGCCAGCTCTAATGAAGGATCTCAAACCTGAAATATTATTTTCTGTCTGTCAACAGATGTTGTTTCCACATATGGGAGTTTAAAGCATATTGTGTTCTTAATCCAGATATCCAGCATTCACAGATTCTAATTGTCAATAACTCTCCAAGGAAAATTGATAGGACATTAAGCAGAAGAGAACAGTTCCAAATGATTGAGAAGCTTCAACACAACTGAGTTTGCTTCTGAAATGTGACATAAAAATGTCGGAGAATGAAGCTTCATTAATCGGGAATGTTTATGAAAGGCAGCAAAATATTTCTGTTGCTATTTGTTTTGTTTGAAATGGCAGGGTATTTGATTATTTTAGTTCTTTCTATGTTTCCAACATTGACTCCCTGTTTTCCATTCTCATATACTTTCTTGACTCTGCTCTTTCTTCTTGAGATATCTCAGGTGAGAACAGTTCAAATAACCATAATTTTCATAATTTATTAACCAGAGCTATGTACGGTGCCTATAAAAAGTATTAATCCCCTCCCTTTGGAAGTTTTCATGTTTTATTATTTTACAACATTCAAGCACAGTGGATTTAATTCGGTTTTTTGACACTGACCAACAGAAAAAGACTCTTTCATGTCAAAGTGAAAACAGATCTCTACAAAGTGATCTAAATTAATTATAAATATAAAGCACAAAATAATTGATTGCATACATATTCACACTACTATAATATGACACACCAAATCATCACTGGGGCAGCCAATTAGTTTTAGAAATCATATGATTAGTTAACTGGAGACCTGTTTTTGAAGACCTGTGTGCAGTCAAGGTGTTTCAATTGTTTGTAGTAAAAATACACCTGTACTTGGAAGGTCGAGTTGCTGGTGAGTCAGTATCATGGCAAAAACTACACCATGAAGCCAAAAGAACACTCCTTCCAAGGGACTCCGCAAAAAAGGTTATTGAATATCACAAGTCAGGAGATGGATACAAGATAATTTTATAGTAACTGAATATCCTTTCGAGTACAGTTAAGTCAATCATCAAAAAATAGGAAGAATATGGCACAGCTGTAAATCTGCCTAGAGCAGGCCATCCTCAGAAACTGAGTGACTGTGCAAGAAGGGGACTAGTGAGGGAGGCCCCCAGGAGATGTATGATAACTCTGGAGGAGTTACAAGCTTCAAAGTCTGGGATGGGAGAGACTGCGTGTACAACAACTGTTGCCCAGTTGTTTCACCAATCACAGCTTTATGGGAGAGTGGCAAAGAGAAAGCCACTGTTGAAAAACAACTCACATGAAATCTCAGCTAGAATTTGCCAGAAGGCATGTGGAATACTTTCAAATTATCTGGAAGAAGGTTCTACGGTCTGAGGAAACCAAAATTGAGCATTTTGGCCATTAGACAAAATGCAATGTTTGGTGTAAACCAAACACTGTACATCATCAAAAACACATTATCCTACTGTGAAGCATGGTAGTGGCTGCATGATACTGTGGGGATACTTTACTGCGGCAGGCCCTGAAAGGTTTGTGAAGGTAGAGGGTAAAATGAGTGCAGTAAAATTCAGGGAATTCCTGGAGGAAAATCTGATGCAGACCACAAAAGAACTTGGGAGAAGACTTGGGAGAAGATTTGTTTTCCAGCAAGTCAAGGCATAAAGCAAATGCTACACAGGAACGGCTTAAAAACAGCAAAGTTAATGTATTGGAGTGAGCAAGTCAGAGTCCAGACCTCAATCCAGTTGAGAAATCGTGGCCGGACTTGAAAAGGTCTGTCACTCATGATCCCCATACAATCTGACAGAGCTTGAGCAGTTTAGTAAAGAAGAATGGGAAAAATTGCAGTATCCAGAAGTGCAAAGCTGATAGAGACATATCCACACAGACTCAAAGCTGCATAGTTGCCCAAGGTGCAGCTACTAAGTACTGAATTGAAGGGGGTGAATACTTATGCAAATCAATTGTTTTGTATTTTACATTTGTAAATAATTTAGATTACTTTGTAGAGATTTGTTTTCTCTTTGCCATGAAAGAACCTTTTTCTGTTGATCAGTGTCAAAAAAGACCAATTAAATCCACTGCGAGTGAATGTCGTTAAACAATAAAACATGAAAACTTCCAGTTGGGGGTGGCGGAGTGATTACTTTTTATAGGCACTATAGCGCTCTCGTTCGGGTGTAACTGAAACGCCGAATTAAATGCCGAGATAAACCACAGTCAATGAGAACCAGGTCGCAGTAAGATTAACCATTTACTGTTCACTCTTCACATTAACATATGGTGAAAACTGTTGATAAAACAATACAAGATTGATACAGTATTTGTCCCCTTCTTAATATAACATTTCCATTGTAAATACTTGTAAAAGTGACTATAACTACATTACATTAAGGTGCAGTATACAGGCAGAATTTACCTATGCCATTGACTACTTTAAATACACTCCAATGCAAACTATCCGCAACTCTTTAACTAACAAAAACATAAACATTATCGACCGTTGTTACTTTTAACAGGATCGGCGTTAACATCTTAGTTCAATATATCGATTATCTATTAACTTACAGCGTTGCTCTCACTGTGATTTCTAATGCTTGCAAAACAACTTCTGCTCGGGTCTGCCTCGTGGTGAGCCCCCGCCCTCGTGTTGATCTCAAACCAGTATTTTCCCACAAGACGCGGCGAAACCAGATGTGACGTCATCGCATGCCGATATATTTTACAGGCAATGAATATACTTTAAACACTTCTAATTCTAACTAGAAAATACTAACAAATGAATTACTAAGTGAAAATATTATAACTAAATAACTGCCATAAAGACAACACAGGCACCATATCTCTATTGGATGAGGAGCCGTCAATGCTGGATTAATTAAAGAGGATGTTTATCTAAAAAGAACATTGGATTACATAAGCAAAATAATTTTGTGTGGATATATGCTACTGAGAAAAACTTGGCACTGTTATTCCCACATGTATTGTTTTTATTCTGCACTTACAAAATTCAGATCCATTGGGATCGATTGCACATTTAACAGAAGCAACAAAGAATGGATTGTAGCTACTCAGTCAAGAATGAACTTTTAAGAAAAAAGAGACGTCATGTTCATTGCGTGCCTTCACACCATGACTTCAGATTCACCCAGAATATTTCGAAAACATAGAAAACTTACTGCACAATACAGGCCCTTCGGCCCAAAAAGTTGTACCGAACACGTCTCTACCTTAGAAAAGACTAGGCTTACCTATAGCCCTCTATTTTACTAAGCTCCATGTACTTATCCAAAAGTCTCTTAAAAGACCCTATTGTATCCGCCTCCACCACCGTTGCTGGCAGCCCATTCCACACATTTACCACTCTCTGAGTAAAAAACTTACCTCTGACATCTCCTCTATACCTACTCTCCAGCACCTCACCTCTCATCCTTCGTTGTTCCATGGAGAAAAGGCCGAGTTCACTCAACCTACTCTCAGAAGGCATGCCCCCCAATCCAGGGAACATGCTTGTAAATCTCCTCTGCTCCCTTTCAGTGGCTTCCACATCCTTCTGTAGTGAGGCGACCAGCAATGAGCCCAGTACTCCAAGTGGGGTCTGAGCGGGGTCCCATATAGCTGCAGCATTACCTCTCGGCTCCTAAATTCAATTCCACAATTGATGAAGGCCAATACACCGTACGCCTATCTGACAGACGAGTGGCTAAGAGGAAGAGTAACCACAGTAAAACATTCAGAATTATAATTGTGAGATCCTTCAAAGCAATTTGCTGTTGCTGGCAGAGGTCCAGATCTCCATGAAGTAACTGTACTGAATCACTGGTACACAAGGTCTACAGTTCCCAGGTATTGCCCTTATGATATTCAATTGGATAACACTTCACAATAGCTGATAATAAATCCCTCTTATTTCTTGGCTCGTGAACACAAATTGGTCTGGGGAGGTTTGAAAATGCAAATAATTGAAGATGCTATGACATTACTAGCAAAACAAAACAAATCCAGTGAAAGATCTAATACAATATTCTAAGGGCGGAAATACTGCATTTGTGAATTTAAATCTGTAGAATAATTAATCAAGAGCACATAAAATATTAATTCTATGTAATGCAGTGCAAGAAGGCAAAAATTTAAAAGTAACTCAGCCTGGGTAACAACAAATTGCTCAGCCATTCTGCAGTGCAAACTTTGTTAATGGCTTATAAAGAGTGGATTTAACCAGCTATTTCTTTGGAGAAATGGAACATGACAGTGGATTTATTAAAACCTCATCACGTTGACTCTCTTGTGAGCTTGGGGAAAGTATTGGTGCAAAATACCCACCGCATTTAAGTCTGCTTTTGGCATGTTTGGATTGCTTCTGCTTCTTGTCCGAAACCATGTAAATTAGTTGTTTCCTTCATGTTCAAGGAATCTCCTGTCAACCCAAAGATGAGCCATCACTGATTTTTTCTTGGCAATATTAACAGGTGGCAATCTCACTAGGACCTCAGTACAAAACCTCAATTTGGATAAAATGTCAAAGACAAAAATAAGTCCTTTAATGGGCAAATAACTTGTAATACTTGCTTCAGTATGGTGCTTTAGAATAAGAAATAAAATGTGTTAGTTTGTTTGCTGATCTAGCTTTATGTAGGCAATGACAGATAACTGAATGTTATATTAGCTACACTGGAATGTGATGAATTTAAGCACCAGCACCTGCCCAGTATTTAAGGACATTTATGTTTGGTACCACTGTTAAGGATCATAGAAGCAGAGAGAGTGTATGACACTGGAGAAGGCCAGTTAGCTCATTTTAACTGTACCCATCAAAAAAGAGCTGCCTGGCCAATTGCTACATTGCAACATTAGTTTCTTACCTCTACCTATTACATACAGTTCATGCCTCCACCATCCCATTAGCAGTGAGTTACTGATCCCCCAACCTTCAGGGTAAAAAATGTTCTCTTCTCTCCCCGCTAATCCTCCTGCCAACTTCTCTCGGTGATTTGTCCCTCGCCTTTCTTACTTATTATAAAGCACTCATAATTTTAAATATCTCATCTATTTCTTATCTGCCTCTGTCTCAGAGAGAGCAGCCCAAGTTTATGCCACCTTTCTTAAAGTTGATCTTTCCTAGTGTTGGGAACATGTTCTCCGTCCTTTCTCCAGCATTATCACCGCTTTCTTGAAAAGGGGTGATCAGAACTCTAATGAAGTACTCCAGCTACATCTCACCAGTGTTCTGTACAAATCAAGCCCATCCACCTTGCTCTGTGAACTCCACGTGTGGCCATTGCAAAACGTCTATGATTTTTCTTTAACTTCAACTAGATTTTCTTTAACTAGATTTTTCTACCTCTTGTAGATCTGTAGATATACATTCCAAGATTCCATTGTACCTCCAAAATGCTCAATATCCTCCCATTAACTGTGTTTTCCTTTGAAGCAACTCCTCAAACGCATGGCGTGCATTCCTTTGGATTAAGTTCCATTTGTCATATTTCTTGAGGCAACTGTGATCTGTTTCCTGGTAGATCCATTTTCCCACCTTCATTGCATTTCATCTGCTTTTATCTTTATGACCAGTCTACCATCTGGGTGGAGGAGCCAGTGCAAACCTGGAGCATAAAGTATCTCAGATATCTTAAATTATGTCTGCATGGCATTAATTTTGGGAGGAACTGCACTGGATTTCATCTTAAGTATGTGATTAGCAACAGTAAAATATCCTCATCAGTACTATTTAAGAACAGAAGGAAGAGGCCTAGGCATCAATTGTGATAGCATATATAAATGCTCAATACAATACTGTTTAGACATATAAACCTTAACTAGGTATATTGTCTAACAGTGGTAACATATTTGTTTTTGCTTGCGTAATGAAAAAGATTTTTAAACACTTTATGTAATTCATCATTTAATTCCTCAATACCCTTCTCTACAATTAGTCCACTCCTTAAAAATATTTTGGCTGCATTTGTAATTGAAGCTGTTTGTCGGTGAGAGGGCCATTGTGGATTGACAGTAAAGTCTTCCCTTGGCTGAGATGACTATCCTCACCATTGAGGATGTCTATAAGAGGCGATGACTCAGGACTGTATCCATCATCAGAAACCCTCGCCATCCGGGCCATGCCCTCTTCCTGATGCTGCCATCAGGCAGACAAGATGTTTGACAAGTGCAAAGGGAGAGACACAGCAGCAGGATGAAGAGTTCTCTGAGTTTTAATAAGAGCTGTAGAGAACCAATGGGAGAATAAGAAACACTAGGCCAGCAGGTCTGCTAACAAAAACCCTCAATCTAAAATCTAACATTGCCACTGCAGCTCAGAGGCAGAAATGAAATTCTAAATAAATACTGCTCTCAATTGTAGTCTTCTTTCTCGGAATGTGGATTCAGATAAGCGGGGCATTGCCGTCAATACACTTCGTCAAGTCTCGTCAAAACTACAGCAAAAGGAAGGGAGGTAAAGACAAACATAAAGAAAACATAATAGGTTGGAACACCCATAGTCATGAGGTCTGTGCATGCTGGAGGTCCCAGATGAGAGACTTGTCCAGGATGTAATGAGCTGAAATCGAAGAGTGTTCCTCTGTTCCATATCCCTCCCAAACCATGAGATACTGAACCCTGCCCTACACTTGGGGAGACGCCAGGAAGCACTGCAGAGAATAGGGCAGAGATCCATCCACCAAGTGGGGAGGAGGAGAAGGGGGAGAGGAGGTGACTGGAGCAGGTGGGAAGGAGATCAGCAGCTTGCGCTGGGAAACATGGAACACTGTATTGGATCTTTATTGATGATGGTAGGCACAAGCCATACGAGAATTTGTTGATAGCCTTCTCCACTATGAATGGTCTTTCGTAGCATGGCTTGTGGCTCTCACCTTTCAAGGGAAGATCTCTCGATGCCAGCCGGACATCCTGTCCTGGCTTGGGAGACTTCACCTGGCAATGATGCTGATCAGCCTGCGGGGATGTTGTTTTGAGTGTGTAGTAGAGAAGTCCTAGCATGTTAACAAGGTCTGCAATCACGGTCAAGAGTATGCAGGAAATGCAAGAACCTGAAGAGCTATGCCTCATGGCTCTGTAACAGTTCTTGAACCAACCTGAAGATCCCTAACATTACCTCATACTGTATTTATTTTCCTCTTTCTTAACTTGCACTAATGTTGTTCTGTTTATTTTGTCATAAGTAATATATAATTATTATTGTCGTGTTTGTAAGTACTCTGCTAGATTGCTGCAAAAAGCACAGTTTCCTTGACAATTATATCACAGGTACACCCACTGGCCACTTTATTAGGTGCATCTGTTCACCTGTTCGTTAATGCACATATCCGATCAGCCAATCATGTGGCAGCAACTCCACACATAAAAACAAGCAGATATGGACAAGAGGTTCAGTTGTTGTTCAGACCAAACATCAGAATGGGGAGGAAATGTGATCTAAGTGACTTTGACCATAGAATGATTGTTGGAGCCAGGTGGAGTGTTTTCAGTATCTCAGAAACTGCTGATCTTGGATTTTTACACACAATAGACTCTAGAATTTACAGATCATGGTGCAAGAAACAAAAAAAAAAGTCATGCAGTGAGTGGCAATTCCGTGGACAAAATTGACTTGTTAATGAGAGAGCTCTGTGGAGAATGGCCATACTCTTTAGAGCTAAAAGGAAGGCAACAAAAGCTCAAATAACTATGCATGACAACAGTGGTGTGCAGAAGAGAATCTGTGGACATAAACACATCAAACCTTGAAGTGGATGTGCTACAGTAGCAGAGGTCTACAAACGTACACTCGGTGGCCACTCTATCTCCTGTACCTAATAATGTGACCACTAAGTATATGTATGCCTATGATAACAATAAACTTGAACTTCAAATACGTAGGTGCATTGTGCTGCATCTTGTGTCATCCTGGAAAACACATGGACCTTGATGACTATAACTTAATTACCCAGAAAAAATGTGTGAAAATATCCTTTTTTTTAGTATAGAAAGAAAAGATAGAACACAATTATTCCTTCAAAGTCAATGCAGATATTATCAATCGATATTATAACATTCGAGTAATAACATTCTATCAGTGGAGATTTCAGTAGGGAGTGTTTAACATCACCATCTTTTTTTACAGCTCTGATTCTGGTGCAATCATGTCACAGTATATTTAGTTTACAAATCTGGTAAGACATCTTGTCCCTTGTGGTCAAACTGAAACTGTGAAAAAACATATCTTTGATGCAATACCATCCTTGAAGATTAAGCCCATTGTTAGTAACTAAATAGAAAGGCCAGATGCGGCTTCAGTTTGAGTGCTGGGAACTGAGCAGCCAACATCATGCTTGTTTGATATTTTGAAAATGAGAGTGACATTTATTCTTAGTCATCCTGTCCTTGTCATCTTTCCTCTTTTTCTGCTGTTTTCTTGTTTCTCATCAGATTCTAGAATGCTTTTCAAAAAATGCTACCCTTTGTGAATTTGACTGGTATTCAGGAAATAGTATGGAAGTATTTTTGCTCAATCAAAGGTACGTATAGCATTTTAGCAAGAGCCCCGAGAAGAAATTATACTGTAAAATGTTATTAAAGATGAACTTTAGTCCATAGAGTAGATCCATATTCTTAATGTCCACTCTTTCAATGTGTGTTATTTCTTCTTTTACTTAACTAATAAAATACTTTGTTTGAGGAAAAAAAGGTGGAGAAATGCAGTGAAATCCGAATAATATGAAAAGATCCACACTGAATATCAGCCCCAACATAAATGCTGCCTTTTTTCTAATTGTACTTAATGTTTGATAGAAGGAGAATATGAACAAACCTGTATAGATTTAAGGCACATCAGATCTTAGAATTTTATGATGCTCAGGTAGAAATGTCAAGTGATATTTTTGTTGTTGAATTGTACATGTGGCATTTTACATTGAAATTGCAATCAACAAAGAAAATTTACTATTTTTCCTCTTGTTAATATAAGTAAAATAGAACAGCACTAGTTATTAACATTTGAGTGAGTAAAGTCCTTCATGATATTCACTCAACCATACCTCAGACAAGAATTATTTATACACTGTGACATGAACTCTGAGTTCTGGAAAAGCCGGAATACTGAGTTCATTCAAAGCCTTCCAGCTTTTACTCCCTTTCTTTGGATTCTGTTTCAATTTTTTTAACAAGGTAGACATTTCTCTTTAATGTCAAAAGTAACTTGTAACTGTCAATGTGCCAATGAATCTTCCAACTTTATTGGGTTCTTTGTTGTGACAGTACAAATTTCTCATTAGTTGTGCTGTGCAGATAAAAGTATTCATATATAATTGATCGGATGCTGCTGGCTCGGTCTAGGATCCAAGAAGTAATTCCTGTAGCTCCCACACAGAATTCAGAGGCAGAGATTTGGCCTTCTCTGTCTATCAGTTGGCCTGGTATTCCAGCCTGACTGTGTATGGGCAAAACTTGAGAGCCTGCTTTAGCTCCAATGTGTCACTAGTTCTGACCATAACTATCAATTGTAGCCAGTAATATCCACCAAATAACATCCCATATCTGATAAATGGCTCAGCGGTGCAGTGGATAGGTCTGTGGCCCACAACTCCAGGCACTCAGGTTCAGTCCTGACTTCTGGTGCTTTGTGTGTTGAGCTTGTGCATTCTCCCTTGGATCATGTGAATCACCTCCGGCTGCTCCAGTTTCCCTTCGCATCAGAAAGACGTGCAGGATGGTAGGTTAGCTGGCCACTGCAAGACATCCTGTGTGTGAGCTATGATGGTATACAGGAGGAGTTAATGGGAATACAGGGAGAATAAAGTAGGCTAGAATGAGACTCGTCTAAACAGATACTTGACGATTGATACAGATTCAGTAGACCAAATATAAGTGTGCATATGCATTTCCCTGGGACTGAATTGCTCTTGAAATAATAAATGCACAGTACATGGTAATACAATGGAAAAATGAGACAGTTAAAATACAAATGTCATGTCTTTGAAAGTATTGGTTGAAAAAGGAATACTAATCAAATTGCTGGAGGATCTGCTTGCTCTTTTGAAGAGAGTCAAATGTAGCATCCATCTGAATAGCCAGAACAGATTCTACTTTTTACCAGTGGGCAGAAAACTAATAATAAAAGATTTACTGCCCAATGGATTTAACATTACATTGATGTTAAAATCTCATCCAATGATATTTGTTTATCCAAAATATAGCACATTAGAGAGCACAACACAATTTCAGCCACAATATTAAATAACAAGTTGGACTTGAGGAGCCAAAAGGTCTAATTCATTTTCTTGTTAATTTTGAGGTGGATAAATATAGAATCAGCATTAATAAAATGCTCAAATTCTGATATTATTTGGTTGCATAAAATGAAAACTTTTATGGAAATGCTCAGTAGGTCAGAACTCCAGTATGAAACCGTAGAAATGTAGAAAATAGACGCAGGAGTAGGCTATTCAGCCTTTCAAATCTGCTCTGCATTCAATACGATCATAGCTGGTCTTCCATCTCAAAATAGATGATCATTGAGATACAGGGGATGGTTTCCCTCAAGATGGCCTGTAAGATTTTCAGTAACACAAACTCATGATATCTGCAACTGCATCAAGAAATGAAAGTTGGAAAAATTGTACTTATTTATTGAACATTTTTTCACATAAATTCCAAGAAAATGAATTCCTATCTTAAAATTTTGGTATGTGGTTTGCAAATTCTGTAATGGCAAATTTCTGTTATATGAATTGTCATAGTCCACTTGGTGATCATTTGTACCATATTTCCACTCTTTCTCTATACACTTTGTGTCTAGAAATATATCTACCTTCTCCTTAAATACATTCTTTGAATTGGCCTCCATAGTCCTCTGTAGTAAGGAATTTCACAGATTCTCCTGATATTTCTTTGTCAGTCCTAAACCTTTTGGTCCCTGTACTGTGACCTCTTACCCTAGACCCTCCTAGCCAGGGGTAAGCATCCTCCTTGAATCCAGTCCATTTTGCCCTGAAAAAATTTTGCATGTTTCAGTGAATATCAGCAAAACAGAAGAGCTGGTCATTGACTTCAGGAATGAGGGTGGTGCACATGTACCCATCTGCATCGACAGGGTTGAGAGCTTCAAGTTCTTATGTGTGAAACGTGTAGATACCACCGCCAAGAAAGTTTACTTACTTCCCCAGGAGGCTAAAGAAATTTGTCATGTCTCTATTGACCATTACCCAGTTTTAGTGATGCACCAACAAAAGCATCCTATCCAAATGCATGACAGCTTGGTGTGGCAACTGCTCTGTGTGACACTGCCAGAAACTGCAGAGTTGTGGACACAACTCAGCACACAATGGAAACCAGAAGTATAAGCTCTGTTTATATTTCTCACTGCCTCAATAAACCAGCCAGCATTATCAAGCACTCTGTTCACTCTTGGACATTCTCCCTCTTCTCCTCTCCCATTGGGCAAAGATACAAACACCTAAAAGTGTGTATCACCAGGCTTCTATTCCACTGTTATATGACTATTATATGGTTCCCTAGTACAAAGAAATGAACTCTAAACCTCACAAACTACCAATGTTATGATATTGTACTTTATTGTTTACTTGCACTGCATTTTTATGTAACTGTTAGACTTTACTTTGCATTATTGTTGTTTCACAATGTACTGTGTAATGATTTGATCTCAATGAACACTGTACAAGACAAGCTTTTCACTGTATCTCAGTACATGTGACAACAATAAATAAATTCCATTTCTAACTCTCCCTTTCTAAACTTCAGTGAATATAGTTCACCCAGTCTCTTAATAAGACAATTCTACCATCTTAGGAAGCAGTATGGTTGCATTGTCTCCCTGCCAAGTTCAGTTTTTGTTTGTTAAGGAGATCAAAACTCCAGGTTTGGTCTCATCAAGATCTTGCATGAGTGAGAGAAACTAAGTATGAAAGTCAAGACCTCAGATTTGACGCAAAACTAATCTTCCACTGTGTCCAAGTGACGTTTTTCCTGCTAAGACCTGCTCCACTTAGAGCAGGCATTTCAAGATACTGAGAATGTACTACCAACTGTGTCTTTACCTGATTTCCCAACATTACTGGAAGGATAAGCAAATCATAATCAATGCTTTCTCCAGACCAACATTCCCAGCACAGAGACCTTAATTAAACTCAGTCAGCTACTGCAGCTAGTCAATGATACTTGAATCTTAAATCCAGATTCCTGATCCGGACCACTCAGCTCTGAAGTTGTATCAGTGGAAAGGATTACGAGGGAAACAGATAAGAAGATTCAAGGATGCACACAAAGTCTCTTTGAAGACGTAGATAGTTAATGAGGTGGTGCACTCCTTCCACTCCTTATGCAGGACAATCTGTATGTTTTTGGCGTACAGGTTCACAGCTTTCAATACCTTCCATAATATTCCTTTTCCACTTGATTGAGAACCCTCATAGGCACTTGAAGTAGTTATGAGCAAGATATTGCCAAGATTCAGTGATGTTCAGAGTTCAACTATCTATCCACTTGCTTCATCTGACATGCCCTGCCCCATCTGTGCTTCCAACATTAGCCTCATCCACTCCCTCAGTACTGCAGAATTAATACCTAAAAAAAGAAATATAATTTAACAAATCATACTTGCTTTCATCCTCAGTCCTCTTGCAATGAAAGCCAAGCATACCATTTGCTTTCTGAATTGCTTGCTGTCTTTTCGCTCCCATTGACTGGCATACAAGGACACCCAGGTCCTTTTGAATCGATCTCAGTTCAATAATATCCTGACCTTTTTGCTTTTTCCTTTTGTATTATCAATAAACTTAGAAATATTATGTTTGGCTTTCTTATCCAAATAATTGATGTAATTGTCAATAGTTAAGGCCAAAAAACTGATTCCTGTGGTTACCACACATCACCACCTGCCACCTGTTTATTCCAATTCACGGTCTCCTGTCTGACAACAAATTCTTGGTCAATGCCTGCATGTATCCCTCAATCCCAAGTGCTTAAAGTTTAAACTTTTAACAAAGCTTCACATAAGAAGCTAAAGTTTTTCTAAAAATCCAGGTAAATCGCATTTCTGTTCAAACTATTACTTAAGAAACTACAGACGTGACATCTCTTTCATATCTCCCACATAGACTTTCCTGTTGACATTTTAGACGTGTCCTGCTATCACCCTTCCACCTCATCCCCTTCCAAACTGCTTCACTTGGAAGCCATGGCACAAGCAGGAGCTTAATGGACTCTCATCCTAACCATTGGAGCTTGTTTTCAACATAATGTAAGACCACAAAAACAATGTTGTTCCCAGTTCTGTCAGTTAGAGTTTATACTTCCTTCATTCCATGGAACTGTGCCGGTAACAATGGCAGCACTGATGGTATCTCTGGTGCTCCAGGGATCAGAACTGCATTCCATCCAAAGAGACTTTGAAACAGACTTTTATAAATGTGGTCTACAGTGAGATGCCTCATCAGATATTATCATCTGCAGCTGGAAACTCTTATCATAATGTGTAAATATTTGAAATTATACATTGGGGCCATACTGCTACCAAGGTGGGTTTAAACTAAAACTGGTATCCATCATTTTAAAGTTTAATGCACAGTATTAGAATAATAATAATTCTCCAAAGAAATGCCTATTTCTGATAGAAAGCAGAATATTTGCAGAAATGACAACTTACTCACAAATGCACTATTAGAGTAATACCTCTTAAGATAAGTAGCCTTTCAAGAAGAATTGCTTGGAATTTATCTACCTCAGACAATACGCTTGTGGTTCAGTACAAGATGCCAATACATAATGGTTTTATTTTGTTTCTCCTATGATCAGTGATGATACTACAAGAAAATAAATAAAGCTACCAGTTTTAATTACACAGATTCACCAGAGGTTGAATAATCAAAGTGCATGGAGCTAACATCAAATGTCAATGCTGCAGGAAACAACACATGCAAGGATATTTTCTTTTAACCCAGTGACTAAATGTGCATGGCCGATAACTCACAGGAAATAAAGTGCAGTCAAGAATGGTGGGGTTCATAAATCTAGAGACAATATAATGCCCATTTAATTAAGAAATGATATTGCAATCAAATGTGAAGTGCAAAAAGGAAATGGCAATTTTATTTTATTTAAGTTGAACCCAGAACAGAAATAAAATGTCAGAGATTCACACTCAGGAGATGTGACATTAAGCATGTGTTTTATGCTTGAGTTATAAATAATTCTGTACCCACAGGTTGCTATCACAAAGGATGGTTTGAGCATCTCCGTATTGATCCCTCTATTGTTGGATGTTATGTTGTTAACTATTGAAAATTTGGATCCATTCAGTTATCATATCAATAGAGTCACATTGTGGATTATTTTGTTAAGTAAGGTAATTTCAATGAAATAGTGGGAATGAAGCAGGGAGCAACCTCCCATCTTCACCTCTATACTTAAAGAATGTGCAAAAATACCAACTGAAAATGAATACACAGGAACCAGAGGAGAGAAAAATTCAAGGTTATATCATGATTTTTTTCAAGTTTGTGATGTCTACATTATTAATTTGGATAAATTATTAAAACAGGCCAAATGGATCAAATCAAGAGAATGGAAAACTGCAGCTGATTATAAAAGACTGCAAGAGGTTTTTAACAGGGATGGGGAGCAGTGTATTCGTTCAATATTGAAAATTATGAATAAATAAATACAGGAAATGAGAACAGAAAAAGAGAGAATACTTTAAATTTTAAAGAATTAATTGAAGTCAAAATATAAATGAATCTTGTGAATCAGAACCCTCCAGTAAAATGGTAATGTTTTAATAATTACAAGTCCAATGAGGTAACGTTGAAATTGTACTAATTTTTTTGTGTATTCCAGAGTAGAGAACTTTATGCTGACACATTCAAAGGTAAAAAAAGGTGTTCTATATTGTAGCAGAGGAACCGCCAGGAGATTTGATGTAGGGAAGTGAAAGGCTCTGCATCTGCCCCTTAAAGGACTGCGCCATTTAAACAAAACCTGCACCTGGAGTGGGAGGTCGCACAATGTAAATAATGGTTTGAGGGGTGTGGGCTTTAAAATAATATGGGAGTTGGGATGGTAAATTGTGAGGACTAGCAAAATGGATTTACAATTGGGTTATTCAATCATTGTTACTTAGAGGTAAAATGACACTCCTGGGTAAGTCTGTGGTGTCAGCTGTTTGTTTTTTTTTAACAAAAGATTAACCTTTGAAAAAGTATTTATAAATTTAGTGTAGACTATATGAGCGGCTGAAGGGGGCCTAAATGTGTGTCTCTGAAGAGTGGTGTAACACCTCAAATTCTGGGTGAACAGTGAAACTGGGGAACAAATATAACTTTAGGAATAGATATGCAACACGACTCACTTTGGGTCAAGTAATGTGCAGAGACTGTATTGCTCTTAACAGTGATCATGTGCAGATAGATCTGTGGTCCAAGTTCATTGTTCCCTGAAAGTGACTACATAGGTTGATAAGATAGTAAACAAGGCATATGGTATGCTTACCTTTATTAGTCAAGGAGCTGTGTTCAAATGTCAGGAAGTTATGTTGCAGCTTTACAGAAGTCTAGTTGGGCCATTCAATGCTGGCCACACCATCATAGACAGACAGACAGACATACTTTATTGATCCCGAGGGAAACTTGGTTTCATTACAGCCGCGCCAACCAAGAATAGTGTAGAAATATAGCAATATAAAAACATAAATAATTAAATAATAATAATTTAATCGTGCCAAGTGGAAATAAGTCCACGACCAGCCTATTGGCTCAGGGTGTCTGACACTCTGAGGGAGGAGTTGTAAAGTTAGATGGCCACAGGTAGAAATGACTTCCTGTGACGCTCAGTGTTGCATCTCGGTGGAATGAGTCTCTGGCTGAATGTACTCCTGTGCCTAACCAGTACATTATGAAGTGGATGGGAGACATTATCCAAGATGGCATGCAACTTGGACAGCATTGTCTTTTCAGACACCACCATCAGAGAGTCCAGAAAGAAGGGTAAAAAGGCTTCGGAAAGAGTGCAGAAGAAATTTACCAGGATGCTACTTGGATTGGAGAGCATGCACTATGAGAAGAGGTTAGAAAAACTTGGGTTGTTTTCTTTGGAGTGATGGATGCCAAGGAGATGTTTATAAGACTGTAAGGCATAGACAGCCAGTTTTTATTTGGAATGTTTAATACCAGAGGGCATGCACTTAAGGTGAAAGGGGCATGCTGAAAAGAGATTTGCAGGTTAAGTTTTATTACTCTAAGTGGCAGGTGTTGCACTGACTGGGGAATGGTGAAGACAAATAAGATAGAGGTGTTCAAGAGGCTCCTAGATAGACACATGAATGTGAGAGTGGTTGAACGTGGACATTGTGTAGGGTGAAGAGATTAGTTTGTTTATTTGATTACAAATGCAATTAGTTCATCATCGTATAGTGTGCTGGGAGCCTGTTCCTGTCCCATACGTTCTCACTGAGAGATTAAATTTATATACATTTTAAAGAAAATAATGGGAACAGAGGGAGGTGCTCCTCTGACGAGAGCTCCTTCTGAAAAGAAAGCCAGAGCCTAATATAATGACGCTATGTACTGATAGGTTTATAGTTAAAGTTGATTTTATCCAGGATAGAAAGCAAGAAATAATGGCTGGAACTTGACAATCATAGAGAAAATAAATTATTAGGTAACAATCCACCACAGAACTCAGTAGATGAGCACAGGAGGTCAGAAGTTACTGCAAAAACAACTAAGCTCCAGAACTCAATGTTTAAGGTCACGTTAACATAATCGTGACGCCTTATTATTTTCATTCATCATTGCCTCCAGCATCCTGCTTTCAACAGTTCCATTGAAAAATGTTTATTAGAATCTTCAAATTTAGATAGCCCTGATTCAGAAGAGTCAGTACCTTTGATATTCTTGACTTCCCCTGAACCAGAATGACAAAAGATCTAGATTCAATGAAGTAGACCTGAAAAAAGATAAATCTGAAAACTGAATGGAATTCTATGTAGTCTTGCTTTCTGAAATGTGGTTGGAACAAAGATTAGTCAAATTATTTTATTGCTAAGAACAAGAAGTAGAAAAATAAATCAGAATTTGTTTTTTATTATTGTCACATTCCAAACTACAGTGAAAAATATGTCTTGCATACTGTTCATATAGATCAGGTCATTACACAATGCATTCACATATGTAGAACAAATTAAAACAAAACCTGAATTCAGAATAATGTGAAACAGCTACAGAGGAAGTGCCAAGCAGGTAGATTATAGGATGCAAGTTCAGAACAAGGTAATGGTGAGGTCAAGAGTCCATCTTATTGCACCAAGGAACCATTATAACAGCAGGATTGAAGCTGTCTTTGAGCTGTGTTTTTCATGCTTTCAGGTTTTTTATCTTCTGCCGGAAAGGAGAAAGGCAAAGAGAGAATGTCTGGGGTCTTTGATTATGTTGGCTACTTTACTGGGGCAGCAAGCATTAAAGACAGATTCCAAGGAAGTTATGCTGGTTTCTGTGATGTGCTGCGCTATGTGCTGCGCTATGTGCTCAACTCTCTACAACTTCTTGGGATCAGGGGCGGAACAGTTGCCTTACCAAACACTGATGCAACAGGATCAGATGCTTTCAATGGTGCATTGATGAAAAACGGTAATTGTTGATGGGAACATGCCAAATGTCTTTAGCCTCCTCAGGAAGTGGTGTTGCTGGTAAGTTTTTTTGGCTGTGGTCCCTAGTTGGTTGGACCAGGACAGCCCGTTGTGATGCTTACTCTTAGGAACTTGAAGTTCTCAACCCACTTGACCACATCACTGTCGACATAGACATAGGAGCATGTACACTGCTCCCCTTCCTGAAGTCAATGATCAGCTCGGGCTAATCGGGTCTCTGAATTGGGTGGTCGCATGGAGGCTGGAAGTCGGGTCTTGATGGCAGAGGCTCCAAGAGGGTGGTTTCCACATGAATGGGCCTGACCTAGGGGTCGCCGTGGATATTCCATGTGGGACAGGAAGTGAAGTTAGTAGGTAAGTCGCTCCTGGAGATCAGAATATTATCAAACCTTTAAGAAGAACATTATTAGTAATTCTTAGTAACGGAGATTTTAGATTTAAAATAGAGAAAAGTTGCAGAATACGGTTTGAAATGAATCATCAGGCTTTGGCGCCATCTTGTACAGACCTGAATAGTAAACTTATATTCAGTAGTACATTACTGGAGGAAAAAATGTGTTTCAGCCATCGAAAAAAACAGAAAGATAATTCTTAAACTGAGAAGATGTGGACTTGATTGGATGCATGCCTTCAAGAACATGATAGATTCTGACTAGGTAAATAGTGACTGCAGATGAGACAATGAAACAAATGTAAAATATTCACTAAGGATTCAAATAAGAAGAGGTGATGTGGATTCTCATCCAGAAGGACCTCTGCCGCACATCTACAGAAGGTAGTCAAAGTTTTAGATGTCATTCCGAATCTTCACAAACTTCTAAGGAAATAGAGGCGCTGCTGTGCTTTCTACAGAATTGTGCATGTGTGCCCTGCCCAGGACAGTTTCTCTGAAATGATAGCACTGAGGAATTGAAAGTTGCTGACAATCTCCACCTTTGATTCCCCAACGAGCCCTGGCCATCTGGCTTTCTCCACCTAAAGCCAGTAATCAGCTCCTTGGACATACTAACATTGAGTGAGAGGTTGTTATGGTGGCACCACTCAACCGGATTTTCAATCTTCCTCCTATATTCTGATTCATCAGCTCCTTCCATGTGGGCTACGACAGTGGTATCATGAGCAATCTTGACTATGGCTTTGAAGCTGTGTCATAGTTAAGTAAGAACGAGTAGAACAGGGCGGTAAGCACACAGACCTGTGGTGTGCCTGTGCTGATGAAGATTGTGATGGAGATGTTATTGCCAATCCAAACTGACTGGATTCTGTAAGTGAGGAAATCAAAGATCCAATTACACAAGGAAGTATTGAAGGCAAGGTCCTGAAGCTTATTGCTTACTTATTGAGGGAATGATGGTATTGAATGCTGAGTTGTAGTCAATAAAAAGTATGATGAAATGTGCATCTTTGTTGTCCAGATGTTCCAGGGCTGAGTGAAGCTCAATCAGCTGTTGCTTTGGATAAAATACACAAGTTAGATATTAGTTCCTCACGATTTTTTCTGGTGCGGTCTAGATGGCAGTTTACCTTCTGTGATACGACCGCAGGTGATAATGTTAGCATGGCAAATTGACATTTGAGAAAGCAAATGTAAGAAGGCAATAATCAGCTGATGTTGAAAGTGGTGAAAATAAATGAGGAAGTAAGGGTTTGGAAAATCTGATTCACACTGAATCACAGCCACTTTTTATTTTCAAAAAAGTGAAGCACATTACATTATCTGATAGATTTAGCTGTTGAATAAATATTTACCATTTTAAAGGAAAATTTTTCTGGAGGGCTTTGCGAATAAAAGAAGCATTATAGACTGAGTGGAAGTGTGATTGCCGAGGACGCGAGCTTAAAAGAGAGAATACAGTGCCACACTACTATTGATACCCTCATTTGACTCAATTTAACATTTTGAAAAAAATACATGCAAACTTCCATTCAGAATCTAATAAATTAATGAATAGGTAGGAAGATAGAAAAGGTTGAATCTTTATATAGGCTAGAACTGCAGGTGATGGAAGACTATGAAAGGAAATGTAAGGTTCTGGAGCTTTGTTGTCTTCATATTTTCTTATATAAGGAACTACAGATACTCAAAATTATGTAAAGGGTCAGAAAATATAGTCATGTGTAAGGGTGGATTTCTTCCAGCTGATACCATTTGATTTCTATGAGCTGAAATTAATTATATATTCAAATGCATTTGGAACATAGACCATGACAACAGAGTACTCTCCCTTCAGCCCATAATGCTCTCCCAACCTTTTAACCTAGATTAAGATGAATCTAACCCTTCCCTTCTACATAGCTGTCCATTTTTCTATCATCCATGTGCCTATCTAAGAGTTCCTTATATGCCCGTAATGTATCTGCCTCTGCTACCTCCCCCACCCTAGGCAGGGTGCTGCAAGCACTCGACACATTTTGTGTTTAAAAAAAACCTACCTCTGGTATTCCCCCCTATAATTTCCTCCATTCACCTTCAAACTCAGTCCCATTTAGAGGCATGAATTATCATGCCTGATTTACACTGAACTGGGACTACTTTTTAAAAAGAAGTTCTCAAAATTGACAGAGTTAAAATATATGAATTGTCTCCGAAGAATATCCTGGTCTGCACACAATTGATGGTCGAAACCTTTGGGACTGAAATACTAAAAGTGTATCTTCAAGTTGTAGATGGGCATCAACATATCACCAGTTAGAGGTAAAATAAACTTTAACCATACTCTTTTGTGTATAAGTTCAAAACTGCAACCCAAACCAGTTCATTGTTATTCTGTGTCACTTTAAATAACAAACACACAACTGTAGATGGATGTTACAGCCTTTGGACGCATGTGTGTTGAATTATACATCTAATGTTTCCAGTTAATCAATAAGAATTTGTTAATGAAAAAGTAGTTTAACCTCAGAGGTATTAGCCTTGGATTCAGCATCTAGATTATGTTTTGAATGTTTGATATAAGGTTTACTGGAGATTACAGAGCTCTGCAGAAGATCGTCATAAATACTTGGGTGCCAACAAATCGATTTATTTTCATTTTTAAAACTTTTGTATAAATCTATTCTTGGATTTCTGAGATTTTCTGTGAGCAGGGCACATTTCCTTAGCATTTGTTAACATGTTATTGTTCAAATTCCTTCTAATACTTTAGAGTCATCAAGACTTGGTTAAACTTACAATGTTTGTGTGCTGTTTTGAGAAATCCCACTAAGCTTCTACTGAAAGATAAAGTGGTCGATAGAAAACTAAGTTTTCTATAAGAATGGCTATGATTTTCCAGTAATGGGAGTTTGTGACTTACATGATAAATGTTGCCACCTAGCAGGATGGTCTCACTGTTGCTTCTGTCTCTATTTACCCACTTTTCAGTTGGGAGACTACCATGGACCAGGGAAAAGCCGCTGTTCTTAAGTGGCAGCATTTTAATAATTTGAGTTAGCACAATCATTTTAATTAGCAAACTCAAAAGCATGAGCATTTTAACTTGTCCCATATCTGTAAAAGCTCAGGGCATGCCTCAAGATGCTGTGTAAAAGCAAGATTATAAGAATATTATTAGTAATGAGTGAAAACTTTACAAAAAGAATGCTAATAATTAAGGAAGAATTTGAATATGCTTTTCTGAACTCAGATCAAATTGAATTTTTTAAATCATCTTAAATTCAACTTTGAAGAACTAAAATCATACAGTTTTCAGATGATTGAAGCTGTATGATCGACATCTCATGAAAAGGTACCTGCAGCAGCAAATGTTAAACTCTGAATCAATACGAACAATGGACTGAACATCTGGAATTGTGGCAGTTAATCCCAAATCATACACATTTCTTCCTGAAAGTATCTTACTTACAGCCCCATAATCCAGGCTTGTGGGAATACAGGTGCCACAGAAATGACTTGCATGCATTTATCATCTGTTCCACAAAGATTCCAATCCCAGGATGCGCCAACCCTTACTAGCTGATGATGCATACCAAATCATCATTAGGATCTGGCTGTCATGACCATGTGTCAGAACGTTGTGGGTATTTCAAGGTATCTAGTGGTTGATAATAGGCTTTCAGATGTTTCTACTCCAGAAGGAAGTATTCAACAAGAATGTTTTATTTATATGTAGAAAAAGATAAAGCCTTGTATTCACTGAAGTTGTTTCATATTTGGATTAGTGCAATCCACAGTTCAAAGTCTAACAGCAGCATTTAAATCGCTGCTTCTCATGACTTTAGCAGTTTTTGAAGTATAATTCTTTAATTGGCAATATGCGTGGAAAGTATTCAGTATTCATTTACTGCATCGCAAGTTCAGCTCAAAAGTGAGGATGCTCTTTTTATCAGTCAGAAAACTGGTGCAAAACATATCCGTCCAACTGGTTGATTTTGCACCTGGGGTCGGGGGGGGGGGGGCGGTCAATAATGGAGGACTAAAGTATGTAGTCATGCCTTGGCGTATGACTGTGTTTTATCAGTGACAGAAAAGAAAGCAGTTCTCTAACAGTAAATCATATACCCAAAGCATTCTGCAGATGCTGGGATTATTGAGCAAAATACACAAAATGGAGGAACTCAACAAGTCAGGCAGCATCGATCAAAAGTAACAAGCAGTTTCAGGTGAAAACCTGCCATTAGAATCCTGGCCTAAAACATTGACCATTCATTCCTTCCATTGATGCTGCCTCACTTACTGACTTCCTCCAGCATTTTGTGTATGTTCCCAGCAGAAAACAATGCTCACACATGGTGAATTTCAACAAATAAAGCCATTCTTGAGCATGTTGGTATTGGGCACTGCTCGTTACAGTCTCAGAGGTCAAAGGGACCCAGTTTTTGACCCTGGAGTGAAAAAACAAGAGGGCCAATTCAACAGATTCCTCTCAATGTAAATTACAGATAATATTTGTTCCAGTATCAATCCTAGAGAAATTCAATCAACATAATACACACTGAACACACAACACTTTGCTGTCTCCTTCCTTTTATCCAGTTTCGTGAAATTTTCCATAGTTAATATTATAAAACTGCTATCAATTTTCTTATCTATGCTGACCTCATTTGGAAAATCAATAATCTGCTTTGCATAATTTATTCATTCTTAATAATTATGGGGAATAAAGACTTTCTACATAAATCTGCAGAAAACAAAGCTAATTAGCAGCGTTCATAGAGACGATTCTAGCACCTACATACAAAGTTATATTGGAACAGGAGGGTCACGTTGTGTAGCTGCTTTGTATCCATGCAGCATTGACACTGCCTAAAACAATCCTGTTGCAAGAATTTGAAGACCCACTTGTAGATTGATCAGATGTTCTGCCTTGCCTCTTTTGACATATGTGTGCTGTGCTTTCATTCGCTAGTGAAGACATTATACATAAGTTTGTGATAAGTATAGGTTCCCGGAAAGATTGTTTATTTGTGATTATTGTCAGACATCACTTATTCTTGCTTTGACAAGTTTTAGGTGAGTTTGTGACCCCTTATAAATTGGGGTTATAAATTGTAAATCCATTACTAATTCCAGCAACTCAACCCTATGTCCCTGGGGATGCCCAAGAGAAATCAACTAATTCCAGTCCCTATTCCGTTGTTTTCAATTCAACAAGTGATTACTGAACAGAAACAATTAATGCAACAAGTATAATTTTTGCAATTTACAGGAGGCTTCTACTCATAACATAATTCACAGCCAGGTCAATTTGCTTGTGATGGGTGATCAGCCCATTCAGCAGCTGAGTTACCCCAATTTTCTGTCTACCTTCCTTAATTTTTTGCCTGAAAGCATATATTAAGATTTTGGCAACAATTGATGCTGTTCTTCCCTGAGATGTTCTCTTATGAATTTCACAACAGTTTCTGTGCTGTATCTCTCAATGACCTTAACAAAAAAACTAATTGCTGGGGGAATCCTGCAAGTCAGGCAGCACCTATAGATGGGGAACCTATGTTTCAGGCTGAGACCTTCCATCAGGACTGGAAAGGAAGCAGGCAGAAGCCAGAATAGGATGGTTGGGAGGGAGAGCGGAAAGAGTACAAGCTAACTGAGACCAGGTGAAGAGAGTGGGATGAAGTAAGAAGCCGAGAGGGGATAGGTGGAAGAGAAGAAGGACTGTCGAAGAAGGAATCAGACAGGAGAGGTCAAAGGACCATGGAAGAAAGGGAAGGGAGAAGGGAAGCAAAGGGAGGTGATGGGAAGGTGACCAGAAGAAAGGGAGTCAGAGGTAATCAGAATGGGGAATATTCAAATCAACTAATAAATGAATTATTTAATTATGCTTTCTTCTCAATTCATATGCATGTGGAACATTATTGCCTTCAAACCTAATTGCAGCATCTGAAACTGCAACCTCTCCTTCTTCTCAGAACATGATGTCAGGGATCCAAACCTTAGCACGTACTGTGTAGCATTGATTCTCGGTTATTTAAAGCAGACTAGCCATATTATCAGCAATTTTATGAGGTGCCTGATTCTTTCATTTTAACATGTGTTCATCTGTTGGAGGTGTGATCTCATTACCAAAACAATTCCACATATCTTCTACAAGATTTACCAGCAATTTGTATCCTTACATCTAGATAGCATCTGTAATGGTTTTCAGAGAACGGGATAATAAAGATTCCTTAATAGGTCTAACTAATTCAGTCCATTTGTCTAAGTTTCTAAAATATTTGATTCCAAAACCTTGGTGTGAGGTGTGACCAGATTTCAAGCTCCTTATCACTCCAAACTTACTATACTAAGGACAGGCTACTTTGAAATTAATCAATTTCAAACACTCCTAAGGCTTATATGTTGATAAAACACAGCAAATTCCTAGGTTTGCTAATCTTACCTTGCAAATCAATGCCTGTATGATCAAAAGAACTCATTATTGAAGGGCTGTTGGCATACCTAAAAGATATAATCTTCCTAATTATAGCCACAGGAGTTTGTATTTCAAACTTAGGCAGATGTAGACAGCTGTCATGAATATTGGTACAACAGATTGAATTTAAAATACAGTTGGAGAAATGCAGAAAGATCTTATCAGCAATTCTGATCGTGGAACTTGTTCTTACTAAAATGTTCCAGAATCTGTTGATTGAAGTGAGATAATCATAGAACCTACAGAATCATATGCATTTCTCATATTTCTACAGTTTGGGTGTATGCTGCACTTATTCAGATCATTAGTCCATAAATGTATCTTGCCATTTGTTTCCAATGTTATTGATCCAGTGCTTCATGCGGAGTTCAAGAACATTTTCAATCTCACAAAGGCTGATGGAGTCGCATTTTTCAATTGTTTCAACAGTTACATATAATATCAGAGAATGTATACAATATACATCCTGAAATTCTTGGTCTTCGCAGGCACCCACAAAAACAGAGGAGTGTCCCAAAGAATGAGTGACGGTAATAAAATTAGAATCCCAAAGCCCCCCTACCTCCCCTCCCTTGCAAAAGCAGCAGCAAATATTGGCCCTCCCCCTCTCTCATTTACTACAGCAAAAAGCATCAACACTCTCCACTCACCAAGCAAAACCCCCAAGAAAGACCATGATCTGCAGTACAACAAAAATTGAATTGACTGTTACTTACAGTCTTCATATACATGAGAAGTAAAAATCTTTACGTTATATCTCCATCTAAATGTGCAATATATAATTTTAGTAATTTATAATAAATATTATGTACAACAGGATAGTCAATATCACATAGAAATACAGTTGCATCAGCATGAACTAATCAGTCTGCTGGCCCAGTGGAAGAAGCTGTTCCGGAGCCTGTTGGTCCTGGCTTTTATGTTGCTGGAGCAGTTTGTGGTTGGGGTCTCCATTGATCCTTCGGGCCCTTTTTACACACCCTTCTCAGTAAAGTTTGTAATAGTGGGAAGTTCACATCTACAGATGTGCTGAGCTGTCCGCACTACTCTCTGCAGAGTCCTGCGATTGAGGGAGCTACAGTTCCCATTCCAGGCAGTGATGCAGCCAGTCAGGATGCTCTCAATTTTGCCCTTGTAGAAAGTTCTTAGAATCTGGGGACCCATACCAAACTTCTTCAGCTGTCTATGATGAAAGAGGCACCATTGTGCCTTTTTCACCACACAGCCGGTATGTACAGACCACGTGAGATCTGCTGTGATGTTTATGCCGAGGAACTTAAAGCTGTTAACCCTCTCAACCCCAGATCCATTGTTGTCTATAGGGGTTAGCCTGGCTCCATTCCTCCTGTAGTCCACAACCAGCTCCTTTGTTTTTGCGACATTGAGGGAGAGGTTGTTTTCTTGACACCATCGTGTCAGGGTGATGACTTCTTCTCTGTAGGCTGCCTTGTTATTATTTGAGATCAGGTCAATCAGTGCAGTGTCGTCAGCCGACTTAATTAGCAGAATGGAGCTGTGGGTGGCAACACCGGTGAACTGGAGCAGGCTATATTACCACAAAGAACCAAAGTTTGAGTGTAGTTCTATGTCAGGGTCTACAGCAGAACCCCAGCCACCTTAAAAAGGAAAAGAGAACCCTTAAAGGTAGAAATAAGCTGTTTCTGCAGGTGAGCTCGAAGAAGTCACTGTCTAGTACCATCTTAGCTCTGCCCATTTTTGTTTAACTGCCCAATTATTCAATTTATTATAACTGCAAAACCCTTACCTTGATTAGCTAAAATGTATGGTATTAAGTCATGAAATTTTATAAGTGTATAAAGGATTGGGAGTAAAGGCTCAGCCTCTTATCTTTGAATAAAAATGGATTAGTTAACTGGATTACACAATAGAATACTTTATATGTTTTGCATCATCATTAGAAGTCACCAAAGGTCAAAACTGAGTTTCACTGTTGGTGAGATGGGTTAGGTCTTTCCTGGAGATCAGAATGTAACTCACAATGCATGCTGCCCACCTCTATGCTAACAATATGTTTTCAAGGAGGCAAGCTGCCAAGTTGCTGTTCATTCTGAGGAATCTCTAGGAGCTGTTTCTGGGGAAACACATACACAGATGGGCATCAAGTGCTCCTGGAAGACTGTCATCTCAGTGAAAGACACTCTTCGGTCTGCACAGGTCTTTCTGGTCTTCTAGAGTAAGATATCTCTATGGGAATGTTGCTGATTGGCACACTCAGGGCTGCAGGAGTATGTGCAGAGGGATGCACTGAAGCTCAATACTGCCCAGGTAAAGACTTATTGCACAAGAACTATAGTGTAGAGTCCTGTAGCCGCTGAACGTTGAGGGATGGGTCCATTCTGGAAGCCATACGAAAGTTAGTATGACACCAAATGGGCACATGAGAGGCAATGGTACATTCAAATATGTCCAGCACTACTAATGTACAGAATCAATGCCACTGTGAATATATAGACAGAACAACACTGTGAATGGAGAGCCATGCACTGTCTATTCTTACCACTTGGATATATTTTCATTATGAATAAAATTTATTTTTGAAATAAGAAAGTATGTTTTAGACCAGCAGTTACCAATTAAAACTATGATGTGCTTGTTTTGAAATTAACATAATAATTATGAAACTTTTATGGGTCTCTTTTGGGTGATCAACAAAAACAATATTTTAATTACATCTGTCATTCTTTGCTGTATCCTCATTACCATCCTCATATTGTAGGGTTAAGCACAAATGTTTAGTGATAATATAGTAAAGGTTCTTTGTAAGTTATTTCATTGTGATAGATTTCCAATTATTAATGTTAAATAATTGTCAGAATTGTCAGCTTCAAAATAAGAATCATATGATACTCCCAAATTGCATCAGTAATTATTAAGATTAAGATATAACTTTTGTTACTTGTTGAACAAGTTTCCTCATATTTGTAACAGTAAGTTTCAAGGCCTGTAGGTGTATCGTTCTGGGGCAATTCTAACCCCATCACTCTCAATAGACTACAGTGAATCCCCAATTTAGTCAGCTTAAACAAGGATAAATTGCTCATGTAGAATAATTCTATAAATATCCATTTTTATTAAAAAGGATTTTTTATTATGCTTTTGAGTTTCTCAAGAATATCTTTGACACTGGAAACCTTTTTGCTAACACCATGTTAGATTTTACAATAATCCTACATACATTGGTTAGTTAATTTGATTTTAGTAGAGTTATTTGACAAAGTAACAGTTCTAATTCGTAATTGAATTCTGAGAGTTTCAGATTTCTGGGGCATTGAAACTGGTTCCGGGGGAGATGGGACCAGTACAAGCAGGAT
Organism: Hypanus sabinus; assembly: GCF_030144855.1. NCBI lineage: Eukaryota > Metazoa > Chordata > Chondrichthyes > Myliobatiformes > Dasyatidae > Hypanus > Hypanus sabinus. Next base: position 34,824,099 of record NC_082709.1, read on the forward strand.
TGTCTTCACCTGGGCAAGACCAAAATCAAATTCCTCTGGGTTTGTTTGCTCGTGCTGTGGGGAGGGTTAGGTGAATGTAGAAGAGGGATGAAAATCCAGGTAAAAAGATGCAGAGATCAAAGCAAAAGTTAGAAAAGAGAAAAATCAGAGTGGAGTACACTGTGATTTTTTTTAGGTTAGTTTGTTTTAGTTTGGGTTTTTTTTCTGTTTTTCTCTTTTTTGTAATTATAATTATCTTTTTCATGATTAATTACTAAGAGATTGGTAGGTTAGACTCCATTTGTATCTAATGTACTCCTGATCTCTATGTATTAGTATTAATATTGTTTATTGAAACATAATAAAAAGATTGAAAAAATATTTCTCATATAGTTCAATCTAAAACATTGTATTATACCCAAACAAGAGAAATTAAGGTGAGTTGAGGGGTGAACAGGCTAATATAGCTTGGGAACATAGGGGGGACTGTTGAAGACTTTCACAGAGGTTTTTCACAGTGCTCAACAGAAGTACTTTCCAGTTAAAAGCAAAGAAAATGAGGGTGGAGAAAGTCACCCTTGGATAACTAAGGAAATAAAAAGAAGGCATCAGACTAAAAATTCGTGCATACAAGGTCACTAAAAGACCTTGGGAAAAACTGGAAAATTAGGAAATGTTTAAAAAGCAACAAAGAATCACTTAACAAGGTTTAAGGAAAGCTAGATTATGAGAGTAAACTACTGCAAAATATAAAATCAGATAGTAAAACTTTTATATAAAGTGGCAAAGGGTGGCTAAAGTGAACTTAGGTCCCTTGGAAGGTGAGAAGAGTGAATTAATATTGGGTAATATGCAAATTGCTGAGGCCTTGAATATCTATTTTGTATCACTCTTCATGGTGAAGGACATGTTTAACATGCCAAAGAGAGATATAATGGATGAAACTGAACGTGATATAGTCACTCTCACTAAAGAAGTAGTGATGAGCGAAGTAGTGGGACTAAAGGTGAACAAGTCCTCTGGTCCTGATGGAATTATTCCTACAGTACTGAAAGGAATAATAGAAGTTATAGTAGATCATCTCCCCTATTTTTTAGAGTTTTACACCACCAGGATCATTCCTGAGGCCTTCTTCTACTTGAACATAATTTTACTGCATTACTCCCATGTTTCTTGATGTCCAGAAATTGATTGGACCTTGGAATGAACTCAATGTCTCAGCCTCCACAGCCCTCCAGCACATAGAATTACTAGTGCCTGAGTGGATAAAAAATCTTTTCTTCTTTGTTCTAAATGACCTATCCTTCATTTTGAGACCTTGCATCCAAAACCTACTGAGCCATGTTAGAACTTTTGTTTACATTTATTCTTCTAAATTTAGAATGCAAGCTATGCTCATGCAAAACCACATTGATGTTTCAAGTGAGTACCCTGCACTAGGAGTGAAGAGGCGAGCCGAACGGGTGGTACAGGGTTCAGAAGGTGATTAGTGAACCTTAGAGGTGTGAAGGATGATGGGCTGGTGGAGCCAGGTAGGGGAAGTGGAGAGGGGGATTTGAGGGGCAGAGACAAGCAGATGACAGATGGAGAAAAACACACACCCACACGCTAAAAGAAAAGATTGATGGAGCCAGGTGGAGGGATGGAGGATGGAGCAGGTGGAGATAGCCAGGAAGGCGATCATTGTGAACACAAAAGTCTGCCTGTGCTAGAAAATAATAAGTAAGGCAAGTGATGAAAGGAATATGAGAGAAGAGGTAGGTAGATGGAACCACATGGGGAAAGAAAGCAGAGAAGGTTATATGGCTTGAAGAAAGGGGTGTGAGAGAAGGACAAAAATGGGAGAAATGGAGGTTGAGTCATGAACAATCAGGTGGATTATATAATATTGCTTTTCTGGTTTGTTTTTGGATCTCACGCTGCCTGAGGATGAACAGATTTGTGTGGGAATAGGAAAAAAAGATGAAATGTTCTGCAGCTGGAAGTTGGTCACCTGGTCTGTGCATTGAATATTGTAAATAAAATTAGAGGAGGTGATTGTGAATCTTTTCCTCATCTGGAAGGTCTGCTTAGTTCCTTGGGTAGTGGGGAGGGAGGTGGTATTGGACCACCCAACAAGTGTTGCACGATCCATGGTTGCAGGGGAAAATGCCAGGAATCTGGGAAGGGGATGTGAGGAGGGATGAGTGGACCAGAGAATCACACAGAGAACGTGCGGAACAGTGGGAAAGAGAAGATGTAGCTAATGGTGGTATTTCATTGAAGCTGCAGAAATAGGAGATAATGCAGTGCCTAGTAGGGTAAAAGTTAAGGACCATGGGAACTCTGTTTTGCTTCTGCATTCTCATGTCTTTTTGGTCTTAAAGGTCTTTCTGCAGCTTTTAAAATGATGCTGGGGAAGTTTGGATAAGTCTTTGAGGCAGAGGTGGCTGAGGTGAGAGAAGGAGGAGAATGAGTAGGAAGAATCAACTTTGCTTAACAGAAGGGTCGCAAATCCAAAGGACAGAGATTTAAAGTAATTGGTCATAGAATGAAGGGGAAATTTGAAAAAAGTTCTTTCACGTAGAGTGTAGCAGCGTTCGGGAACTCACCTCCTGAAAGAGTAGTCGAGTTGAAACCATCATCCTGTATAAATAGTACTTCCAAATGAACCTGAAGAACCATCACCCACAGAGTTACAAATCTCGCTTTGAAGGCAGGATTGGGTTCGATGGTTCTATTTTGACTGTCACAGGCACGATGGGTCAGATGGCCTCATTAATCCGCGTCATTAAATTTGAGTGACTGTAGGTCTCCAATAATCTATAACTATGTACGCTGGTCATTCATGGATTATAAAGGTGTACACATCCAAAATGCATCCAGCTCCTCAGCTCAGTACAATGGAACTCAGTTCCTTAACTCTAATGAATGACCTCCGGCATGCTGTGTCTGTCAGTGTATTGACCTGGAAGTGAATACATGGTGAAGAGTCGAGAAGGAGATAGACAGCCGTTTCCTATGGAGCACAATCAGCTCCATTGCTTTCTGAGTATATCATTCAAACATCTCTCAAGGAATTGGTCATCTCTGGGAGACTAAGGCTTCTGACTTCTTATCAGTTATATGTCTTTGTTAATGATTTATGTAAAGGGTCATTGGTACTGATGTTATTTTCTTTTATTAAAGGTAGTTTAACATATTACTTCCAAAACAAATTCAGGAAACATGTTCATTTAAGACTTTCTTTCTCATTTTTTTCTGATTTTTTTTAACATTATGGAATATGTAATTTATACATTAAATGGAAATCCTTTCCTTATTTGATTCTGTGACTCCTGATATTAATATGTTTTATTAATGTTCCATATAACTATCAAAGGCACAGCAACATTTTTCTATGAACCATCCCGTCAAATTTCTTGGATTGTAAGTGATTCAGGTTGACCAAGGTGTTAAAATGAAGGATTTCTCAAAGTTCAGGTTGCTTTCTCCACGTATGCTGCTGGATGCTCTTGTACCCAAACTTATGGAATTGAGAGATTCTGAATGTTAGGGTTTTTCTTAGACATAGACATAGCCAATATTTATTCAAGGTCTCAATTTATTCAGGTAAAGTGATATTCATGCCTGAATTATTTATGGTGAAACTGTGAACAAAAGTGATTTGAAAAATCATCAGTGCCAGAGAAAATGAAAATCCAGGAACTAAAACTGAGGCTCAGTTGCTCTTAAATTCAGACTGTAGAGAAAATAGTCTGATTAGATCACGTATAATAAAAATCAGATGGACAGATTGTTCAACATTCAAAATGTTGGAGGAAGTCAGCAGTATCTGTGGAGGGGAATGAACAATGGACGTTTCAAGACAATGCCCTTCATCAGGACACAGTATGACAGAGTAGTAGTTTGCATGATCACTTTACAGCATTTGCAGCTACCGACTGGGGTTTGATTCCCATCACAATCTGTAACGAGTTTTCTACAGACCACGTGGGTTTCCTCCGGGTTCGAGGGTATCCTCCCACATTTCAAAGATGTATGTTAGGGTTAGAGTTAGTAAGTTGTGGGCATGCTTTGGTGGTGCCAGAAGAATAGCAGAATGCTCGCTGATTTAGTTTGATGCAAATAACACATTCTGTTGTATGTTTCAATGTTTTATATACACATGATAAATAAAGGTAATCTTTAATATGTGAGAAGCTAGGAGGAGATAGGTAAAGCGCTAATGAAGAAGGAATGTGATAAGAGTCAATAGTGAACCATGGAAGAAAGGGAAGGAGGTGGGAGATGATAGGCAAGTTATGAGGGTAGGATTTAGAACAGAAGTAGTGGTAGGGCCACCAAAATATGGAAAGTCATGGGGGTGGAAACAGAGGGGTGAGGTTACCAGAAGTTAGAGAAATCGAATTCTATGTTATCAGGTTGGAGATTACCTAGACGAATGTGAGGTGCTGTATTTCTCCTCCAACCTGCATTTGGCTTCATTGTGGCAGTAGAATAAAGATGGAAAAACAGCTTAAAACTTTGTTAATTCTGTGGTTTAGCACGAGGAATTGACTGGGGCTCTAGAAAGGACTAGGGCAGGAGTTCTCAACCTGGGGTCCGCAGACCCCTTGGTTAATGATAGGCATCTATGGGCCTACAATTGGGCTAGGGTGGGAACCCCTGGGGTAGGGCATTAGAAATACAGGTATAGCACTTCTTGTACTTACTTGGTAAGGTACTACTGGAAAGGGAAGTGTGTTCGGAGTATTTGAAGTGAGAGTTTGTTTGTTATAGACGAGAGTCATCCTTTCAGAATACTAAAAGGGGAGCTGGGAAAGGTATGTTTGTCTTCAAGCAGAGGGAGTTGAAATCTTTGAGTATAATGGCGTGGAAGGTGAAGAAATGGGAAATGCAACTATGATGGGAGAGGAAGGGCAATAAGTGAAATGAGATGGACATGGGTTTTGTTTGTTATGATGAAGGGAATTGTTAATTAGAAGAGGAGAATAATCTCATTAAGAATATAATTTAGAACAGAGCAGTAAAATGAGAAAGAAAATCTTTGTTTCGTAAATATGAATTTGGTATGGACATATGCTTTATTCAGAGTAAATTTTGATGACAGTTTGATTCCGTAGCCTCATCCAATTAATAGATACAGCAGCAACTGCAGCAGGTATGAGAGTTAGGAACAAAAAAATTCGGAGAGATTGAGAAGGAAAGGAAAGAATCTTGAAGTGTCAGTAACCATTCATGTAAATGTGTGCAGATGCATATGGTCATGAAAAGCTTGACCTATTTGCTTAGAATGGGAACTAAGGTAGTTTATTACAGGCTGTCAGAGGAAAAAGGAGGTAATTAATTCAGCTGTGGTCAACACGTTCCTGCCAGAAGTTTAAGATAAAGTCAATCTTGAATATTTCCAGTCATGAATTATGATAAGATTCAGAAGTCCTACCTTTCAACGAGATCATAGCTGATTCTGTGGGTTATCCATTCCCCACCCATTCCATTTATAGTCACTCCATTTTGTATCCGGAATTTTATCTAGGGTTTGAAAATATTCAACAAAAGACATTCCACCTCATCAGTCTGTACTAAACAGCTGGACTCCTTATCCCTAGACCATCCGCCAGCTACATTCTCCTCATCAAGAGAAAACATCCTCTCTGTTAATTATCTGTTGATTATCTGTTGACCTGTACATCTCTTTAAATTCTCTGTATAACCATGACTGTTGCAATCCACAGCTCTGTCCTGCTAATTGAATTTGCCAATGACACTACATTGATTGGCCTAATCTCAAATAATAATGAGGCAGCCTACAGAGAGGAAATCATCACCCTGACACAGTGGTGTCAAGAAAACAATCTCTCCCTCAACACCACAAAAACAAAGATGCTGGTTGAGGACAGGCTAACCCCTACTGACATCAGTGGATCTGGGGTTGAGAGGATGAACAGCTTTAAGTTTCTCAGCATAAACATCACTGAGGATCTCATATAGTCTGTACAACCGGCTGTGTGGTTTAAAAAAAAGCATAACAGTGTCTCTTCACCTCAGATGGTTGAAGAAGTTTGGTATGAGTCCCCACATCCTAAGGACTTACTACAGGGGCGCAATTGAGAGTATCCTGACTGGCTGCACCACTACCTGATATGGGAACCGTAATTCCCTCAATTGCAGGACTTTGCAGAGAGTGGTGACAACAGTCCAGCACATCTGGACAACTTTCCACTACTCTGGACATTTACAGAGACGGGTGCGTAAAAACGGCCCAAAGGAACATTAGGGACCCAAGTCACCCCAACCTCAAACCATTCCAGCTGTTACCGTCTGGGAAACTGTACCACAGCATTAAAGCCAGGACCAACAGGCTCCAGGACAGCTTCTTCCACCAGGCCATCAGACTGATTAATTCACAGTGATACAATTGTATTTCTATGCTATATTGATTGTCCTGTTGTATATATTATTTATTACAAATTACTATAAATTGCACATTGCACATTTAGACGGAGACGGAGTTTTACGCATGTATGTGAAGGACATAAGAAATAAAGTCAGTTCAATTCAATTCAATTCAGTGTAGTCTCAACAAATCCCCATACAATAACATACATATTTACTGGGTGTACCTCATGAACTTGCACACTCAAGTCTCTAAGTCGACATGCACTGTTTAATGTTTCACCATTTAATAAAAATATCTCTTCCAACAAAGGGCATAACCTCATATTTTCCATAAGGTATTCCATTTAAACTCTTTTCTCTCTCTGCTAAACCTGCCTATACTGATGCTTTGCCACATTCACACAGAAATGTAAAACCAAGTGAAAATGACATATCTAACTGGAAGAACAAAAATGTGTGTAGAAAAAGCAAATTTAAAAGATATATGAAAAGTAGCAACAGGGAATACAGAAATATAAAAGGTTTGCGTATACGGATGATAGAAATATGAATAGAATCTAGAGCGACTGGCTGCATTTTGATTTTGTAAACAAGCTGTATAATAAGTAGGAATAGGTTGTAAATGGGAATTAAATCTGTTAGATTGTCTAGGTAAGAAAATAACATAGGAATGATAGATTATTTCAAATTGGAAATGCACTAAGCTTCAGTATAGCAAGTGCGTATGGTGGATTGTCATGCCAGGCCTAGTAATGCATCTAGTATTGTTCTATGGAAGAACTTTGGTTACTGAATTTCTGCTTTTTTGATGTTGCTGTGGAAATGAAGGAATGTGCAGGTGATGACACCTAGGATTGCTGATTATCTACACACCTACAGAGATTAGCAAACATATTTACATATATTGTTGCAACTAGCTAGGAGTGAACATTGGCATTTCTCAGCTTTCTAAACTTAAATATACAACTTGAAACTACTTTGAAACTACAATTTTACCAACAGCAATGTCAAATAATTTGCAAAATTATCACATGCAGTAGACTAATAATGATGAATATGAAAATGTAAAATGTTAGTGTCTAACAAAATGTCTAAAATCCTACAAAAAGTAGTGAATACAGCCCAGTCCCTCAAGCATAATAAGTCCTCCCCTCCAGTGAGCACGTCTAAATGTCATAGGAAAGCAGCATCCATCCACAAAGACCCCGACTACCCAGGACATGCTCTCTTTTCACTGCTGCCATTAGGAAGAAGGTACATGAGCCTCAGAGCTCACATGATCAGGTTCAGGAACAGTTATTACACCTCAGCCATCATCTCTTGAACCAGAGGGGAGAACTTCTTTCAACTTCACTCACCCCACCACTGAACTGTTCCCACAACCTATGGACTCACTTTCAAGGACTCGTCATCTCATGTTCTTGATATTTATTACTTATTTATTGTTATTATCATTGTCATTATCATCTCCTTTGTATTTGCACAGTTTGTTCTCTAGCATATTGGTTGTTGGGTGCAGCCTTTCATTGATACTATTGTAGTTCTTGGATTTTCTGAGTATGTCTGCAAGGAAGTTAACCTTGGGGTTGTATATGGTGTCATTATACATACTTTGATAATAAATTTACTTTGATCTTTGAACTTTATTTCAGTTTCTATTTCTTCTTGCTGATATTAAATTTTTGGAAAGCTCAATTAATAAATAAAAATGTAAATATATCACTGATTAGCATTTTTTTTTGTTCTGCGGAAAAATGGCTTTCATTTAAACTATACTAATAATGTTAGACTTTTACAACTTGTTATGTGGAGCACCATGTTACATTAATTGTAGGTCCAGTAGCATTTAGACACACAGATCTGGAAATCTGGTTTGAGTTGAATAAACTTACCCTGAGTCTGTTACAAATATGAGTGCCAACACTGGTAATGTGCAAGGCTAACAATGTATTTACAAATCTTACTGCTTGAAATTATTTACAGCTATTGTAAAGTGAAATGTATGTAGTAAGTCAGAATGTTAGAAGCTTAAGGCTGCATAATTGTTGAATATTCAATATGTTTCTGGAATACTTTGATATTGATGTCATTCCTACTGACAGATTCTCTCATTTCTTCACAGGATTATGCTGAAAAGGAAAAAACAATAACAAAAGCTCTGGAAGATCTGAAAGCCAACTTCTACTGTGAATTGTGTGATAAACAATATTATAAACATCAGGAGTTCGATAACCACATAAACTCCTATGATCATGCTCACAAGCAGGTAAGGAAACAGGCCTTGCATTGGGAAATATTGCACATACTTTAAATATTCCAACATATTCTCAACTAATAACTCATGTTCTAACAATATCAATATGCCTTTGTTGCATTTATTAGGATGGACACAAAAAATGGTATTAAGATAAACTGCCTCAGTTTGTTTTATTAGGGTGATTAATTGTATTATTACACAGTCTGCCTTGCATCAATGTAAAATGATTTTGGATATGCAGTTGAGCAATAACAGAAAGGAACAATGAATCAAACTAGCATTTGTGTCTCAAGTGCACTGAGACCCTTTTGAAGCATGTAGTCTTCAACATCTACCTTCTGCCATCAGATTTCTGAACAATCCACGAACCTACAAACAGCTTCTACTGCCTCGGCTCTGTCCACTTATTCCAGTACGACTTCCCATTCCCAACCCCACATGTCAATCCATACTTCACTAATGCCACAATGAGTTGACAATCAGGATGGAAGAGCAACACCTCATATTCTATACAAGCCAAAAGCATAAACATTTATTTCTCTAAATTTCCAGTAATTCCTCCTCTCCCCTTCATTCTTTTTCCAGTTCCCATTCTGGTTCCACTCTCACCCCTTTTTATCTCCTCATGTGCCCTTTACCTTCCTTTGGTAGCCCTCCTCCTTCCCTTTCTCGCATGGCCCACTCTCCTCTCCTATCAGATTACCTCTTCAGCTTTCACCTCCTCCAACTATCACCTCCCAGCTTCTTACTTCACCCCTCCCCCTCCTCTGGTTCCACCTATCAACTTGCACTCCTTCCCCTCCCCGCATCTTCTTATTCTGCTATCTTTCCAGTCCTGATGAGAAGTCTTGACTCAAAACATTGACAGTTTATTCCCCTCTATACAGGCTGCCAGATGTGCTGAGTTCCTCCAGCACTTTGTGTGTACTGTTCGCTACTTTGCTCTATAGATATAACATGGCTTCTAACATGGCTTATTATAACTTACAGTAATTTTTTTAATGTATTGCATTGTACTGCTGCAAAACAACAAATTTCACAATGCATGTCAATGATGGTAAACCTGTTTCCGATTCATATCATCGGCAGGCTACAATTGTCCAAGTAAGGGAAAGGTAATTTAAAAGTGGCAGCTGAGAAAAGTTTCATTTAAAAAAAAACCTCATAAGCTGTTTTTCATGACAGTAGAAAGTACTCAAACCCATTTTCATCAAACATTATGAATATTATCATTTTATTTTGAAAGATAATTAACCAATGTTTTAACTCATGTTTGGTAACTGTATTGATGGTTCCACTTGAAAATAGCTTCAACATTGTTGTATGACAATAAGTTATTTTGAGGATTTTTGTCAATGAAGAAGCCACACAATATTTACCATATTGAGAAATATATCAATGACTACTCAAGAACGTACATTCATACAAGTTTAGATACAATGCTATAAACTGAGTCAGTAAGCAAAATAGATATTGATGTATTACCAAAGTTAATAAATGCAGCTTAATGTAAGACTCCAGCTCTACTACTTTTAGGTAGTAATGGCTAGCTAATAAAATCTATTTTTTTATTCATAACAGAGAAGTCCTAAATTGTGGTTAAACCTGATCAATCCAACTTCTCTGTCTAATCAGAGCTGATCTCATTCTCGGATCATACCCAATTTTATTTAGTCACAACAGCATCTGTTATCCAGAAATAACCCATACACATGCCAGTTGATATAAGCACCAGCAGATCTTACGAAGAAGAATGTTTGAGTGCTTCTCAACTCCTGCAGAGTAAGTTCTTGCTACATGATCCATAGGTTTTAGAATGACTTCCCCCCACTGTGCTATCTGATTACTGTGGTCGGACCAGATTTGATGGAGTTTCAAGGTGATTGCAAGGTTATATAATTTCACTAATAGTTATTGATTGTAAGTTTCCTTTCTGTTTGCACATTCATAGAGCAGCAATCAGACCACAATCACTCACCAATGTTCCTTATCTTCATAATATATTGTCTTTGACTTAACTGCATTTTGTAATGCATTTTACATTGACAAATTCGTGAAAATCAAAATATCAGCTTCCTCCAGTAACTTGTTTGCTTTCAAGAGGACGCTGCAAACATTTTGCAAGAGCTTTGAAACATATCCATCAGTATTACAATTAGAATTATTAATGTTCCTTATATTTCCCAAGAATCTAGTTCCATCTTTTCCAGTACAAATTTTTTTGACCCAAGTTCTTGAAGGATATAAGCCTGGAAATTATTGTTGATAACATCCATAGATGCTGTTTCATCCAAACATTCGTTTATCATTTTAACATGGGTGTTAACCTGTTTGTCTTTGTGAAATGCATGCCAAAGTAACCACACAGACATTTCATAAAACTTAGTAAACATGTAATAATATAATTATAGACTATTTGGCCAAGATATGAAAATCTGCATGAAACAGGAGCCAGTGTCTCAAAAACTGGGATCACATACTGTATATTTAGAAAAGCTGAAAGTCCAACTGATAATAATAATGCTTTTTGCAGTCACCTTAACTGTTTCCTTTCAATAATTCTCAATGTCATTTGTGATATTTATAAATATCATGTCAAAGGACAATGAAGTATTTAAAATTGTCATAGTATTAGAATGTTGCAACAACAGTTTCAAATATTCCAACCAGTATTTTATTTTTAAAAGGGCAACCATTAAACGGAACAGAATCTAATTTTACAATCTTTTTTTTTGTTGCTCTAATGCATAACAGCTCAAGCACAAAGAGTAAATGCCAGCTTTTCCCTATTCAACTGGGGGTGATGCACCTGCAAACTCCAGTTACTATAAAAATATAGAATTAATGGTTAAGTGGATAGTGTGTGTCACAGTACTGTGTTTAATGAGGAGAACAGGGAAAGCAAGCCTGTTGAGATCTGCTCCTCTTAACACATCATCCAGAAACTTCGGGGACTGATGTCAACAGTAATGCAGAACTTAACTGTTTCTGTGAATTAAACAGAATCTCTCTAAACCATTGTATAGATTCGCCTGGATTTTTTAAGACTGGGCATTAATAGGATTTATTCAGAATAGTAATCAGGCTTAAAATAACAATAAGGAAAGAAAAGTTGAAGTATGAAGGCAAGATAGCCAATAATATAAAAGAGGATACCCAAAGAGGGGCAAGAGTGGATATCAGACCACTGGAAAATGACACTGGAGAGGTAGTTTGGGGCACAATGAAAAGGTGGATGGAACTCAAAATTTACTTTGCATCAGTCTTCGGAAGTCAGTCTTCCCAGTACACCATAAATGCAAGAATGTCAGGGTGCAGAAGTGAATGTACTTACTATCACTAAGAAGAATGAGCTTGGGAAATTCAGAGGTTTGAAGGTAGATAAGTCACCTGGACCAGATAGACTACACCTCAAGATTCTGAAAGAGATAGCTGATGAGACTGTGTAGGCATTAGTAATGATCTTTCAAGAATCACTAGATTCTGGAATGGTTCTGGTGGACTGGAAACTTGCATATCTCATCCTCTCTTTTTAAGAAAGGAGGGAATCAAAGGAAAGGAAATTATAGACCAGTTAGCCGGACTTCAGTAGCAGAAAAGATGTTGGAGTCCATTATTAAGGATGAATTTTCAGTGTAGATGTTAAAATATGCCAAAGTCAGCATTGATTCCTTAAGGGGAAATATTGCCTGACATATCTGTTGGAAATCTTTGAGGAAGTAACAGGCAGGTCAGACAAAGGAAAGTCAATAGATGTTGTTTACTTAGAGTTTCAGAAGGCCTTTGACGATGTGCCACACATGAGTCTGTTTAGCAAGATAAGAGGCCACGGCATTATAAGAAAGATACTGGCATGGATAGAAGATTGACTGACTGGCATGGCAGGAGACAAAGAGGGGAATAAAGGAGGCCTTTTTGGGTTGGCTGCCAGTGACTAAGGGTGTTTGGCAGGGATCAGTATCGGGACTGCTTCTTTTTACATTACATGTCAATGATTTGGATGATGGATTTGGTGGCTTTGTGGCCAAGTGGGTGAGGGGCAGGTGGTGTTGAGGAGGCAGGGATTTTGCAGAAGGATTTAAACAGATTTGGAAAATGGGTAAAGATGTGGCAGGTGGAATACAGTGCAGGGAGGTATATGATCATGCACTTTGGTAGAAGGAATAAAGTGTAGACTACTTTCTAAATGGGAAGCAAATTCAGGAATAATAGGTGAAAAGGGAGTCTTCATGCAGGATTCCCTAAAAGTTAACTTGCAGATTGAATCAGTAGTAAGGAAGGCAAATGCAATGTTAGCATTCATTTTGAGCAGACTGGAATATAAAAGCAATTATGTAATGCTGATGCTTTAAAAGGCATTGGTCACGTATAGAATTGTAGCAATTTTTGGACACTTTACCTAAGAAAGGATGCACTGGCATTGGAGTGTACCCAGAGAAGATTCATGAGAATCTTCATACAGACAGGCACGTATGAAGCATGTTTGATGGTTCTCGACCATCAAACTTCATACTTGCTGATGCTTAGGAAGAATGAGGAGTGATCTCATTGAAGCCTATTGGATATTAAAAGGCCTGGAAAGAATGGATGTTTAATATAGTATGGTAGGGCATAGCCTCAGAATAGAAAGACTTCCCTTTAGATGAGGAGGAATTTCTTTAGCCAGTGACTGGTGAATCTGTGGAATTCATTACCACAGATCATTGTGGAGGCTAGGTCTTTGGATATGCTTAAGGCAGAGATTGATAGGTTCTCGATTAGTAACAGTGTCAAAGGCTACAAGCGAAAGGCAGGAGAATAGGGTTGAGGTATGATAAATCAGCCATGATGGAATGGCAGAGTAGGCTCAATTGGCCAAATGGCCTAATTCTGCTCCTCTGTCTCATGGTCTTGGAGCTGAGACCTTTCCCTGTTTCCCTGAAGGTAAATTGGTCATGGGAACTAGAAGCATTGGACCATTGTGCTAAACTTAGTGCACGTGGCTGGGGACCCAGCTGACTTGAGCAATGGTTGAAAGTGTAGGTTGTGGTAAAGATGATGACTTGCAATGGCCCTTTTCTGTCAGGGAGCTGTGAATCCTACTTCAGTACTCTTCCAACCATCCACTTCAATACACAGGAAGAACTATTTAGTAAAATAGTAATGCAAACTGTAATTGCAGTGATTTATCACTGTGTTCCATTTTGTTTGGGTTAGTTGTCACATTTCTCCTGCCACGGAGGTAGTAGTTCCATAACTGCAAAACAATGACAATGGAGGAAGCTTAACCCTTTCTCAACCTCTCCAAGCCTTGTCTTTCCTTGCTGGAACAATTATACATATAGGACAGTCTTTGTTTCCTGAAAGCCCTGTTCCTATCCCCTATTGTCCTCACTCCCATATTCTTCCCACACTATCTAACATTAAAGTCTTCCAGGACTGTAGCAACGGATTTCCAAACACAGATATAATTCTTGCAAAACTAAACAACATACCAACGAGTTGCAGACTAACCCGAGCTCTGTCACGCGAACCAAAGGATGAAGACTGAATTCTAGTTCTTCCTTCTGTCATTCTTCTTGTCATTTCTAACAATCCCCACTGCTTTCTAACATTCTTCTGTTGTGCTGCTCGTTGACTTTATTTGCATGTGATGTTTCTCAGATATCTTTGCTCAGTCAAAGTAATTCACATAGATGGTCTAAAAGCTTCTGGGGACAGAAATCCCAGATATGCAAAAATAATGCTATGAGGGCTGACTCTCTGAATACACAAATATCCCAACTATTGAATTATCAGCTATACCTGTGGCCAAGTTGATAAGTTAATTGCCAAAATTAGTCTGGTCCTCAAGTTTCCTTGAACTCAGCCACAATGGAGCAAATAACTTAACCGGTGTTGTCTGGTTTGCTGCAGATTAATTAATATAAGCCCATTGTCTTTAAGGTCAGGACTATAAGACTACATTGTTTACTTGTTTACAAAAGAAGCTGAATAAGGAATATTGGTTAGAAGTTTAACTTCATCTCAAAGAACTCTGACTCTTTGGAAAGGTCATGCTGCTGTGCTAGAAAGCTGAGCTTAGCAATAAGCCCTTTGGGCCTTGGAAAATCACATGATATGTGACCTGTCTGTAACGAACTTATCCACAATATCTAACTCTGGCTGCTGAATAGCCTGGCCAATGTGCTATATTTCTGGAGTGGCCAGTTTGGAAGGACTCAACAGCAGCAAAGTCTGATGTCATTGCAAACTTTCCCCTGTCCTAGAAGTTCATTGTGCAGATATTGGACTTCTCAGACATCCTCATCTATAAGCAAAGGGTCTTAGAAATGTTGACGTGGCATTGATGGGTGCGGAGAAAAAGCTTCAAGCTGTACTGCATCGCCACTAAATTACACTTCAAGAGATTGTGGGCAAGCAATCTGAGTATCAATAAGACACATTTTGTTCTAGCTTATATGTGAGAGAAAGCAATGCCTGGTTAAACTGAACAATCTGGATGATTCTTACAACTTCTAATTCAGTCCCAATGAAGGGTCATTGACATGAACTGTCAACTGATTTTCGCTCTACAGGTGGTGCCTAACTAGTTGAGATACTCTGCCTTTATTCTGTTTTAATTCTAGTCCTGTTTATTTTAGTATTATTGACCAATACTGACCAACCATTGCGTCACCAATTTAACTGCCTGGATACAAGGGAAAAAGAAACTAGTATCTTGCAGATACTCAGGATTTTAAAATATGCTTTCTCTAATATGCATGTGTTAAATCTGGACTACAACCAATATAGTATTAGTAAGAGCATTAATGCTTTAAAAACTTGAAGAATACTCTTCGAACTGAATTGAATCAGAGAATCTGCCAGAGGAAAAAGAATAATATGGACATCTACCTGGAAATTATTCTTATTGAATAATATTAAGTTGGCCTTCCTTATTAAGAAGAGGAACATTTCTATAAAATAAATGTGACTTTCTGCAAAGTTTTCTCTACCAACATAATGTCAAGAGAACCTGAATGCAAGCTGGAGGAAGAAACAGCATCCAATCTTAGTCATTTATCACATATCTCATTGGGTTCTACGGATGTTCTAAAGTTATACAAGCTGGAAATACCTCACCAGCACACCGCTGATTCTGTGCAGAAGTTACTTATCTGCAGTGAATGCACTCTGTTTACAAGACCACCATTTAGGAAAACAGGAAACCTTTTCATCTGATCCATTCATTAAACTAAATCTTAGTATTTTTATCACATCAACTAATTGTACCCTCTCTTGTCTTATCCCACTGTAGGAAGAAATCTTTCCCGATATTAATCCTAAATTGAATTTCTACTGTGTCATAGTGCTGATATCACAATTTTACCTTCTTCAGTTAATTTCTATTTCTGCAAGGTCCTCAGTCATCCAACCCTTGAAAAATTAAAGTAGCTTTGTTTCTGGAAGTTTTTCCAGCCAACCCTGTGTTGTGCATTTCCTCCACTTTGTTCACATCAATACTATTCAGCTCATTATATCAAAATATCCAAAAATGAAGGGTCACATAATGTTGACATTATAAGTGCATCATATTATAATAATTGCTGTTATCCTTTTGTGAAAAAAAGCTGAACTACAATAATCATTAAGGAGGGAATGTATGTGAATTCCCAGATGAAATTCACCTTCACTTTTGCTGATTTTACAATATTTGTATGCAATATATATATATACATATATAATTATCACTATTCCTTATAGACTTTAAACTGCTGTCTTCGATGGATATTCACTTTCCAAGGCCAGAGAGGCTTATTGCTAAACTTAGCTTTCCAGCAGAGCTACGTGACCTTTCCAAAGAGTGAGCGATGTTGGTGTTAAAGTTAAAGCTTTAACAAATATTCTTTGCTCAGCTCTTTGTTGTAAACAAAAGCCAGTCCTGAGTTCTTAATGCAAATTGAAAGTAGCAATCAGTTTGAGGTTGGAAACAATGCATTACTATATAAAGTGACCAGGAGAATTATCTCCATTAACCAAATGCAAGACAATGGGGTGATATCACTTAGCACTTTAAACATAGCCACAAGTTGCAATGTTTGTGTACTTAGGGGAGCTCAGACCTCACAATATTAATTGTGGATGCTTGGGATCTCTGTCACCAGAAGTTTTTAAGACTATCTTTGTGAGTTAGTTTGTCCCAGCAAAGGTATCTGCAAATATCACAAGCAGATGATATTGTCAAGTAAAGAACAGTATAAATACCATCAATTTGGGGATAGCTGGGAATAACAAGGTGAACAACAGAAAGATAGGATTACACAAATGAGAACTAGTCCATATTCCCAGGGCTTCAGTTTCAGCAACAGATGACTCATTCGCCTGCAACTCATATGTTCTTCTGGTTCGTAAGAACTGTACCTGTGTTTTGAAATCCTTTGTAGTTTGTAATTCTTTTATAATTTGGAAATCTTTTATAAATTAGAAATATTCTGTGAGTGTTAAATAAATGTTAAGAATTATTTGTCTGAATTTAAATGTGTATCATTAAAAATGACTGTGTATAAGCTACTTTGTTAGCCAGAAGTATCTCCTCCTTGGTAGGGAGGAGGGTCCCACCACTCAAGTAATGAGTAATGGCATCTAAACCTCACTGCAGAAGCTAGACAGGGAAGCAAGCTAGTCCTTGAAGAGTGGGTGGACACGGTATAACCTCCCCATTGTGAGGGTATCCACAGATCCAGGCCTTAAAATCTTCTTTTCAGTTTAGGGTTTTGTGGACAGGGAACTCAATACCATCACAAGCCTCAGTGCCTCCAAGTAGTGTGTTATTAAAATTAATAATTTGAAATAAGCAAGTAAGTGAGAATCAGAAAACCTGCAGACTTTGGAAATCTGAAATAAAAACAGAAAATGCCGGAAATACTCAGCAGATCAGTCAGCATTAGGAGAAATCAATAGAATATCAGATTGATGATCTTTTTACCGAACTCTGTGACATAACTTGGTTTCAATTTATCTGTAGTGCTTGGATTAAGGTACAAGGAAGCTCTTTTGCAATTCAGCTCCTGCAAACTTACCCGCTGCAGACATTGTGATATAATGATAAGTATCAACAACCAGCCTTTTGAACTTTTAATGATGATGTAAATTGTTGCCTCAAATTTTAGTTTCTGTACTTTTCTCAAAAAATATTTTGTCTTCTTTGCATCCTTTTCTGTTGCTGAAGTATCTTTCAACAACCCAATGCCGAGGAACATTCCAACCAAACTTCTCCTTCAAGGTTGTTCCTACTTTGTCCATGAAGATAGTTCTCTGCTACCTTTCTTAGTTGATGTTACTGTCCCTGCTTGCTTCTGCTTGCTTCCTGCTTTTTTTTCCTCTGTCTCTCCTGGGCTTTTCCTATTTTGATTTCCTTTATTATTCCCATGCCTTCTTCCTTTGCTTCATCCAGGTAATCTTTCATCTTCCTATTCCGCTCATCTGAACACACAAGAAATTCACATAAGAAACATCGCCATAATTGATGCTCCAGGTCAGAGAGACCTCACCAAGAACATGATTCCTGGACTTTTGAGTTATTTAAAATTATTTTTCCTCCCCTTGACAGTTTATTTGTCTCCATATCATCTTTTTCCCCCAATTATTTTATATAGACTTCTAAATATGATGCTCATCAAAAATTGTATGACCTGCATGCCACTTAATTTGTGCTGATTCCCCAGCAACTTTATCCTGAAATAAATGCCGAAATGGAAGGCAATGTGTAGCTGTTCACATTGGCCTTCCTATAAAAGTTTGGTATTTTTTTTCCCAAGCTGTCATAAATGGCCCAATAAAATTTATAGTCAAAGTAATAAAAACACTGAATCACAAACCCAATAAATGGACAGCAATATTGCACGTACACCTGGAAGTTAGTTGTGTGATTTATTGATTCTGTTCACCTCTTTACAAGCACAAAACGTGAGTGGAATTTTATTGCATGTTGCCATACCTTGCCACACTTTGTAACCAGCGCTAATTTATGGGTCATTTGGGAGAATTGTAAATCATTTGTGCTGGCACTGATATATAAATAAAAAGGATGAAAAAGGGAATCATATTTAGTCCAGGGCCTTTCATAACCCCAAGCCATCCTGAAATAGTGCCATTTGCTTTCAAAGTATACTCACTGTTACAAAGTAGTAAACAAGGCCATTTCTTCAATGCCATAATGACCAGCTGATCTATTTCTATTATGTTTTTAGATGAATAAAACTTGGCGAGGAGGCTAGCTTTATGTTTTACAGTTGCTCTTTGAAATTGTGTTTACACAATCATTTCCATCCAGCTCAGAGGGCAGAGAGGTTTTCAATTTAGTGCCTCAACCAAGAAAGTGAATCTCCAGTGGAGCCAATATGGCACAGGTCTGTTTAAGCCTCCGGAGTGAGGACTTAAACGCTCAACTTTCTGACCCAGGATGGGAAAGGCTACCAGTTGAGCCATACCATGGAACAGAGAGACAACACATTTGAGAGCTTTACCTTCAGTACTGATGATGAATCGTCTTGCTGATTTCACTCAGCTGCTAATTTTTTTTTTATTCTGCAGTCTGCAGCCACAGATAGAAAACATCTAAACGGATATGGGCCAAACATGGGCAAACGTGATTAGCATAGATGGGCATCTTTGTTGGCATGGATGGGTAGGGCCAAAAGGCTTGTTGCCGCATTATATTACTCTATGACTATAAAATACAGATTCAATTTATTTATTTAATCACATAATGCAGTTTTTGTTTTTTTCCTATTGTCTTCCCTTTCTTCCCTCCCCATAAAGTGTACACCCATGGGAGAATCTCATCTGTATTTCATATCTCTCATCACTATTCACTTCCATGTCATCCTTCACAGTCAGAGAGATATCAGAACCCAGTCCAGCCTTCACTCATAATCTAGGCATAATCACAGTTAGAGCAGGAATGATCGACGTAAATCAGGAGCAAGGCAGATTGTAAGGTCAGGAGTCCATCTTAACTTACTGGGAGACCAATCAATAGTCTTATGGCAGAAACTGACGCTTCAGCCTGGTGTTTTGTGCTTTTAGTTTTTTCGTATCTTCTGCCCAATAGGAAAGGAGGGAAAGCGAGTTGTCCAGGGTGGGGAGGGCCTTTGATTAGCTAGCTGCTTTGCAGAGGCAGCAGGAAGTGTGGCCATAGTACGTGAAGGGAAGGCTGCTTTTCATGATGTGCTTGGCTGCATCCACAACTCTCTGTGCTTTCTTGCGATCATAGAGAGAGCAGAGGTTTATTTATTTAGAGATACAATGTGGAATTGGCACTTTTGGAACTTCAGGCCGCACCGCCGGCAACCCACAGATTTGACCTTTGCCTAATCATGGGACAATTTACAATGACCAATTACTGTTACATCTTTGGACTGTGGGAGGAAACTAGAGCACCTGGAGCAAACAGGCACATTCCACAGGGAGGATGCACAAATTTCTTAAAGAGAATGCCGGGATTGAACTCTGAACTCCGATGCCCAAGCTGTAGTAATGTCATACTAATCACTGCACTTGCCATATGTATCCAGATAGGATGTTTTCTATGGTCCATGAGGTTCAAAGAGGATATACTAAACTTCTTTAGTCTCCTGAGAAAGTAGAGATGTTGGTGAGCTTTCTTAGCCACGGCAACCATGGTTGGAACAGGATAAGCTCTTAGTGATGTTGCCATCTCGGAACGTGAAGCTTTCAAACCTCTCGACCTCAGCACTGATGATATCGAAAGAAGCATGTGCACAATCCCCTTTCTGAAGTCAATGACCAGCTCTTTTCTTCTGCTGAGATTGAAGGACAGTTTGCTGTCATGACCCCATGTCACTAGGCTTGCCTTCTCTTTCCTCTACTTTGACTCATGATGAGTGCAGCTCCATCAACACTCAAGAAGCTCGACACCAGTACAAGGCAGCCCACTTGATTGGTACCCCTTCCACAAGCATCCAGTCCCTCCACCATCAAAGAACAGTTGCAGCAGTGTGTACTATCTACAAGATGCACTGCAACAACATACTACAATTCCTAAGGCAGCACCTTCCAGACCCACGACCACTACCATCGAGAAGGACGAGTACATCAGATATCTGGGAGCACCACCACTTGGAAATCCCCCTCCAAGTCACTCACCACCCTGACTTGGAAACATATTACCACTCCTTCAATGTCGCTGGGTCAAAATCATGGAATTCCCTCTCCAACAGCACTGTGAGTGTACCTACACCTCAAGCAGTGCAGTGGTTCAAGAAGACAGCTCCTCACCACCTTCTCAAGGGCAACTAAAGATGGGCAATAAATGTTGGCTTAGCTGGCAATGCCCACATCCTGTAAGTGAATAAATAGTTTAAAGAAATACTATTTGGGATTTGACCCAATATGGTTCTGTCATCTACAAAGTTATAGATGGAGTTAAAGCAGAATCTGGCCACACAGAAGCATTGATGGTAATTGTGTTGTTGCCTATCCTTACTGATCATAGTCTACTGTCCTTGAAATCAAGGATCCATTTGCAAAGGGAGGTACCAAGTTTCAGGTCTGGGAGTTTGGAGTTGCTTGAAATCATAATATTGAACTGTAAGTTCAGCTTTTGGTTAGATAAAGTAAGAAAGATAATAGAAAAATTCTGTCATTTTTATTCTTTGTCACTGATTTCATTCAAATATTGTTGCAGGAGATTAATTCAATGATTGTAACAACTGACAAGTTACCGTGTTGATAAAGAAGACAGGGTTTTCTCTACTTTCTTAACATTCTTTTCCACTGTATAAATGTTCTTCAACTGTTTAGAACATCCTGGAGCTCGATACATTCTGAAATGTGCATAGATTTCAATTGGCATTGCATTCAGACACCCATTATGATAAATAAATTCATAATATAATTGAACCGTTCATTGATTTCATGTGCAATTACATACTCTCAGACACTTATGACCAGTGATACCATTTACTTCCTTACGTCAGTCTAGTTTAATTCAATCACCACAGATCTAATGATCCACTGTGAATGGAGGAAAGCAGCATATTGGACGTGGTGCTGTTCATTAGAAATGATCAGATGAAATTTCAAATTAAATCAATTTGTCAAATAGCACAATGTGCTTCTTAATGAGTTTTGATGATTTATGTACATAGGCTTATGCATCCATGAGTTACAGAATAAGGTTAAGGTTGGAATCACAGTTGCACAAAAACTGACTAAGTACTTGGTGTTAAGTCTATCTCTAAATGAACAGAGATTATTCACTATACTTTCTTAAATATAAAATGAATGGGCATTGAGTCATGTGCTTCATTCCAATGCTGTTAATTAAGTGCAGCCCAAAATAGCATAGGTGCTGTCACTAGTGTTATGATGACATATACAACATCTCTTTTTCATTATTCAGGTTCCAGCTATTTAGTATAATGCCTCTGATTTAATATAGGAGTTGATGTGCTTGGTGTTCGGTTGTCTTGCATCTAACTGCCTTCTGACCAATTGTATTGGTTCCTTATTCATCACAACTCCCCACATGGCTCACATGATTTGTTATATTTCTTCCACATGTATGGGCACAACAATAAGAACACAATCTGACTCAATGTTTGAGGGATGAAGTTAGCAAAAATTTAACAACATCCATGGAATCAGTATGCTTCTGATGAAGTTAAATGTTTATTTCAGATAAGGCACTATCTTACAATTCTATGTCTCTTGATTTGGAGTGACTACTCAATATCAAACCTTACTATTGCAGCATTACCTGGGAACTAAACTTTTCCTAAACTTTCCACTTCCTGATGTTGACTGTGTTCTTTCCTATGGCTCAAGAAGAGCCAGTTCCATTGTAATAGCAGTTGATACATATATTCATTGGATTTACTTGGTCAGAAAGAATGACATAGATGTTACAGTTACAGAAAGTAACAGTACTAATCCTCTATCTGTCAATCAGAAGCATCAGTCAGCTCACTTCAGTATTCATATAGGGATTTTTCTCTAAGAATACTCCAAAAATGATGGGGTGGTAAATTGGATTAGTAAATATGCAGATGATACTAAGGTAGGTGGCGTTGTGGATAATGAAGTAGGTTTTCAAAGCTTGCAGAGAGATTTAGGCCAGTAAGAAGAGTGGACTGAATGATGTCAGATGGAGTTTAATGCTGATAAGTGTGAGGTTCTACATCTTGGTAGGAATAATCCAAATAGGACATACATGGTAAATGATAGGGGATTGAAGAATGCGGTAGAACAGAGTGATTTGGAATAATGGAGCATAGTTCCCTGAAGGTGGAATCCCATGTGGATAGGGTGGTAAAGAAAGCTTTTGGTATGCTGGCCTTTATAAATCAGAGCATTGAGTATAGGGGTTCGGATGTTATGTTAAAGTTGTAAAAGGCATTGGTGAGGCTGAATTTGGAGTATTGTGTACAGTTCTGGTCACCGAATTATAGGGAACAAAATAGAGAGAATACAGAGAAGATTTAATAGAATGTTACCTGGGTTTCAGCACTTAAGTTGCAGGGAAAGATCGAACAAGTTAGGTCTTTATTCTTTGGAGCATAGAAGGTTGAGAGGGAACTTGATAGAGGTATTTAAAATTATGAGGTGGATAGATAGAGTTGATGTGGATAAGCTTTTTCCATTGAGAGTAGGGGAGATTCAAACAGGAGATGAGTTGAGATTTATGGGGCAAAAGTTTAAGGGTAACACGAGGGGGAATTTCTTTACGCAGAGAGTAGTAGCTGTGTGGAACGAGCTTCCAGTAGAAGTGGTAGAGGCAGGTTCGGTATTGTCATTTAAAGTAAAATTGGATAGGTATATGGACAAGAAAGGAATGGAGGGTTATGGGCTGAGTGTGGGCCTGTGGGACTAGGTGAGAGTAAACGTTCGGCACGGACTAGAAGGGCTGAGATGGCCTGTTTCCGTGCTGTAATTGTTATTTGGTTATATGGTTATATAATACAGGTAGTCCCTGAGTTACGAACATCCAACTTATAGATAACGCGTACTTACGAACCGAGGAAGGAGAACACCGTCCGCCATTTTAAGTCAGATCGCGACACTGTCCAACATTTTAAGTCGGATCGCGACACGGTGTGCCATTTTAAGTGGTTGCTGTTGACATTGTGTTGAGTGTTTAACTTTGTATTTGGCTCAAATTTTTCTTAGTAAGATTCACCCTGACCCTGCTCCCCCATTCCGGTCAGCTGGTGGCGCGGTGAGATCAGTGCCGGGCTGGAGAATGGAGGTTTCTGAGTTTGATCCAGTGTCAGACTGCTCCCGTGCCGAGTTGATGTCGATCCAGTGGCTCCCGTGTCATCCGTGCCGGGTTGACGTCGAGCTCGCAACTCGACCTCGTAAAAAAAACACACTGTCACCTCCAGTTTAAATTCCCATGCGGAATATTGTGGAGGATCAAATACCCAAACCCAGCACAGCCCCCACTTGTCCCATTTAGCCTGTCAAAGTGCGGTGGTCCTTAGGACCCAGTGGACTTTGGGACCTGCCGCCCGCAGTGTTTCTGTTCCATTGACGGGAAGCGATCGCGATTGAAAATAAAGTGGAAATAATAAAGCATTTGGAAAGAAGTGAAACACCATCGGTCATTGGAAAAGTGTTAGGCTACAGTCGGTCAACGATCGGAACAATTTTAAAGTATAAAGCTAGAATATTCGAACATGTGGAAAGCCCTGACCAAATGAAAGCTACAATTATTACTAAGCAGCGCAGTGGTTTAATTATTGGAATACATACGTTTCTGAAGTGTTTTATATGCATAGAAAGGTAAAATATATACTATATACTAAGACAAACATTGGTGACTAACTGACGCTAAATAGTACCAGATGTACTTGTTCCGACTTACGTACAAATCCGACTTAAAGACGAACTCAGGAACGGAACTCGTCCGCAACCCAGGGACTGCCCGTAGTTGTATTTTTAATAACTGGTAAGTTGTCCTTCCTGGGGCTTAGACTGCTATTTCAATAAGCTAATCAATGACTTACCGTACTGTTAACTTTTTATGTTTCACTAGGAGGCCTAAGTATTGTGTACTTCAAAATATCGTGCTCTTATTTTGCTTTAGTAATTATTTTTTAAGTGGATAATGCATATCTTCCCATATTACAGTACATTCTACCTGATAACTTTGTGCCCACTCTCTTAACCTAGCGTGATCTTAATGTCAAATATTTGTTTCCTCCTCCTAATTTTCTAATTCACCTACATGTTGTACAATCATTAGATTTGTCTCAGAACATTCCATCCCCTCATCTAAATCTTTGATGCGGATTTTAATAGTGAAGGCCCTAGCTCTGATATCTGTGGTACCCTCAGGTTACCGATTGCAAGTCAGAAAATGGCCTATTTGTTCTGCCTCTCAGTTTCCAATTAGCCACTTCCCTATGCGTGTTAATATGTTATCCCAGTTTCATGCCATATAGGTTTGCAAGGTTTGGAAATCCAAATACACCACCTCTATTTGTTCCCCTTTATTTGTCTTGTTTGTCACATCTTTAATGTGCTTAAGCAAATTTGTGAAACTCTCTTTCTCTTTCATGCAACCATGCTGATTAAGCTTGAAATTTTATGTGTTTGTAAATAGTCTGCTATTAGATCCTTAATCCTACATTTTCTGAGTAACAGGTGTTATACTACTTCCTGCTTTCTATCTTCCTCCTATCCTACATTAGCAATATTGAATTGAATTGAATTGAGTTTATTACTCAGATCCTTCATATACACGAGGAGTAAAAATCTTTACATTACATCTCCTTCTAAATGTGCAATTTAATTTCTAATAAACGGCAGTTACAACAGGACAGTCAGTATAACATAGAAATACAGTTGTGTCAGCATGAATTAAGCAGTCTGATGGCCTGGTGGAAGAAGCTGTCCCAGATGCTGCGGTATCGTTTCCCAGATGGTAACAGCTGGAACAGTTTGTGGGTGGGGTGACTCGGGTCCCCAATGATCCTTTCCGCCCTTTTTACATACCTGACACTGAATAGTGGGAATTTCACGATTACAGATGCACTGGGCAGTCCGCACCACTCTCTGCAGTGTCCTGCGATGAGGGAGATACAGTTCCCACACCAGGCAGAGATGCAGCCAGTCAGGATGCTCTCATTTGTGCACTGTAGAAATTTCTTAGGATTTGGGGATCCATACCAAATTTCTTCAACCGTTTGAGGTCAAATAGGCACTGTTGTGCCTTTTTCACCACACAGCCGGTATGTACAGACCACGTGAGATCCTCGGTGATGTGAATGCCAAGGAACTTAAAGCTGTTCAGCCTCTCAACCCCAGATCCATTGATGTCAATATTGCTGAGACAAATACAGGGGTCTGATATAAAAGGATTGGTCTGGAACAATTGTACTATTTCTGTCTTTACAGATGCTACCTGAGTGTTTCCTGCATTTTCTGTCCCTCAAAGGAAAATTAAAGAGAGGATCTGGCTTGACAAATTGAAGTTTCCCCAGAGTATGAAGTCTGGAAACCAATATGACAGTCTCAAAAATAAGGAGATAGTCCTTGCCAGATCTCGCCCTCACCTCTTTACTCTTTCAATACACCTGAAACGTCAACTATCGATTTTCCTCTGTAGATGCTTTCTGACCTGCTGAGTTCCTCCGGCAGTTTGCTTTTCTTTCTGCAGATCCAGCATCTGCAATCCCTTGTCTCTTCAGAACTGAAAAGATATGGGTTCACCCAGCGAGTCATAAATCTTTAAATTTCTCTGCCTAAGAGAGTTATGGAGGCTCAGCCATTGAGTAGATACAATACAAAAATCAATAGATTTTAAGAGAAATGAGTTAGTGCCACTTTCCTGCACTGAGGTAAAAGATGAACCATTGATGTTATCAGAATGTGAAACAGGTAGAAGCCCTTCCTACTTTTCTGTCTTATGCTCTTGCAATTCTTCATTCTCTCAATGTTGATTTCACAACCTCAGCAACAAGTTGCAGTTCTTGGGAATGAGCAATTCTCTGGTCTGAGGAGAGTTCTGCAGCCAAACAAAGAGAAGAGGAGACAGAATCTTCTGTCACATCCACCAGAAGACGGTGAGATGGATCAGAGAATCCAGATGGTCTGTGACACACAGAGGGGGCCCACTCTCCATGCCTGACCTGATTACCAGCACCTAGAACTGAGCAACATTACCACTCACTGCCCGCTGCCCTCAGATGGAACGGTGGGCAATATTCTTTACTGCAGAGGAAAGGAATTTAAACCAGGCTCCTGACACCCATGCTCCGAGCACAGAAGCAGAGGGAAATAAAGGTTGCTGTCAGCATCCTGGCACAATGCTTAGCCCAAGCAGATGATATTTTGAAAGCACAGCAGGGTATATTCTTGTAAGGACTGAGAGCATTAACATAAATCAGAATCAGGTTTATCATCACCGGTGACATGAAAGCAGTTAAATTAGCAGCAGCAGTTCAGTGCAATACATAATCTAGCAGAGAGAGAGAGAGAGAGAGAGAGAGAAAATAATAAATTAAAAACATAATAATAAATAAACAAGTAAATCAATTATGTATATTGAATAGATTATTTTAAAATGTGCAAAAACAGAAATGCTGTATATTAAAAAAATAGTGAGGGAATGTCCAAAGCATCAATGTCCGTTTAGGAATCGAATGGCAGAGGGGAAAAAGCTGTTCCTGAATCACTGAGTGTGTGCCTTCAGTGTTCTGTATCTCCTACCTGATGGTAACAGTGAAAAAAAGGGCATGCCCTAGGTGCTGGAGGTCTTTAATAATGGATTCTGCCTTTCTGAGACACAGCCTCCTAAAGATGACCTGGATACTTTGTAGGTTAGTATCCAAGATGGAGCTGACTAGATTTACAACCGTATGCAGCTTCTTTCGGTCCTGTGCAGTAGTTCCTCCATACCAGATGGTAATGCAGCCTGTCAGAATGCTCTCCACTGTACAACTGTAGAAGTTTTTGAGTGTATTTGTTGACATGCCAAATCACTTCAAACTCATAATAAAGTATAGCTGTTGTCTTACTTCCTTTATGACTACATCAGTACATTGGGACCAGTCTGATCCTCAGAGATCTTGACATCCAGGAACTTGAAGCTGCTCACTCTCTCCTCTTCTGATCCCTTTATGAAGATTGGTAGGTGTTCCTTTGTCTTACCCTTCCTGAAGTCCACAATCAGCTCTTTCGTCTTACTGGTGCTGAGTGCCAGGTTGTTGCGCAGCACCATTCCACTAGTTTGCATATCTCACTCCTGTACGCCCTCTCGTCACCACCTGAGATTCTACCAACAATGGTTGGATTGTCAGCAAATTTGTAGATGGTATTTGAGCTATGCCTAGCCACACAGTCATGTGTATACACAGTAGAGCAGTGGGCTAAGCACACACCCCTGAGGTGCACCAGTGTTGATTGTCAGCTAAGAGGATATGTTATCGCCAATCCGCATAGACTGTGGTCTTCTGGTTAGAAAGTCAAGGATCCAATTACAGAGGGAGGTACAGAGGCCCAGGTTCTGCAGCTTCTCAATCAGGATTGTGGGAATGGTGGTATTAAATGCTGAGCTATAGTCGATGAACAGCATCCCGACATTGGTGTTTGTATTGTCCAGATGGTCTAAAGCCGTGTGGAGAGCCATTGAGATTGCCGTTGACCTATTTTGGCAATAGGCAAATTGCAATGTGTCCAGGTCCATGCTGAGGCAGGAGTTCAGTCTAGTCATAACCAGCCTCTCAAAGCATTTCATCACTGTCGATGTAAGTGCTACCGTGTCAATGTGAATCAACCTCTAGTAGGATTTGGCAATGTGAGGTCCCAGTATATAATCTATAAGATCCATGATTTTTTTTAGTTGTAAGTTAATCTTATGGAAATTAAAATTTGGATATGATTACCTCCTTAAATAACTATTTATTTATTGAACTAGAGTGCAGAACAGGCCATTCTGGCCCTTTGAGCCATGCTACCCAGCAGCCCTTGCTTTAACCCTAGCCTAATCACAGGACAATTCACAGTGACCAATTAAACTACCAACCAGCACATCTTTGGACAAAACCCACGTGGTCATGAGGAGATCATACAGACTCCTTCCAGACAGTGGCTGGAAATGAACCCCTTTCACTGGTATTGCAAAGCATTGTACTAGCTACTATGCTACCACATTTCTCAAATACAAAACTACCATTGTTTAAAATTATAAAAAAAGACAAACATTTATCTGAATATGTAACATGCAACAACAAAATATGTCAAATTTAACATTGTCTATCGAACATCTTTCAATCTAAAAGGACAGCACAGATAAATGGGTCAGGCTGCGTGCAAGTGGTGATTTTGATTCCTCACTGCTGATGAGGAGCTTTATCCACGAAGAGTGGATAATAGAAATTTTACTCCTTGCAGCATGACCCTGTAGACAATAAAATGATAGAATATCATGCACACTGAACGCCTGTATTTCCATTAAAGCAGCAACAATGGACAAATCAGAAAATGATCACTTACTGTAACTGAGGAGCAAAAATATTGGAAGTGGTAAGATTGCATTAAAAGCTGTGAAAGCAGCATTTATTTAAAACCATACAGAACTGTCAGTCTCAGTGATGTGTTCAAGCCTCCACTTGGAACTAAGCTTGAAAGGAAGGTAGTGTAGCCAACACTGTGAGAGAAGGAGAAAACCAGAGGGGACAAAGTACCACTATAGTTGTTTCAGTATTGATGTGTCCATTGTCAGGCACTGGTACCTTTCCTAGTGTTTCTGTTAGGAGTATTTAGTCATAAGACATGAGGCCTGTCAGACCAAAGCAGGTTCCATTCTCCACTCCTATAGTCCTGCAGCTTTTTCTCCTTCATATGCCCATCAATTCTCACTTATCTGTTCTCAAGTGAACTTAGCGCAGCCATTTAACCTACGAGCACATCCTTGGTGTATGGGAAGTAACCAGAGGAACTGGAGGAAGTCCACACTTAGAAGAAGATTTTGCAAATTCCATATAGGCAGCTCTGGAAAGCAGAGTCCCTGGAAATTTGAGGCAGCAGTTCCAACAGCTGTGATACCCTTGTATGCTTCTATGATTGACAATACACCAGGCAGCTGATGAATGAGTGCCATCATTTAAGGGCCTACACTCCTCCTTGCTTAGTATCTTAAGAGCATAATAGAAAAGATCACACTGAAATGGAACTCATATCCAATTTACCTGATTGTAATTGGAAATACCAGAAACAAACAGCCAAAAATCCAAGTTTAGCACCTCCCAAATTATGTTCAATGATAAAATCTAGCTCGTGCAATTTTTTATTCAACAAGTGACATAAGAAAATACAGAAAACTAATGAGCTAATCACTGGCAGCATTGTGCATGTCAACAAACCTGTTGTACAAAGCAGACCATTAAACTATAATTGAATAGTATTTTTTCTGCGCCTTAATGAGAATGCGGAAATTGTGCAGAACTCCACGTCAGACTTTTGTGCTGCTATGGGTTCCAAGAGCAATGAATGTCAGAAAGTCAGAAATCAGAATAAATAACTTTCTCTTGTTTGAAGCCGCTAAATCTGCAGCAGACAATTTGCAATCAAATTTGGTAGCATAGTTGTGAATTACAGTAATGTCAGAATTCTGTTAGACTGGCTCATCTGTCAATATTCCATATCAGAATGAATTTTAATTTCCTTTAAACATCTGAAAGGTGGCACATAAACATTACTAATTCATTAAGTTGTATTTATGCCACTGAGGAAATAAATTATTAGTGTTAGGACCTAAAGAGGATCAAAGAACAAAGCATTGGGCTCTGATTAGCTCCAAGTGGATGCCATTCTAGCTTCATTCAACATGGCAGAGGATCATAATAACTCAACTCAACAAACAAATGATAAAATCAATCATCAGGATATACCACAGGAGAGATATACTCACAAAAGACTCGGCACCTTCAAACTGATTCCAAATTCCCAGCAGAAAAAAATAGCTGCAGTTGTAAGTAAACTGGGCAAGAAGCATTGATGACCTTGCTGATACAAAGGTTCTTCCATCAATCAATGCTCTGATTGATTAGGACCTTTCACTGATAGTGATAACAAAAGAGAATGATTTAAAGTAAGTCTGTGCATTGAGGTAAAGATAAAGCCTTCAGACATAATTACTGTTCTTTCAGATCACGAGTGATGTCTGCTGAAATAATGAAAGTAAACGTACACACTGTGGTAAATGAAATGTCCTTACAGGTTAACAACATTTCGGGTAACATCACTGGCGTGATGTAGATATAAACAGGAGTAGTGTACCAAACTGCTCAGGTCTACTGTTGTTCAGATTGGGTACATCTTGCGAATGGTCTCAAGGCTGATCTGACTGTCACTTCTGTTCCTGCTTTCTCATCTATCCACAGAAATCTTCTACCCACTGACATATCAAGAATCCTCTGCCTCTGTCTATTCAAAGCTTTTTCTTCCACTGTCCTTTAAGGAAGAGATTTCCAAGGACTTATGACCCTCTGAGGAAAAAAAATGATTTGTCTGTCTTAAATGAATGGCT
Source organism: Hypanus sabinus (assembly GCF_030144855.1). Classification (NCBI taxonomy): domain Eukaryota; kingdom Metazoa; phylum Chordata; class Chondrichthyes; order Myliobatiformes; family Dasyatidae; genus Hypanus; species Hypanus sabinus. The sequence continues at coordinate 34,855,235 of NC_082709.1, forward strand.
TCTTATTTTTCAAAGAGTGACATCTAGTTTTAGATTCTTCTCCAAGATTCTCCTCTCCACATCCATCCCTTTCACTGTTCTAAACTCTAGTAGATACGAGTCATCAGAAGACTTTAAGCCCATTTCAGGTATTAGGAGAACAAACTTACTCTGAACTGTTCCCGATGCAATAATATCCTTCCTTAAATAAAGCTGAAAAAGTACACAATATTCCAGTCTTATTTCTACATGGCCTTTATAAATCTGGGACCTGCTCCAACTGTTTTGTCAATTTGGGATTAGCAGAAGGGAGGTTTCATGCAACTAGGCCACTGTAAAGAACACCTATCACCTATGAAGCCAGGAAAATGGTATCATTACAGCCATTCCAAAAATAATACAAAACATTTCTTCTGCATTGTTCATTAACATTTTGAAAAAAACTATATTTATAAAGTAGGTCTTCTGAAATACTGTATGTTTCAAACCAATAATCAAATCAGAAAGCTGTTCTGTAAAAACTTGAAAATTAAGCTGTTGTCTTGCAAATTTGTGAATATTTTCTTAAAATCACATTTTTGCTTGGAACTTACACTTTAGGGTAAGTATACATTTTTTTCATGAAAATTTCAACTGGGAGGAATTATTTCTAAATGCTGTTCATTCAACCAAGATTATAACTACAACCACAACCAATGTAAAGCGAATTTTTGTGTCAATTAATTGTTCCAACAATTGAACAAACTGAAAATCCTTTGGAGGATTTGGGAAACTTGATTACCTTCAAGAAAACAAATCCTCCACATTTGAGCACTATTGTCTCAAATCCATCGCATGAGAAGTTAATTTTATTAAAACATTTTATGAGCCGTTCATTCTGTGGAGTTCATTTCTTAAACAATTAAACCATTATTAAATTCCATTAGGATAGTAAATATTCAGAAATGAAACTATTAATATTTAAATTATGCTAAAATGCTGATAGCTTACTGCTTTCTGTCTTGCAGTTTTACATTGATATCTCAAACAAGAGAAAATCTGCAGATGCTGGAAATCGAAGTAATACTCACAAAATGTAGGAGGAACCCTGCAGGCCAGGCAGCATCTATAGAAAAGAGCAAACAGTCGACATTTACTCTTTTCCATAGATTCTGCCTGGCTTGCTGTGTTCCTCCAGTGTTTTGTGTGTATTACATTGATATCTGGTGCCTTCCTTCCAAAACAAGGGCTTTGTGTTTAAACTGAAGTCTGCGCTTATAATTATCTGCCTGTAAATGACTGTGAACAATCCCACCCAGAATTTCCAGCAAATTGAAAGGAAGAATATTAGGCAAACTTGAAGATATCATGACTGGATCCAAGCCTGTATACCATCGCACCCACCATTATGGTTGCTTAGAGTAGGTTCACCAGGACTGCAGTGGTTGCGAAGGTGGTTCACTGCAAAGGCATTCAAGGGTAGGTAATAAATAGTGAACTTGTCAACAATGCACTCATTCAGAAAACATATATATATAATATTCCGTTTCACGTAAGAGATTCTGCAGATGCTAGAAATCTAGTGTGACACACATACAATGCTGGAAGTCTAGAGGGACACACATGCAATGCTGGAGGAACTCAGCAAGTCAGGCAGCATCTATGGAGCAGGATAAAGAGTTGGTATTTCAGGCCAAGACCCTTCATCAGGATTAGAAAGGGAGGGAGAAGAAGCCAGCATTTTTTTTTGTTCTTTAGCCCCTCTTAGCCCTTCTTAAAGACTTGTGTAGTCTTCAAAGCAAGCACATATGTAAAGAAATTACTCAGCAGTTTTATAAATATTTAGCAATAATATCCTCAAATTCTTTCAAGAATAGCTTACGTGATTTGCAACAACATTGCTCTGAACCGATCTTCCTTTACAATTCTTTTATTGACTCTATTGGCAATTATAGAAATAAACTTGGAAAGAATGGTATTTGCTTGACATATTTAATTCTGATAATTTGCCCTGTGTAACTTTTCCTGAGCTCCTCTGCTGGCTAGCTGAGTTCATGCCTGAATCGATGAGTAAACCACTCTCTTGTGGAGATTATGGAAATGTTGGATCACAATTTTCTGGAGGATATATGTGCAAAACGTGCTGTAGGTCTCCTCAGTACATTTAGTTTTACCTGTAGGTGAAGAAACGTTCAGAGAGGCTTTAATTATTTTTTTGTGTGGCACAGAATAGCAATCTCCTAGCTCCACCTCAGCCTTGTCTGGTCAGTTTATACTGCCCCACCCTTAGTCTTATGCTCAGCTGCAAGATTCAGCCAGAGGCCCTTTTTTACTGTTACCTGTAAAGCCAATAAGCTGCATGGTAACACTAACCCAATTATACTTGTGTGTTTGGTAGCAAAACACTGGCCACCCTGAGGATGAAATTCACTTGAGGAATACTTGATAACAATTTTAAAAAAACATTGATTATTCACAGGTTTTCATGCATTTACCTGAGTGAAAATAGATAAATCTTAAACTATAAAATTCACTTTGATCCAAATTGACAATGAACCTAGATAATTACTTTCTGTCAACAGCAAGCTAATGAGTTATCAATTTACAACAAAACCAAGAGGAAGGGTTCAGTTTTCATTATTTGCTTTTGGCTATTAACAAGAGTTTCTAAATTTAGTAAAGTTAATTCATGTCACAATACAGTATGTGGACAATTAAGTCAGTTTGGATGCAAAACTAAACAACATATACAATAGGGTAAGAATGAGGGATGATTGGATGTTCATGTAAAGTCATTCATTCAGCAACCTAAACCCATGTACTGTGCAATTATATAACTTTTGTTTTTATATTAAATGTAAATGAATAGTAAAGCTTACAGAAACTGAATTGTTTGCTGGCAATCATTTTTTTAAAATTAAGTTCCTTTTGTACTTGACTTTTTTCAAACAATGAGGCTTGAGAACCTACAGAACCTCATAAATATTGTAATGAAAAGACCTGATGAAATCATTGGCAGCCTGTGCTGCCATTAATAGTAGAAAGTAGAAAAGTTGTTCTGTCCTACAGCTCCCATTTACAGAAAAATGCATTGTGGTGGGAGAGTTACCAAGACAATTCCATTTTATCCTTGCAGAGCAGAGTCTATGGATAGCGCTCCCTTATCTTCGCAAAAGCAAAAAAAGAGGATTTTCCAGTAGTGGGATTTTTGTCACAGAATCTTTCACATCAGCGATCTGGCAGAAAGCATCTTTTTGTCTATTTCTGACTCAGTGACTTTCCATCTAGGGCAAACAGAGGAGCCAAGAAGTCACATTGGTCAACAATGATTCAGATGGGAAATTGTATCAGTTAAAATTTGTAACAGAGTTTGCATGCAGACATACACTCCAAAGTGGTCTACAAGAGGAACTGCTGTCATTTAATGACTAGATCAATATTCAGCCACATGGAGCACTGAACGAGGCACAAAAATGATCCAAATCCAGCAGCTGGAAACAAATTCAAGTAACCTAATCAATCTGGAGTTTCAAAATTAGTCCCAAGTTGATGTATAAATCATCTAAGTTAACTTTGTTATTTGTATAAGGATATCTGCCATTCTTACCTGATCTGGTCTGCAAATGAATTCAAATACCATAAGACCATAAGATCTTGGAGCACAATTAAGCCACTTGGCCCATCAAGTCTGATAGGCCATATCATCATGGTGGATCCACTTTTCCTCTCAGCCCCAATCTCCTGCCTTCTCCCCATATCCCATCAGGCTCTGACCTATCAAGAATTTATCAACCTCTGCCTTAAAAATATGTAAAGACTTGGCCTCCACAGACACCTGTGGTAACATATTTCCACAGATTTACCACTGTCTGGATAAAGAAATTCCTCCTCATCTTCATTCTGAAAGGATGTCCTCTGGTCCTAGACTCTCTCACAATAAGAAACATCCTGTCCACATCACTCTGTCAAGGTCTTTCAACATTTGTTAGGTTTCAGTTAAGTCATCCCTCATTCTTCTGATTTCTAGTGAATACGGGCCCAGAGCCATCAAACACTCTTCATATGACAAGCTGTTCAATTGTGGAAATATTTTTATCAACCTCCTTTGAACCTTCTCCAGTGTTAGCACATCCTTTCTAAGATAAGGGGCAAAAAAACTGCTCACAATACTCCACGTGGAGCATATCGTGAGGCCTAAAATGCATTCCCTTAACTTGGCTTACCACCCATTCACTGCGGCAATGAGGAGCAGACAATGAATCCTGACTTTGCCCATATTATCCACATCATCTGAGAGAATGCACAAAGTTGGGATAGCGGATGAAATCGTGTTTGATTTTTATTTATATTTCCGTTATAAATTCCAATGCCTAGGTGAACTTCTGATGGTCATCCACTAAGAATGTGCAAGAATTCTAATATAAATGGGGGGGAAGGGAAGAGAGAGCCTAAGTGTTCCTTTACTTCACGGTTGTCATTTTAGAAATCTCTGCAAAATAGGCTCAACAACTACATTTGCTATTCTGCAAGTTACAATGGATTATAACCCCACATCCAAAATCCCCCACACATATCTCTAAAGATGCTACAAAACTGTACAGAATAGTTTCCCACAATAAAGGAAACTAAATTTTGTGCTGTAGCCCATATATATCAAATACGTTGCCCTGCAAGATTTCAAACTCTTCAGGCAGAGGTGTTTCTTATTAAAGTTCATGGCGCTCAGCATAAAAGTAGGAATCTGAGACTGATCTTAAAGTAGTTTCTTAAAAGCTGCACAAACTGCATTAGCATTATTTTAAACACATTCTGTAGATGCTGGCAATCCAAAGCAACACACAGAAAATGCTGAAAGAACTCAGCCGGTCAGGCAGCATCCATGGAAATGAATGAACTGTCAATGTTTTGGGCAGAGAGGCTTCTTCAGGTCTGGAAAGGACTGAGGAAGATGCCAGGATAAAAAGTTGGAGAGAGGGGAAGAAGGATAGCTAAAGGGTGATAGTTGAAGCCAGGTGGTTGGAAAGGAAAAGGGCTGGAGAAGAAGGAATCTGATAGGAGAGGAGAGAGGACTGTAGGAGAAAGGGAAGGAGGAGAGCAGCCAGGAGGAAGTGATAAGCATGTGAGAAGAGGTAAAAATCCAGAATGGAGAATAGAAGAAGAGGAGAGGGGGAAGGAATCTTTTTTACTGGAAGGAAAAATCAGTGTTCAAGCCATTTGGCTACACAGATGGAGTATGAGATGTTGCTTCTCAGCTCCAAGGGTAACCTTACCATGGCACAAGAAGAAGCCACGGACTGACATGTCAGAATGGGAATCAGAATTAAAATGCTGGGACACCGTGAAGTTCCAGTTTTGGCAGATGGAGCAGAGGTGCTCAAGAAAGCGATTCCCCAATTCATGATGGATCTCACCAACGTAGAGAAGGCCACTTGAAAAGTACCAGATACAATTGATAGCCCCAGCTGAAGTGTTGCCTCACCTGGAAGGACTGTTTGGGGCCCTGAATCGAGGTGAGGAGGGAGGTGAACGGGCTGGTGTAATACTTTGGCTGCTTGGAGGGATATGTGCCAGGCGGGAGATTTGTGGGGAGGGATGAATAAACACAGAGGGAGTAATCCAAGTGGAAAGAAGAGAGTGGGGCATAGTAAAGACATATTTGGTGACAGGATCCCTTTGGGGATGGTGGAAGCTGCAGAGAATGACATGTTGGAAGTGCAGGTTCATGAGGTGGTAGGTAAGGACAAGAGGAATTCTATCACAGTAAATGCAACAGGAAGATGGGGTGAACACAAATGTCCAGAAAACAGAGGAATTGTGGGTGGGGGCAGCATCAATGATTTATTTCTCTGCATTTATAGTCACAGGTACACATTTACTTCATAGGCAAATGCACTATTAAAATTATTCATTCATTTTGTCAGTGAGCACTTTGGCAACATTTTCAAATGTAATCAAAATATTTATAATCTTACTGAGATGTGACAATACTAGAACAACGCATAGTTAATTCAACACTTTGACAGCTTTGAAATACTTTCCCACTGAGATTTTCTATAGCCAGATGATCATCTATCCCTCTTTTGTGTGACTTTCACCATTCTTGAAAATAGTTATTGTTTATCCTATTACATTTAACACATGGTTAAGAAAAGGAGGTCTAATTTGAAGATTTAATTGTCAGTTTGGGAAAGTGCACACCTGTCATTGCATTAAGAGAATTACATAACCAGCAACACTGTGAAGGAGAAACGTTTCTCTGCTTCAAGTCTGGAAAGAGTGCCTAGTATTTATTTAATTCTGTTTTCTTGCAAAATGCCACTTGTAAAAGGAAGACAGATGGCCTGAAAGACAATGCAAACTTTCCCGTTAAGTACCAGAGATATAATCATGTAGCATAAATGACTGGTACAGAATTTTCTCTGCAACTGATGGCCCATGTGTGTTAAAAGTACTAAATGTTTCATGAAGTGAAATCGCCATTCTAGGTTGATCCAAAATGATAAGACTTTCACATTTTTGAACTTATATTTTACCTAGAAGGCATTTATAATTAGGTAACAATATCAAGCTAAATGCTTCTTTCAGATTCAATTCATGATACTCCCGTAACTTCATTTATTTCTAATTCATAGAATACATGAACATGGTTGGGTCCCTGGAGAAAAATTGATTAGCAATACGGATTTACTGATGAGAGTGCTGTGTTGCTACCCAATTGGTTCCAGTTACTATGTTCTTTCTCAATTGTCCTCTAACATTTTTCTCCTCAAATTGTTTTTATTGCTGTCATGGGAGATACCTATGGAAAAGACTGGCGAAACTGAAACTAGGCAAATAGCTGGAAAGAATCTAGAATTTATAGAACATGACTTTTTGCAGTGCTGGCTATAAAGAAACAAAATAGATTATTTAATTGAGCATGTTTAATTTTCAGCTTGTATTTGATTGCACAACTAAACCCTGAATTCAGTCATCCCAGCTTCTATGTTTCAGATCTGTCTCGTTCCTCCCCACTCATATTAGATACAAGTTTGGAATTCAATTGATTTTTTTTTTCTATTAAATCAATGGAGGGAGCTTTTGAATCCAGGGATAGAAAATCTGTGATCAAACCTCCAGTAAAATACTTAACTCTTCTTTTCCAACTAACTTTGAAATTCAAAGGCAGTTTTTTAAACATTCACCTTTAGTTTTAATTGACACATAATTTGATAGTAAATTATTCTCATTCAGCTCTATTGGTTCCTGTTTTTTCTCTCCTGGTCTGACTCTTAACACGTAATGATAGCAATGTGAAAGAAAATTTACAGGAGTTGTTAGTTCACCGTCGTCTAATCTACACTCACATAAAATCAGATGTTTTGTTCTTATTACTAGGTTAAGTTAAGGAAACAAAAGTGGTAGTGCTATCTTTTCTACAAAAAAAATTGCATTCCTCCTAACTTATTTTAAAGGGAAATAGGTGACAAGATGATAAAATGCATAGATCAAGTGGAAAGCTAGAGACATCTTCCCAAGGCAGAAATGACTAACATGAGGGGTCATAGTTTTAAGGTGATTGCTGGCAAGTATAGGGGGATACTGTGTATTAGATTTTCTGACTGTGAAGTTCTAAGCTCAAAAGAAGACCTTAAGCCATTTCAGGTATAAATAGCCATGTGTACTCACACTAAAGGGAGATTATACTTTAACTACCCAATCACCCAATCTTCAAAGATTAGTTCACTTCCCTGTATATTCTTCATGGTCAGATTAGCTGACAATACAAATTTGAGTGGTGGATCCTCTCTCTCTAACAAGGAGACATTACTTCTAGCTAACAAAGTAGTGTAAAACACAGTTCATTTATTTTCAGTGATACATGTTTAAACCAAAACAAAACTCTGAAAACACACTTAAAACTCACAGCCAATTTCTATCTGAAACATTTCCCAATTACAAACCATTTCTAAAATGCAAACCAAAGCACAAAGCACAAATCAGTTCTCAAACGTAAAGGATCAAGGATGTCTGAAACGCAGGTACAATTCCTATAAAGTAAAAAGACATCAGAATCAGGTTTATTATCACTGGCATGTGACATGAAACTTGTTAACTTAGCAGCAGCAGCAGTTCAATGAAAAACATAATTTAGCAGAAAAAAGAGAAAAATTAAAAATTAAATAATAAAAAATAATAAAATAAAAAACAACAATAATAAATAAACAAGTAAATCAGTTACATATATTGAATAGATTAAAAACAGATACTGTATATTAAAAAAAGTGAGGTAGTGTCCAAAGATTCAATGTCCATTTAGGAATCCGATGGCAGAGGCGAAGAAGCTGTTCTGGAATCGCTAAGTGTGTGCCTTCAGGCTTCTGTACCTCCTCCCCAATGGTAGCAGTGAGAAAAGGTGCTGGGTGCTGGAGTTCTTTAATAATGGACGCTGCCTTTCTGAGACACCACTCCCTAAGGATGCCCTGGGTACTTTGTAGGCTAGTACCCAAGATGGAGCTGACTAGATTTACAACCTTCTGCAGCTTCTTTTGGTCCTGTGCAGTAGCCCCTCCATACCAGACAGTGATGCAGCCTGTCAGAACGCTCTCCACAGTACAGCTACAGAAGTTTTTGAAAGTATTTGTTGACATGCCAATCTCTTCAAACTCCTAATGAAGTATAGCTGCTGTCTTGCCTTCTTTATAACTACATCTATATGTTGGGACCAGGTTAGATCCTCAGAGATCTTGACATCCAGAGAACTTGAAACTGCTCACTCTCTCCACTTCTGATCGCTCTATGAGGATTGGTATCTGTTCCTTCGTCTTACCCTTCCTGAAGTTCACAATGGGCTCTTTCATACCAAAGGTGAAGACAAACAAGGTGTCCATCGCAGAAACCAAATCTCAAGGAATAAGTTCTAGTTCTTCCATGTTTTTGATGTACTTTACCCTATTCCTATTAAGTCTGAACTTCTCTGTACATTTAGACCCTTTCCAGCCACTTGAGTGATTTCATAAGCATGTGATATTTCCTCAGATATCCTTTTAACACAAAATGGTTGAAAAGGATTTTTTGGTGACATAGATCTCAGCTAGCTACCTTTAATACTGTAAAGGTAACCGCTGAGTACACAAACCTTGCAACTATAAACACATTAGTAATTGTTTATACGTAATTATCCATTTGTTCTGCAAGCTTGCTTGAACTAAGCAACTTAAGAATCAGTTTGTCTGTTTGGAACCACCGAAATTAAACAACCCACTGTCTTAGAGTCATATAAAAGTACAGCACAGAAACAGGCCCCCTAGTATGTGCTAAGTCATTTAAATTACCTTCTCCCATCGACCTGCACCAGGACCATAGCCCTCCATACCCTTACCATGCATGTTCTTAACCAAACTTCTGTTAAACATTGAAACCAAGCTTGCATGCGCCATTTGCACTAGCAGCTCATTCCACGCTTTCACATCTCTCTGAGTGAAGAAGTTTCCTCTCATGTTCTCCTCAAATATTTCACCTTTCACCCATAACCCATGACCTCTAGTTGCAGTACCACCCAACCTCAGTTGAAAAACCCTACTTGTAGTTACCCCTCATGTGTACCCCTCATAAATTTGTATACCTTTATCAATATGCTTTCAATCTTCTATGTTCCAAGGAATAAAATCCTAATTTATTCAACCTTTCCATATGTCAAGTCCAATATACTCTACATTTGAGCAGTAATTAAGAAGGTGCAGTTACTCTTTACAGACAGAGTGCCTTCAACAACAGAACCTATTTGCAAAGCTGGGTTTTTAACTTTGAGCTGCTTTCCATTTACATTTTAAGAACTGAAGACTGACTTCCATTTTCGACCAGAAAGTTAAACAAAGCACTGTAGTTGAAAGTTTACGTACAACTGTTCGTGACCTTTCAAAAAGCATTTGCTATTGCAAAAGCAAGATTAGCAAACATGAGATAGAAGTGGATATCTATCACTGGTTGTCCTTTACTCAGAGAATGGTGTGTGCCTGGAACTCCTTTCCAGGAATGGTGGTAGAGGCAATACATTAGGGATATGTAAGAGATTCTTAGATAAACATATGGATGACAGAAAAATGGAGGGCTGTGTAGGAGGGAAGGGTTAGAGTAGTTTAAAAGGTCAGCAGAACATCATGGACTGAAAGGCCTGTACTGTGCTCTAGTGTTCTATGTTCTGTCTAGGTGATTACAGGTTTCAAACTCAATATATTTGAATGTAGATGACTTGAGCTAACAATTTTTATTTAAATCAACAATTTCCATTTAGTCAGGTCATCAAAGACAAGGTGTCTTGACATTGGTCATTTTTTGTACTGTAACAGTTTCTAACAGTATTAGCAATTCTCTATGAAGAAATGGGCAAGTTCCAAATATTATTACTGATAATGCAAATTTTAATTGCATTTCTCTCCCTTTCTGACTCAATATCACAACAATTAGAGGTACAGTTTTAGTACTAGCAGCAACAGAAATCAACAGCGTTACATGCTGCCATGTCTTTAGATGTAATTTGTTCAGGAGTAAATTTGTGCATGTATACTGAAGAGCCCTAAAATTATATTCTGCATATAAATATACTAACATTTATGCTAATGATATACGATGTTGCATTTTATGATAATTTTTCCACAAAATGATTTGTAATTACTGACTTTATGGGATTTTTTTTAAAAATGTGCTTGCTTAGACAAGTAAAAATAAAGAAGAAAAAAATGGCATGAGGTTAAGACTTTAATAAGCAAGGCTTTAATGTAACTTCCTCAAAATGCAATTTATATGTAAGTCATTGTTTTCTTGACAATCAGAAGACACCTCAGATCTATTCAATTGGAAATTCATTGATTGTTGTTCTGCTTGTGAGCAGCAAAATAAAACCAAGTGGCTAATAGAAGCAGTTAGTATTTGTTTGAAAAGACAAGTTGTACCAGTTGAAAGAAGCAAATTTGATAAAGCTCCTGCTCTATTACATTCACTCATAGTAAGAGAAAACATCTTGCCTGTTCATATCCACACGTGCCTCATTAACCATTTGATAGGTCCACATTTGGAAAGATTGACGAACTACATGTTAGAAGTAGATGAATCACTTGAATCTTATGGTTGTAATGACTACAGAACTATCAGTGGTCATTGTTGAACTGCATAACTGACACTGATTTCAGAGAATGCTTATTATCCACAATCAAATCCAGAAATCCAAAAATATTTCCCAATGATTCCCTGGCCCTTGATAGAGGCATTCTAATTATATCCTTCTTCCACATAGTCAACAGAAATTAGTAGATCTAGTTCAGAGGTCGGCAACCTGCGGCTCCGGAGCCACGTGCGGCTCTTTGATCTCTGTGATGCGGCTCCCCATGGTTTGTTAGTTTTTGAAATGTAATTCAAAATTTGAAGATTATGGTGATCTTGTACAATCTGAAAACTTTGCAGAGACACCGTTTCCTGGCACATCCGAACCGGCTCACAATTAGCCACCGTTCCGGCTAAGGGAGATAGCCTACGGGGGTTTGTGAGTACGTGTCTTTTGGAGCATCCGCGCCCACGGGGACAGGTTGAGGGAGGCTTTAAAGCAAGGCTGTTTAGTTCGAATAAAGTTACCTTTGACTGCAGTGTCATTATTTTAGCGCTGTGTGTAGCACACCGCTACAACGTGTTTTTTTATCGCTATTAATATACATCACCACTGCCAATGCCTGACACCCGCCAGTGCGCGCTTTCTTTTAATTCTTCGATCCAAGGTAGGCTACCTATGGAGTAACCTTCAACCCAACGTCTTTTTTTCGGAGTTCAAAATGTTTTTGTTGCATGCAGAAATGTAATTTCGTTTTCTCTGCAGGAGTTCATCAATTTCATAAATGCAACACATTATAGTTTGTTTATACATAGCATAAAGGCAAAAAAAAACCCGTTGTATGCAGTGTTATTTCATTTTGTGGCTCCCAGTGTTTTCTTTTCTGTGGGAAATGGGTCCATATTGGCTCTTTCAGTGATAAACGTTGCCGACCCCTGATCTAGTTAGTGATCTGAAGACTGTTCTTGAAAAAGAACCTTTGCCTCCTCCCTTTTAATATACTAACTTGCTGAGTGTGGTATACAGATTATTCAAGGTTTGCAAAGACATTCCTTTTTGCAAACTCTTTGCATCACCCTCCTTCACTTTGACTCCCATATCCCAGGATTTGCCATTCCCTTAGATAACCAAATACAGTGTTTTTAACCATTTTAATTTTTAATGTTTATGGTACTACAATTATAACTTACATGAAACTTCCAGTTTTTTTTATTGTGACTTGTAAAATATTTAAATTGTGGTTAAACATAGAGCATTTATACTTGGTTTGCGCTCTGTGAGAATATGTTAATGTGACAGACCTGATTGATGATTTCGCTTTTGCCAATGACAGAAATACTTCTATTTTGCTACTGATCTCAAAATTTAGATCATAATCTTTTCTAATATTCTTGCTACAGCTCCATGACACAACATTGTGCAAGTATATAAGGAGCAGTGTGAAGCAACTCATGTGGGATTAAATTCTCAGAGCATCTTCTGAGTGTGATTGACCTTGCTGAATCTGATGAGGTATTAACAGAACAATAAAACTTGCATTCAAAACACTGCTCATATGTGACTGAAGTGAAAGCAGGTCATCCTTCCTGATGAAGTCATCACCAAGGACTGAGAGAGCTTTCAAATGTGTAAAGAGGAACATACCAAGGACCCAGACGTCACCACATGGCACAACAGAAACTAAGAAGAGAAAAAAAAGTTTGACTCAATCAGACTACGTCCACACTACGCCAGATAAATCCGTAACCAAAGCTTTTTCTCTTTGTTTTTACCCTCCGTCCACACTAAAACGGCGTTTTCGTCCCCCGAAACCGGAGCTTTTCAGAAACGGTTTCCAGGGTGGGTATTTTTGAAAATGCTGCTTGGGCAGATCAGTGTGGACGGCGTAACTGGGGACTTTTGAAAACGCTGTCAGACGGCAGTGCACTATTTCATTGTTTTCTTGAATGAAACCTAACAATTTCAGAACAGACGGCAATGAGACTGAAGCCAGAAGAGTTAGAAGTGTACTCACCAACTACTTTGACCCATAACTTACTGAATAAATAAGTATACTCTACACACTTTGCCCTGTTTTCTGTCCTTGCTCGTATGAAGGTGGTTTACCTATTTATGCAAGTACTTCTCTGACAATAGATGTGTAACAGCCTAATGTAACATTGTATGGAAATATAAGATAACACTGATGCAGACATGTTTTATACATTTAACAAGGTGCTTTATTAATGCAACGGAGTTAGTCCGTTTTTCGATGTTTGTTGTCAGCCGGGTCAATCTGTCCATGAATTCCCTGTTGGTTGCCTCCGTATGCTCCAGTATTTGTTTTTTTTAGTTTTAAGTTCTCCTGCATGAGAGCCAACAGCTGTCTGGCACTTTAAGTTTTTCTAGTCTGTAACTACACAAACGCGCACTCTTACTGCAAGATTCGACACCGAACATGTTGCTTGTTTTCGGTAGTTGTGTCCGGCGCATGCGAAGCAGGAGGAGATTTGCCAAAATCTCCTTTTCAATGTGGATAGAGATATTCTCAAAAACGCATAGTGTGGACACCTATCGTTTTTACGCGAAACCGGCGTTTTCAAAATTATCCGGTCTAGTGTGGATGGAGCCTCAGACTGGTGTGAAATTATCTTTAAAGTCTGTTGAAAATCCACCATGTCATTATTTGTGTCATCATCACAAATTTCACTGGCAAATTGGCAACATTAATAAGCTATGGTATTCTTGCATTTATATAGTGTAAACCATGAAACAATGTGGGTAGATGCCGTGTGGCATCTTCCTTTTGTTATGCCGTATTCTATCCTCAATTAAATCGCTCTTTGACAGTATTAACCTTTCCTGATTTAAATGTTATCTCTTATTCTCTGCATTTTTAAATTAATCTTCCTCTCTGTGTGACATAAATAATTTGTGTAAATAAGATTAATCCCAATCAATTCAACTTTTACTCTCTCGTATCTGCAACTGATAACCTATTGATATGCAGTTTCCTTTAAAGTTAGCATTGGGTCACTTTGTTTCTGAGCATGAAATAGATCTGGTACAGCTCAAACTGTGCATATTAATGAATTCAAATGATAGTTAGCTCTAGTAACAAATTCATTACCTTAATTTCCTTTCTCCTCTTCCCAATACACCATTCATTTAAAATATTTTTCAAACATCTTGCTTTCTCTTGGCTTGGAAAACTTTGATTTGCTTGCTTGGGCCATTGGAATTGCCTTATGCGTCTGGTAAAGAATTATAGCCAAATAGTGGAATTAAAGATTTAAATAAAGAGTCAATCAGATTGTCAATGCATTAAAATCTAAGACTGATATTCACTTTGCCTTACCTCAGTCAGAGTAAGGATAGATTATCTATTTTTGTACCTGTAATCATTATTCTTTGTATTACAATGTACAGTACACAAAAGCAAAATTTGTTTGGATTTATATCAGTTCTCAGTTTATGAAAAGGGGGTTGCATTCCCTCAGATGCAGGGAAAAAACTATTGTTCACCAATCCACTAAAAAATGTACATAATTGACCTGGGATTTCCCCCCCCCACCCCCCCACAAAATAGAACTTTTATCAAACCATCAGGAATCAGTTTCTGATCCCCTGTCCTGAACCACGAACTACTCCAGATTCACTTTATATTGGTTCAGTTTGCATTGATCGAAACAGAAGAAAAAAAGTTATTGCAGATCTTCAAGTCAATGTGATGGTTTAGTTGTAATTAATTTCTCAATGGTTGAAAACAATCTGTGGAAAATACTATTGTGGCATTTATACAGTTCAACATGAATAAATGTCAAACTCAATTGATTTCAACTTGCCGGAGACCATATAACAATTACAGCACGGTAACAGGCCATCTCGGCCCTTTTAGTCCGTGCCGAACGCTTACTCTCACCTAGTCCCACTAGCCCACACTCAGCCCATAACCCTCCATTCCTTTCCTGTCCATATACCTATCCAATTTTCCAATTTTACTTTAAATGACAATACCAAGCCTGCCCCTACCACTTCTACTGGAAGCTCATTCCACACAGCTACCACTCTCGAAGTAAAGAAATTCCCCCTCATGTTACCCTTAAACTTTTGCCCCCTAAGTCTCAACTCATGTCCTCTTGTTTGAATCTCCCCTATTCTCAATGGAAAAAGCTTATCCACATCAACTCTTATCTATCCCCCTTGTAATTTTAAATACCTCTATCAAGTCCATCCTCAACCTTATATGCTCCAAAAAATAAAGACCTAACTTGTTCAACCTTTCCCTGTAACTTAGGTGCTGAAACTCAGCTAACATTCTAGTAAATCTTCTCTATACTCTCTCTATTTTGTTGACATCTTTCCTATAATTCAGTGACCAGAACTGTACACAGTACTCCAAATTCAGCCTCACCAATGCCTTGAACAATTTTAAGATTACATCCCAACTCCTATACTCAATGCTCTGATTTATAAAGGCCAGCATACCAAAAGCTTTCTTCACCACCCTATCCACATGAGATTCCACCTTCAGGGAACTATGCACCATTATTACTAGATCACTCTGTTCTACTGCATTCTTCAATCCCCTACCATTTACCATGTATGTACTATTTGGATTATTCCTACCAAAATGTAGCACCTCACACTTATCAGCATTAAACTCCATCTGCCTTTGTTCAGCCCACTCTTCTAACTGGCCTAAATCTCTCTGCAAGCTTTGAAAACCTACTTCATTATCCACAACGCCACCTACCTTAGTATCATCTGCATACTTACTAATCCAATTTACCATCCCATCATCCAGATCATTAATGTAAATGACAAACACCATTGGACCCAGTTCAGATCCCTGAAGCACACCACTAGTCACCGGCCTCCAAACTGACAAACAGTTATGCACCACTACTCTCTGGCACCTCCCATCCAGCCACTGTTGAATCCATTTTACTACTTCAATATTAATACCTAATGATTGAACCTTCCTAACTAACCTTCCATGTGGAACCTTGTCAAAGGCCTTACTGAAGTCCATATAGACAACATCCACTGCTTTACCCTCGTCAACATTCCTCGTAACTTCTTCAAAAAATTCAATAAGATTTGTCAAACATGACCTTCCACGCACAAATCCATGCTGACTGTTCCTAATCAGACCCTGTCTATCCAGATAATTATATATACCATCTCTAAGAATACTTTCCATTAATTTACCCACCACTGACGTCAAACTGACAGGCCTATAATTGCTAGGTTTACTCTTAGAACCCTTTTTAAACAATGGAACCACATGAGCAATATGCCAATCCTCCGTCACCATCCCCGTTTCTAATGATATTTGAAATATTTCTGTCAGAGCCCCTGCTATTTCTACACTAACTTCCCTCAAGGTCCTAGGGAAATCCTGTCAGGACTCGGAGATTTATCCAATTTTATATTCCTTAAAAGTGCCAGTACTTCCTCCTCTTTAATCGTCATAGTTTCCATAACTTCCCTACTTGTTTCCCTTACTTTACACAATTCAATATCCTTCTCCTTAGTGAATACCGAAGAAAAGAAATTGTTCAAAATCTCCCCCATCTCTTTCGGCTCCACACATAGCTGTCCACTCTGATTCTCTAAGGGACCAATTTTATCCCTCACTATCCTTTTGCTATTAATATAACTGTAGAAACCCTTCGGATTTACTTTCACCTTACTTGCCAAAGCAACCTTGTATCTTTTAGCTTTTCTAATTTCTTAAGATTCTAATTTCTTAAGATTCTTCTTACATTCTTTATATTCCTTGAGCACCTCATTTACTCCATGCTGCCTATATTTATTGTAGATAACTCACTTTTTCCTAACCAAGTTTCCAATATCCCTTGAAAACCATGGCTCTCTCAAACTTTTAACCTTTCCTTTCAACCTAACAGGAACATAAAGATTTTGTTCCCTCAAAATTTCACCTTTAAATGACCTCCATTTCTCTATTACATCCTTCCCATAAAACAAATTGTCCCAATCCACTCCTTCTAAATCCTTTCGCATCTCTTCAAAGTTAGCCTTTCTCCAATCAAAAATCTCAACCCTGGGTGCAGACCTATCCTTTTCCATAATTATGTTGAAACTAATGGTATTGTGATCACTGGGCCTGAAGTGCTCCCCAACACATACCTCCGTCACCTGACCTATTTCATTCCCTAACAGAAGATCCAACACTGCCCCTTCTCTAGTCGGTAGCTCTATGTATTGCTGCAAAAAACTATCCTGCACACATTTTACAAACTCCAAACCATCCATCCCTTTTACAGTATGGACTTCCCAGTCTATGTGTGGAAAATTAAAATCTCCTGCAATCACAACCCTGTGCTTACTACAAATATCTGCTATCTGCTTGCGAATTTGCTCCTCCAATTCTCGCTACCCATTAGGTGGTCTATAATACACCCCTGTAAGTGTTACTACACCTTTTCCATTCCTCAATTTCACCTAAATAGCCTCCCTAGACGAGCCCTCTAATCTATCCTGCCAGAGCACTGCTGTAATATTTTCTCTGACAACCAACGCAACACCTCCCCCTCTTGTCCCTCCCATTCTATCACACCTGAAGCAACAAAATCCAGGAATATTTAGTTGCCAATCACATCCCTCCTGCAACCATGTTTCACTAATAGCTACAACATCATATTTCCGAGTATCAATCCATGATCTGAGCTCATCCACCTTTCTTACAATGCTCCTAGCATTAAAATAAATGCATTTAAGACATTCTCCACCTCCTCCTCTCTGTTTATCTCTAACAGTACAAAGAACTTTACTGTCTTCTTTTTCTTCCTTCTCCCATACAACTGTTCCTACACTCTGGTTCCCCTCCCCCCTCGTATCTGGTTTAAATCCACTGGAGCCTCTCTAGCAAATCTACCTGCAAGAATATTTGTCCCCCTCCAGTTCAGATGTAAACCGTCCCTTCGGAACAGGTCCCACATTCCCTGGAAAACTGCCCAATTATCTATAAATCTGAAGCCCTCCCTCCTGCACCATGTCTTCAGCTACATGTTGATCTGCACTATCTTACTATTTCTAAACCCACCTGCACGTGGCACTGGTAGCAATCCTGAGATTACTATCCTGGAGGTCCTGTCCTTTAACTTGGCACCTAGCTCCCTAAACTCACCTTTCACGACCTTCTCACTCTTCCTAGTCACATCATTGGTCCCTAACTGGACCACGACATCCGGCTGTTCACCTTCCCTCTTGACAATTTGATAATCTGATGCCTGTGTTTCAATCATGGTAAGCAATAACCAGTTCATATTATAAACCTATAGGATGTTAGCAATACCACTGAAATTACCCTTTGAGTTACTGGTAAATTTATAACAGGGGATACAGTGGAAAAAGTTTAAAGTAAGTTGGGAGTTGAAGCATTAGCAAAGCTTCACACGTGCCATGAAAATTCAACTGCTAGAGTTAACGGGAATCTATGGCAGGCAGATCACCTATTTGAAAGACAATGAGTGCAGTGGGGTGCTGCTGCTGTTTAACAGCAGCTTTCAGCCAATGCAATAGGCAATTGTGCACACAAATTATCCCTTTATTTTATAAATATACAGGTTTTTGAAAATAAGTGTGGACTATCTCTTGAAGTAATTTAAGTGGAGGGAAATGCACTAGATGACTTTGCCATCAGGAAGAAGGTACAGGAGCCTCAGGATTCACACCACCAGGTTCAGGAATGGTTACTGCAGAACTTTGAACAAAAACTCTTCCTCTGTATTTCATTATAGTGCAGATATTTTGAATTTGATTTAGAATATTCCACTCAGATAAAGAAATTGTTTGAATGGGTGGGAAGATAAGTAATTCACTAGATACCATAACCATGACTTCAAAGGAAATTTTGAAATTACCATTTAGTGTATTCAGAGCTACTGGAAAAGTCAATTTCTAGTTAAGTGCAACATGACATTTGTAAATTAGGGCAGAGTGTTGTTACTGATTTTAGTTTGAGCACCAATGTTTTCCTGTTATCTTATTGACTATTTTACTGGTGAACTGCATCACTTTCTGGAACTAAATTGATTTTGTTTTGAAATACCAATATTAATTGAATTTCTATAAATAGAAATCTCTGCAAGTTTTACTCTATTTTAAAGTAAGTATTTTTTCATATTTATAGGCTTTAACTATCTGCTTCATAGTTTGGATAAGTAATTTATACTTTTCATGGAGTAGAAAAACCTTGAAAGTTCTTTTCTCAGCTGAAGTTGATGAAATCAAATTTTTCTCTTTTTATCTTTAACAATACATGCACATTTCCTGAAAGTGTGAATCTTAAGTGCTGTTCTCTCTGCGGCTACCTTTGTAACACATGCAAGAGGTGGACATGATAGTCCTGCTGAGGCTTGCATGCTCTATTACCTTAAAAAATAAGATTACTAGTTGTTCACATATTATAGAAATTGTCCAATATTTTTTCTAAATCTCTATTGACTTTTTTACAGCATAAAAGGTAAATCAGGTCTGTTTCTTTAAGGTGCACGCAAGCACCAAATTAACAAACTGCCCATTGTCTAGGGCAGGGGTCGGCAACGTTTACCACTGAAAGAGCCAATAAGGACCCATTTCCCACAGAAAAGAAAACACTGGGAGCCACAAAACCCGTTTGACATTTAAAATGAAATGACACTGCATACAACGTTTTTTTTTGCCTTTATGCTATGTATAAACAAACTATGATGTGTTGCATTTATGAAATTGATGAACTCCTGCAGAGAAAACGAAATTACATTTCTGCATGCAACAAAAACATTTTGAACTCCGAAAAAAAAACGTTGGGTTGAAGGTTACTCCATAGGTAGCCTACCTTGGATCGAAGAATTAAAAGAAAGCGCGCACTGGCGGGTGTCAGGCATTGGCAGTGGTGATGTATATTAATAGCGATAAAAAACACGTTGTAGCGGTGTAGCGCTACACGCAGCGCTAAAATAAAGACACTGCAGTCAAAGGTAACTTTATTCGAACTAAACAGCCTTGATTTAAAGCCTCCCTCAACCCGTCCCCGTGGGCGCGGATGCTCCAAAAGACACGTACTCACAAACCCCCGTAGGCTATCTCCCTTAGCCGGAACGGTGGCTAATTGTGAGCCAGTTCGGATGTGCCAGGAAACGGGGTCTTCACAATGTTTTTAGATTGTACAAGATCACCATAATCTTCAAATTTCGAATTACATTTCAAAAACTAACAAACCACGGGAGCCGCAGCACAGAGATCAAAGAGCCGCATGCGGCTCCGGAGCCACATGTGGCTCTTTTACGTCTGTGCTGCGGCTCCCTGTTGCTTTGGGAAATAATTGGTCAGTATTTAATTAAAATGTATTTTATGTTAGTTTGTTAGTTTTTGAAATGTAATTCTAAATTTGAAGATTATGGTGATCTTGTACAATCTAAATAAGACGTTGTGGCGACCCATTTCCTGACACATCCAAACCGGCTCACAATTAGCCAGCGTTCAGGCTAAGGGAGATAGCCTACGGGGGTTTGTGAGTACGTGTCTTTTGCAGCATCCGCGCCCATGGGGGGCGGGTTGAGGGAGGCTTAAAAGCAAGGCTGTTTAGTTCGAATAAAGCTATCTTTGACTGCAGTTTACTGACTGCGTGTAGCACACCGCTACAACTTGTTTTTATCGCTGGCTGTCCAGAGGGGAGGTGCTGAAACGCTTTGTTACGTTTCTGGAAGAAGTGAAAACTTCCCTGGGCAGCAAAGGGCTCACCTTTCCTGAGCTGGAACAGCCAAAGTGGCTGGAAAAGCTACACTTCATGGTAGGCATGACAGCGCACCTGAACACGCTGAACACAGCTCTTCAGGGGTAAGGACATACAGCCCTACACATGTTGGAGGATGTTTTGGCATTCGAGCGCAAGTTGACAGTGCTTGCCAGAGATTTACAGAAAGGCACATTGTCTCACTTCCCCAATTTGAGAGAGTTCAAACAAGGTCACGACATGATAAATTCGGAGTATTTACTTTCTGCAATCATCGCAATGCAAACATCGTTTGGGAAACGCTTCTGTGAGTTCAGAGAGGAAAAAAACACATTATCCTTCCCGGTCACTCCCCTAAGCATCGATCCATCCCTACTGAATACGACTGCATTGTCAGGTGTGAGTCAACCTGACCAAGTATGATAAATATTTTAATTGCCTATTATTTTACTTATATTCATATGTTTTCATTGTTCAGTGAAATAGTCCTTTTATTTTTCAGGTTGACAGCTGGCTGACGTTATTTTTGGTTTGCTGCTGGCGGCAAATTTAAGTTTGGCATTTTTCATAAATACAAGAAGGACTCAAATAGACGTTGAGTATTTTACTTAAAAGTAACCTTCAACCCAACGTCTTTTTTTCGGAGTTCAAAATGTTTTTGTTGCATGCAGAAATGTGATTTCGTTTTCTCTGCAGGAGTTCATCAATTTCATAAATGCAACACATTATAGTTTGTTTATACATAGCATAAAGGCAAAACAAAACGTTGTATGCAGTGTTATTTCATTTTAAATGTCAAACGGGTTTTGCGGCTCCCAGTGTTTTCTGTGGGAAACGGGTCCAAGTGGCTCTTTCAGTGGTAAAGGTTGCTGACCCCTGGTCTAGGGGTTCCTTAAACTGAGAGCAAATGCAGATCACTGGCAGTTATTTGAAAGAAACTGGAAGAAATGGTGCTCAGAGTAGAACTGTGGCAGCACACTTTTGTTGGCAATTTACTTTAAAAAAATCAGCAAGTAACTTCATACGTCAGTAATATAAATATTTTTAAAACGCCTGAAGCTACAGCATTGGAGAATGGACACTTCATTCACAAAAATTGTAACAAAAAAATACAAGGCAATGTATTCCCTACCCCTGTGGACTTTTTTGTCTTAATTCTTCATAGTGAAAGATGTCAGGGCTAGGGAAGTAAATGCGGCCACCATCAAGCTTTGTCAGGTCAAGGACACTTGGGTGGATGGCTAATGAATCTCCTATTTGCATGACCCAAGAAGTTACCTCGTATTGTAATGGCTGTTTATTTTTACTCTGTCTATTCCTTGTACAAGCTATATTGCCATCTCTCTGGCAAATTATCTCCAATATAGGGCCAGTCGTGTGTTTTGGCCCATTACTACAGCTAACACAGGCCTTCTTCAGTTAGAATCCTTACAGCAAACAAGTGGATTAAAAAAAAACTTGGTCCAATGAATCTTAGGTGTGTGTGAATGTTATTGTAGAATTATAGAAGGTCAGCTCATATCTCTTGCACTCTGTATCACGCTGTAGCTCATTAGCTTTGTTACATTGAATAAAACAGCGATTACTTGCACTGTATGATAAAGGCCAGTTGCTCATTTGTATTAATATTGATTCCACCATTTTTTTTACAGAGACTTAAAGAACTGAAGCAGAGGGAGTTTGCCCGCAACGTTGCTTCCAAGTCAAGAAAAGACGAAAAGAAACAGGAAAAAGCACTCAAACGTTTACATGAGTTAGCGGAGCTCAGAAAGCAAGTGCGCTGGTGAGTTAGTAAGTAATGTAATGTTCAAATGTGAAGGCACCAGCACAGACATGATTAAAGAAGCTTTGTGACAAATTAGTTACCATCCTTAAAAATTGAGGGAGAAAGTTGTTTAATGCAAGACACTTTCATACACTTCCACACTTTGCATATAAACTGCCAAATGACTTACTCATTTCTTGAGGAATTCCAGGCGATACACAAAAAAAAGACTTCCTGCTAGCTGGATATGAATGGTGGAAGGAAGTCAGTCTCAACTGGCTTGGTAAGGTACCACATAATAGATTTGTCAGCAAGATTTGTGGAATAAAGAAGGCAGTAACATTATGGACAGAAAATTAGTTATATAATAAAAAACAGTGAAAGGTTGTTGTTTGCACTGAAGGGAGGTGTAGAACAGACTTCCCCAGGGATCAGAACTCAGACCACAGCTTTCTTTAATATTTAGTAATGTCTTTGATTTGGGCAAACAGATTTACAGATGATACAGTACCTGGAGGCATGGTGACCAGTGATAGGCTACTGGAATGTGATGGGAAAAAGCTAAACTAGCTTCAGAATCAGGTTTAACATCACTGTTATATGTTGTGAAATGTGTTGCTTTGAGGCAGCTGTTCATCACTGTACATCATAATAAAAATTATAAATTACAATAAGTATATATTATATAAAATAAATTAAATAAGTAGTGCAATCAAAGAGGGAAAATACTGAGTAAGTGTTGGTTGACCATTCAGATTTCTGATGGCAGAGCGGAAGAAGCCATTCCTGAAGTGTTGCATACATATCTTTAGGCTCTTGGACATCCTCCTAGATGGCAGCAATGAGAAGAGGGCATGTCCTGCGTGAAGGTGGTCCTGAAAGACGGATGCCACCTTTTTGAGGCATTGCCTTTTGAATGTCTCCTGAATGCTGGGGAGGCTAGTCCCCACAACGGAGCTGGCTGAGCTGACAACGTTTTGTAGCGGTTTCCAGTCCTGCACAATGCCTCCCCCCAGCGGTGGTGCAGCCAGTTAGAATGCTTCCCACAGCACATCGGTACCAATTTGCAAGTGCTTTTGGTATACGTGAAGAGTTCTACCTTAGTGAGGCGAGAAAATAAATGAAAGAATTTACTTGTTGAAAACACTGCTTCAACGTAACAATTAATTAGAGTTAGGGTAGTTGTGAGGCAAGAGCTGACTGTTAAGCTTTATAGAGGAACTGGAGAAATATCAGAAAGGTAAAAAAGTTCTGTGCTCTGGGTGAAAGGTGAGGGTGCACGATCAGCTGGACTATTTTCAAAAAGGGTTAGTACAGAATTAATGGGCTGAATTCTCTCCTGTGTGGTTACTATTTCTATAGTTTATGATTACTGCTGTCATAGTAATATGCTTGTGGATATGTGCAAGATGTGATGCCTGTCCTGATAATAAAGCTGTTGGAGTTTGCAAGGACAACAGCAGCTGGGAATAGCAAGAGTAGGCAGTTCGCATCAGTTCGCATAGAGTCACCCAGCATGGAAACAGGCCCTGCAGCCCAACTCGTCCATGTTGATCATGATGCCCACCTAAGCTTGTCCCATTTGCCGGTCTTATTGGTTGTTGAACACTGAAATGGCCTTTCAGCCACAATATCCATGTCAAACGTTTTTTGCCTATTTATGTTAATTCCATTTGTTCCTGTTGGAACATATTCTCTAACAGAAAACATCATTGATTTGGTATTAATTGGTCAATCTTACTGTTAATATTCTCCATTCACACTGTACCTACATGTATCTTCAGATCAAGCAAGGGCACCTTTGCCTCTCGTCCATTCCACTGACACCAACATTACTTGAAGAGTTTGTTGTGTTACGTTGCTCTCAGTGGGAAGTCATATCCACCTGGGATGTTAGGGGACAATTCAATGAAGAAATGTGTGAACTAGCTGCATCTTACCTTCAACATTGTCAGCTGCCCAAAATAGTCACAAATCCAGGATGATGCCCACGCTGTCAGTGGCTTTCAAAGTCACGTTCAAGCACTGCCAGACTTGGACTGGAGAGCCCCACCATCCATGGCAATGTGGGTGTCGAGATCTGTATCTGTCTTTGTCCTCCCCATTGTGCTAGTTCAGTCCTCATCACCTGCTATAAGGTGAGTAACTGAGGAGAAGGACTGATAGAGGAAGAGGGTCTACGTAATCTGCTGCTTGTAAACCAGAATGCACAAAGTGAATGTGAAGGGCAACTGCATATGAGTAGAAATTTCTTCATTTTCTCCTCCCCACAATGAGTTCAAGGGTTACACGACCTGTTTACCTCATTGGACGGCGTACTGCAGGATCTACTGTACCCACTGATTCAGGTGACCATGAACTACTTTGTCCCGTGAGAGTGATGGAGTTGTGTGGAATTTCCTGTGCCAACGCTCCCACAGCATCTTTAGAAATTTGAGCTGGCACTATACCCCATCATGGCACTCTTGAATATTTTCCAGGTTAGGCCCATTGTCAAGATGTTTATCATCACCATCTTCAGCCACAGTACAACAGTCCTTTAAAGGGTTCAAACTTTAAATTCCCCAGTCTGGATATTAATGGAGCTCCCCACTCCAAATACAGGCCACCCTGCAGAGGCGAGGCCAGTTATCAATGTTGTTGATGCTAGGCTGTATTCTGAAATCCGGATAATAAGCAGGAGGCACAAATTTAGCATGCTGTATTTTTTGTGTGACAAACGGCGACATGTACACCCTTATCCCTGTGCCCCTTTTCAGGACTAACCAATAGAGCACACTACACATTTAAATTGATCATATGAGTTGTTACCACAACATGAGAGTATGCAGTTTAAATTCCATGTAAAACAGTTGAATAAATGTTTTACAACAGATCAAAAATAGAATAGAAATTAAATACTAATTCCAATAAGCCAATAGTACTCTAAAAGCAATTTTAATTATGTTTAAATATTGATACATTAAAATATTTTCAAGAGCATATTTTTATCAGTGCACTGTAAATAGAGTAGATTTTTGAAGATTACTGGTGTTACCATAACTCATTCCAAAAATTTGTACTCTCCAAAATACTGCAGTTCATAATCAGCTAATTACACTTTATTTCTTTTCCTTCTGTGCCACTTCATGTTTGGTTTCACTTCAATTCCAAGTGCAGTCTATGCAGTAGAATTAACAAGGCAGGAATTATTTCGTATATTACAAGATGTGTAATGGTTCGAGCAATTCCTTTATCAAAGGATTCTTCATGCACCCAAGAGATTCGAAACTAAAGGCCTGAGAACATTACCTGGCTGATTGCATAAAGGTCTAACATTTTTACTTTTGGCTAGAACTTGTAATTGAATCAGAATCAGAATTATCACCAGCATGTGACATGAAATTTGTTAACTTAGCAGTAGCAGTTCAATCCAATACATAATATAGAAGAAAAAAATCAAAATAAAATAATAGTAAATAAATAAATTACAGTGTATGTATATTGAATGGATTAAAAATCATACAAAAAACAAAAATACGGTATTTTAAAAAACAGTAAGGTAGTGTCCAAGGGTTCAATGTCGCATTTAGGAAACCAATGGCATAGGGGAAGAAGCTGTTCCTGAATCGCTGAGTGTGTGCCTTCAGGTTTCTGTACCTCCTACCAGATGGTAACAGTGAGAATAGGGCATGCCCATTAGGGCTAGTGGTCCTTGATAATGGATGCTGCCTTTCTGAGACATCACTCCTTGAAGATATGCTGGGTACCCAAGATGGAGCCGACAAAATTTACAACCCCCTTCAGCTTCTTTTGGTCTTGAGTGTGCATACCAGGCAGGAAATTAATCTAGTTATTATAATTTTTAGTTTAAAAATCTCTACCCGAATCTAGCTGCAAATGTAAATTCATTCATGGATCAACATTATCAAAAAAGATTTTATAAAGTGATGGTTCTATTTTGGTATGCAAAAAACCTTCAATATTTCAAAAAAGTAACCTAGAGTTTTATTGGATCTGATGAAAATATATCTTAATCAAACGTGTTAACACTATGCTCCTAAAATTTGCTGACTATTGAACCGTACTTTAATTGGACTACAATTGTCAGGAAGATCTATCACTGTGGTGGCTAAATCTTTCAGAATCAGTGCAGGCTTTGATATCACAAAAGGTGACCACAATACTGAGAGGGCTAGAAATCCAGCAATAAGCTTCCATCCACCTAGGGGCAGATATCTTCCAGTCCAGATGAAAGCTCTCATCCTGAAACACTAACTGTCCATTTCCCTCCACGGATGCTGCCTGACCTACAGAGTCTGATTTTTGATAGATCACCTTCTCTCTGAAACAGCCTTTTCTTCATTCCCAATCGTTCCGTACAAAGGGAATCATAAAGGGAAACATAACTTTTGAACAAAAAAATCACCAGTTTTTGGAATTAGGTGGTATGAAGTGAGTGCAGGGAGGCATGAAGGTTAAAAACAATATTCTTTTCGAATGGGACAGGAATTCAGGTCTGGATAATCTTTCTGCCTCTAGTTACGTTCTATGCTCCTTTGATCACGGACCAGTTGAGTTGTCACTTTCATATTTGTGCATCCTGGCATTCTCCATTAGATACGTCTCCAGACACAACGTGTTGAGTTGCTTTGACGTACAGGAGATGGTTATCAGAGATTCCACAGGAGATGGTTATCAGAGATTCCCACACGGATCATTTGCTTTTCATGAATATGGGAATTTGATGCTGAATAGAGCATTGATTAGTTTAGATCTAGCTTCATAGGAAAATAACAGAACAAGTTAGCTTTGTCCTTGGTCTTGTCTTTTCCAGATTGCTGATACAAAACATTATCAGAACTGCACTTTGCCCAGAATGTTATGACTGCGAGTTATACTGAAGTTTATATCTCAAGATGAACCACCCCTGTGTCTCTTTTTGTCAAGAGACAATATAGATCTTGAGTTACAGGATTTTGTGTTTTACACAACTTTTTATAAAATGTAATCTACCCTACAATGAATTGGCCCACTGGCTACCGTAATCTGGGTTAGCCTGCCTGTTGAAGCGGTGTTCTGTGGTAGGGACCAAGGGTGTGTGAGCTGCCCCAGAATGGACATGACAAGCACTTTTATCAGAAGTGCTATCGCTCGCTGAAAATGCTATGCACCGTAATGGTTCCTATTAGCAATCTACTTATTGATGTAACCCGTTTAGAAACTAACACATGGAAGGAAATTGAACATTACTTGGTAGTTCTAAAGTCCTGCTACTTTCAGAGAACTCCCTGCTGAGAGAAATGAGGCTGCTTAAGCGTTCTGTCTTGATTTTGTTTCCTGCTCTCAGTTAGGTTGATGTAAATGTTATACTTGTATGAAGTTGGTTCAGTGTTTCACTCCCACCTTGTTTGTTGTATTCCAGTGCCCCAGGGAGTGGCCCAATGTTCAAATCAACAACTGTTGCTGTAAAGAATCCCCCGGCGAAAATCCAGCAGTGTGCAAGTCTGGACATTGAAGGAACATCAACAGATCCTGAATGTGGGATGGCTGCCAGCTCAGCGGAAGCCAACAGAGGAAAGAACAAGCTGTCCGCAAGCAATTCAGCTGATATATGGAAGCCTGAACATTGTAAACAGGGCAAGCAAGTCCGTGGAAAGAAAATAGGATTCTCCTTTTCCTTTCCCAAAAAAGTCCCTGTTAAATTGGAATCATCGGCAGCAGTGTTTTGTGAGAACAGTGAAGAGGGTGCAAGTAAGAAGAATGCAATCCACAAACACAAACTGGGCAGCAAAACCTCTAACACGCAGGCAGGTTCTGGAGCAGAGACTGTTGTTGATTTGGAAAGCAGTGAGCGTCAACAGCAAAACAATAGTCACAATACTGCAGAGACTCCTGTTAAAGAAGCACCACTGAATTTGGTAATAACAGATAATGACAATGGTGTAAAGGAGACCAGTGTTTCTTCTAGTGCACCTCAAGTTCAATGGAAGAACAGACCAAAGCTTCCCGTGTTGGTGCCTGTGCCATCACTAAAACAGGACAAACATCAGAAGGAAGAAAAAGACACAGAGCATGCAGGGTCAAAGAATTTCAGTCCTAATGAGGACAAAAGTGAAGATATGACCGTGAGCAGCCAAAAGACACCTTCACTCGTGGAAGGTGAAGCAAGCACTCCACCTGATGAACTAACCCAGAAGGTTAACATCACTGAAGACTCCCACCATAATTTACCTGAAAATTGTTGTTCTGAAAATATAGTGACCGAGACTGCAGGTATGCAAAGCAATCCTTGCTTGTGTAGAAGACCAGGTGCCCCTTTCTTTCCTGTGCTCAGTAAAGATGACTCAACCGTACTTCAGTGGCCTTCGGAGATGTTACATTTTACCAAAACTCAACCTTCCATAACTTTTTGCTGCAACCCCTTATATTTTGACTTTAGGTCATCCAAAGCTAAAGGTTGTGCAGAAGAGATTAAATGCAAATTAAATGATCTAGAGGGAACCCAGAGTTCACTAAAAGAAAAAGGTATGTCCAATGTTAATGCTAAAGGGAATGTCCTCAATAGCTCTTCTGATACGAAGCTAGACAGCCCAAGTTTGTGTGCACAAGGTGGTACCTGTAGTGATGAGAGACATCGCTCTGTTGAAAGAAGTGATCTTGGTGATTGTAATGAACAAGGGGTTGGATTAAAGCATCACCATGATGGGGCTGAGCGAGAGATTAGAGAAATCAGAGAAAGCATACCTCATTGCAAACCTAAAAAATTGAAAAAGCACAGAAGGTCTTCCAGGCACGTACGACATAAACGAAGGAAACGGAGAATTGCAGAACGTTTTAAAAACTGTAAAGGAGAGAGGAAGCAAACAGACTTATGTAAAAAGTTGAAAAGGAGAAAAGTGTTCAGGGAGTGGAAAGTTAGAAACACAGACGAGGTTAGCGAAGGCTCCAGTACTTCAGGACCAACTCAATTGACTGACGAAGAACATGTCACAGACAGTGCCGAATGCAGAGCTGGGCAAGGAGAAACGAGAGTAGAGGATTCAGAAGGAAGCCCTGATCACTTTGAAGTTAAATTTGATCAAAGCAATGACACTTCAGAGAAACTGGATGGCTTCTGTAAAAATAATGAGTGTGACAGTTCAAAAAGAAATATTTTGATAAATAAGGATGATGATAGAGTATTTATTGCAAATAATGAGGCAGAAAGAAAGAGAGCAAGTCACGAGAACAATGAGGAGATTAATGATTTTCCATCGGGTAATGGGACAACTGGCTACAGACAACAGAAGCAGTGCTCATTGGCCAGGAATTCTGCAGAAGACTCACCACCATTGTATAAAAGAAAGGAAAGTATTCGTGGCAATGGCAACGATTCTTTTCCAGACGTGGAGCATTCCAGTCAACTGAATGAAGAACAACATTCTTGCCAGATCCATTCAAAGAAGAGAGGCTGTGCCTCTCTGGACTCTGAAGCCATCATATTCTATCACAAGCGGTGTAAGCATAGATATTCTTCGTCACCAGACAGAGACCATAAACAAGGCCTTAATGCATCATATAGGAGTTGGAGTCAGGTGTGTAGTTCCAGTGCAGCCTTCAACCACAAAGGTAGAAAAGAATCTCACCAACTAAAGCAACAATCTCAACCCATGCACACTTTAAAGAGCCAGACATCAGAGAGAGAAAGATGTTTATCACCAGATGGGTTGCGGCCTTGCTCCACTTCATTTCAAGAGAACACATGCAAAGTTTCAGGACCAGAGTGTCCAGGGAAAGATATAAATATGACAAACACCTCTCCTGTCGTGACGGGGAAAGGTTTCAGTTCGGCGGCCGATTTGCCATTTGTAGATGATAATCATTCAAAGGCAAACAATCATCTCCTGAACAGGCCAGTCCCCCAGATGACAGCATGTGATGGGCATAACCTTGATGAACATATGAAACGTGGTTTTTGGATTAATCACAAAGGCCCTTCAGGGGATATTTTATTTCCTAGGCTTTCATTTGTTGTAGATGACCATACCGCCTTGCCTCATAGTGAGCAAGCACAAAAGCAGGGTTTGTTACAGAAAGATGCATTTCCGCAGAAGCAGGCGGACTCATGTGGGGGTAGCATTAAGGATATTAAGGCATCTCTAAATGAAGTCATTCTCTGCCATTATGAAACTGCACGTGAGGAACACGGAGGAAGAACATGGCTTCAAGATGGCTCAAATGTTTCACGCTGCAGTGCCCAGCAAGTCCTGCAGAATGATGCAACGGTACTTATTGGCAAACAACCTCCCAAGTCAGATCCAGTGTCGAAACCTTTCTCCCCGCTTTCTCAAACAATATCCTTCGCACCGGAAGAAATCGAGAAATACAGGCAGCTGCAGATCCAAGCTCAGCAGCACATTGAGCAGCAGAAGCTGGACAGCAGAGTGAAGTCACCTTCGCCTGCTTCAGCAGCTCCCATGCATCGTCCGTCCTCTCGCCAGCAGTCAGTGACAACTGCATCAATTACAACCATTCACCGCACAGTGCTCCAGCATCACCCAGCCACTGCTGCTGCCCTGGCTGCTGGGTCATTCATACAGCCCCATTTACAGTCTGTTCCACATGCTCACCTTCTCCCACCACAGGTAGCCCACATTTCATTAGCTCCTGCCCTTTATCCGGGAGGCCCTGCAGCTTTTCTAGCCACTCCACAACTTCACATCATCCCGGCTTGTGCCCTCCGTCCAGATCACTTTGCCCTCCACCCACTGCCAGCTACTACCTTGTTACCCCCATTACTCACGCTTCACACACCAGCTATTCCTCTCCACCACTTCCTCAATTCCACTTTCTCCACCCAGGATTTTCTGCACCTAACAGGAGCCCCCACGTAAATGATGAAATTGTACGGACGTTTTCCTAAATAACCTGGAATCCAGGTCAGGATTTTCATTAGGTCTGTAAATAATGATAGCATTACCAATTTTGGGTGTGTTTCCAATATTTTTTACAAAGTGGTAGATGAAATATAAATGATACCTTGTAAGTAATGTCATACTAATCCCTTTCTTCCATCTTATTGTTGGAACTGGAACGTTTCCTATTTGCTGCAAAACTTGCTATAAAACTTGAAGTCCACAGAGTATTAATGTTGATGTACTGCTGGTCGTGTTTACAGTAATGTAAATAAATATCCATAAAGTTAGAGCATAAACCCAAGCATTTTCAAAGATTAAGATAAGGATTTACTTCTCCTTTTCCATGACTATTTGTGATATGCTTTTTTATAAAGTGAATGCTGTGTATATTCACATGTCTTCCCACTGCACTGATGTTTGTAATGCTACATATAACTACAAGATCAATAGCGCTATTTAAATTGCTGTGTCCACACACGTACGCACATACATTTATGCAGTCAATGATATCAGAACTTTGATAACTACATTCAAGTTTAATAGAAATGTCACTTGAATTCAATATTATTTTGTCACCTTGTAACTCACTGCGATTTCTTCTCTTCATTACCATAATGTTGTCATAGATGCAAACTTCTGTTTTGTAACCAAAAACAGCTTTCTGACAACGTGATTGGTTCGCAGCACAGTATTTCCTGATTCTTTGTACTGTGTTATTCCTTGGAAAACTTAATCGAATAATATAAGGCTGCGTCATTAAAATAAGCTACTGCACATGGCAAATATCTTCAGAGAAACAATGCAATATAATCATATTTAAGCATTTCTCTGTTAATATAGAACAGTACAGCACAGGAACTGGCCCATTCTCCAAAACTATTGTACAGAATTAATTAAATGTCTTCTTAATTAATCCCTTCTGCCTGCACAACATCCATATTATTCCAGTTTATAAATTCAGGGACACCCTTTTCAGTGTGGAATCAAGGCATCAGTATTAGAATGTTAGTAACTCATCATTAACAGCCATCAATTAAATAGTCCCTTTCTAAACATTGTAAATGGGGAAAGTCAATATAATGAAATTGTTTTGGTAGCACAGTTAAGAGATTGTTTTTTTTCTGAGCTGCACAGTTAAGTACTGCATTGCAACTTATTTATGACCAATGGGGCTTAAACTGTCAATGGCCAGGAAGCAGAGGACTATTTGTTCCTGCAGATTCACTTGAACATTTTCCAGTGAGCACACTAGCATGACAACACTGTTCCTGCAATGACAGCATTACTGACAGTGGAGATTCTCCTCATATGAAAGAAGTGCAGTTTGTAATGGGGTCCAATGTTCAACAGTGTATGAGCATTCTGCAGCAGAATTTGAACAAGAAAGTAATAATCTGGCTATTATTCTGTCATGTGACATAAATGATGCAGTTAGGGATATAGTAATGTTCACTGCTGCATATAAATAAAGTCAGAAGCCAGCAGAATTTTACCGTTTCTATTTACTATCAGGTAAATAATCCTCAGAGCTGTGACCAGAACAGCATTATATTTTCCAAAGCCAGCAGTGTTCTCGTAAATTTTAATTAGGAGAGGTAGTACTAAAATGATTGGGCTTTTTTTACACTCAGTGATACTAAAAGGCAAAATCCCCCTAGTTACTCTGAATTACACCCGATACCTTTACCTGCATTATCATCTCCTGTGCGGCCCAATTTGGTTCAGATTGGTAATCAAATAAAAATTGATATCTTTGTAGCAGATGAGCTATCCCCTTCTTAAAACAATGGCAACATGGTTCATCTGAGATCCCTGAGTCACAGTTCGTTACAGGTGGATAACATCATCTTCTTCCCGTTTAGATTGTGAGAAAAATAACCGTCGGTTCCTGGTCCCTGTAGCTATCTGCACATGTAGTTATTTCATAGTTCATTGGTCAAAGTAAATTTATTATGAAACTATATATATGTTGCCATTTACTAGCCTGAGATTCATTTACTTGCATGCATTTAGAGGGGAAAAAATAATAGAATTTTATGAAAATATACATAAATAGACAAAGATTGACAATCAACCAAAAGAAGATATGCTGCAAATAAAAATAATCCTGAGAACGTTAATTGTAGAGTGCTTGGAAGTGAATCTATAGGTTGTAGAATTATTTCAGAGTAGTGGTGAATGATTGTCAGGTAATAACAGTTCTTAAAGCTGGCTGTGCAGGTCCCCCAGATTCTGTACCTCCTGCTCAATGGTGGTAGTGAGAAAATGGTGTGGCCTGGATGGTGTGGGTCTTTGATGATGAATGCTGCTTTATTATGGTAGCACTCCATGTAAACGTACTCAATGGTGGGGAGGGCTTTGCCTGTGATGTACTGGGCGGTATCCAGCACTTTCTGTAGACTTTTCCATTCCTGGGCATTGGTGTTTCCATACCAAGCCGTGGTCCAATTCAGTTAGGATGCTCTCCATTGTGCATCTGTAGTAGTTTGGCAAGGTTCTTGGCGATATGCCAAGTTTATTCAAACTTCTAAGAAATAGAGGCACTGTTCTGATAACCCAGGATAGATCTTCTGGTATGTCAACACCAAGGAACTTAAAGCTACTGACTCTCTCTACCTCCGATCCCCTATTGAGGACTTGATTATGCACCCCTGGCTACTTTTGCCTGTAGAGGATAATTTGCTCTTTGGCCTTGCTGACATTAAATGAGGGGTTATTGTTTTGGTACCACTCCCTCCTCCAGATTTTCAATCTCCCTCCTATATACTGATTCATCACCACCTTTAATTTGGCCAACAACAGTGGTGTTGTTAAGAAACTTAAATACAAAGTTCAAAGTAAATTTATTATCAAAGCACATAAATGTCATCATACACAACTCAGAGATTCATTTTCTTGCAGGCAGACTCAATAAATCTAATAACCACAGTAGAATGAATGAATGTCTGCACCAACAGGTCGGACCACAAGAGTGCAAAAGTTAGCAAACTGTGCAAATACAAAAAAATAAGAAATAATTATAAGAAATAAGTATTCAGAACATGAGATGAAGAGGTCTTGAAAGTGAATCCATAGGTTGCAGGCACAGTTCTGTGATGAGACAGATGAAGTTAAGTGAAGTTATCTCCTCTGGTTCAGGAGCCTGATAATTGAGGGGTAATAGCTGTTCCTGCACCTGATGGTGTGAGTCTTGATAGTCTTGTACCTTTCTCCAGCTGGCAGCAGTGAGAAAAGAGCATGACCTGGGTGGTGGTTGTCTCTGATGATGGATGCTGCTTTCCTGCGACAGTGTTCCATGTAGAAGTGCTTAGTGATGGACTTAGTGATCCTACTTTCGTAGGATTTTCCCTTCATGGGAATCGGTGTTTCCTTACCAGGCTGTGATACAGCCAGTCAATACCCTTTCCACTACAAATCTACAACATTTTGCCAAAGTTTTGGATGTCATGTTGAATTTCACAAACTCTTAAGAAATTAGAGGTGCTGCCGTTTTTTCTTTGTAATTGCACTTAATGTACTGGGCCCAGGACAGGTTCTCCGAAGTGATAACACTGAGGATTTTAAAGTTGCTGACCCTCTCCAATTCTGATGGGGACTCGCTCATGGACTTCTGATTTCTTCCCACCAGAGTCAATAATCAGCTTCTTGGTCTTGCTGACATTGAGTAAGAGGCTGCTGTTATGGCGCCACTCAGTCAGATTTTCAATCTCCTTCCTATATGTTGATTACGGCAATGAAACTACACTTAGCCACACAATCATAAGTACAAAGCAGGGAGCTAAGCACTCAGCCCTGTGGTGCACCTCTGTGGTGATTGTGAAGGAGATGTTGTTGCCAATTCATATTAACCGGGGTCTGCTAGTGAGGAAATCGTGGATCTATTTGCATAGGGAGGTACCAAGGCCCAGGTTATGGAGCATAGTGATGAATTTTGAGGGAATGATGGTGTTGAATGCTGAGCTGGAGTCAATGAAAAGCATCCTGATGTATGCATTTGCATTGTTCAGATGTTCCAAAGCTGAGTGAAGAGCCAATGAAGTGGCTTCTACTGTTGACTTGTGGCGGTAGGCAAACTGGAGTGAATCCAGGTGCTCCTAAGGCAGGAGTTGATAAGCTTCCTAACCAACCGCTCAAAGTACTTTATCACAGTGAACATAAATGCTACTGGAAAATAGCTATTGAAGCAGGTTACCACATACTTTTTGGGCACCTGTATTATTGATGCCTTCTTGAAACTTGCTGGTACCTCAGAATGCTGAAGCAAGAGATTGAAGATGTCCGTAAACACTCCAGCTAGCTTATTAGCACAGGTATTCAGCAGAAGGATACGTACACAATCTGATGTAGATGCTTTCTGTGGATTCATCCTTCTGAAGGATGCTCTCACATCAGCCTCAGAGTCTGAGATCACAGGGTCTTTGAATGCTCTGGGAGTTTGTGATAATGCCTCCATATTTTGTCAGTCAAAGTGAGTATAAGATATATTGATCTCATCTGGGATGAAAACTTACTGGATATTGCCTGGTTTAGTCCTATAGGTGTTAATGGCATTCAAGCCTTGGCATAGCTTGAATAGGTTTAGGTTGTGATTCAGGTTTAGTCCAGAATTGTCACTTTGTATTTGTGGTAGCCTTCCAGAGGCCATACCTCTACCTGTCGTAGTACAAGACTAATACATACCAAAATCACCAGTCCTAAATGCCACCCTCAGCAGTTTGTGACTTTCTTGGTTCCTGCAGGGCTTCTTCTTGAGGAAGATTCTGAATGCACACTCATCCACGTGTCATTACAAAGTCCATGACAACCATGGCATATTCAATTACGTCCTTGAACATAGCCCACTGCACAGACTCATAGCCACTCTTCCACCTTCCATGACCATCTCTTTGTTTTCTTATCTTTGTCCTTTTGCTTTGTAGCCTCCCTAAACAGGTAAAAGGACAGTCAGATAGTCAAATTTTCCAAAGAGTGGTCGAGGTTTGGAACAATAGGCATTTTTGATGATAGTGTAGTAGTGGTCAAGTGGTCTTTTGATGCTACAGGTGATGTGCTCCTGGTAGTTGGGCAGGATTTCTTCCAGCTAGCTGATTGAAAGCCTTAGCAGGGATGTGAAGGATTTCAGTCTTTTTGAATATCTCAATGCTCTCTGGCTCAAATTTCACAGCAATACTATTTGTTATGTCAATACTAGAGTTAATGGTTCGCCAGCAGCATTTAAACACAACTAAACACACCCACAGAGTATCTGCAATGCCATTGTGAGCAGTTGAATTCACTGTATGCAACTCAGTTTAAAACAGTGATGAGACACAAGCTGCATTTCTACCCCATAATACCTCCATCCATCTCATAAAACCCAACTGATTCTCAAATGCTTTAAAGAAAGCATTTTCTTTAAAGGAATAAATAGAGTTTTCCATCATCTTAAAAATGTTACAGGTGTAACATACATCAATGCCAATGCCAAACATACATCATTCTGCTTGTAATCGTTCAGAACGTATTGGTTCAGAGAAAGAATATTGTCTAAGAAGAGTTGCAATAATAGGTTGCTATGGATTGCCTCAAGAGTAGTAACAAGTGTAAAATAAGCAGGCTCTCTGCCATTTTCATTGCTAAGATCTAGAGAGGATATTACAGGATTTTTATTTAATGCAGCAAATCTTTGTGATTTGGAATTTACCACTTGAAAGGGTGAAGGAAGCAAATTCCAGAGTAATTATCAAATGAGAAGTTGCAGGGTTATGGGGAGAGTGTAGTGGGGGTGTTGACTGGCTGAGTGTTCAAAGAGCCAGCACAAAACTAATGGGGCAAATCACTTCCATGTGAAGACACTTCCACAATTCTGAACTGGAGAGCATTACAACTTTTGAAAACGACTTTGGACATTCTTTTCCCATTGGTCTCATTAATTTCCCTCATTACAAATTGACTGGACGCACATTTCACAACAAGGAAGTTTCTTCCTTGTTCAGCCCATTCTAAATTGAGATATTGTTTGACGCACAGGATATTGTCTATTGATAAGTGGTATGCCAATAAATTTTCGCATTGGTCAATTTTTAAGAGGCTTTTCAAAAAAACCCTTTATAATTTATTTTCTATATCTACTGAATAGGAGCATGATCCCGACTCCGCCAAAACCAGAAAATATTGCAAATACATCTTAAGGTACACAGTATCAGTGAAGAAAGAACGAGCTGATTATCTTCCATAAGATTCCATAAGAGTTAGACATGGACAGTGCATTAATTCTAATGAAAGTATATTGCTCTGAAATGTAAAATCTAAGATTGAATGCAGATCATTTATATACCAGAGTGGAAATTGAGTTTATGCTTCCTGGGGAAATATTGGTCTCAGCCCTGAGAAGAGCAGGAAACATAACTTCGATCCTTCCCCGGAAAAGGAAAATAAATTCATGGGTGAAATCGTTCGGTTACTTACACAGATACTTGCTATCACGTAGACATCATGTCTGTTCCCTCATCAACTGAAAGCAATAAAAATCATAAGAGTAAATAAAACATTAAATAAATAAATAAATAAATAAATTCTCCTCTGTATGTAAAATATAATTTCTATCAACTGACCAAAATGAAAATGGCGCCTTGAGTACCACATTTTGATTATGCTGTTACTCCATTGTGTGCCCAATCAGGACAAGAGAAAAATAATGAAAGGTTGTTGATATAATATAATGAAAGGCATTAAACGTGACCCCATAATAGTCTCACTAAAATCATAAATTTTCTCATCAGTAATGATTTGAGCATTTGTTGTAAATGTAATAATAACTGATTAAGTATAAATATTCATGAGCTAACATATTCTGCCTGTTTTCACATGGAAATCCTTCTGATCTAGACAATCATTCTTTATTTACTCACTACTTTATCCAAAATGTTCTAAATATTACAAAGATCTGAACTAATTAATATTCAAGCTGTTCCAGACAATAAAAATGAATTCATATCGGGTCCATTATTGTTGAAGCCAAACAATTGAAACAATGAATTTTCACTGGAGATAAAACGT
This sequence comes from Hypanus sabinus, assembly GCF_030144855.1. NCBI lineage: Eukaryota > Metazoa > Chordata > Chondrichthyes > Myliobatiformes > Dasyatidae > Hypanus > Hypanus sabinus. The sequence goes on from NC_082709.1 coordinate 34,893,679, forward strand.
GTGTAATTAAGAGGATATAATTATCTGTATATTTTTTCTGACCCTGCTTAATATTATTCTCATACTAAAGAGCTTTACCAACTCTTCCAGTGTCTTTTTGCAAGAATCTCTTCCATTTCAAGACTTGCTTCTCCTGTACAATTAAAATTACATTTCAAGGGTTTCAACTTCAACCAGATGAAATAATTTTGTACCTAATATTGGACAAAAATCTAGTTAGGAACCAAAATAGTTCCATAAATAGGGATAAGTTCTTCAATATTTAACAAACAGAAGTATCAGTTAATATAAATCTTTCACATACAAATCAGTGTGAACATTGCAGCAAGTAATTGAAAATTGTCTATTTTCCAAAAAAGGTTTATGAACAGTTTACGTTGCAGTTGGTCTTATGTTTACCTAGGCTTTGACCTTCTTAAGACATATGTAGCAATCAACAATCATGTAAAACAGATCTTCGTATGAAGCTAAAGGATTCACGTGGACTAAGATCCTCCAACTGATTTACAGTTAATACTGGTTGATTATGTAGCACTATATAAAAATGTAAATTTGAAAATAAAAACATAAGAAAATATATGGTGTCATCAATTCTAATTTTTTGCAATGTTTCTTATCTTTAGTCAGTTCCTTGGATACCTGTGCACTTACACTGCTTCAAAATTCCTCCATTATCTCCTGAAGAAATAGACTAATGTTGAAATTCAGTGTCACAGGTCCTGCCCACTGGCTTGTCATATTCCCCTATGTAACCCCCTGGGTCGCCTCAGGCTCGCTCAGCTCATTTCGTCTAGGGGGAGCAGCCTTCGGCCCCGCCAAACTGGGTAATCAGCTGGTGTGGATGCTGTGTGATGTCCCCGCCTCACCCAAAAACAGACAGTACACCATATGCGATTAAATGAGTACAATTTATAAAGGTTACTATAACTAAGTGATTAATAACGATAGTATATATGAAGAGAAAATTAAAGAAAAGGCGCCAAACTTATCAAAGTCCAAACCACTTCGTGCACAGCCGTTGGAGCTCAATTTCTGAAGTCTTCTGGCCACCGTTCGATCCCTTCCGAACTCCTCGACTCGCAGCTCAGGACCCTCCGAACTCCTCGGACTCTCCAAACAGCTCAGGACCCTCCGAGTGGTCAACCAAGCACATCTAGCTTTATCCCCCCCCCCTCCTCGGAGAATCTCCCGGCCTCGGATCCCCCTTTGGGGTCCGATCCTCGCCCAGCTTACAGCATTGCGTCCTCTCTCTCGACCCCCTCGCGCCGATCTGCCCAAAAGCCCGTCAACAAAAGCTTACAGACTCAGAAGAAAGAACATTAATCCCCATTTGGTTTACAAAGGAATACCATTCTCGTTATCAGTAAATTAGCATTCCTGCTAGTTAACAAAAAGAAGAAACCCTCTTTACCCTTGTCATATTCCATTATGATATCTTACATCTAGAATGTGACATGGTCGTAAGGGATTCAAATAATGGAGAGAAGATCACAGTCAATCCTGGGGCTGGGCTTGACCTTTTCCTGTTGCCCTCTAAATGCTAGCTGGGATGCCTTCTAGTACTTGTGACACTAACACCATTCAACTGACCTTATTGGCACACCCTCCTGATCTATCTCACTCAATTATTAATTGAACCACCAACAGCCAGAATGAATGCTACAATTGCTAGCAGATTTTTTTAATACTAGTAAATGAAATTTATTGCCTAATTCTTTTCGTGTAGATTCCTTCCAAGTTAAAATACGTAGATTTATAAATCAACACATGAAATTGCCCTACAAATATGTAAGCATCACCTTCTTACACTGCCAACAATAAGTTTAAGCTTTTATTAGCATGATTTTTTCTTATATTTCAGAAAACCATAGAACTCAGAATCATTTCAATGGAAGTGATTTAAAGTTATAGCATTATCATGGATAAAATCATGTTTTATTTAATTAATTTGCTAATCGATTGATTTCTTGCCACCATTTAGCATTAATTGACATTGCTTACCTTACACTTGATGTCAGAGATGGAAAAGGAATTCATTCTATAAGACACAAGCACCTTAATCATGAGACTAATGATCACAGTTGGATTCGTTGCTGAGTTGTACTCTCGCAGCGTCTTCAAAGTAGCAACACATTGAAAGGCACAGAAGCTCCAGCAAGTAAACTATGACACCAAGTTGCCAAAGGAGATCACAGAAAAAAGCCAAAAGCTAATCATGCCTTCACTTTGCTTTTACCAAAACAGATCTTTAGTTTGAAACACCACTCCTTCCTGCTAGCTTTGCAAATTTTCTCAACCATTTATTCATTTAATTCCTTCTGGAAGATTACAATGGAACCAACCTCCACCACATCTGCAGTCAGTGCATTCCAGATTCCAACTATGAGCCGTATTTTTAAAAAAAGGCATTTTCCCCATGCAGCTTTTAATTGTCTCCCATGTTATTTTTTGCCTGTAATCTTTAGGTTCTGATGCTTCTACAAAAGGGAACAGTGTAACAGTGCCCCACTCTCAGACCCCCTCCCCATGGAGACACATCACTATTTCTGGAAAAAAAAAACTCCGCTCAGCCTACACTTAGTGACCTCCCACCCTTCTAATCGCTTCTTGTAACTAGTATTTCTCCCAGGGACCATTCTCTTACATGTTTCATGAAGCCTCTTTAATGCTTTCACATCCTTTTTATAATGTAGCCACCAGAACTAAACACAATATTCCAGCTAAAGCCAAATCTTTATTTCATAGAGGTTCAGCATATTTTCCTTGTTTTTACACTGTATGACTCTATGGGTTATTAACAATCTGCCCTTCTGCTTTCAAGGAGATTTACACAAATGTACCCAGGACCCTTTGTCTTGTACCCCATTTGGAATAGGATCCTTAATGTTTTTTTCCACCTCATTCTTCCTACAAAATGCAATAACTCAAATTTCTCTTCACTAAATTTATCAAGCTGTAATTTATCATCATATACATTGAAGTTTACAGTACTGCTAAGTACTCCAAATTTAGAAATTTTGGCTTGCACACTTAAGGTCTTGGATAATTAATAAACAGCTATGGCCCTAAAATCAATTCTTGGGGAACACCAACATCTGTCTTCCTCCAATTCAAAAAACATTCAACATGACTCTCTGTTGCCTGTTACTTAGCCAGTTTAATATTCATACAGGCAATGTTGCTTTCATGCCACGTATTTTAATTTGCTGATAAATCTGCTAACGTACCTCATGAATAGCCTTATGAAGGTCCACATACACAACATTCCATTAGACACAACATTTCCATGTAATACATCAAAAAGTTATATTCAATTGATTAATCAGAATTTCACCTTAACAAGTCCATGCTAACTTGCATTAACTAATCCATTTACCATCAACACCAATAAGGTTGAAAGAGTACAGAGAGAATTTACAAGGATGTTGCCAGGTTTGGAGGATCTGAGTTATAAGGAAAGATCAATTAGGACTTTATTCCTTGGAATGTAGAAGATTGAGAGGAGATTTGATTGAGGTATAGATAGGGTAAATGTAAGCAGGCATTTTCCATTGAGGTTGGGTGGGACTACAACCAGAAGTCATGAGTTAAGGGTGAAAGGTGGAAGGTTTAAGGGGAACAAAAGTGGAAACTTCTTCGCTCAGAGGGTCATGAGAGCATGGAAAGAGCTGCCAGCACAAATGATGCATGCAAGGTCAATTTCAATGTTTAAGAAAAGTTTGGATAGGTACATAGATTGTAGGAGCATAGAGGTCTTTGGTAACAATGCAGGTGGATGGGAGTATGCAAGTTAAATGGTTTGGCACAGTCCAGGTGGACAGAAGGGCTTGTTTCTGTGCTGTACTTTTCAGTAACTCTTTGACTCCAAGAGAACTGAAGTAATGCGCTAGTCACTTCCAGGGAAATCATACAGTGAGCCAAACATCACAATTAATAGTCAAAGACTCAACCCATTAAACAGGTTCATGCATCTTGGCAGCACACTGTCCGAGAACTTCGTCATGGATGATGAAGTAAATGCCAGGATCGACAAAACAAGTGTAGACTTTGGCAGACGTTATACCAATGCCTGGAACAGAAGAGGCATAAGTCTACAGATAAAGCTGAAGGTGTAAAGGGACATAGTACTTCCCACTCTGCTTTACACCTGCAAAGTGTACCAACGGCTTGCCATGACACTGAACCATCTCCGCACAGTCTGCCTCAGAAAGCTCCTCAACAAAAGAGACACTCTAAAAACACCCTGAAAACTACAATAAAAGCCTTTGGCTTCAACCCAGCCACATATTGCCCAGGATCGGGTTGAGTGGTACTCCCCCTTTCATAAGGGAGCAGTGACACATGAGGCAGAAAAGACAATTACAGCAGAGAAATGGATGGCCAAGAAAGCTCAAGCCAACGACTTCCAACCCAGCGTGGTTTCCTCCTTTTGTCCACACTGCCAAAGGATGTCTTGGGCATGGATAGGCCTCTTCAGCCATCCACATTAGCCACAAGCCAGTCCAGTACCTACAAATTGTGGATGCACAATGGACCCTTTATAAATCCATGTTGTTTTGCACTAACTAGTCCATTTTCCTCCTAATAACTGTTAATCTAGTCCAGGATCAAATACTTTGCTTCTGGTATATTTTCCATCACTGAAATTACGCTGATGTGCAGCTCCTGGGTTTGTCCTTACACTGTATTACACCAAAGGAATGGACATCTGCCATTTCCATTCCTCTGACTCCACCCTTGTGTCCAAAGAGCATTGAAAGATTTTTGTTAGTCACCCATACTTTCTTCCTGCATCTTCCACATCCTCTTCAGTCCTGGTGACTTAACTGCTTTAAATTCAGCCATCATTTTTTAATACTTCAAGCTATCAATTTTTTATGTACCTAGTGTCTCAACTAACTCTTCTTTTATTATTAGTTTGGAAGTATCTTCTCCCTAGTGAAGACTGATGCCATATACTCATTTAATACCTTAATACTGTCCTCAGCAGCCACATGCATGTGACCATTTTTGTCCCATTATACTGTAGGTCCCTCTATTTTCTCTTTACATGCCTATAATGCAGGCCTAGATTCTTATTTACAGTACAGTGCAAAAGTCTTAGGGATATATAAGTATCTAGGGTGCCTAAGACCTTTACACAGTATTATAGTAATTTTTATGTACTGCGCTGTACTACTGCCGCGAATATAAAAAAATCATTTCATATGTGAGTGATGCTAAACCTGATTCTGATATGGGTTTCCATTGTGGACTGACATTCGGAAAGGGGCAGGGAAAAAGAAATCATGGATAGGAAAAGGTTGAAAGACATTCTGTAATGATCAATAAACTGTTTGTTTGGAATCAAATTGCCTTGGCTGGTGTCTCAGGGCTGGATGTGTCAGCACCTACGCCAACCCTGATTCCACACTCCCTGCCCCCTGCCCCCTTCCCACCCTCAGTCCACAGTACAGATACATATCAGAATCAGGGTTACCATCACTCAAGTTTGTCGTGAAATTTCTTTTACTTTGCATATATCATTGGTACAAAATGGTCTCTGGCTGCTTATCTTCCTTTTTCTGAATGCTCTGCAATCATTCAGTCAGTTTTCTTGCCCCCACACTAAGGAAGCAACATATCATCTTGAAGTTACATCTATGACCACTGAAACAGCTTGACTTCCTGCCCCCGTTCAATATTGCTTTCTCTTTTCTTTCCCTCTCTGAGAATAGGACAGGTGTCCAAAGGTTAATATTAAGGTGTGCCTTAGTGGAAAGATGATTGGAGAAATTTAGTTAAGTAATTTTGGATCCAAGAGCCCAGGAGCTAAAAAAAGTTGACTAGCACGAAGCATTTAAAAAAAAATAAGTATTCCCATAAATTTGAAATAGAAAGGAGTCATGACCAGACATGGTACAGAGATAGGGATAGGTGGATTTGAGAAGCAGGCTGTTAATATTAAAACTGAAGTTAATTGGGAAATGTATGTCACTAACTACATGAATCCTCCAAGAGGACCACAACCTTGTTGCAGGGTTCAGAGGCTTGCATACCTCAGTGACCCAGAGAGCTATGTTGGCTAGTGTCAGAGCCTTGTGCTTTGACTCATGGTAGGGTCACCCATGCCAAACTGGTCAAAGGGTAGAGGCCAGACTAAGATTGGTCCAGGTTCAGAGGTTCAGGGCTATCAACGCTGACTGGTCTAAAAAACAATTGTTACAGAAAAAACAATGAAAAATCTATGTCTGTGTGGTACAGACAGAGTTGGAAGACCTACCTTGTTGCCCTAAACACCAGGGCTGTAACAAGCAGTAACAAACTAACTAACTGCATGAATGAGAGTGTGATTTGGACTACAGGTTGTAGCGATTTGGATGAATTCATGTAAATGAACTGTAAAAGGTGAGACTCCATTGAAATAATTAAGTACAAAGGTAATGAAGGCCTAGAGCAAGAGTTAAAATAAGCAGGAGAGCTGAGTCCAGTATAATATGACTAATTTTTTATGCAGATGGAAGGAAGTGGCCTTGTGCTGTTTCCACTAAGATGCATTCAGACAAAGTTGGCCTCTCTTGAGTCATAGCATGATAAATGGATCCCTATCCTTCCTGTGTTTTTGTTTATCAAAATTATTACCTCCAGATCACAATAATCATGGTAAGAAAATTTAGTCAAACACCTGTTCAGTAAATTGTTAAAATATTTCCCTGGAGGCACAACGGAGGCCAAGTGAAAATAGTAATCGGTTAATGATCCCACTGATCAATCAATCAATTTAAAGAGAAGCCAGGAGAAATGGCAATTCATCACTTTCTGCTGTTCAACTCTGGCAGGAATCCAAAATGTATAAAGTTGGACATTGTGCAACTGCAAACACCTTTAGTCCATTCTCACATACATCTGCAATAAATTGCAAAATAAGGACGTAGCGATGCTGCATGACAGCTGGTTTCATATAACAGTTTTCAGTGTTTAGGTGACTGTCTTGTTTAAACTTAAAGTGGTAGAAATTTTATCTGAGCAGTTGATATGAACTGAAAGTCAAAGTTGATATGAACACTTCAATTGTTGAAACAGCTAATGTTGGCAGAGTTTAAGGTGGTGATGAGGAAGTGTGCTGGAGAGAGACAGATCAGCTGGTTGAGTGGTATCACAATTACAATTTCACAATGTCAGTAAAACCAAGGAACTTATTGTGAACTTCAGGGAGAGGAAGTCGAGGGAACACACACCAGTCCTCACTACGGGATCAGCAGTGGAAAGGGTGAACAGTTTCAAGTTCCTGTGTGTCAACATCTCTGAAGTTTGATTCTAGCCCCCAACATATTGATGCAATTACAAAGAAGGCACAACAGTGGTTATATTTCATTAGCAATTTGAGGAGTCTTTGTTTGTCAACAATGACACAAATTTCTACAGACGTGCAGTAGGCAGCATTATAACTGGCTGTATCACCATCTGGTACGGAGGGACTACTGCATAGGGTCAGAAAAAAGCCATATAAAGTGGTAAACCCAGCGAGCTCCATCAGCCAGCATTAGCCTCTCCAGCATCTTCAAATGGCGGTGCCTTAAAAAGATGGCATACATCATTATGGACCCCCATCACCCAAGATATGTCGTCTTCTCATTGTGACTATCAATGAAAAGGTACAGGAGCCTGAAGACACACACTTAACATTTCAGAAATTGCTTTTCTCCTCTTCCATCAGATTTCTGAAAGGCCTGTGGACCCGCAAACACTACCTCACTGTTTTTCCTCTCTTCTTGTACTGCTTATTATATATATATGTATGTATGTATGTATTTAACATAACAAAGAAGCCATTTTATTAGCCTTAGCAGTAACATAAAAGAAGGAAAAAAATATATGGGGTTTCTTCTTTTATGGTACTGCTAAGGCTAATACAATGACTTCTTTGTTATGTTAACTGCTGAGAAAGTGCTTCTCTCTCGTAGCTTGTTTGGGTTATAATTACTGATAGAGAAAGTTGTATTCATTTGTTAACCAATTGTGCAATTGTGATAGATGTTATTAACATAGAAACATAGAAAATAGGTGCAGGAGTAGGCCATTCAGCCCTTCGAGCCTGCACCACCATTCAGTATGATCAAAGCTGATCATCCAACTCAGAACCCTGTACCTGCTTTCTCTCCATACCCCCTGATCCCTTTAGCCACAAGGGCCATATTTAACTCCCTCTTAAATATAGCCAATGAACCGGCCTCAACTGTTTCATGTGGCAGAGAATTCCACAGATTCACCACTCTCTGTGTGAAGAGTTTTTCCTCATCTCGGTCCTAAAAGGCCTTTATCCTTAAACTGTGACCCCTCGTTCTGGACTTCCCCAACATCGGGAACAATCTTCCTGCATCTAGCTGTCCAATCCCTTTAGAAATTTATACGTTTCAATAAGATCCCCCCTCAATCTTCCAAATTCCAGTGAGTATAAGCCTAGTCGATCCAGTCTTCCTTCATATGAAAGTCCTGCCATCCCAGAAATCAATCTGGTGAATCTTCTTTGTACTCCCTCTATGTCAAGAATGTCTTTACTCAGATTAGGGGACCATATGTTGGCAGTCATAGCAAAAGGATTCGAGTACAGGAGCAGGGCGGTTCTACTGTAGTTGTACAAGGCCTTGGTGAAACCACACCTGGAGAATTATGTGCAGTTTTGGTCCCCTAATCTGAGGAAAGACATTCTTGCCATAGAGAGAGTACAAAGAAGGTTCACCAGACTGATTACTGGGATGGCAGGACTTTCATATGAAGGAAGACTGGATCGACTAGGTTTATACTCACTGGAATTTGGAAGATTGAGGGAGGATCTTATTGAAACGTATAAATTTCTAAAGGGATTGGACAACTAGATGCAGGAAGATTGTTCCCGATGTTGGGGAAGTCCAGAACGAGGGGTCACAGTTTAAGGATAAAGGCCTTTTAGGACCGAGATGAGGAAAAACTCTTCACACAGAGAGTGGTGAATCTGTGGAATTCTCTGCCACAGGAAACAGTTGAGGCCGGTTCATTGGCTATATTTAAGAGGGAGTTAAATATGGCACTTGTGGCTAAAGGGATCGGGGGTATGGAGAGAAAGCAGGTACAGGGTTCTGAGTTGGATGATCAGCTTTGATCATACTGAATGGCGGTGCAGGCTCGAAGGGCTGAATGGCCTACTCCTGCACCTATTTTCTATGTTTCTATTCTGGCAGAACAACTAGTCTGTTAATCCTATAAAATCCATCTCAGGAGACTGGTATCACATCAAGTTGGTTAAACAAATACCTTAAACAAGTATACATGATTTCCCAGCCACCCCCAGTGTTGGGAGAAACAAATCAAAAGTTCAAGCATGTTGCTTCAATACTCTGGGCCAAAATTCTCTAGTTCCATATCAGCACATGGACTCTACTGGCTTACAACAAAAAAGCCTACCACAAGTAAGTTGACACAACAAAGGATGGGAAATTTCCTGGTGCTGCGGAACGTTTTTTTTTCTTGCCGCAGCTCCTGCAGGTCTGGCTTAATTCAACAGAGGAAAATCAGACATCTGAACTGCATTAACCTTTTGTCATTTGTTAATGAACAGATTCTGTTGTTGGGATTTCCAGATTCAAATGATGACCTCTTTAAATACAGCTCCAACGACTTGTAAGAATTGCTTTCAACAAATTAAAGCTTCCCAAAGGATTTTTCAATAGTAATAAGATGGATCTATAAAGCCCACCTCCACGTGGTTTCTTATATAAATAGAAGAAGGGTTTAGACAGATTAGGAGAATAGGCAAGAAAGTGGCAAATGAAATATAATGTAGGAAAATGCATGGCCATGTACTTTGGTAGGAGAAGTATTGTAAATGTGCAGACTTATTTTCTAAACAGGGAGAAAATCCAGGAATCTGAGATGCAGAGAAACTTGGGAGTCCTTGTGTAGAACACCCTGAAGGTTAACTTGCAGGCTGAGTCAGTGGAAAGGAAGGCAAACACCATGTCAGCATTCATTTCAAAAGGTTTAGAATACAAGAGCAGGGATGTGATGCTGAGGCTTTATAAGGCACTGGTGAGGCCTCAACTTGAGTATTGTGAACAGTTTTGGGCCCCTCATCTAGAAAATATGAGTTGGCATTGGAGAGGGTCCAGAGGAGGTTCACAAAGATGATTCTAGGAATGAAAGGTTATCGTACAAGGAACGTTTGACGGCTCTGGTCTGTACTCGCTGGAGTTCAGAAGGATGAGGGGGAATCTCATTAAAACCTTTCAAATGTTCAAAGGCCTAGACAGAGCAGATGCCGAAAGGATGTTTCCCATGGTGGAAAGGGCAGAGCCTCAGGATAGAGGGATGCATTTTCAAAACAGAAACGTGGAGGAACTTCTTTAGCCAAAGGGTGGTGATTTTGTGGTACTTGTTGCCACGTGCATCTGTGGAGGCCAGGTTGTTGGGTGTATTTAAGGCAGAGATTGATAGGTTCTTGATTGGATATAGCTTCAAAGGTTACAGGGAGAAGGCGGGGAACTGGGGTTGAGGAGGAGATTTTGAAAAAAGGAGCAGCCATGATTGAATGATGGAGCAGACTTGATGGGCAGATGGCCTAATTCTGCTCCTATGTCTTATGATCTAAAAGGCTGGGGTTAGGGGAAAAAACATCATCCTCTCTGCAAAATGATAATCTCCATTTTTTCTTTCCACTATTCAATTGTAAATACCTGCACTGCAAATTATTTCCTATTCTGGTTATGGCGTTAAAAGATCAGTAAAGCAAGAAGTCCTAATATGTGTAAACTGAATTTCCACAAATCTTTCATCAAAGGACACAACATCCATTAAGGATCTTTAAGAAACTATTTGAAGCTGTTCACAATAACATGATCTCCATTGCTTGCTCTACTCCACTTCAGCTGCGAACAATCAAAGAACAGGCATTTTGTGGTAATGGTTTTCACTTCAAAACTTAAGCTATAGGATTTTGCTTTGGAAAGCTGCTGAACAAGATTACATATCCTATTTCCTTTAATGTCCAATCTTCAGAACACATGGTGTCTCCCATTTGATAAAATAAATAAAACTACAGAAGCAAATAATGCTGTAAAATGATCCTTCAAGGTTTGTTCCACTTACAATTGAACACAACAAAACCCTTGAGTTCTGGGAAATTCTTTGCCAAGACACCATGAAGAATATGTTCCAATAAAATTGCTTTAACCTGCTCACATGATTTTTACTTAAAGCCTGCTATAAGATTTCTTAAAGGAATACTTAGGGAGCAGTGATCATAATATGATAAAACTCAACCTGCGATCTGAGAACAAGATGCTAAAGTCAGCTGTATCTATATTACAGTGGAGTTAAGGAATTTACAGAAGAGCTGGCCACAATTGATTGCAAGGGAACACTAGCAGGGATGCAATGGCTGGAGTTTCTGGGAACAATTCTGAAGGCCCAAACAAGAAGAAGTATTCTAAAGACAAGATGAGGCAAACATAGCTGACAAGAGAAGTCAAAGCCAACATAAAACCAAAGAGAAGACATGTAATAGAGTAAAAAATAGTGGGAAGTTAGAGGATTGGGAAGCTTCTAAAAACCAACAGAAGGCAATTTAATAAGTCATAAAGAAGAAAAAGATGGATACAAAGGTAAGCTAGCAATTAATATTAAAGAGTATACTGAAAGCTTCTTTAGATTCATAATGTGAGAGAGAGGGAGACAGTAGATACTGGATCGATGGAAAATGACACTGGAGAGGTAGTAATGGGGGTCAATGAAACGGCGGATTTAACTGAACTGACTAAGTGTCTTGCATCAGTTCTCATTGTTGAAGACAGTAGCTGTATGCAGAAGTGAGTGAAGTTACCATTACTAAGGTGCTTGGGAAACTGAAAGGTCTGAAGTCACCTGGAACAGGTTCTCCAGAGTTCTAAAAGAGCTGGGTGAAAGGATTGTGGAGGCATTAGTAATGATCTTTCAAGGATCCATTGATTCTAGTATGGTTCTGCAGGAATGGAAAATTACAAATATCACTCCACTCTTCAAAAGGGAGAGAGATAGATGACAGGAATTTATAGGTTCGTTAGACTGACTTCAGAGGTTAGAAAGATGTTGGATTCGATTGTTAATGATGTAGTTTTGGGACACATGATCAAAAAGGTGAAGTCAGCATGGTTTCCTCGAGGGAAAGCTCTCCTGATAAATATGTTGGAATTTCTGAAGAAGTAACAGCCAAGAAAGACAAAGAAGAATCACTAGATGTTGCATACTTGGATTTTCAGAAAGCCTTTGACAAGTTACCACACATGAGGCTGATTAACAAGTTAAGAGCCCTTTGTATTATTGGAAAGATACTAGCATGGATAGAGCATTGGCTGATTGGCAGGAGGCAAAGAGTGGGAATAAAGGGAGCCTTTTCTGGCTGGCTGCCAGTGACTTGTGGTGTTCCTCAGGTGTCTATGTTGGGAGTAATTCTCTTTACATTAAATGTCAATGATTTGGATGATGGAATTGATGGCTTTGTGGCCAAATTTGTGGATCATACAAAGATAGGTGAAGGGGCAAGTAGTTTTGAGGAAGAAATGGTGCTGCAGGAGGACTTCAACAAATAAGGAGAATTGGCAAACAAGTGGCAGATGGAATAAGGTATCGGGAGGTGTATGCCCATGCAATTTGGTAGAGAAAAAAAAATTAAAAGCAGAAACTATTTTCTAAATGGGGAGAAAATTCAGAAAACTGAAGTGCAAAGGACCTTGGGAGTCCTTGTGCAGGGTTAATTTGCAGCTTGGGTTGGTGGTGATAAAGGCAAATGCAACATTAGCATTTATTTCAAGAGGGCGAGTGATGCTGAGACTTTATAAGGCATGGTGAGGCCTCACTTTGAGCATTGTGAGCAGTTTTGGACCCCTTATCTAAGTTTGGAGAGGTTCAAAGGAGATTCATGAAAATGAATGTAGGACTGAAAGGCTTATCATATGAAGAGCGCTTGATGGCTCTGGACCTGTACTCACTGGAATTCTGAAGAATGAGGGGGGATCTCATTGAAACTTACCATATGTGAAAGGCCTTGATAGAGTGGATGTGGAGAGGATACTTCCTATGGGGCTGAAGACTCAGACTAGATGACACAATCTCAGATAATTCATTTAGATCAGTGATGAGGAGGAATTTTCTTAGCTAAAGAGGGTTGAATCTGTGGAATTTGTTGCCACTGGCAGCTGTGGAGGCCAAGTTATTAGGTATATGTAACACAGAGGTTAATAGATTCTTGATTAGTAAAGGCATGAAGGGAGAAGGCAGGAGATTGGGCCTGAGAGGGAAAATAGATCAGCCATGATGAAGTGACAGAGCAGACTCAATGGGCCAAATGGCCTAATTCTGCTCCTGTATCTTATGGTCTTATGATCTCTTAACTTTCTCACCGAGGAGAATTCAGAAATGAAAAGCAATTACTGCAGCAAACAAGATTCATTTCTAATGGCATAATCAGTGGTAATTAATTCCGTATTTATTTGTGTTTGTAAAGCTAACTCTAAATTCTTCACTCATAATCATTAGGAAAGAAGAAACGGAACAGACATTCAGGAAGGTTAACTGGGGGGAAAAGAATAAACTCTTAAACGGTTGTAGTCCAGAAACTAGATGAACCTATACATCATTTTGATCCAGTTTTGATAATGTTTGGTGTAGGTCATGATAAGATTATCCATCTGAAATCATAGAAATCATAAAATAGACCAGAGACTTTGTACAATCTATTCCTGAGAGCAGGTATATAGCAAATGTGTGGTACCATCCATTTTCCATATGGATTATTTCATTTGCCGTTTAGAGCTCCATATTACATTTGCTAAAGAATAGTCTCATCTGAACTAGAAGCACATCAGGCTGGTTTGTTGCCATTTTTCTGCTAAAGGACACTTTGCTTGAAACCTTTTTCTAAGTTCACAGAGTGTACTAAATCTAATGGAGTGTTTTTACTTGCCCTTAACTGCTACTTATTCATGCAGTTAGTGTCTCTGTGATGACACTTCTGGCATCTCTCAGTCAGAGTGGATTAGGGTCCTTGGTCTAGAGGACAGAAGAAGGGAATGTAAGGAATCTGCAAATTAAAATTCCTCCAACCAAAGTGACTGCTTCCACTCTGTAATCCTGTACATCAACGCAATCATGAATTGCAGTCAGGGGAGTCCTGTGATAGATGAAATCTTGTCACATGGTATCACGTAGATCCATCTGTGAAAATATAATTTTGAATGAATGAATCCCTAACCTGGTGACAGGAAAGATAGTGCAGAAATCTTGCTTCCCGATGAGTGCACCCTACTTAAACAGCTGTCACTTCTGCACACTTCCCTCAGATACTCTGCAGATTCCGAACTCTTTGAGCTTCCAGACTTTCTAATGAAAGTCTTGCAACCTCACCGAGTTGTGATTAATCCATGTAACAAAACTCTTGGTCTGATTCTCTGACTCATTGGCTGTAAGCTACTGCTGTAACTGTCAGCAATTACTTACATTTCTAGTGGGAATATGATCAGACTAGAAGAGTCGCTCAACAACTGCTGAAAAACAAACCTTTCTCCAATTAGATATCAGTCAACTCAGTTACTCTCCTAAATGCTGAACTCAGTTGAATCACAACCCACTAGTTCAGTGAGGACTGCCAAGATTTATTGATATCCTGGACATTAGGAAGGACAAGGACCTGTCACCTCCAGTAGAGTACCTGCCTACACCAACATTTCCTTTATTTGTTTTAGGTCTTCATACAGCAACACCAGTGGAAACTGCCAGAGCAGTTAAACTCAAAGAATGGCTGTTGGCTGTTCTGAGAGTGTGGTAAAAGAGGTGGAGAAGTGGCATTGCTCACAAGTAAGGTATCACACTGCTGCAGAAAGTGTGGACATGGTGGAAGGACCAGAAACAGGAAGGGAACAATCACTCCTGGAGTCGGAGAAGGTAGTGCGGGTCCTTAATTAATATTTTGCTTCAGTATTAACCAATGAGAGGGACTGTGACAAATGTGAGGACAGCTTGAACAGACTAACATGCTGGAATATGTCAACATTAAGAAAGAGGATGTGCCGGAACTTCTGTAAAACATTAGGATAGATAACGTAAGTCCCCCAGGGCCAGATGAGATATAGCCTGTGATACTATGAGAAGCAAGGGAAGAGATTACTGCACCTTTGGCGATGACCTTTGCATCCTCACTGGCCACGGGAGTACTATCAGATGATTGGAGGCTGGTAAATGTTACTCTTTTCTTCAAGAAAGGTAATAGGGATAATTCTGGGAATTGTAGACTAGTGATTCTTACATCAGTGGTGGGCATACTATTGGAGAAGATTCTTCAAGACACTTTTTGCTGAAGGAAATGGCTAATACAAGAGGGTTGAATTTTAAGGTGATTGGGAAACAATGTAGGGAATATGTCAAATGTGGGTATTTTACACAGAGACTGGTAGGTGTGTGGAATGCACTACCAGGGGTGATGGTGGAGGCAGTTCCATTACAGAGGTTTAAAGCAACCCTTGGATAGCACATAGTTCAAAGTAAAATTGAGGTTTATGTAGGAGGGAAGTGCTACTTGGATTCAGGAACAGGTTAAAAGGTCAGCACAATATCATGGGCTGAAGGGCCTGTACTGTGCTGTACTCTTCTATGCTCTATGTTCTAAATCTAGTCCCTCAAGTAACCTTCCATACCAAAGGATTTCCAAAGGCCTGATAAGAGAGCAAAGAGGTAGCGAAAGAAGGAAAGGATAGAGAGATGTAGGGAGCTGGAGAGTAGTTCAGTAAGTGTGAGAAATGGAACAGCAGGGGATGAGAGTAAATAATGGATTCTTTCTTTGCCTCTTCTCTTTCCTTTTAATTAATTCATCTTCACCTTTCTGTTTGTGGTAACTTGGCATGCTTATAATGTTCAAAACTAAAAATACAAACAAAAAAAACAAAATTTAAACTCTGACCCTAAATAAAAGAATATAAAGGATTTTTTTCACTTGTTCTGTGATGCCTTTAAAGCTGAAAAATGCTCTGCGGCATCACCCGACAGTAACACTAAGAATAGGTAAAATTCAATTTCAAAAAGTTAAAATGATTGCATATTACAATATATCCAAAAGATCAAGCTTTTCCTCAGATGTAAACTCATTCCAATATTTTTTATATATATGATTTACAACTTTCATCATGCTAACAAAATATAAAATCCTTAATATTTGTTCATTTATTGTCTAACGAGGGAACTGTTTACACCATTCAGCTGATGCCCACATTTCACAGTTATAATATGACACTTAGCTGATCATTCGTAATCAATGTGCTTGAGTTTTAATAGTCTTAGAAAAACCTACAGCACAATTCAGGCCCTTCAATCCACAAAAGACTTTTGAATTACCTACCAAGAAAGCTTGCATAGTACTTGCTATTAATGAGTTCTTGTATTAATGGAAAGAAGAGGTCTTCTAAATGTTTCCAGGTTAGTTTGAAGAGCTATGCAATTTACACAATTACGTCCTGCGTTGGTAAACATTTTAAAAAAGTGCCAACCATGCTTCTCCTTTACTTTTGCCACTGTGCAGAACATTATGAGGTTCCAAGGTGAATCTGAGCAAATTTCTCTTGATTTCAAAGACGAAAGGACATGAAATCAGTCTGTTTTTCTGACAGCTCACCTTTCTGTTATATGTTCTGCCACAAAATACAAATGTTATTAACACTCATGCCTGTGACCTGGCCAAAAGGCATAACTGGCTAACCCTTTGCTGAATGAAATGTTTTAAATGCAAAAGGTTTGAATCAATAGTTCAACTGAAGTGTGACAACTATTTTAAAAAAAGAAATAAACTGGTGTTTCACCAGATTGGGTCAGTAATCAATAACTTGAATCAGAAATGGATGACCTGCTACAAATGGTTGTTCTTTTATTGTTTGACTTTGAATGAAATGGTGGTTCAGGAAGAGCAGTCAGCAGAAAAAAAATGCAGCTTGAGATCAAGTACTTCATGGGATATTATTTGGCGTGAGCTGTTCACTGCAAGGTGAATGTGTACAATGGAACAAAGTCAATTCTCTTATTTTCCAATGTGAGGCAAAAGTTCAACTATCCCATATTTATTTGACATCATGATTCATGTTACTTCAAGGAACAAACTGAAATAATCAATAACTATATCTATCAGCTTGCTCTCTGAGAAATGTGGCTGTGTGTTTGAGTCTTAGACTATAGATATGAACACTCTACTTCTGCACAGTGCTAAAGGAGTGCCAAAATGTTGCTGAAATCTATTACATCAGATGTTAAGGAAAGCACTTGCAAAGTCCCTTGGATGGATGTAAAAGGTTTGTTGGTGCACTGCATAATATGTTGTCCCTGAATCCACAGCTCTGAAATACCTTAAGTTATCCAGTGACTATCATTTTGATGCTGTATGTTAACGGGATGTCAGTACCTCTATTACTTAGGAGTTTACGAAGATTCGGCGCGACATCTGAAAGTTTGACAAACTTCTACATATGTGTAGCGGAGAGTATATTGGGTGGATGCATCACAGCCTGAAATGGAAACAGCAATGCCCTTGAACAGAAACACCTACAAGAAATAGTAGAAGAGGCTCAGTCCCTCAGAGGTGAAGCACTCCCCACCTTGGAGCATATTTGCATGAGGCATTGTTGCAGGAAAGCAGCATCCATCATCAGGGACCTCCACCATCCAGGACATGCTCTATTCTCACTGATGCCTTCAAGGAGAAGGTACAGGAGCCTGAGGACTCACACCACCAGGTCTAGGAACAGGTATTACCCCTCAACTATCAAGCTCTTCAACCACAGGGAATAACTTCACTTATTCCATCATTGAAATGTTCGCACAACCTATTGACTCATTTTCAAGGTAATCTTCAACTCATGTTTTCAATACTTTCTATTTACTTATTAATTATTATTATTATTATTATTATTATTAATTTCTTTTTGTATTTGCAGTTTGTTGTCTTTTGCATACCGGTTGAACGCCTGAGTTGGTGTGGTCATTCATAGATTATGTTATGGCTATTATTTCATGATAGATTTATTAAGTATGCCCACAAGAAAATGATTCTCAGGGTTGTATTGGTGACATACATAGATATACACTTTGAACTTTCAACTTTTTGAATGGTTCCTTCATTGTAACAGACCAGATTTCAGAAGTGAAAAGTGCTGGAGAAATGCAGTTTCCCTTTACTTCATTCTTTTCTATATCCAGGCTGTCGTGCTTTTAGAGGATAGCAATTAAAAACTGTTTCTTGTTTAAATAATATTGACATTCTTAAGCACTTTTTTGTTTTACATGTTATTTTCCTGCAATCTTAAACAGATACATTTGCAAAGTAGAATAATCTCCTCTGTAAGCTGCCTCCAAATAAATGGCCCTACCTCTCTTTGCACTCCTGGTGAAGCAGTGAAAAAGCTAGTTTATTTCCCTCCTGTGACTGCAGATGTCACACTATTTTCTAATGCTCTAGTTAGCAGCCTGGCAGCAAAAAAAAAACAGATGCTACCATCAACATCAAGCTACCATAGGAGTTCCAGTGTGTGGCCATCTGTTAGGGAAAAAGTAGGACCAAGGAACCATTTTTATCAAAGAAAGCAGTGCCCGGCTAAACTTCTAAATTCATGAATGAATTCACATTTCTTGTGGACTTCCCACTAATTATCAGCTGCTGTTTCAAGCCAAAATTGTGGATTCAATTCTTTGTAGATAAAATATGCATGATCATTTAACTTACTGTATAAACACAATGACAAAGCACTGTTCTCCCAATTTTTATTTTATCTGCATATATTTATGCATTGATTAAAGATGCTACTGATATTTCTGGATTTTCCCTGTTAAAACTTTGCTATGTGCATTCTTCATGTTCTTGTTTTTAGGGCAATGACTTAGACCTAAATATATAGTCATTGCCAAGTTGGAAATAAAATTAGAAAGCTACCCATCATTTCTGAAGGTGTCCGTAAACAAAATGCTGCTTATTTCACAATACATGAACAGGAGGACAGTTCTTTATATTCTTTTGTGGTAGAAGATATTTTAAATTTAATGCAAGGAAATAAAATCAAGCTGATAGAGGTCTTGGCCACAGGAAAGCAGCTATAAAATATTGGTTATATTTTCTATCTGACTACATCTTTGCAGAATATAAATGGTATTGTCTTGTATCTAGCATGAACATCATTTACATGTTTCATGAACAAAAGAATGGGAAAAGAATAGATGACCCATCATAGACATTGTACATCATTATAGTGCAACTGATCTTTTTTCTAATAATCTATAGGAAGCCACGGTAATAACTTCTAGGAAGAGTGTTATCAGAGACTTGTGTTTTGTTCATCTATTTTAAAATTCACACTTAGAGTAATAGAGTCATAGAAAAGTACAGCACAGAAACAGGCCCTTTGGCCCATCTAGTCCATACCAAACCATTTAAATGGCATACCCTCACTGACCTGCAATGGGACCATAGCCCTCCATAACCCTACCATCCATGTACCTATCCAAATTTATCTTAAGCTTTGAAATCAAGCTCTCATGCACCACTTGTGTTTGTAGCTCATTCCACACTCTCACAACCCTCTGAGTGAAGAAGTTTCCCCTCATGTTCTCCTTCAACTTCTCACTTTTCACCCTTAGCCCATAAGATCTGATTGTAGTTCCACCCAACCTTGGTGGAAAAAGCCTGCTTGCATTTACCCTATCTTTCATCTTCGTAATTTTGTATACCTCTGTCAAATTTCCTCTTAATCTTCTTTATTCCAAGGAATAAAGTCATAACCTTTTCAATCGTGCCTTATAACTCAGGTCTTCTGGACCCAGCAGCATCTTTGTAAATTTTCTCTGTACTCCTTCAACCTTACTTACATCTTTCCTATAGGTATGTGACCAAAACTGCACACAATACTCCAAATTCTTCACCAATGTCGTATACAACTTCAACATAACATCCCATCTCCAGTACTCAATACTTTGATGCATGAAGGCCAATGTGCCAAAAGCATTCTTAGCAACCCTATCAACCTGTGAGCACTTTCAATTAATTAAGGACTGGTATTCCCAGATCCCTTTCTTCTACCTTATCCTCAGTGCCGCACTGTTCACTGTGTAAGACCTACCCTGGTTGGTTCTATTGAAGTGCAGCACCTTACACTTGTCTGCATTAAATTCCATCTGCCATTTTTCAGCCTGCTCTTCCAACTGCTATGATAGCCTTCTTTGCTGTCCACAATACCCCTCATTTTGGTGTCATCCACAAATTTGCTGATCTACAGACAGACAGACATAATTTATTGATCCCAAGGGAAACTGGGTTTCATTACAGCCACACCAACCAAGAGTAGTGAAGAAATATAGCAATATAAAACCATAAATAATTAAATAATAAGTTAATCATGCCAAGTGGAAATAAGTCCAGGACCAGCCTATTGGCTCAGGGGGTCTGACACTCCGAGGGAGGAGTTGTAAAGCACATTATCATCCAAATCATTGATACAGATGACAAACAACAACAGGCTATCAGTACCTCCAGTTGAAATCTGACTTTTTGTGTGTTTTCCCCTAGCTGTCAGTCTGTTGTTTTGTATTGCCGTGTGCTCCTGTCCTTATTCCTGCTCTACTTGGGCCCCTGTATCACTGAGTACTCCGTCTCTCATCTGTTCCTCATTATTACCTGTATTGCTGCCACCCGTGTCTCATCGTGCTCCACCTATCACCTGCCTCTTTGTTTATTGCTCAGTGTATTTCAGTCCTGTGTTTTCACCTGTTTGTTGCCAGATTGTGCCAATGAATTTTCCTGAGCCTTTTCAGTATTCATATCTGTACTCTGTCCGTCTGAATATTGATTCTGCCTGATTCTGGTTTTTGGTTTTCTCTGGATGTTTTGATAACTTTGTTTGCACCTTGGAATTTGTTACTGAGTTATTATCACAGTGTGCACAGTACTGGGTCTGCAATTGGACCACTGCTCCAGTGCCCTGACGGTACAATCTGGCCAGAATGGATCCAATAGACCCTGGTCATCTCAGAGCTGCCCTGGAACAACAGGGAATGATGCTGGGGGGACACCAGAACCACCTGGAGTCACTTTCTGCCAGTGTAGCTGATCTTGGGGCCCAGACTCAGTCACTCCATCGGCCTCAGAGTATCCATCAACATTCTGTGACTGCATCTTCTGCCCTGCCCTTTGTGTTCTCACATGTAAATTGCAACCAACATTTCCATTTGATCGACCAAAGGTAGCCTATGTCATCACCTAACTGTCTGGTCAAGCAAGAGAATGGGGAACAGCCGTCTGGGAGGCAGGCTCCCCTTTCTGCCGTAGTTTTCAGTTATTTTCTGAGGCTTTGAGGAAAGTAGTATTTGATCACTCCAAACATCGGAGAGAGGCTGCCTGTGAAATGCTGCACATACACCAGAGGTGCAGAACTGTCTGATTACACCATAGAGTTCTGGACCCTAGCCACCATTCTCACGGTAGCTGATCGTTTCTCCAAGTCTGTACACTTTGTTCCTTTACTTAAACTCGCCTCCGCCAAAGAAGCAGCCAAATTACTATTACTGCATGTTTTCAGATTGCATGGTTTACCTGTTAGATGTGGTGTCAGACAGGGGCTCTCAATTCACATCCAAATTCTGGAGGGCATTCTGTAATCTTCTGAGGCCCTCTGAGTCTGTCTTCAGGAATCCCCCCACAGACCAACGGCCAGACTGAGTAGGTCAACCAACAGCTAGAAACAGTATTGTGGTGTCTGGTCTCCCAGAACACCTCTGTGTGGTCGGCAGCTACCCTGGGCCGAATATGCCATAAACTCTCATCTGTCCTCATCTACTGGTCTGTCCCCCTTTTGAGTGCTGCCTTGGCTACCAACCTCCACTGTTTCCTGCCCAGGAGGGGAAGATTGGTGTTCCATCTGGTAATGTCAGAGGTTGTGGAGACACACTCGCTCTGCCCTTCTCCGTGCCTCTGCTAGGATCAAGCGTCAAGCTGATCGCCTTTCACTCCAAGGCCCCACATTACTGCCAGGGACAGCATGTGTGGCTTTCAACCCGAGACCTGCCCCTCAAAGTGGATTCCTGCGAACTCGCCCACCCCACTTCATCAGCTGCTTTCCCATTGCTAAAGTCATCAGCATTGCTGCCGTCCATCTCAAGCTCCCCTCCACTCTCCGACACATTCATCCCACCTTCAATGTGTCCCACATCATTCCTTTCATGAGCCACCCCCGTGTCCTATTCCCAACCCCGCACCCACCCATAGCACATCGATGGGGCAGAGGCCTTCATGGTGCGTCAGCTGCTGGATGTTCGTCACCGTGGCTTCTAGTATCTTGCGGACAGGGAGGGCTACAGTCCCGAGGAGAGGTGTCGGGTCCCTGCCTGTAACATCCCGGAACCCTCTCTCAGTAGGGATTTTTATTGCCAACACCCAGCTCTACCTGCTGTGATGCCAGGAGGCATCTGTGGGTGGGGGGGGGGGGGATCTTTCATTACCTCCAGTTGAAATCTGACTTTTTGTGTGTTTTCCCCCAGCTGTCAGTCTATTGTTTTGTATTGCCGTGTGCTCCTGTCCTCACTCCTGCTCTACTTGGGCCCCTGTATCACTGAGTACTCCTTCTCTCATCTGTTCCTCATTATTACCTGTATTGCTGCCACCCGTGTCTCATTGTGCTCCACCTATCATCTGCCTCTCTGTTTATTGCTCAATGTATTTCAGTCCTGTTTTTTCACCTGTTTGTTGCCAGATTGTGCCAGTGAATTTTGCTGAGCCTTTCCAGCATTTCTATCTGTACTCTGTCTGTCTGAATATCGGCTCTGCCTGTTCCCTGATTCTGGTTTTTGGATTTCTCTGGGTGTTTTGATCTCTGCCTGAACTTTGACACCGACTTAGTTTGCATCTTGGGATTTGTTACTCAATTAATATCACTGTATGCACAGTACTGGGTCTGTGATTGGATCCCTGCTCCAGCGCCACGGCACAGATCCAGCACCAATCCCTGCAGCACTCCACCAGTCACAGGCCTCCAATCATCTACCACTCTCTGGCTTCTCCCACAAAGCCAATGCCCAATACAATTCACTGCCTCATCTTAAATACAGAGCAACTAAACTTTTTTGGCCAACCTCGTGCAGGATCTTACCGCATACTGAAGTTCATGTAAATAACATCCACTATCTTGCTTTTATCAACTTTCCTGGTAACTTCCTTTAAAAACTCTTGGTTAGACATGATCTATCATGCACAAATCTATGATGACTATCCCAAATCAATCCATGTCTATCCAAATACAGACAGACAGACATACTTTATTGATCCCGAGGGAAACTAGGTTTTGTTACAGCCGCACCAACCAAGAATAGTGAAGAAATATAGCAAAATAAAACCATAAATCATTAAATAATAATAAGTTAATCATGCCCAGTGGAAATAAGTCCAGGACTAGCCTATTGGCTCAGGGTGTCTGACACTCCGAGGGAGGAGTTGTAAAGTTTGATGGCCACAGGTAGGAATGACTTCCTATGACGCTCAGTGTTACATCTCGGTGGAGTGAGTCTCTGGCTGAATGTACTCCTGTGCCTAACCAGTACATTATGGAGTGGATGGGAGTCATTGTCCAAGATGGCATGCAACTTGGACAGCATCCTCTTTTCAGATACCACCGTCAGAGAGTCCAGTTCCACCCCCACAACATCACTGGCCTTACGAATGAGTTTGTTGATTTTGTTAGTGTCTGCTACCCTCAGCCTGCTGCCCCAGCACACAACAGCAAACATGATAGCACTGGCCACCACAGCCTCGTAGAACATCCACAGCATCATCCGGCAGATGTTAAAGGACCTCAGTCTCCTCAGGCTCTGACCCTTCTTGTAGACAACCTCAGTATTCTTTGACCAGTCCAGTTTATTGTCCATTCGTATTCCCAGGTATTTGTAATCCTCCACCATGTCCACACTGACCCCTTGGATGGAAACAGGGGTCACTGGTGCGTTAGGCCTCCTCAGGTCCACCACCAGCTCCTTAGTCTTTTTCACATTAAGCTGCAGATGATTCTGCTCGCACCATGTGACAAAGTTTCCAACTGTAGCCCTGTGCTCAGCCTCATTCCCCTTGCTGATGCATCCAACTATGGCAGAGTCATCAGAAAACTTCTGAAGATGGCAAGATTCTGTGCAGTAGTTGAAGTCTGAGGTGTAGATGGTGAAGAGAAAGGGAGACAGGACAGTCCCCTGTGGAGCCCCAGAGCTGCTGACCACTCTGTCTGACACACAGTGTTGTAAGTGTACGTACTGTGGTCTGCCAGTCAGGTAATCAATAATCCATGACACCAGGGAAGCATCCACCTGCATCACTGTCAGCTTCTCACCCAGCAGAGCAGGGCGGATGGTGTTGAACGCACTGGAGAAGTCAAAAAACATGACGCTCACCAGTTTGTCCAGGTGGGCATAGCAGGTAGACGATGGCATCCTCAACTCCTAGTCCTAATCTCCTAATCATTTTGCTCCTAACGTATCCGTAGAATCTGTTGGGATTCTCTTTCACTTCATCCGCTAAGTCAACCACATGGTTTCTTTTAGCCCTCCTGATTTCCTTCTGAAGAGTTCTCTTTCATTTCTTATAAGCACCCCATTTGTTCCTACCTGCCTTTACCTGTTTTTTTTTCTTAACCAGGCCTTCAATGCCAATTGAAAGCCCAGGTTCACTGCATCTGTTATCTTCACCCTTTAATCTGACCAGCATATAAGCTTCGTGCTCTAAAATTTTCACGTTTGAATGCCTTTTCAAATACACTTTTGCCAGAAAGCAGCCTGTCCCAATCCACGCTGGCCAGATCCTTTCTGATACCATCAAAATTGGCCTTTCTTCAGTTCAGAATCTCAAACCACAGACCAGGCCTATCTTTTTGCATACTTTCTTTGAAACTTATGGTATTGTGATCACTGGATGCAAAGTATATTCTTTCTTGCTTTCTTATTAGGATTTTTTTTTTAAATCATGAATAGCCCTGGTTCATAATTTACTGAGACAAGAGCTTAAGTTCTTGCCAGACTAACCAACAAAATTCTCTAAAGCCCATTTTCTTGCTTAGCTTAGTTTACAGCAATACAACAAATACATCTTGCAATTAGATAGCATTCAATATATAAAAACACCGTGACAGTTTCGATTTGTAATTAAAAAAAATATATGCAGATGTAAAGAAGCTTGATATTTGATGAAGTCTAAAAGTGAGCTATTAAAGAGGAGAGTGAGTAGAGGGGTTAATTAGAAAGTAATTTTATGCAAAATGGCAAATACTGAGGGCAAAGGCTGGAGTGTATAGAGAATGGTGTAGCAAAGAGGATAATATGGGTGTCCCAAACTGAAATAGGCCTGAACCAGAAGATCCACTTCCTGCTGACATCCAGGACTGTTGTTGAATTTGGGTAATCCTGATTTATACAAAAAATCGAGATATGTCCTTCATAAAGCCAATAGGGGTGTCAAGGGTTGGTAAGTCGGAGATTGAGTCCCAATTGAGCCGACAGCTGTGGTAAAGTTTACATGTTATAATGCACTACAAATCAAAGTCAGGTTGTATTATTTCCCAACGCATGAACTCAGTTCTTCGACTAATGAAGGCAAACATGCCAATGACTTCTTTTCCACCCGATCAAACTATACAGACACTTTCAGAAAGCTATGGGCTTGAACCCAAAAATCACTCTGTACATCAACTCTCTTAATGGTCTTGCCATTAATGGTGAACTGCACCTTTACACTTGATCTGTCAAATTGCAACACCTTGCATTTGGCGGAGCTGAACTCTATCTCCACACGTATCTGCAACTGATCAATTTCCCATTGTATCATTTGGCAGTCTTCCACAACACTACCAATTTGTGTACTACCTATCTGCATGTTCCTACCCATCTCCCGTATAACTTCATCAGATATGTGTCATAAACTCTTTCACATGGTGAGATTTTCAATGTACAGTACCTCTCCAACAACTATTAACAGCTAAGTAGGGACAGTTCAAAGGATCTTTTTGTAATGCCTCATCATGTCTTCATTAAGAGACCATTTCCATCAAAGAACTAAGAAGATGTGGATAATTCATATATTTCATGTTTTCAAATGGTGATTTTTACTCGTGCTCTAGTATTACTATTTTGACCAATCAAAGAGTTATTTTTTAAATTATCACTGTGGTTGTAAGCAACTTACACAAATGGATAAAATCAAATTGCCTGCATGTTAGTGATAAATTTGCAAGCCATCATTGTCAATTCTTTATAATGGTAAGACATATGTATTATTCAACATAATAAGTAGGCAGCTTGTTTGAATGAATGCTGCTTGAAAACTAAATCGAGCCTACTATGTTATAAAAGAACATGCACATTGATTTTATTGTGTTTTGATGAAGAAAAAAGTCTTGTTATAGGCAATTAATCGGATAGCTATAGTACCAGCAGATTTTTCATGCAATTCTTTATGAGGTAATTTGGAGAATAGGTAATTTTATAATAAAAGTGAATCTTCTTTCTATGTGTTTGTTTTACTGGTGCTTAGTTTCCACAATCATATGCAAATGTCATGATAAACATCAATAATGTTTTTTTTTGCTCAGTTGGTGTCAAGGCCAGGGGTATTTACTTTGGTCACCTGATAACAAAAAGTGGAGGGAACATGGAGCTAGATTGAACTAGTTGTTCAGAAATCACTCATTGAAGATTGAGAAGAATAGATGGGGTCTGTGGATGTTCAGAACTTGGAGAGTTGGTCCAGTAGACATGTCCCTTTGGTTCCTGTTCCATACAAACTCAGCACTCTGCTTGACCCTGAAACAAGCGTCTGATTTCTGTGCTTGCCATAACAAAGATGACAAATTCTGTTATTGCAATATCACCCTTTCCACCCACACTTTGATGGAACCTAATGAATTTGTTGCAACTGGTCTTGATTCATAAAATTATCTCCTCACTCCACTTCTGCCTTCTAACCTCCAATATTTTAATGCAATCAAAGCAATCCCTAATTAGGATATTTCATTCATGTATGATGTGTTCAATCATTCAACCACATGCTTGCAGGCAAACATTGACGTTAACCCACCAGCTAATGTAGTGGAAATAATACTGTTGTCCATATCTCTTGTGCACATATTTTTGGCTCTCTGTTAGTCATCCCTGTCCAAGTCATACATCAGACCCTGAGTATAAAATACTGTATACACATAAGATTGCATTTATTTATTCACCATTCTATTCCAGCAGTTGCAGATGAATTTTTTTGGCGTGGTGTTTTCTGGTTTATTAGTTCTCTATAAATTCTGCACTGATCGTAGCATCAGCAACATTCCATGCAGTATTGCAAAATGCTAGGAATGCATTATCCTCTTCCTCCTCCCATTCCTTTCCAGCCTCTGTATCAACTGACGAGCATGTATAAGGATGCACTGAGAACCTAAGAAACTAAAACAAGAGATGCTTGTATAGACCCCTGAACCTATCCACTGTTCAGTCAGCTGATCTGTTTTTCACCATTGCTCCACTTTCCTGCCGGTTTCCTACCCATAACTATATGCAGCCAAATAGTCGAAGCCACCATTTCTTATTCCTCTCTCAAGTACAAACCTTGTATTTGAACAGTGCTGAGCAGAGGCAGCGCAGTGCAAGACAAAACCATTCTGAAAGCCTTAGTAATTAAGAGTGTATGAACTATAGATTTGACATGTCAGTGACCTGACTAATCTCACAACTAGCTGTAATACAAGCTTTATTATGAAACATCGTAATGGATTGGGATTGCAGTTTCTGAAGCATGTCACAGGCTGAGTCTGCACTGGATATCTATCATCATTTGGTAATATCATTGGTGGGAAATTAGGTCCATTAATATACATTAAAGGAAGAAGAACCACATATATTGGCATTGGTATTGGTGAATTATTGTCTTGTCAAGATTGATTTATTACTCCAAATCTGTTGCAGTACAAGAAAAAGATAAAGAACACAATAATCAAAAACACAGTAACTATAAATGCATAAGATAGTTTACATACATAGATTGATTATATGTCCTTAAAGTGATGTTAGGCACAGGTGTGTCTGTACATGAGGTGACTTTGATAGGAAATGATAAAGTAGTGGTGGTGAGGAGCGTGGTGGTGAGGAGCGTGGTGGTCTGTGTTAGTCAGTGGAGTTGTCGCTCAACCTATCTGCTTGGGGAAAGTAACTGTCTGGTGGTCGTGGCATGGTTGCTCTATAGCCTCCTCCCTGATGGGTGGGGGATAAACAGGCCAAGAGCAAGGTGGAGGGAATCCCTCATGATGTTGCTGGCATTTTTCTGGCATCATTCTGCATATGCAGTATGTCCTTGATAGCAGGTAGGCTGGTACTGGTGATGCGTTGGGAAGTTTTGACCATCTGTTGTAGAACCCTCCTGTCTGCTGCAGTGCACGTTCCATATACATGCTCTCTACTGAGCATTTGTAGGAGGTCATTACTATTGATGTACGTAAGTACAATAGAAAATCTACAAATGCTGGAAATCCAAGCAACACACACACCAAATGCAGAAGAAACCCAGCAGGCCATGCAGCATCTATGCAAAAAAGGAAACGTTCAGAATTTCAGGCTGAGGCCCTTCATCAGGATCTGTACATAATCCAGCTCTCTCCAGCCTCCTCAGGAAGTAGAGGCATTGGTGAGCTTTTTTGATTTTGTAGGATGTGTTCTGGGACCATGAGACATGCACTCCCAGGAGTTTGAAACTGCTCGGAGTTTCCACCGTAACAAAGATACAGTGAAAAGCTTGCTTGCACACTGATTATTCAACGTGCGTTGAGCTGGAATAAGGTAAAGCAATAACAATGCAGAATAAAGTGTGACAGCTACCGAAAAATTGCAGAGCAGGTCAATGATAAAGTGCAAGATCATAACCAAGTAGATTGTGGGGCCAGAAGTCAATTTTATCAAGCAACAGTCTGACAACAGTGGGGTAGAAGCTGTTCTCGAGCCTGGTGGTATGTGCTTTCAGGCTTTTGTATCTTCAACCCAAGGGGAGAGGGGAGAAGAGAAGATTTATGCGGTGGGTGAGGTCATTGAGTATGTTTGCGGCTTTACTGAGGAAGCAAATATTATAGATAGAGTTCATAGAGGGGAGGCTGCTTCTTGTGATGTGCTTGTTTGTGTCCATGACTGTCTGCAGCTTCTTGTAATTCAATGTGGAGCAGCATGTGAAGACCTACTGATTCCAGACAAAATACTTTCTACGGTGCATTGATGAAAATTGGAAAGAGTCGACAGGGACATGTTGAATTTCTTCAGCCTCTTGAGGAAGCTCAGGTGTTTGTGAGTTTTCTTGACTGTAGCATCAATGTGCTCGGACCAGGACAGGCTATTGGTGATGTTTACACCTAGGAACATGAAGCTCTTAATGCTCTCAATCTTAACATCACCAGTGTAGACATGTCCACCACCCCTTATTTCTGAAGTCAAAGGCCAGTTCTTTGGTTTTGTTGGCATTGAGGGAAAAGTTGTTTTCATGACACCATGTCATTGAACTCTCTATCTCCTGCCAGTACTCTGACTTGCCGTTTTTTGAAATAGAATTCTCTACAGTGGTACCATCTGCAAACTTGTGGGATCAGAATTAGAATCAGAATCAGGTTTATTATCACCGGCATGTGACGTGTAATTTGTTAACTTAGTAGCAGCAGTTCAATGCAATACATAATACAGAAGAAAAATAATAATAAAAAAATGAGTAAATCATATTCAGTTTACTTTATACAGTGTATGTATATTGAATAAATTAAAAATCATGCAAAAAACAGAAATACTATATATTAAAAAAAAGTGAGGTAGAGTCCAAGGGTTCAATGTCTATTTAGGAATCGGATGGCAGAGGGAAAGAAGCTGTTCCTGAATCACTGAGTGTGTGCCTTCAGGCTTCTGTACCTCCTACCTGATGGTAACAGTGAGAAAAGGACATGCCCTGGGTGTTGGACGTCCTTAATAATGGACGCTGCCTTTCTGAGACACCGCTCCCTGAAGATGTCCTTGGTACTTTGTAGGCTAGTATCCAAGATAGTGCTGACTAGATTTACAACCCTCTGCAGCCTCTTTAGGTCTTTAGGCCTCCTCCATACCAGACAATGATGCAACCAGTCAGAATGCCTCTACAGTACATCTTTAGAAATTTTTGAGTGTATTTGTTGACATACCAAATCTCTTCAAATTCCTAATTAAGTGTAGCTACTGTCTTGCCTTCTTTATAACTGCATTGATATGTTGGGACCAGGTTAGATCCTCAGAAATTTTGAGATCTAGGAACTTGAAGCTGCTCACTCTCTCCACTTCTGATCCCTCTATGAGGATTGGTAGGTGTTCCTTTGTCTTACCCTTCCTGAAGTGTACAATCAGCTCTTTCGTCTTACTGACGTTGAGTCCCAGGTTGTTGCAATAGCACCATTCCACTAGTTGGCATATCTCACTCTTGTACGCCCTCTCGTCAACACCTGAGATTCTACCAACAATGGTTGTACTGTCAGCAAATTTATAGATGGTATTTGAGCTATGCCTAGCCACATAATCGCGAGTATATAGAGAGTAGAGCAGTGAGCTAAGCACACACCCCTGAGGTGCACCAGTGTTGATCGTCAGCGATCACCAATCTGCAGAGATTGTGGTCTTCCGGTTAGGAAGTCGAGGATCCAATTGCAGAGGGAAGTACAGATGCCCAGGTTCTGCAAATTCTCAATCAGGATTGTGGGAATGATGATATTAAATGCTGATCTGTAGTAGATGAACAGTATCCTGATGTAGGTGTTTGTGTTGTCTATGTGATCTAAAGCTGTGTGGAGAGCCACTGAGCTTGCATCTGCTGTCGACCTATTGTGGCAATTGGCAAATTGCAATTGGTATAGGTACTCGCTGAGGCAGGAATTCAGTCTAGTCATGACTGTAGATGTGAGTGCAACCGGGCAATAGTCATTAAGACAGCTCACATTATTCTTCTTAGGTACAGGTATAATTGTTACCCTTTTGAAGCAAGTGGGAACTTCTGTCTGTAGCAGTGAGGAGTTGAAAATGTCCTTGAATACTCCTGTCAGTTGGTTGGCACAAGTTTTCAGAGCCTTACCAGGTACTCCATCAGGGCCTTCCACCTTGTGAGGGTTCACTCTCTTTGACAGCCTAACATCGGCCTCTGAGACAAAGATCACAGGGTGAAGTCAGAGTGAAATCTGGCCATGCAATCATAAATATACAGGGAGCTGGGAGCAGAGGATGCAACCTTGTGGAATATCTATGCTTAGGATATCATAGCTAATGTGTTGCTACCTATCCTTGCTGGCTGCGGTATTGAAGGCAGAAATGTAAAAAATAAAGAATCGTCCTTTACTATTAAGGTGCTTCAGAGATGAATGTAGGGCAAGGAAGATGATGTCCACTGTAGACCTGGTTCACCAATAGGCATATTGCTGTGGGTCAAGGTTGTCTGGAAGGCTGGAGCTGGTGCACACCATGACCAACCTCTCAAAGCATTTCATGATGGTAGAGCTGCTGGGCGGTAGTCATTAAGGAATGTTATCTTGCTTTTCTTGTGTGCTGGGATAATAGTGATCTTGTTCATTTCATATGAATGCCTCATACAAATGCTGCAAACCTAGACTTCAGAAGAGAGCAGATCCCCAGTTCATCCACGGCTTTCAGTTCGGAAACACTTGAATCGTCCTCTTCAATAAACTATCCTCACTTGCTGATAAAGTCTGTGATGGCAGTAGCGTATTCATCTAGGCTTACATCAGATTCTCTGAACATGGTCCGGTCTACCATCACAAAGCAGTCACTTAGAACCTCATCTGTTTTCTCAGACCAGCACTGTTGGTCTTTCTGTTCTGGATTCTCCTATTTCAGCTTTTATTTATGTGCAGGGAGTAGGAGCAGGGCCTGGTGATCTGATTTACCAGGAGTGCGGACAGGGGCTGTTGGGTGGGGGTGGTTCGGTCGGTTTCTTTGACAGTTATATTGCAATGATTGAGGGTGTTTGGGCCCTCGGTAAGACAGGAGATGTGCTGGTTGTATTGTGGTATGCTGAGAGGATGGCATTGACAAGAATGCATGCTTTGTCTGGGGTTACATGGAACATTGACATATAACATTTCTTGATTTTAATCCAAGGATGCTGATGTCAACTATGATTGACCTTTATCTTTTTTTTTCATGATATGAGATCAAATAATCAAGTATGGAACAAACTCACAATGCACATGTTTTGGATATATTACTGGATCACTAAAATAAATTGTAAAAATATAGTTCAATACCGTCATCTGACCTTGAGATTCCTGTAACAAGTTCTTTTAAACAAGATTGCCCTTCCATATAAATGCTGTTTGTGTTTCATCCCCCACAGTACAGGAGAACTAATATTAGATTTGTGTTCTAATCTCAGCGATGTGTGTGGAAATGGTGGATATTAAGTGTCCTTATGTTTTATATTGATGGGAATTGCATTCAGGCCATCTGGTGCACCATAGACTCCTGGGATACTTGCCAGTGTGAATGTGCTTAAAACCTGAAACAAAGTGTAATTACATTTTGCTCAATATCCCCTTCATATTGTGAACTATTCATTCCTGTTTCAGTAGCTCAGATATAATGACTAAATCACTGGGCTAAGAGATACTTCAGGAAACGAGAGACAAAATGCTTTTGCAATTTAGGCAGTATGAAATAATTAACAGTGATACTGTCAAATTTCACACTTTGCTATAACTAATGACCCAACACAAATGGAAAAGGAATTTAGCGTGCTTTTAATACATTTTAATTCTCAGAATTCTAGACTGTTAAGAGGCAAAAGCACACTGTCTTTGTTTTAACTTCAAATCAATACACGAAAATTCAATTTGCCATTTTGCATTTCCCATTAGTCGCATCAAGGATCAAGGACCAAGGGAAAAATATCTGCTGTGTACGTTTATATATATTAGGAATCTGCTGTAGTGTGTTGGTGTGGCATGTAGCAGATAACAATATTCAACAATCATAAAGAATAAAGAATTATATAAAATATGTTAAAATATGGATATGGAGTAAAATACATGTGTATTTATATATATTTTTATATATATTTATTTCTTTATATGAATGCCATCTGTACAAAAGAGATATTCAAAGTTTCAAAGGTTCATTTTATTATTAACATATGTATACAGAATACAACTCCGATATTTGTCATCTCCAGATAGCCATAATATATAGAAAACCGTAGAAGTAGTTGAAAGAAAGACACCAGTCACCCTGCATGAAAAGAAAAGGAACCAAAACTCTCAAATCCCAACCTCCCCAACACACCCCACACAAAAACTAACAGATTACCCACATGGAGAAGCAGCAAGAACATCAAACCCCAGCCATCCAGCCCACTGATCGGCAACAAGAAAGAATGTGTGAGAACTCAAATAAAAACACAGAACTGAAAGAACTACAGTTAGTTTGAATTACAGTCCAATGTATAAATCTCAGAATTTCAGTAACATCTCTAAGAGCATCAGGACCCAGTGAGCATTAAGTAATTAATAAATAATGAATAATGATAATTGGTTTTTTATTCCTTTATTATTATTATTGTTGTTGTTTCTTCTTTCTGCATTTGCACAGTTTGTTGTCTTCTGCAGTTTGGTTGGATGGTCTTTCACTGATTCTGTTATAGTTATTATTCAATAGATTTTTTGAGTATGCCAACAAGAAAATAAATCCCAGGGTAGTACATGATGACATGTATGTACTTTCATAATAAAATTTACTCTGAACTTTGAACTCTTACTTGTAAGCAAAATTATAAAAATGGTTGAATGTGCTTACAGTTCAGTGAGGTGACTCCGGTAATGAAGGGGGGTGGGGAGGTCTAACTAGAATAATTGATCAGGTTTACTGTCTGAGGAAAGAAACTTTTTAAGATGGTGTGATTTATTTATGAATGTATTTATTTATTTGCTTTAATATCCCTATATTGTTTTCCAGAAGGGGGCTTTTGGAAAAGGTAGTTTCTATGGTGGGCAATGTCTTGATCAACAATCCTGATTTATAGTTAACAGATTCTTCCTGGGACTAGAGAATTGAAGACCGTCATGGTTTTAAACCACAATAGATGTGTATGTGCCCTTCTTCTTCCAGAGATTATTACCATGTTCTGTGTCCCAAACACTGGCAGTAGTAACTGGCAATTCATAATAGAATCAAGCATTTGATTATTGCTTGCATCTTAAGGACAACAATATAATCAGTAAGCAGTGTTCTGGGATGCATATTCTTCTCATTAAAGATTTAAGCATCAAGTTCTTATCAGAACCAAAGGATAAAGATCTTGTAATTTCATTATTTCTCTGATTAAATGTATTTTAAAACAACATGAGAAAAAAAATTCCATCCATTTCATTGATAGTGCTTAATTTTCAGTATTTCCAACTGCATCTAAGCCATTTTCATATCCCATTTGGCTGTTTATGAAAATATCATGCTATTACACTATAATTGTATTAACATATTCTGATCATTCCTATTTGAGACTATAGATGCCCTTTTAATAAATCATCTCTCACCTCAACAAAGTCTAATAATGTTTTCCCCAACCAACCATTGTTTTTACCATAGCACTGGAAATGTAGCCAATCTCCTGTCAATCTTCAACAAATTATGGAAGCTTAAGGACTTTTTTGTAAGGTAGAAGGTTTCAAGTTGCATCCTGTTATTTTATATTGAACGACTAAATGAGTGATTAAAGGAGGCATCGCACAAAGTCCTATCATCTGGAGACTTTTATATTTAATGTATTGGAATCCGATCCAAGACTCGCTGATGCCCCTATGTTCCTTCAACTAATGCACTGCATGCAGCTGGAGACATTCATTTGTTATATCTACAATTATAAGACCCAGTGAGTT
Source organism: Hypanus sabinus (assembly GCF_030144855.1). Lineage (NCBI taxonomy): Eukaryota > Metazoa > Chordata > Chondrichthyes > Myliobatiformes > Dasyatidae > Hypanus > Hypanus sabinus. Next base: position 34,928,628 of record NC_082709.1, read on the forward strand.
TTCAGTTTTTACCAGATTATTTTGGAGGTATAAAGCTCCCATGTAGACAGGAAGTTGACAGATAAAGCCATTCCTTTCTATTCTTTCTCACATGCTTTCTGCTAGTTTCTGAGTTTCCCTAGCAGGGGTCGGTGAATAGGGAGGAAATTATACCTCTGCTAAAAAAAACACTAGATTTGAAAAGATAAAAGAAAATACTTAATTACACAGCAAAACATATCACTTGCTGCTGACAAGCATTGGTTCTGTGCACCTGTATTTGTTTATTATTGTCTTATCAAGAGTCATTAAACCCTTCAGTTTTCTGTTTAATCTGGACAAGTTTATTTTGACTGGCATGGGCTTTCTGTGTACTGTCATTATTTAAAGCGGACCCCTGATAAGCACTTTTCACTGATTCCTTGTGTTTCGAGAATGAATCATCTTGCGGTGTCGTTGTATCAGGCCACTGATGTTCTGTTTCAAATGCTATGAATAAACTCTTGTTTTTGTTTCCACATGGGAGTCTATCATTCCTCCTCAACTGGGTTCAGTTGTTGCACACCATGATGGTACGACACCACCATAAATGGACCCAGTGGAGGTGCAACAGCAACTCGGACATCGGTCGGATGGAAGTGAGGATGACTCAATTCTCAGTACTTGTCCCAAGGCTATGTTACAAGTTTCTCATGGCTATGTTCTGAGTTTTGTGAGCTGACTTCCAAGTTGCACAAGTCCACTTTCCAAACTTCTCTTGTCTACGTTCAAGGTTATCAAGATTTTCTGGGTCTCCTGGTCTCTGAGTACTCTTCCATGTTCCCAAGTTATATGTATTGTTCTTTTGTTATATGCAGTGTTTCCAAGTTACAGTATATGCAATGCTTCCAAATAATGTGCAATGTTCCCAAATAATGTGCAATGACCCTGAGTTTACCAGCCCTCCCTTGAGAACCAAGTTTTCCAGCTCTATCTTGAGTACCTCAGGGCTTCCTGGGATGTCAGATGCCAGCCTTAAGGAAGGAGGTACTGTCATGAGCCTGTGCATTTGTATTTGTTAATTGTCGTCTTATCAGGAGTCATTAAACCCTTGTGTTTTCAATTTAATCTTATCAATTTTATCTTGACTAGCATGGGTTTTCGGTGTACTGTGATTATTTAACAGTAGACTCCCAATTAGCACTTGTAGAGACATTGTTTTTTGAGAGTGATTCATATTGCAATGTTGTTTTGTCAAGTCACCAATGTTCAGTTGGAATACCTATGAATAAACTCTACTTTTTGTCTTTACGTGGAGTCCATCATTCTTCAACCCCTAGGTTCAGTCATTGCCAATGCATCCAGTGACAGATATATTTCCTCCTTGTATCAATGAGGAGCAGGTTACAAGGGAAGAAACTAAACTAGCTTATGTCAAATAAATATTCCTAACTTTATGACACAGCAGCTTAATTTTTTAATTAAGAGAATTATTTCATCATTTCAAACTAAATTCTCTTCTTGTTGAATTCAACTTTTCTTTTGCAGTCTTTATAGGTTTATCACCACCTCTATTATCTTATTCCATACCCTCCATTCTGGTTTAACTTCCACTGCCACTGCTTCTTTGACAGACAGATTTTATTTTACTTATAATTATATGATCATATAATTTCTATTTTTCTGATCAATCTGTTCAATGAAAAAATGAAAAGTTGGTGCTTAAAAGAATTCTCACCTTTCATAAATTTCCATGATTTTAGAACAAATTCACTTTTTTCAGAGGTTCTGAATTCAATATTGTAAAACAAAAGGAAGACTTTAAATATTCTTTTTCTTTTTGTATTGCTTTGCAAATGTAGTTATTATCGTAACAGGCTTGGAGCTAGGATATCAAGTGCACAAATTATAGGGCTGATTTATGATATGTTCAGATATGGGAGCAAAATTCATGGAAAGATAGAAATATACCCTGCAACAGACTATGTGATGAATGGAACCTATACACATGAAAGTAACAGAGACGTGCATCCGAGTACAATGAAAGAAAATATCAAGCCAGTCAACAGGATACTGAGATAAACAAAGGTAAACACCAAGGAAAGGTAATTTGTGTCTTATAGTAAGGTTCAAAGTTTAAAGTTTGAACTACATACTTTGTCTCAGAGTACTCTTTATTATCAGAGTACATACATTTCTCCACATACAACACTGAGATTCTTTTTCTGTGGGCATATTTAGCATATCAACAGAATAGTAACTGTAAACATCAGGAACTGTAAGCTGCAAATAAGTTGTGCAATTGCAGACAATAAGTAAGTAGTAATAAATAATGAGCATGAAATTAAAAGATAATGGAGTCATTAAATGAGTGTTGTTGACCCCTTTTGTTCAAGAGCCTGAAGGTTGAGAGGCAGTAACTGTTTCTGAACCTGCTTGGTGCGAGTCCGGAGACACCTGTACCTTCTACCTGATGGCAGCAGTGAGAGAACAGCATGCCCTGAGTGGTGAGATCTTTGATATTGCATGCTGCTTCTCTATAGCAATGTTTCATGTAGATGGTTCGGACAGCTTAACCTGTGATGTACTGAGCTGAACCCATTACCTTTTGTAGGTGAAGAGCAGGACCACAAACCAAGCCTTTACAAGCTCACCTTCACTGCTCACAGTCTGGTCTCCTCACATCTGGGGTGCTGCTAGTCCTCTGCACCCTGGCTGCAGAGAACCGGGAGCACCTCTGACTCATCAACATTGCCTGGATGACTAAGGAAGCCTTGCATACAATATAAAGATTGACGTTTGCAAATTCACACAAACACATATAAAACTAAAAGCAAATTTTTAAAAGGGAAGTATCCCTTTGCTTCATAGCACTATATTCCTCACTGAAGTATATTGGATCTTATGTTTGAACTAGCTCAAGATCTGAAAGGTGATTTACTTTTATCTTCCCTATTTGCCTGGCAGAATTTCAAGAACACCCCAGTATCTTTCAGCTCTGCTGCCGAATCAGTATTTTGGTAGATTCAGCTCAGAATCTGTTACCAGCACTTCTCCGTTTAGGAGTTCAAGCACAGATTTTCCAGAGCTGCTCCTGTTTATGCAGGTAAATACCAACAATTTTGTTTGAAATTTGTAGTGTGTGCCTGAGTGATCTGGAATTTAATGAGTGAGATGCATAGAAATTAAATATGAGGAAATAGTTCTCAAGGAGAAACATAGAGTCAGATAATATATGAAATAGCGAGATGCAGGAAAACATGAAGAAAGCAAAGGGTTTGAAATAATGATCAAGAATGTAAAGAATAATTGAAGAATTATCAACATAAACAGAAATGCAAAAAAACAATAAATAAGAAAACAATTGTTATTGAGAATATGTCATATCATAATTAAAAACTTAAGGCTGCTGACACCTTATCCTTCCTCTCCCTATCTCCTCCATTGTTAAAGTCAAAGATTTTGGAAAATATAATTAATAGCATTGGAAATATTCAGCAGTTAATATTGGAAAACAATGGCTTAAACATTATGCACAAAAACTGAGATGCTAATTTGAGACATTAATGTGCAATTTAATATCTCACAAGTGTAACTGTATATCACAACACTCGTTTATGACCTTTGTGGCTTATGTGATAGATTTTGTTCACTTGGTAACAATGTCTCTCTGTACAAAATTGAAAACCTCACATCTAAAAGCATGCTGTGTTTTCCCTCACAGGAAATTAAGATGACGTTAAGAAAAGGTTGGCAGCTGATTTTATACTTGCTGGCTGCAGAGCTTTAGCAGCCTTGTAATTATACCTTCTGCTATGCTGAGCTACTAAGGTGATAAGCTGGCAATTCAAGATGGAAAATAGCTTGTCCTGGGAAATTACGGGAGATTAGTTTCCTCCAGTGAACCTGCTGTGTTCTGTGTTATGTGATGCACTGTTCCAGAAGAGAAGTGCAGAATCTCAAAAATAATTTTATATGGCTGACAATGATTGGCAGGAAATACTGCTTCACAAATCAAAGATTATATCAAATGTTCAGGGTGAGGTGAGAGGTCAGAAGCTTCACTAAAGTAAAAATGTTTAATACATGTTGAGGGCATTAATGAAAAAAAATAGTAACTGAATCGTCTTACATAATTGGGCTCATTGTATTAGTGGACAAGTCTCCATTCATTTCTTAGTACAGAATTAACCACTTTTCAAAATTGTTTAAAAAGCGAGCTTTAGGGTTTAATGTTTCCTCCTGTCTTGAAATATTCATTGTGTATTCTATATGTATTACACTTTATTTTCTTATTACACCTGTTTATGAATTCAGTAACAATTTGCATGTACACTGTGGATACGTAGAACACTACAGTATAGTACAGGACATTTGGCTGTACTGACTTTTGAACCTGCTGCAAGATCTATCTAACTCTTCCTTCTCACATAGCCCTCCGGTTTCCTTTCATCCATGTCTCTTAGATCTCCATAATGTATCTGTCTGAACCACCACCTCTAGCAGCATGTTCCATCTCTAACAATCCTACCTCTGATATCGTACCCGATATCCCACCTGACCGATCTCCTTAAAACTATGTTCTCTTATATTAGCCATTTCCACCCTATGGAAAGGTTTCTGTGTGTCCACTTGATTTTCTTTATGCCTCACATTGTCTTATACACTTGTATCAAGTCATTTCAAATCTTCCTTTGTTCCAAATAGGAAAGTCTTGGATCACTCAATCTTTCCTCATAGGTCATGCTCTCCAATGTTGGTAGGTCTCCTCAGCACCTCTCTATAGCTTCCACATCCTTCCTATAATGAGGTGATCGGAACTGAACACAATATTCCAAATATGGTCTAAACAGGGCTTTATAGAGTGGTAACATTACCTTATGGCTATCAAATTCAGTCGCCTGTCTAATGAAGGACAACACACCATATGCTTTCCTAACAACCCTATCAACTTGTGTGGCATCTTTGAGAGATCTATAGACAAAGACCATAAAATCCCTCCCTAACTCCTCACTGCTAAGATTCCTGCCATCAACCATGTGCTCTGCCTTCACGTTCAACCTTCCAAAGTGTATCACTTCACACTTTTCCAGATTGAACTCCATCTGATGCTACTTTTCAGCCCAGCTTTGCATCCTATAAATGACCCTCTGTTACCTACAACAAACTTCTATACTACCTACACCACCAACCTTTGTGACAGCTGCAAGCTTTCTAACCTGTCCTTCTGTCCAAGTCATTTACAAAAATCTTAGAGCTGGGGTCACAAAATAGATCCCTTTGGAACACCACTGGTCACCAACCTCCAGGCAGAGTACACACCATCTACTACCACCCTCTGCCTTCTGTTGGCAAGCCAATTCTGAATGCACACAGTCAGGTTTCTCTGGATCCAGTGTCTCCTGATTTTCTGAATTGCTTTCAAATGTTTCATAAGATACTTCCCATGAAGAGAGAAATGTATATTAAGAAGGAGTCTAATACTTTTGCAGATAACATGTTATATTTTAATGAAGGATCCAACTGGGTTAAAGTAGGTACCACCACTTAATGTCAGGTGTAGATCATATAAACCTTTTTTGTTGAAGACAGTCACAGCCGAGGATTTCATGCTGTGAAAGTTACTTGCCACTTATCACTTCATGACGGAGTGTTGCTTACATCTTGCCGCATAGAGAAATGGACCACTGCAGCTGCTGTAGAGTTGCAAATAGAATCAAGCACTGTGCAGCAAACATCCCTATTTCTCAGATTAGGTAAAAATAAACTTGAAGAAGCAGCTGGAAGTTGTTAAGCTAAGCAACTTCTGTAGTGAGGTCCTGGGGCCAGGAATATTGACCTCCAACAACATTCTTGATGGTGATCATTGAGGACCCCAGGTATATTCTGTTCTTTTGCAACTGCTAATGATCCAAGAGTTGTTGAATGTGGATGAGAATCATTTCCCAGCTGAGTAACTGAGACTTCTCTGTGTCGATCTGACAAGATGGCGTCAAACTTAATGGGATCTTCCCCAACGTCTCTTCAGAAACCCAGGATAGCAATCTAAATCTCCTATCTAGAATTGTATTTGCAAAAGGTCAGTACTTTTAAAGCTAGCTAACACTATTTAAACCAACCTGTAGTTCTTAGAGCAAAGATACATTGCAGATGTAGCCAATATAGACAGGAATTCTGCAAGCCTTTCTGAATTTGCAGGTTAGACAACATGAAATAGTTGGATTTAAGTTTTTTTCTACCATTGTACCTTAGGCTCTGATATAAGAGGTAGAGAGGACGCACAAGTCCCATCAATAGGGGGCCCAAAGACTCAGGAAATGATTTTTTTTTTAAATTTAGTGCTGCTGGAGGACACACAGAGGTAGTCAACGTCAGATCCATAAAGATCAGAGTGTACAATGGGGAACGTTCACCTGTTAAGGATTTACGTGGGAAGTTAGTCTGTAGCTGAACAGTGCCAGTTACAAGCAATGAAACTAATGAGGAATTGGTATTTATTACCATTTCCACACTGTGGTGAGATCTGAGTGATGTTCAGGCAAACAACTGCATCTTTATGAAGGGAGTTCTGGACTGTCTGCAAAGTCCATGTATCTGAGGTAAAACAGAATGAAACACAACCTGTTTGCTTGAAGATATCAACTTGGTGCCCTCAATTTTTTTTTCTTCGACGACAGTTAACTTTGCAAGTAGCCTCAGCACGAGCCTGTACTGAGCCTGTTGATGCATATCCTGAATATATGACCATCGTAAGCTTGGCAACCCTCACTGTCCTAGATTGCGGTAGGATATCTTTACTAAAAAGTGGTTGTCTCATGCATTGCAAGGTTAATCTGGGCCAAAGGAGAGAAAAAAGCTCTGTCATCGTTTCCCAGAAAAGAGTTTGTGGCTATGGTTCCCCACCATAATGTAGCTCATTTCCCCTCCTTCCTCCCAGCAGATTGTCATGGCCTGTGTGTCCTCTGCTTTCTTTCTCAGTGATGAGATATTCTGAGAGGAATGATTACTAATGCATACATAACTGCTAAGAAGTAGTTTATGGATAAGCCTGAATATATGACAAAAACCTTCAGCAACTGGCTCACCATTCTGTGTAAAACTCTGGAAAGCAAAAAATACTTACTCAAGCACAGCAAGTCAATAACTAGCTTGAAGGTATTGATTATCCATTTTAAATAATGCTGGTGAGGACTCCTAGTGCACTCATGCAGGTTTATATACTACGTCCTGCCAGATTCCATTTGTGTAAAGGGATTAAAGCGAATGTTGTCCTAATGCTTGCTGTATTTCTTTTGAGAGGGTAGAACAACAAAACCTTAACACCAGCACTGTTATTTACATGCTGTCCTCTCCAGCTTAACTAGCTAAGTCACCAGCAGGAAGTAATTGGGAGTGGTAAAATGAATAGGTTTGCTTCAGGTAATGGTGGCATATTTAGTTCCTGGAATGGTAATAAGAAGTTTAAACCACACAACCAGTGAGTGTAGGTCTGAAGTATAAATGAATCCTTGTACCCTTATGAATATTTGTTACATTTTTTTGATATATAGTTCAAATGGTCACAATGTTAGTTCAAAAATGACCTCTGTCAATGAAGGCTGTTTGGTTGTTAGCACCTGCATTGTCAGGAGGCCTCCTTGCTGCTGTTCATTAAGGCAAACGGCACATCAAATCTACTATGGCACCTGTGCAATTTAAAATCCAGTAATTAAATAAATCTTAAATAACCTAGAAACTACTCCATTCTTGTAAGAACGGACACTGGCCATCCTTATCGACCACACCTCTTTACACTGACTGAAGCAGTTCCCAAAATTACTTGCCAAGCAAATGTTATGCCTTATTTTGCTAATTAACTTAGTTTGGATGCTTTAGTACTTTTTTGTAATTCATTCAAAGGATTTAGATGTTGGCACAACTGGTATATACTGTGTACCTGTATATGCCTGATATCGACTTGTTCCCCTGAAAGGAGTGCTCAGTCATTTCGGAAGGAAGGAAACTGGTTTGTTGAAAATATGACATTTAATCATACAAATAAATATCAGCATAAACTTGATATCATTGACTTAATGTGGATTTTCATGTTTATGGTTCAATCTCAAATTTTGCCCATTGATTTGTACCTTGTATGTTAAGCGTTAATGTTACAATGTTGTAAGTGGTTGAATAATAGTGCATGTAGTGGGTCCAGGGATATCTGCATGTCCTTTTATTTAGTCAATAAAGATAAAGGATTCACCAAAATAAACACTGGGAAATTTGAAGAAATACTTGCGCCTAGTGGCATTGGGAATATCATTGCCAAAACTTGTATTGGTTAGGTGTGTTCATGTACAGCATGACTGTACGAATATTATAGAGTATAAGAATCAGCATTTAGGGTGGCAACACTGCCTTAAGAAGAGAAAAAATATCATATCATCAGAGAATTCTGAAGATTGCTTTATTTGAAATATTTATTTTAATAATATATTGCTGCTTAATTTAATTTCCTTAAACTTGTTCCACCCATTGAAGTATCACGACCTGTCACTTTATGTTTCAGCTACATAGAGAGATTCCATATGTTTGTGCCTCCAAAGCTGTGCTAAACCAATTACATTATTAAAGATTTGCTTCATGGTGAAGACCATCATCAATCTATCATTTTACTAGACAGGCCATTAAATAAGCAAAGGAAGTATTGTAGCGGTGTGCTACACGCAGCGCTGCAATAACGACACGGAGTCGGTGAGCTGCAGTTACAAAAGAGATTTATTCAAACTTTGCAGCCTCACTTTAAAGCCTTCCTGATCCCACCCTCCCCGGGTGGGAATGCTGTAAGGGGCATGTAGTCACAGTCTCGCGCGTGGGCTTTTCCCCTTGCTGATGAAGCAAGCTTGGTGCCCTCTTTGGGAGTGGCCTCAATGCCGGAGCGTGCCACTTTGTGAGCCGGTTCAAGTGCGCTGGGAATTGGGTCGCCACATAACCCCCCCCCCCCTCCCCAATGTCCACAGTCTGGGTCGGACTCTGTTTGGGAGGTCTGCCTCTGCGCCGCGGTGCCTGAATCTCGACCGGCTGCGCCAAGTCCACATGGGCCGGTTTGAGTCAGTCCACCGTGAAAACCTCCTCGTTCCCCCCAATGTCCAGCACGAATGTGGACCCGTTGTTTCTGATCATCGTAAACGGCCCTCGTAGGGCAACTGTAGCGGTGCCCGATGTCCACCCCGTCGTACAAAAACGAACTTACAGTTTTGCAGGTCTTTGGGTACGCAGGTTGGGTGCTGCCCATGCTGCGAAGTGGGTATGGGGGCCAGGATACCGAGCCTCTCACCTCTCACATAGTCTGCCCAGGACAGCTGCAGGTTCTTCCTCTTGCCCCCTTGGGGCTGGTATGAACTCTTCTGGAATGACCAAGGGTGTGACGTACACCAACTCGGCTGACGACGTGTGCAGATCCTCTTTGGGTGCCATGCGGATTCTGAGCAGGACCCAGGGGAGCTTGTCCACCCAGTTAGGCCCTTTGAGGCGGGCCATGAGAGCCGACTTCAGGTGATGGTGGAAACGCTCCACTAGTCCGTTCGACTGTGGGTGGTAGCCAGCTGTGTGGTACAGTTGTGTCCCCAAAAAGGCTGGCCATAGCTGACCACAGGCTGGAGGTGAACTGGGCGCCTCTGTCGGAGGTAATGTGGGCCGGCACACCAAAGCGAGATACCCAGGTGGCAATTAGTGCCTGGGCGCAAGATTCGGAGGTGGTGTCGGTGAGCGGGATCGCCTCCGGCCATCTTGTGAACCGGTCCACGATAGTCAGGAGGTGCCGCGTTCCGTGCGACACTGGCAGGGGGCCCACGATATCCACATGAATGTGGTCGAAACGCCAGTGGGTGGGGTGGAACTGCTGCGGCAGAGCTTTGGTTTGCCGCTTCACCTTGGCTGTTTGGCCGTGCATGCACATTCTGGGCCATTCACTGACCTGCTTGCGGAGTCCATGCCAAACGAACCTGTTGGCTACCATCCGGACGCTTGTCCTGATGGAGGGGTGCGCTAAGTTGTGAATGGAGTTGAAAATGCACCGCTGCCAGGCTGCCGGGATGACGGGGCGGGGTTGACTGGTGGTAACTTCACAGAGTAAGGTCCTTTCACTTACTCTTTTCTATAAACCATGCCGAGCCAATTTGCCAGGTAAACAGAGACATGATAAATCTTTTGGGCAGAAATGGTCTCAGGCCATTTCAGGGATTTCTTGCTTCATTTGCATAGATATACGGACATTACACTTTGCTGACAGCATCATTAGCACTGAAGCTATGATGAGCATTAATAAAGTTAATCTATTCTCAGCATCTCATTATCTTGCTTATATTATTGCTAGGGGAATAAAATAGTAAGATTTTTAAAAAAAATTAGCTTATGAATTTAAATTTGCCTTGAAAAAAAATCAGACTGAGAATTGTGTGCACAATGCACAGACTGAGAGAATAAATAGTACCTTAAAAAAAATAATTCCAATCAGAAATTCCGGGCACAATATGCCATGGAAATTAGTAATGCTGTTTCCCCTTTTCCCCAGGGGCAGGGATGGCAATGAATATCATCATAAGACCACAATGAGTGGCCACCCGGAAAGTCTGTCACAGTTATTGAGTTCTATACATTGGCATCATTTAACCAGGTTCCAGTTCCTTCTCCGCTACTTCCTTGCCAAAGCTCCTACTTCCTACTACCACTGGGCTCCAAACTACACAAAGCAGTAAGCCACCTAGAAATCTGTCGCTTGATCCCATATTAGGGTTTAGTCAACTCTTCCTATCCTCACTGATCTCCATAAAAGCATTGAGATGTGCTGGTGCCTGCGTATTGTGTGTCAAGCATCTCTTATGCATTAACTAATGCTGTTAGTGCTTTACACAGCATTAAAATGTGGTGAAATTAGCAGAAAACATCTTCTGAAACTAACACTCTGAGGCATCTTTACATAAAAATCGAGTAAGTCAGAACATGTGCTGTTACTATATTTTAATCCCACAAAGGCACCAGTGCTTAAAGGCATACAGCCCAGCAGCTGTAATTAATAGAGCTGAATAATTAAGGCAGCAGTCTGCAGAATGACTACAGGGGAGAGGAAGAGAGCTCCTGGATTCAGGCCATGACCTCAGTGATGATTGATTTTACAGATGAAAGAAGGGAGGTCCTATGTTGTAGGGGAATCAGTATACCCACAGGGAGCCATCAGGAGAGCCCAGTAGTAAAGGTTTGCCCACATTGATAATTCCTGTACCAATTCCAATGACACAAGTGTTATCATAGATGTATTCAGGTAACATCATAAGACTATAAGACCATAAAACATAGGAACAGACTGAGGCCATTAAACCCATTGAGTCTGCTCCGCCACAGAGAGTGGTAGGTGCATGAAATGCACTGCCAGCAACGGTGGTAGAAGTGGATACAATAGGGGTTTCTAAGAGACTCATAGATAGGTACATCAAGCTTAGAAAAACAGAGGGCAATGTGACAGGCAATTCTAGGCAGTTTCTAGAGTAGGTTACATGGTCAGCACAACATTGTGGGCCGAAGGGCCTGTAATGTGCTGGAGGTAGCTATATTCTATGTACTGTGCTCTATTTCACCATGGCTGATCCTATTTTTCACTCAGCCCTAATCTCTTGCCTCCTCCTTGTATCCCTTCACGGCCTGACCAACCAAGAGTCTATTAACCCCTACCTTAAATATATATTAAGACTTGGCCTCCACAACTGCCCGTGGCAAAGAATTCCACAGATTCGCCACTCTTTGGCTAAAGAAATTCCTCCTCACTTCTGTTCTAAAAGGACACCCCTCTATTCTGAGACTGTGTGCTCATGACTCAGACTCTCCCACCGTAGGAAACGTCCCCTCCACATCCACTCTATCAAGGCCTTTTACCATTCGATAGGTTTCAATGAGGTCACCTCTCATCATTCTGAATTCCAGTGAATACAGGCCCAGAGCCATCAGATGCTCTTCATATGATAAGCCATTCAATTCTGGATGTACAGTGCTATGTATAATCCCATTGAAACATAAAAGTATGGAAAATAAGAGTAGGGCTAGACTATAGCCGTTCAAACCTTTTCCTCTACAGAACACAATCGTTTCTGCATGGCTCTATCTCAATATCATTTACATGCTTTCTCCCACACTCCTTGGGAGAGCTACGTAATGCCTCCTTCTACATACTTAACAAAGAAGATAGATTGATTTCAAGAAGGAAAAAAGACATTGCTACTCTTTCCCAGCATCCCTTGATGTGCTATTAGTATATTTGTTTGTGTCATACTAATATTGACAGTTACTCACACCTCCAATACCACAATCCCCAACAGAAGTATATGAATATTCACCCTTTTCTCCACACTATTCATATTTTTGAATGATGCCTTTTTAGTGAGGGTTATCAAGCTATAAACAGCAGATCTTTGTGACAGTTTGTCTGAGTTGGGTGGCGACCAATTATCAGAGAGGGATTCATTAGAAAGGGCAAATGAAGGCAAGTCCCCAGAAGGATCAAAAGAAAGAGCAACATCGGTTCAAAGCCTCAGACATCTGTCTTTCAAGCACCTGAGAACTGAACTGTGCCTTTGCAACAGTTGCCTTTGGGAATCCACCCGGCGTCCTGCCGTCACCTGCAGCCAGAACCCACAGCAGGAGGAATCCTCGGCGCACTTGGATGGGGATCTCACCTTTTGCTGTGCTAACACTGATGCGGGGCAGATATATTGATCATGTGGATAGTCAGAGGCTTTTTTCCCAGGGCTGAAATGGCTAGCACGAGAGGCCACAGTTTTAAGGTGCTTGGAAGCAGTTACAGAGGGGATGTCAGAAGTAAGTTTTTTTATGCGGAGAGTGGCGAGTGCGTGGAATGGGCTGCCAGCAACGGTGGTGGAGGCAGATACGATGGGGTCTTTTGAGACATTCCTGGATGGGTGAATGGAGCTTGGAGGGATGGAGGGCTATGGATGACCCTGAGTAGGTTCTCAGGTGGGGACGTTTTCAGCACAGCTTTCTGAGCTGAGGGGCCTGTATTGTGCTGTAGGTTTTCTATGTTTCTATAAAAGTGGAGCAGCCATTTTTTGAGTGGCCATTCCTTTGGGTGTGCCAGTCTTTAGAGTGACTTTGGCAAATCTGGCTCAGGTGAGATCAGGTTTGTGTGAGGTAAAGTCTATGGCAACTTTCTCTTTTTTTTCTTATTTTGTTATTTTCTTGCCTGTTAGGGCATAGCAGTGTAGTGAGAATGGCTCCAGGGGCTGTGTTTTGCACTCTGTGTGGGATGTGGGAAGTCTGGGAGACCTCAAGTCTCCCGGATAAACATATCTGCACCAGGTGCAACATGCTGAGCTTCTGAGAGAATGCACTAAGGAGCTGGAGCTGCATCTTGATGACCTGCGACTCATGCAGGAGCATGAGGAGGTGATAGACAGGAGCTATAGGGAGGTAATCACCTCTAGGTTGCAGGACACAAGTAACTGGGTGACTGACAGAAGAAGGAAAGAAATAGCACAACCAGTGCAGAACACACCTGTGGCCATACCCCTCAGTAATAAATACGCAACTTTAGGTACTGTTGAAAGGGAAGACCTACCGGGGGGAGCCACAGTAACTGGGTCTCTGGCAATGAATTTGGTGCTGTGGCTCAGAAGAGAAGAGAGGTGAAGAGGTCTGCAGTGTTGATAGGCGATTCCACAGTCAGAGGAACAGAGACAAGATTCCGTGGACATGATAGGGACACCCATATGATATGTTGCTCCACTGGTGCCAGTGTTGGGAATGTCTCAGGTTGGGTCCATGACATTCTCAAGGGTGAGGATGAGCAACCAGAAGTTCTGGTGCATATTGGCAACAAAGACCTGGCTAGACAAGGTGTGGAGGTCCTGAAAAGGGATTTTAGGGAGCTAGGTAGAAAGGTGAGAAACAGGACCGCCAGGGAAGTGACATCCAAACTCTTGACTGTGCCACATGTCAAGAATAGATGATTTGGCAGGTGAATGTGTGCCTTAGGAAATGGCGCAAGTGACAGGGGTTCAGATGTATGGGTCATTGGGATTTCTTCTGGGGAAGGTACGATCTGTACAAAAGTGATTGGTTACACCTCAACCTGAGGGAACCTAATATCCTTGCATGCAGGCTTGCTAGAGCTGTTCAAGAGGGTTTAAACTATTTTGGTAGCGGTATGGGAACCGGAGTGATAATGCTAAGGATCAGGTAGTTAGTTCGCAAACAAAGTCAATCTGTAGTGAAACTCCTAGCAAGGAGAGGCTGATCATAGGGCAACATTACAGTCAACAGGATGAGTTGCAATGTAAAAGATGGACAAAATCAAAAAAGGTGAATACCTGACTGGAGCTGTTATATTTGATGCATGCAGAGTACAGAAAAAGATTGACAAGCTTGCAGCGCAGTTACAGATTGGCATGCATGATGTTGTCATCATCACTAAACCATGGCTGAAAGAAAATTATAGCAGAGAGCTTAACATCCAAGGATGCACATTGCATTGAAAGGAAAGCCAGGTAGGCAGAGGGGGTGGCGTGACTGTGTTGGTAAAAAATGAAATCAAATCATTGGAAGAGGTGACATAGGGCTGGAAGGTGTGAATCAATGTGGATAGAGCTAAGGAACTGAAAGGATGAAAAGACCCTGATTGAGAGTTATAAACAGACCCCCAACAGGATGTTGTCTACAATTTTCAGTGGGAGATAGAAAATACATGCCAAAAGGGCAATGTTACAATTTTCATGGGGATTTCAATATGCAATTAGATTGGGAAAATCAGGTTGGTGCTAGATCTGTAGAGAGGGAATTTCTGGAATGTTGATGAGATACCCACCAGGCAGTGTTGAGGTTTCTCACAGGTTGGAAATGCTTGTTTTACAGGAGAGCTTCATGGATGTTCGCATGTCCCAGAAGCCCAATCAGCAGTGGGAGCAGAGTACAGGGAATTAACTAAAGGTACAGATGCGACAAGAGGGATGGCCATTGTTGGGAGTAGGCCAGTGGTAAGAGTAGGTGTGCCAGGCTTTGGCTCAAAGGAGGCTTCAGCTTGGAAGAGGTGATGGCTCAGGGTAAGTTTCTGTTAAGGTTCCCTTTTTTTTTCTCTCTCTCTCTAGCTGTACTTCGTGTACTGTGGCTGCTGCATGCTCTTCATGCTGGATGTTGGAGTCCAGGGAGACCCAGGGTCTCCCAGAGACCTACATCTGTGTGAAGTGCATCCGGAGGCAGCTCCTTGAAGACCGTGTTAGAGGTCTGGATCAGCAGCTGGATGACCTTCAACTTATGCAGGAGAATGAGGGGATAATCAATCAGAGTTACAGAGAAGTAGTCACCTGGAAGTTGCATGAGGCGAGTAGCTGAGTGGCTCCCAGGAGAAATGGAAATGTGAATAGACGCTTAGCGCAGGGCACTCCTGTGACCATTCCCCTCAAAAAATAAGTATACCATTTTGGATACTTTTGTGAGGGATGACCTTCTAGGAGAATGCCATGGAGTCCAGATTACTGGCACTGAGCATGGGTCTGTGTGCAGAAGGGAAAGAGTGCAAACAGGGAAGCAGTAGTGATAGGAGACTCAATAGTGAGGGGAACAGAAAGGAGATTCTGTGGACATGAACGGGACATCCGAATGGTATGTTACCTGCTAGGCGCCAGGGTCAGGAACCGGGATCGTGCCAACAGCATTTTAGAGAGGGAGGGAGAGCAGCTAGGTGTCTTGGCACATATTAGTACCAATGACATAGAAGGAAAAGCAAAGAGGTCCTGAAGAGTGAACTTAGAGAGCTAGGCATAAAGCTGGACCTCCAGGATGGTAACGTCTGCATTGCTACCCGTGCCATATGCCAGTGAGGGTGAAACAGGATGATTTGGCAGATAAATGCATGGCTGAGAAGCTGGTGCAAAGGGCAGGGCTTCACATTCTTGGATCACTGGGGTCTCTTCTGGGGAAGGTATGAGCTGTACAAAAGGGGTGGGTTGAACCGGGACCCGAGAGGGACCATTATTCTCATGCATAGGATTGTGAGAGCTGTTGGGGAGGGTTTAATCTAATTTGGCAGTGGGGTGGGAACCGGAATGAAAGGACTCTGGGTAGAACAGATGGTAAAAAAGCAAAGATAACATGCAGTCAGTCTGTCAGGAAAGGCAAACAGTTGATAGGGCAAAATTGCAGCCAGCAGGGTGAGTATAAGTGCATTAGGGATTCTAAATCAAAAGGGTAGCAAATACAGCACTCAAAGTGTTATATCTCAATGTACAGAGAATAAGAAATAAGGGGATGATCCTGCTTCACTTTTACAAATGGTCGGGTATGATGTTGTGGCCATCACTGAAACATGGCTGAGGGATGGTTGTAGATGGGCGCTGAATGTCCAAGGTTACACATTGTATCAGAGGGATAGGAAGGTAGAAAGCATTGGAATAAAGGGAGACTGGTTAGTTGCTGGTGATCAGTGGTGTTCCACAGGGGTCTGTGTTGGGACCGCTTCTTTTTACATTATATGTCAATGACTTGGATGATGGAATTGATAGATTTGTTGCGAAGTTTGAAATAATACAAAGATAGGTGGAGGGGCAGGTAGTTTTGAGGAAGTAGAGAGGCTACAGAAGGACAGACAGATTAGAAGAATGGGCAAATAAGTGGCAGATGGAATACAGTGTTAGGAAGTGTATGGTCATGCACTTTGGTAGAAGGAATAAAATGGTAAACTATTTTCTAAATGGAGAGAAAATTCACAAATCTGAGGTGTAAAGGGACTTGGAGTTGTTGTGCAGGATCCCCTAAAGGTTAATTTGTAGGTTGAATCTGAGGTGAGGAAAGTAAAGTGATGTTAGCATTCTTTTCCAGAGGATTTGAATATAAAAGCAAGGATGTAAAGTTGAGGCTTTATAACACACTGATGAGGCCTTATTGTGAGCAGTTTTGGGCCCCTTATCTTAGAGAGGATGTGTTGATACTGGAAGATCAATGGATATTCACGAAAATGATACCAGGATTGAATGGCTTGTCATATGAAGAGAGTTTGATGTCTCTGGACTTGCATTCACTAGAATTTAGATGAATGAGGGGTGACCTCATTGAAACCTATCAAATGAAGAAAGGCCTTGATAAAGTGAATATGGAGAGGATGTTTCCTATGGTGGTAGAGTCGAGGCCAAAGGACACAGCCTCAAACAGAGGGGAGTCCCTTTAGAATGGAGATGAGGAGGTATTTCTTTAGCCAGAGAGTGGGGAATCTGTGGAATTTGGTGCCATATGGAAGGTCTGTAGGCCAAGCCTTCACAAATATTTGAGGCAGAGGTTGATTGGTTAAGGCAGGAAGGGATACGGGGAGGAGGCAGGAGATTGGGCTTAGAGAAATAACTGATTAGCCATGATAAAATGTCAGAGCAGACTTGTTAGAGCAAATTGCCTAATTCTGCTCCTATGTCTTATAGTTGTATGTTCTCATGGTTATTGATGAATGGCAGCTGCTCCCTTTATTGTTACGGTGTAACATTAGTTCCCTCCTGATGTTTCATCCTGTCCAGTCTGCACTCACACTCCAAATGCCATAGTCACTTCTGAGCCAGGGACTCTTGTTGAAGACAATGATGTCTGAGTGCGGTAAAATATTCTGTATTGCATCCTTTCTGTTGTAGATCTCAGCTTGAAAGGGAATTAAAAGGACACACTCTAGGGCTGCATTGTTAAACAATTTTTTATGGGAAAGTCATAGCTCATTGATCGGGTAATTTTATTGAAAGCCACATGGAAGAGATCTCTTTCAACAAATATAATCATTTGTGGGCACTTGCATCAGCTTTCCATCCAACTGCTCCCAGGAAATGAATAATCTGTGAATAGATTTACATTACCTTCAGCAAGAAACTCATGAAGTTGTTCTGATTAATGACTGAAGAGTGCCTAAGCATCTCCATAACCGTTACTTGCTGATCAGATTGCCTAAGTAAGGGAAGAAGGAGAAGTCCCTGTTCTACCACTCATGGCTTATCATTGATCTCAGTGCTATTTTACTGTCGAGTCTCAATGTCCCTTGATTTTCTTAATATCCAGACACGCTTGATCTTCCTTTTGAAGGAACACGGTGCCTGAGCCTCCACAGTCCATCGGGCTAGAGAATTCCAAGCACTCACCAACTTCTGACTCTTCTGTCAGGGCAAGCGTCCTCACTGCCATCTCTCTGTAAAATATTCATATGTTTCAATGAGATTCCCTCTGGTTTTACTAAATTCACAAAAAATAGAAGCCTGGTGCATTCAATCTCCTCTTGTACAGTAAACCCAGCATTTAGGAAACCAACAAATTGAAACTTTGCAACATTCCCACTATGCTCTGATTAGCACACAAAAAAATGCTGGAGGAATACATGCAGGTCAGGCAGTATCAATGGAGGAATGTAAATCCCAATGTTTTGCTCTATGACCTTTTATCAGTCCTGATGAATGTTCTCTGTCTGAAACGTTGACTGTTTATTTCTCTCATTAGATACTGCTTGACCTGTTGTGTTCCTCCAGCATTTTGTATGTGTTGCTCAAGATTTCCAGCATCTGCAGAATCTCTTGTGTGTCCAGGTTACACAGATGTTATGCTTCTTTTCAGTAGCCGTTATAGCTGCTTTAGTTCTGGGTGGTACTGAACTCCTGGTTATCCAGTTCCAGATGGTATTCAACTCCTGGTTATCCAGTAAGGTCCAGGAACAGAGGGAAAGGGAAAGAGTTTGTGTTTCCAGAGGACATTGTCTGTTTAATAGTTTCTAATCTTTGATTAGCTCATCTAACTTTTCCTCCAACTCTTGCTTAATGGCCACTTACGTATACCTTCTGAGCTACATTGCAGATTTTGCACTATTAGGAATACCAAGGCACAGTGAGCTTTGAAAATACATTGACCTACTGTAAGTTCAAAGTTATGGGATCTCCAGATATATATGATCCTGTAACCAACAGAAAGATCTTGGCTCCACATTGCTGGTGTTATAAGGTTTGGATGAAGTCTTTGCACCTTCAAGGACCAAGTAGAAGTTCACTGTAACACACACAACATGTTGGAGGAACTCAACAAGTCAAGCAACATCTATGGAAGGGCATAAAGAGTTGACGCTTCAGGCAAAGACCCTTCATTAGGACTTTTCCTCTTCTCAGACTTCTCCAAATCTCATCCTCTTTCCTGATTCCAGCCCTAAACCTTGTTGTGTCTTCGTCATCCCCTCTGACCTTACCCTCTCTGATGTGGAAAGTTCTATCCTCAGCAAGGGCCTTACTTTTGTCCCATTGTGTTTCCACCTCAGTGGGTTTCATGCTTGCCACAACACCAAGTTTTTCTTCCGTCACTTCCATCTCTGAACCTGCTCTCTCTGGTGAGGATTCCGCTCCCTGCACCAGTTCCCTCTTCTCCCATCTCCAAGCTTCCTCCTTTTCTTCACACCTTGCTCTGGTCTTCTGCCCACTCTGGTTTTGTTGAAAGGTGATGGCCTGAAATGTTGACTCGCTATTCCTTTCCATAGATGCTGCCTGAACTGCTGAGTTCCTCGAGCATCTTGAATGTTTTACTCTGGATTTCCAGCATCTTCAGAATCTCTTGGTCAAGAGTTCACAGATCAACTGAGTTTAACCTGGTTTCCACCCCTTCACCATTGCATTTTCTTTACTCTCATCACAATATGCAGTGCAAGAAATATATGGAAACTAAATGCAGAGCCATCAAAAAAGAGCTAATTTTAAATGAAACTGTAAATTAGCTCATTTTAAATGAAGTAATTTTTCTCCCTTCCACCGTATTGATCTAACCAATAACTTTTTGGATGGAAGCAATAAACATGAATGCTGGACTATGTGAAAACATACCAGCTGAGCTTCCCTGTGAGTAAACTTGAAGTATCATTCAGTTTTGTTCTTGTTCAGTATCAGTCCATCTTTCAGCATGTATCATTGAACAGTGAACAGGAGAGGGAATCATAGCTTGTTAGAATTCACCAGACCAAGGTTGCAGAGGTTAATTATTTTTCTGGTAAATGATGTTGTGAGCCCAGTAGATTGCTTTTCTTGCAAGAAATGCAGTAATCTACTGACTAGCCAACAGTTATTTATGCAAAATTGCCAACTTATAAATTTCTTTTCAAATACCAATAAAATATCAAGGATTTTCATGAGAAGTTGTTCCTCTGAGTTCCATTATGATCAGTGCAGAAATGTTGGTTATTTAAAATAAATTGTAGTTTTCACATCATGAATAGCATTTTTGCATTGTTCATACAGGAGACTTGGGAAGTCATCAAAGAAATTGCATTTGGAAAAGTTCCAATTGTAAAGCTTTCTGAGTTGAATTTTTACAACCCTTTTTTTCCTATTGATGTACAAATATAAGAAGGGTTATTACCAATATACTGGAACCTAATGGCAATTCAGCAACTGAAAGATAATATATATATTTAAATTCTATGAAATCATGAGATGTAAATTAAAATATGAAGTATGGTGGAGAAAAGGGGGTGGATTCTAAATTAGTTAATCAAATAATCAAATTTGATTCTCTCAGCTTCAGAAAAACAGAGCGCTAAATTAATCAAGCTTTTGCCTAACAATCCATTTAATAATGCAGCAAAAAATTCCAAAAACTTTACACATGATTAGCAGCCACATTTTTAAACATAAATTAAATGATAAAAATGGTGGCATTACAGGTTAAAATTGCAAGACACACTCACTGTTTCTTCTCAGATGAACTTTTCGGTGTACAGAAACTTTCTGTTCTACACATTACAGGTAAGCTGGAAGATCTGCCTAGTTTATGCTTCAGGATTTTTCCTTATATTCCCATTTTCTGCAGGAGAGGTGTGATGACAGTTGCCTCTTCTGGAATCTCATCTAAGCGTATATTCTTGCCTGTTATCCTGAAGTGACCTGTGCCAATCTTTTAAGTGATGAGGGATATGAAAGTCAGTAACCAACTTTCTGGAAGTATTGAATACAATAAGTATTGAAGAACTAGAAGCAGGAGAGTTTGTTTGGCGCCTCTTCCTGCACTCACCATTGCCCTTTATTCTTCCAATAATCCCATGGTCTATTGACTTCAAGTTGACAACAACCAAGCCTCCACAGTCCTCTTGGGTAGAGAATTTCAAAGAGTCAACACCCACTGGATGAAGCCATTTCTCTTCATCTGTTTTGAACTGTAAATACTTTGTGACTACCCTCAAACTCCTTTCTATGGTTCAATGAAATCATCTTCTATTTGTATAAAATGAAGAGACTACGTATCCTGTATGCTAAATATCTTCTCATATCACATCCATGATTCAAATCAAAACAATTAACCTTCACTGCACTCCATCAGTTACAAAAATATTGCTCCTTAGAGAGACCAGGCATACATACAATATTTCAATTGCATTATTACTTTCATCCTGTTTCTGTACTCTTGCACTTAAATCCTCTTGAAATACGTTTTTAGACAATCTAACCAGAGAAAGTCTTACAGTACGAATGGTAGGGCATGTGGGAATATTTTGGAACAGAGGAATTTAGGATGAAGTGATTCATATTGTTATTGGTCTTGATTTATTATTGTCTCATGTACCAAGATACAGTGAAAGCTTGTCTTGCATACTGTTTATACAGATTGAGTCATTACACAGTTCATTGAAGTAGAACGAAGTAAAGTAATAACAATGCAAAGTGAAATGTAAAAGCGACAGAAAAAGTGCAGTGCAGGTAAACAACAAAGTGCAGGATCATAATGAGATCACTATTGCAGTCAAAAGACAATCTTATCATACAAGGGTCTGTTCAAGGGTCAGCACAAAGGCAGCAGGATAAAAGCTGTCTTTGAGCCTGGTGGCACGTGCTTTCAGGCTTTTGTATCTCACCCATATCTCCTCCATTTTCTGAACGTCCATGCTCTCTCCATCTTCCCGCTGCCTTAACAGTGATGAAGTTCCTCTTGTCCTTACCTACCACCCCATCTGCCTCCGCAGCCTACGCATCGTACACTGCAACTTACGGCATCTCCAAAAGGATCCCACTACAAAACATATCTTTACCTCCTTCACACCCCCTCCCCATTTTCCGCAGGGATCTCTCCCTCCATGATTCCCTAGTCCATTTGCCGCTGTCCATTAACCTCCCTCCTGACCCAAACACCTGCAAGCGGCTAAGTGCCACAGCTGCCCATGCATCTCCTCCTTCATCTTCATTCAGGGCCCCAAACAGTCCTTCCAGGTGAGCTATCCCTTCACCTATGTATCTGCTGGGGTTATTTATTGTATTTGGTGCTCCTGATGCAACCTCCTCTACATTGGTGAGACCCATCATAAACTGGGGACCACTTTGTCAAGCAAGTGGAACTTCTCATTGGCCAAACATTTTAATTTCAATTCCCATTCCTGTTCTGGCATGTTGGTCCATGACCTCCTCTTGTGCCAAGATGTGGCTGCTCTCAGGGTGGAAGAGAAACACCTTTTAGTCCATCTGGGTAGCATCCAACCTGAAAGCATGAATATCAATTTCTCCTTCAGGTAAAAATTTTGCACACCACTCCTCTATTCCCCACTCTGACCTTTTATCTCTTCTCATCTGCTTATCTGGGCATCCTCTTCCTTCCCTTTCTCCTATGGTCTACTCTTCCCTCATATCAGCTTTCTCCTTCTCTAGCCCGTGACCTTTCCCATCCACCTGGCTTCACTTATCACCTTCTAGCTAGCTTCTATCCCTCCACACCCCATTTTTATTCTGGCATCTTCCACCTTCCTTCTCAGTCCTGAAGAAAGGTCGATTGTTTTGTCATTTCCATAGGTGCTGCTTGATCTGCTGAGTTCCACCAGCATTTTGTTTGTATTGTTTTGTATACACTACCTGATGGGAAAGGGAAGAAGAGAGTAGAAGCACTGTCATGCTTTCTTTGTAATAACACTTACAAACGGGACCCATGACAGATCCTCTGAAACGAATACATTGAGGAATTTAAAGTTGATGACCCTGTCCACCTCTGATCCCCCAGTGAGGACTGGCTCATGGACCTCTGGTTTCCTCCTCCTGAAGTCAATAATCATCTCCTTGGTCTTGCTGCCACTCTGTGAAAGAATGTTGTTGTGACACCACTCAGCCAGATTTTCAATCTTCCCCCTAGATGCTGATTCATCACTACCCCTTGATTCAGCCAACAAAAATGGTGTCATTTGCAAACTTAAATATGGCATTGGACTTGTGCTTAGACTCATGTATAAAGCAAGTAGAAAGGGGCTAAGTACACAGTCCTATGGAACATCAGTGCTGATGGAGATCGTAGAGGAGATGTTGTGGCCAATTCAAAATGATCAGGGTCTGCAAGCGAGGAAACCAAGTATCCAATTGCACGAGGCTTTGGACTTAAAGCCTATGCAGAACATTTACCAAACCGAGCCAGATATAGTCCATTCTGCGATAAGTGTTGGTAATGGTCAATGGGGACATGACTAATTTCATTAGACTGAGGCACTTATTATACAAAGGTATAATAGCTCCATTCATGGAAGAGCAGGGCTTAGAAGAATAAAAGCTGAATGCAGGAAATTGGGACTGGCTGGTCAGTATAGGGTAAAATGGCCCGTATTTATGCTGTATTGCTCTGACTGTATGATTTTAAATAAAGACTGACCATTGCATTTCTAATTGCTTGCTGTACCTGCATGTTAATTTTCAGTAGTTTATGTGGAATGCTTCTGAATAGCATCCTCTCATTATTCAGAAAATATTCCTGCTTTCTGTTTCTCTGCCAAGTACATCCCCTGAACCTCCAGAGAGAACATTGTTCTCTCAACTCTCCCTGCCACCTTGCTTTGTATTATCAGCAAAGTTGGGTTTATCACACTTGTGTGGTCCCATCAACTAAGTTATTTGTGGGGATTGGGAACAAGTGGGGCCTTAGAACAATCCCTGTGGCAGCTCATTTATCACAGCCTCCAAAGGGTCTTCTTAATTCCTCCCTCCTGTTTTCTTCAATTTAATCAACCCCTCAATTTACACCACTATATTATGCTGATCCCATGTTATCTAAGTTTGTTTAATTGAGTACATATGCATGGAAGCCTATGGAAGATCATCTGAACACCTAGATTCTTAACCTTCAATGCTTGCTCCTGATCTATTCTGCTAATTACAACCTTAGAATCAGAAACAGGTTTATTATCACACTTATACTGTATGAAATGTGTTGCTTTGTGCCAGCAGTACAATGTAAAGATGTAAAACATATAAACACTGTAGCAGATTTGTGAAGCATAAATTCATGTTGATACTGCTCAATCCTTTCATCCTTTTCTTGGTGCCTTTCCTAAGAGTGCAGAGAAAATTTACAAGGATATTTCTTTCATGATTTCGGAGTTAAAGGGTAAGTTTGAATAGGATAGGATTTTATTCACTGGAGTGCAGGAGGATGAGTGGAGAGGTAGATGCAAATTCAATTGTAACACTTAAGAGAAGTTTAGGTGGTACATTGATGAGAGCAGTATGGAGGGCTCTTTCCCTTAATTTAAAATGTGTGGCAGTGTTTTTTGACTTTTCATTTTGTGAGAGCAGTTCAAGAATCCATGGAATATAATTTTTTCTATTGTTTATCTATGTTGTGAGTCCCCTTTAGCTGATTTCTGTAATATTCACAATCCTTGGGCTAGTTTCTATTATGAGTCATGGCTAGAACATATTACCAGTCATGTTTTTGTGTCAGATAATAAACATTTTATTGATTATTTAAATATTATTTTCTGTGTCACCTATTAATGTAGGTTTCTTGGCTACCTCATGCTGCAAGCCTTTATGCATTGTTATGTTTAGGCTTAAGACTAATTTTAAATTGTACTAAATAACTTGCAAATTCTACATAAATTCTACTGTAACGTATCACTGTTAGGGTATATTCTGGAGTTGTGGAATGTGGCAAATATTAATTTCAACAGCAACCAGATCTGAATGTTGATAGTAAATTGAATTTAAAATACTGTTCAGAACAATGGTCTTCATGGAGCTGCAGAATGGGGTTGATTGCAAACCAGGAAACAATCCATTGACCTGAGGTGCCGCATATGCATGAATGCAGTGTAGAGACAGCTGTGATTAACATTCATTTTGGGTGTGTCAAGTGTTGGTGTGAAGATCTAGGTGCTTGAAAATTATATGTAATTCACAGGAAACATTGTGGATACATTGTAACTATAGAATTGTCCTTTGATCTTTAGGATATTAAAATGAGATGTGATATTGGGTCAGGGAGCCTCTACCAATTGTCTCCAAAGATGCCTGCTTGTTGTGCTGAATACAGACTGCTTCTATATCACCAGCTTCAATGTCTCTCTGACTTTGATCACTGTCACAACACAGTCCCTTTACTCTAAGGGCTCCTTAACTACAAGATCATTGATTTCCTTTCATTATACTGTGTCTTTAGAAAAACTGGGAATGGTGGCCTTCCTGATTGTGGTCAATCAACTGTGACCACTGAATGTCAAGTCTTTAGTGCTGGTTATCTGTTTAAAATGGAGCAGAGATAGTTCAGAGAAAATTGCAGTGGTTGAAAAGTTATCACTGTGAAAGAATTTGCTCTGGGTTTGCGACAACAGTTGAAATAAGGAGCCATTTCTAAAATAGATCCAGAACTCTGTGAACTGCTTTTTGTATGCAAATTGGTTAACTTTCTAATTACTGCATCATGTCTAACAAAGAAGTCTGCTGAACTGGAGTTAATTCTTGACTGGAAAGGAGCTGAGCAATTGGGAGGTAGAGTCTATAAACTTATGGAAGAAAGAAGTGAAATTCTAGGTATGTGTTAGGTTTAAATTAGTGCATGCAGCGGGGCGAAAGCAGATCCTGGTCAGATTAATTGACTGGAAAGTTGAAGATATTTAACTATGAGCTGGCTAGGGTACTGATTTAACGTAATCTGGCAAGGTTAAAAGGTAAATCAAACAAAGGAGATCCTTGGCAAATTCAGATTGATGAACATTCTTTTAAAAATTTTGATAAATATGGGGAATGTGATGCAGGAGGAAAATAATATCTGTTATGGGATGTAAAGTTCAGAGAAAAAGAAAAGAAAAACACATAAGTATAAACACATAAGTAAAACAAGATGAATGCCTACATACTCTATGTTATTTCATTGTCTGTTCAAAAGTGTCATCTCTGCTTATGCCAGAACAAGATAATGTTGAATATTCCAGGTTGGGTAGTTGGGTAAATCCTATTCTCAGAAGAAGCTCATACCTCAGATTCACTAAACCTATCAGGTGCACTGGGGGAGGTTGGAGAAGTTTATGTATGTTCTTAAAGTGAGTTTTGTATAGGATATATACTTTACACTACCTGATTTTATTTGCCTTGAAATACAGTTGAAATGTAATATTCCAGAAAAAGGTTGGTAGGCAAATTCAAGAATTTCACACATGTTGCATACCTGTTGCATACAGTAGGTATCCAACTTGAGGAGAGCGTGCAATTAATAGCATTCCCAATGAATGTAAACGTTACCCATCTTCATTGTACTTTACAAATAGAATATGTGTAACAAGCTTCCACCAGTACAACAATGTTGAGCCTATGTTTTAATACCGAGTGAGGATTAAATGTGAATCAGTGCTGGTTCCCTCTCTTCCTTAAAAAAGCAACACAAATCTCATACATCCACCAGTGTCTTGTATGAGACAAGGCAACTCTGACAGTATGGTTCTCTTTGAGTAGTGTACTGGAGTGTCAGTCAAAATTAGTGTTTATGTCTTTGAGGCTTTTATCTATGAGCATTCGACTCAGAGGTTACAGTGTTACTGACTGAGAATTGCCTAAAGTGATAAAAGGCTTGAACAATTCCTATTATTTTTCACTGGAATGGACAATGTCAAGGAGAAATTAATAATGGCTTTCAAGTTGACGAAGGCTTTTCAGAGGGCAAATAATGAAAGTGCTCCCACTGCTTGATAAACCAGTAACAACCCAAGGTCATCTCGAGAAGAGCAAAGTTGGAATTCAGAAGATTTCTATCATAGGTTAAAGATTATTGGAAAATTGCGTGTTTTGTTATGTAGGATATGAAACCGGAAGTTAGTTATAGAAAGGACATCTGAAAAGAAGGAAAACAATGAAAAGGGATTAGGGCAGTTAAAGAGTGCAGTAGTGTAAATGTTTAATTCAGTTCTACAAACACTATAATACATAGCCTAAAAATTCACCCAAAAAATTCTTAGAACCCAAGATTACATATTAAATACTATCTTAAATCAATAGGCTGTATCAGGACAATAAATGCTTTTTGTTCGTTTCTGCCTCTGAACAAGTCAACATTTCACAAGCCCCATGGGACAATAGGCTAACATTTAGTGTTCTGAAAGCCTTTTCCTTTGCCTGCTTCATCTTTGCTAATTGTAAATCATTCTGAAAGAAATCAAAGTATCTGAAGAGGGATACGTCATCCAACCTAGCTTCATGTTTGTTTTATTTTTTATTGGGTACTAATAAGAGCAGCTTTTATAAGTCACTTTTGTTTGTCGCTGAGAAGACTAGCTCTGCTTCACTCTGGACCCCAAACCATTAACATTAAATAACCTTTTGGCCCTATTTTGGAAAAATATAGGCAGTTGAGTTAACTCCAGTATTCTGACTGATACTTGTATTTAAAGTAATGTCACAAAAATAGATTATCTGATGCTTTTTGCAAAACTGTTTGTAGGAACATGTTGTGCTTAAATTGGCTTCTGTGTTTGCTGCAATATAAGAGTGACTATTTTAATTAGATGCAACATGATTTGAGAAAACCTGATGCTATGAAAGACACTCTATAAATTGCAGACTTTTTTTTAGCATTCAGAGAACCACTAGAGTCTAGCTAGAAAAAAATAGGCCCAGCTGCTTCTTGTGAAGTCATTAAAATTGTCTGAAAACTGGCTTCTGTGGTGATAGGACCTCAGGAGGAGTCTGAAATGAATTACTGACTCTGCTTTTCTGTCTCAAAACGCTCCAACAATTCATCATTGCTTTCTGCATTTGTTAACCAAGATCTAGCATCATTGAGATTTGACATGGAGACTCCTCCTGCTGTTAGTCTAAATGTGAACAACTTGATATGCTAGAACTACAGACAATTACTCTAATCAGTTAGTTCTGGTTTTACTAAACTCTGGAGATATTATTTTGCTTCCATTGTTTAATATGCTCATAATCTTCTGTTTAATTGCATAAGGTTGGCACTTTTTTTATAAGGTATTGTTCCTGACATTCTCTTCTTCTGGTAGCTTCCTGTCATTGGATGCAGAGGCAAATGGAGTGGAAGGTGTAGAATCCCGTCCCCATGAGTGAGAGGAAAGGGAGAGGCATAAGAGCTCCTAGAAATGGAACAGATGAGATTGGGAGCCTGGTCAACAATGATGGAGAGAAAGAACGATTGAGGAAAAGTATTGGAAGAAATCTCACAGAAAATGTCATCGCTGAAACCAATATGACAGAGCTCACGTGCGATCAAGATGTAGAGATCATCTGGGACCAAGTGGAGCACCAACACAGAGACTGTGTACAAGAAGGGCCAGAGTCACCTCTAATGCCTGAGGAGACTGAGGTCCTTTGGAGTGAGCAGGCTTCTTCTTTACATGTTCTACCAGTCTGCTGTCACCAATACAACCTTCTATGTGGTGGTGTGCTGGGGCAATGGCATGAGTGATGCCTACTGTCTCAATAAACTGATTAGAAAGGCTGGCTCTGTTATAGGAGTCAAAATGGATGTGCTGGAGCTGTGATAGAACATCATAGCTATTCTGGACAATGTTTCTCATCCTCTGCATGCCATCTTGACTGAACAGAAGAGCACTTTAGTAATAGCCTGTCAACTCTGCTGCTCCAGAGTGTTGTATGGCTTAGCCATGAGGCTCTATAATGAGTCAACCTATAGCCAGGGAAGTGATGATTCCCTCCTGTTAGACTGTTTGAGGTAACTTTGTTTATCTTTTTTACTTCTCTTTTAATATTTGTATATCTGTACACTTATAATGCTACTGTGTCACTGTAATTTCCTTCGGGATCAATAAAGTGTCTATCTATCTAGAGGGTGTGGATGTTCATGGACGAAATGAAGGACATGAAACCAAGAAACTACAAATGGAGACTGAGGCAAAGAAGACCATCTTTATCAGCATGTTTGATGACAATGTTGAACTTGACGCTAAGGGAACGAAGTATTGTAAGTCCAGAGGAGAAAGGTTAGATGAGAAAATGGAGTAAAAAATAGAGAGGGTCAATGTCATGTCAGCATTTAGTAATGAATAGATCTGGAGATACAGAAGAGTGGGAAGGAATGGGGGGGGGGGGTATGCCTAGGTGCATTGAGAACCCTGAAGTCAGGAGAGCAGGTCCACAGTCTGAGATGAAGACCCATGGCCAAAGAAGCAAGCATGGGGGTGAAAGCAGGGCAAGAAGAGCTCAATAAAATGTTGGTCTTGGAATTAACTGAGGTGGGGATGAGGTTTAAGAATCTGAGATGGGGGGGAAGATTCGAAAGAGATAGTGAAAATACAGCAGATGGTGAGACAGAGGGGAGTTGTAGTTAGAAGACAGTAAAAATTGAGAGTGCTAGAATTGAAGAGTTCTTGAAGCTCAAGAGGTCTCAGGACCTCCAGACTCTGAGTCCACTGAGCCAAACTTTATAGCTGAGGTTAAAAAAAGTTTTAGTTTCTTTAATATGCAGGAGATATTTGACTGCTGGTTTATAAGACATGTCTCTGCTTAATTCCCCAGGTCTCTCTATAATTCATTTAGCTACTCTTTGGCCAAGTGTTTGATCATCTGCTTCTACAAAGTACTTTACTCAGTTAAACTTGAATCAGAATCGGCTTTATTATCATTGGCATGTGTCGTGAAATTTGTTAACTTAGCAGCAGCAGTATAATGCAATATAAGATAATATAGAAAGAAAAAATGATAATAAATTACAATAAGAATATATACCTATTTTGTATAGATTATAAATAGTGCAAAAACATAAATAATATATAGTTTAAAAAAAGTGAGATAGTTCAGGGGTTCAATATCCATCTAGGAATCGTATGGCAGAGGGGAAGAAGCTGTTCCTGAATCGCTGAGTGTGTGCCTTCAGGCTTCTTTACCTCCTTCCTGATGGTAACAGTGAGAAAAAGGGGATGTCCTGGGTGATGGGGGTCCATAGCAATGGACATTGTCTTTCCAAGGCACCGTTCCTTGAAGGTGTCTTGGATACCATGAAGGCTAGTATGCAAGATGGAATTCTGCATCTTCTTTCACTCCTGTGCAGTAGCACCTGCGTACTAGACAGTGATACACCTTGTCAGAATGCTCTCCACAGTACACCTATAGAAGTTTACAAGTGTTTTAGTTGACATACCAAATCTCTTCAAACTCCTACTGAAATATAGCTGCATTGATATTTTGGGACCGAGTTAGATCCTTAATGATATTGACACCCAGGAACTTGAAATTGCTCACTCTCTCTACATCTGATCCCTCTATGAGGGTTACTTTGTGATCCCTTGTCTTACCTTTTCTGAAGTGCACAATGAGCTCTATCATCTTACTGACATAGAGTGAAGGGTTATTTTATTGCTGCCACACTGCTCAACTAGTTCGTAAATCTCGCTCCTGTACACCCTCCATCTAAGATTCTACCAAAAATGGGTGTATCATCAGCAAATTTCTAGATATCTATAGATAGTATTTGAGCTATTCCTAGCCACACAGTCATGGGAATAGAGGGAGTAGAGCAATGGGCTAAGAACACACCCCTGAGGTGAGCCAGTGAGGAGGAGATATTATCACTAATCCACACAGACTCAAGTCTTCCAGTTAGGAAATGGAAGATCCAGTTGCAGAGAAAGGTACAGATGCCCAGGTTCTGCAGCTATTGACCAGGGTTGTGGGAATGATGGTGTTAAGTGCTGAGCTATAGTCAACAAACATCTTCCTGATATAGGTGTTTGTATTGTCCTGGTGATCTAAGGTGGTGTGAAGAGCCATTGAGATTGCACCTGCCATGGAACTGTTGTAACAATGGACAGATTGCAATGGGTCCAGGTCCTTGCTGAAGTCTATCTTAGCCATGACCAACCTTTCAAAGCATTTCATCACTGCAGATGTGAGTGCTACTGAGCAATAGTCATTAAGGCAGCTCCCACTACTACTCTTCGGCACTTGATGTTATTTTGTTATTGTGTAGAGATTTAGTATTATTAGGCATATATGGCAACTTCTTACTTTTCCAAAGCAGCCACATTTTTGTCAGGTTGCAAAACTCATAGAGAAACAGGCCAAACTGAGCATCAGCTTGGGCACGATGATACTGAGCATCAGCTTGGGCACGATGATACTGAGCATCAGCTTGGGCACGATGATACTGAGCATTTGGCACTGATGGACATCATCTGACTTACTCCAAGGTGTGATGAATGGTTACTGCCTCTCTATTACCTAAAATACAAGGTCTGTCAAAGCCCATTGCTTGATAGCATTTGCAGTGGGTCATCAGCAACAATAATTCTATTTTTTCAAATAGTGCACCTTCTTATAATTAAATTTAGATGTAGATGAAAGAAAAAGTATAGTGGTAGAACAGAAAGGACTAATAGAAAAGATAAAGAAACAATTGATCAAGTATACATAATAGTCTGCATTTTTGGTCTGTTTTCTTTGCATTTGTTTTATGTTCTACACATACATGGTGTAAGTAAGTTGTGCTATTTAGGATATATTTGTAGATGGAATGATTGATATTAATCCATTTCATGTAGCTTGGAGAAAAGAAAATCCTGAGCAATACACACAAAATGCAGGAGGAACTCAGCAGGCTGGGCAGCATCTATGAAAATGAATAAACAGTCAATATTTTGGGCCGATACCCTTCTTCAGGACTGAGAAGGAAGGGAGAATAAAAAGGTACAGGTAAGAGGCTAGTTATATTGAGTAAAAACACAAAATGCTGGCAGAACTCAGCAGGCCAGACAGCATCTATGGGAGGAGGTAGTGACGACGTTTCGGGCCGGAACCCTTCATCAGAGCAGGAATGTGATGCTGAGGCTTTATAAGGCACTGGTGTGACCTCACCTTGAGTATTGTGTACAGTTTTGGGCTCCTCATCTTAGAAGAGATGTGCTGGCATTGGAGAGGGTCCAGAGGAGGTTCACAAGAATGATTCTAGGAATGAAAGGGTTATCATACGAGGAATGTTTGATTGCTCTGGGCCTGTACTTGCTGGAATTTAAGAGGATGAGGGGGGATCTCACCGAAACTTTTTGAATGTTGAAGGGCCTAGACAGTGTAGATGTGGAAAGGATGTTTCCCATGGTGGGAGAGTCTAGGACAAGAGGGCACAGCCTCAGGATAGAGGGGTGTCCGTTTGAAATAGAGATGCAGAAAAATTTCTTTAGCCAGAAAGTGGTGAATTTGTGGAATTTGTTGTCATATGCAGCTGTGGAGGCCAGGTTGTTGGGTGTATTTAGGGCAGAAATAGATAGGTTCTTGATTGGACATGGCATCAAAGGTTATGGGCGGAAAGCAGGGAAATGGTGTTGAGGAGGAGGAGCCATGATTGAATGGCAGAGCAGACTCGATGGGCCAAATGGCCTAATTCTGCTCCTATGTCTTATGGTCTTATGGTCTAATGTTGTTAGAATGCTAGGCTCTGATGATGGGAGACAGTGAAAGTACTGTAATGCAACATTGAGTCTAAGTGGTTAGACTTTCACCTCTTGGAGATGATTATTGTCTAGCATGCATGTTACTTGCCACTTAGCAGTAGCCCATGTCTAGGCGTTGTTCAGATCTATTTTTAATTATGTCAACCTTGACAGCTTCATTATCTGAGGAACTCTATTTGCAACCACCATTCCTACTTCAATCTTTATCAGGAAGCTGTGCTGTTAAGAATGGCTCAGGAGAGCTGAAATGTGACCAAAGCCTTGAAAGTAAAGGTTAATGAAGAAATGGAAACGACTTTCAGCTTTTAATACTTGGTGAGGGACCTGCAATAAATGAAAGATGCATAAAGCAAAGCATGGGAGATTTAAACGGAAGGTGGACCTAAGTAAAATGTGAGCAAATAGGGATAGAACAAACGAAAATCTGAAAGATTGACAAAATAAAAGTGGTTAGAAATGAAATTAACTTTCTGTAAATGAATACATGCTGTCTAGAATAAAATGGAGGAATTGGAGTCAATCATACAGTTAAGGAGCCTTGTATATTAGGGGTAAAACTAGAGAAAACTCTGAGGAGAGGATTAAACACTGCAGGGTGTAGATGACTGGAAATGAGATTGTGCAAAGCAGTTTTAACATGTACCACAGGGGGAAATGTGATAGAAGTCATTTCCAGGCATTTTATGATCCTTTGGAAAATTACCAAGACGCTTCTCAGCATGATTTGTACTTACGTGCAACAAATTACGTTGTTAGATGACATAGTCATGGAAGCAACAATTATTGGTAATCCAAAGACAGCTCCAAAACTGAAGGTGGTATGTCTTGTACTGTATTTATTTTTCTCCTTCTCCTGTCTCCTCCTCAACCATGACTTTCCTGTACAGAAAGGAAGTCATAACCTTGAATCTGCCCACCCCCTATGTTGATGCCAATGTTTTTGCTTGTCTACACTAAACATATCTGTCTGCGTTAGCACTGCATCTTCCTATGTTGAGCCTATTTAAATGTCTATCTAAGTATTTTTTTAAATGTAGTGATTGCATCTGATCCTACCACCTCATCTGGCAAACAAGTAGTGCATGGGAGTCCCAACCTTCTTACAGGATAAATGTTGAGAGCTCAATACAAAACAGCTGCCATTTCCTAGTAGAAAATGGCAAGAAAACATCTAGAAAGGATAAAAAAAACAAGAATTTTAGAAATACGAGCTTCCTGTAATCCATACTCCTATGAAAGGAGGTTCTGTGGATGACTATTGCAAAAGTTATTCTAAGGGATTGGATATATGAGAATTTGGATAGATGTGTCCTGATTTGGGACAGTCAGCATGGTTTTGTGCATGGTAAATCATGTTTGACCAATCTTAGACTTTTGTAAAAGAAATTATAAGGGAAGTTGATGAAGACAAGGTAGTGGATGTTGTATAAATGGACTAAGATGAGGCGGTGAATTGAATTAGAGATTGGCTTTGTGAGAGAAGCCAGAGAGTGGTAGTAGATGGTTGTATCTCTGACTGGAGGCTTACGCGTAAAGTGGCTCAGGGATCACTGCTGGGTCTATTGTTTGTCATCTATGTCAATGATCTGGATGATAATGTGGTTAACTGGATTAGCAAGTTTGTAGATGACACCCAGGTTGGAAGTGTAGTGGACAGCAAGGAAGACTGTCAGAGCGTGCAGCCGGATCTGGACCGACCGCATTTTCATGGGCTGAAAAATGGCAGATGGAACTCAATGCAGATAAGTGTGAGGTGTCGCACTTTGGTAGGCCCAAGCAGATTAGGTCATGAGAAAATCAGCAGATGCTGGAAGTCCAAAGCAACAGACACAAAATACTGGAGAAACTCAGCAGGTCAGGCAGCATCTATGGAAAAGAGTAAACAGTCACCATTTCAGGCTGAGACCCTTCTTCAGGACTGGAAAGGAAGAGGAGAAGTCCTCTTCTGATGACACATAACTGGGGAAGAAACTGTTGAGGAGAACTATATGAAAACAAAAAAAAAACTTTTTTTTCAGAATGGGAATATGATTAACAGTGTTTGAATTATTGCAAGCTAGGCAGTATATTTATTTTTAGGGGGGTAAAATCAAAAGGTAGCAAAATTATGTGAAACTTTACTTGAAGCTTGAACCACAAAGGAAATATTGTGAATAGGTTTGGTTATCATATATTAAAACCAAGAGGGGAAAATCACATATATGGTTAATATCAGAAATGCAAGAACATTATTAATCTTTTAATATATTTTACCTTTGAATAATTTACTGTTTTCATGAAGTCCTGGATTAATTTTGGTTCCTAAAGTGACAATTTACATTTCAGGGAAGGTGAGGTATGAATCTTTTGAAGGCTTACAGTGAGAAAGAATTTCCCTTGAGATGAAGAATATAATTGCAGGTCATCGAAATAAAATGGTAAGAAATCAGATGGGGAATTTAGAAGAAACTCCTTTACCCAAAGAGTGGTGCAAATGTAGAAGTTAAATGCCATTCTGGAATTGCTTGTGCTGCAAATTCCATTCTACCTGTGAGTTAATAAGGATGCAATAGCTGACAGTAACAATTATTAGTGAGGAAAATTCAAGACATGATCTAGAGGCATAGTGCAGCAGTGCAGAGAGGTGAGTTTGCCTTTGTGTTTTGCCACTATTGGTGCACTGTTAATTTTTTTCAAGTATGTTCCTCTCATTCACTAGAACACAAGAGTTTTCTACAACACAGTACAGGCCTCGATGTTGTGCCGACCCATATATTCCTTAAAAAAAAGTACTAATCCCACAAGCAACACACAAGTTACTAAACCCACACTACCCCGTAACCCTCTATTTTTCTTTCACCCACGTGTCTGTCCAAGAGGTTCTTAAATACTCCTAATGTTTTAGCCTCCACCACCATCCCAAGCAAGTCATTCCAGGCACCCACAACCCTCTGTGTAAAAGAACTTACTCCTGATATCTCCCCCAAAACTTCCCTCCCTTAACTTTGTACATATGCCCTCTGGTGTTTGCTATTCATGGCCTGGGAAACAGGTACTGGCTGTCCACCCTATCTATGGCTCTCATAACCTTGTAGACCTCTATCAAGTCCTCTCTCATCCTTCTACGCTCCAAAGAGAAAAGTCCCAGCTCTGCTAACCTTGCCTCATAAGACTTGTTTTCCAGTCCAGGCAACATCCTGGTAAATCTCCTCTGTACCCTCTCCATAGCTTCCACATCCTTCCTATAATGAGGTGACCGGAACTGAACACAACACTTTAAGTTTGGTCTCACCAGAGATTTGTAGAGTTGCAACATGACCTCTCTACTCTTGAACTCAATCCCCCGTTAATGAAGCCTAGCATCCCATAGGCCTTCTTAACTACCCCATCAACCTGAGTAGTGACCTTGAGGGAAGTATGGATTTGAACCCCAAGGTCCCTTTGTTCATCCACACTCTTAAGTAACTGACCATTAACCCTGTACTCAGCCTTCTGGTTTGTCCTTCCAAAGTTCATCACCTCACACTTATCCGGATTGAACTCCAACTACCACTTTTCTGCCCAACTCTGCATCCTGTCTATATCCTCTTGTAACCTTCGACAACCTACAGTTCCATCCACAAATCCTCCAACCTTCATGTCATCCGCAAACTTACTCACCCATCCTTCCGCCTCTACATCCAAGTCATTTATAAAAATCACAAAGAGTAGGCATCCTTGTGGTACTCCGCTAGTCACCGACCTCCAGGCAGAATACTTTCCTTCCACTACTACCCTCTGCTTTCTTCCTGTAAGCCAATTTTTTATCCAGACAGCCAAGGTTCCACTTACTTATCCCATGCCTCATGACTTTCTGGATGAGTCTCTCGTGGGGGACCTTGTCAAATGCTCATGGAGCACCTTGTCAAATGTCATATTCAAAGTCAAAGATAGATAGTTTATACATTACCAGGCAGAACTATTCACTTCAGAGAGAAATGTTAGTTGTACAGTTCATGTGCAGCTAGATGTTAGGAATCAATGTTAATCCAGGATTTCATTAGAACAGTAAATTTTTCAATAGTAGAATATATTGTATTATACTGATAACAATTACAGCTGTCTTACTCATAAAATACAAATATACAAATGAAATTTTCATATAATTAACTTCAAGCATGATTGTAATTGGAGAAAAAAATATTTTGAGGACTTCCAGTAATGCAAAAAATTGTGATTAGTTATCTTGCTGTATGTGTTTTATAATTAAATCCAAAAAGATTTAAATCCAGGTTTGAATATAATATGATTTTTTTCCCTGACTTGGCTAAAGGGAAGCCTAAGAGGAAAAGTTGAAACATAAGAGACAAAGTCTAATGTAGGATTTATAAATGATTTCCTTCCCTCATTTGGTTAGGTGATCAAGAAATACCCCAAAAAATCTCAAGGACATTAATTCTGTTCAGGAAATAATAGGGTAATGCCACTCTAGCATTTTTGTTATAACTTTCAGGTCAATAGCTCAAGTGTTCATAACTTCTTGTATAAAAATAAAGTTGTGCCTTTAAGAGTACTGGAAGGGATGCTGTTTTGGAGGGAATTCTTTTTTTAAGATGACACCTCAGGCGAATATTTGAAGTCCTCCAATGCTTTGATCAACATTCATTACTTACCCAAATGCCAGTTTAAAATGTAATCTGGTCTTTCATCACCTTGAGCTTTGTGGGAGATTGTTCTGTGCAATTTGGTTGATACATTTTGTATGGTGCCAAAAATAATAGCATTTCAAAATTTATTGCTGTGTCTGAAATTAAGATGACTTCTTGAAAATTATGTAAATGTATTCTTTTTTTTTCCTTTCACTATTCACCTTTTATACACTGCATTTTTCAGCAATGACATGAATTCTAAAGTAAAATAGTGACAACTTTCACTTGGCACAGAGGGAGTGTTCTTACATTTCTGGTTCCTACCAGTGATGCTCAAGAACTGGAATGACTTCAGACATCCCTTTAGATTATTCACACTTTAGCATATCAAAATCATTGTCTTATCTACAGGCATATCTTAATTTAGATTGCATAAACTATTCGGATTTCCCTCTGCACAAAGCAGCATGTCAAATTAAAATTTTGTATCATCAAAGCAACATCTCAGCGTGTCATTTTATTGGCTTTGTGACGCTCAGAGGTGCGTACGGAGAATGGGCTAGAAGTTTATGATGTCAAGATTCAAAGTTCAAAGTAAATTTATTATCAAAGCACATATCTGTCACCATATACAATCCTGAGATGAATCTTCTTGTGGGCATTCACAGTAAATACAATAAACACAATAGAATTAATGAAAGACTACACCCAACAGGGCAGGCGATCAATGTGTGAAAGACAATGAGCTATGCAAATACAACAGAGAAAAACTGTAACAATAATAATAAATAAATGGGCAATAAATATCAAAAACATGGAAGGAAGGTATCTTGAAATTGAGACCATAGTTTGTGGGAACAGTTCAGTGACAGAGCTAAGTTACTCCTTTCGTTTCATGAGACTGATGGTTGAGGGATAATAACTGTTCCTGAACCCAGTGGTGTGAGTTGTGAATCTCCTCTACCTCCTTCCTGAGGGGTGCAGTGAGAAGAGAGCATGGCCAGGATGGTGGGGGTTTATGATGGTGGATGCTGTTTTCCTGCAACAGTGCTCGAAGGTATCGAGGGGTTTACCCATGATGGGCTGGGCTGTATCCACTACTTTTTGTAGGCCTTTCCATTCAAGGGCATTGGTGTTTGCCTAGCAGGTTGTGATGCAATCACATGATCACCTTCATGTTAAAGGCAATGTTTTTGTATTATAAAATAATGCATAATGCCTTACATTCTTTAAAGTGATACATGTTGCCCTCAATATTCATATATACTGTGGTATATTTAAGAACTACTCAATAATTAGTGCTTCCTCACTGGTGACACATAGAAACTGAACTCCCTTTAGACTCAGGCTGAACTACAGAGGATGGGGAGGAGGTCTGGCCCCTGCACATGTAGCACACAGGCCCACTAGTGTGTGGACATGCCCTGTTGCTCATGAACCTTATCCCTAGCTATGGGTAAATAGCCCCACTGCCTTGTGGGCAGTTTTGGGAGAGACAAAGGCTAAATTTGTAAACCCAAACAGCAAATCTGGAGTGGAGCCGCTAAGGTGATTGAACATTATTGGACATCCTTCCGGCAGCTCCTGCAGCCCAGCTGGTGCCAAGCATATTGCTTCATAAGCTTTCCTTTGGACTACACTGGTGAGTCTGAGAGGGGGATCTTGATGATTGGGCATCTCAGGATCTCCATACTTCCCATCCAGGCTTGTGATGATAATGATCATCACTCATTGTCCTTTGAGACAGACAGATGCCAATCACAACCACTCAATAATATTCATGAATTCTGCCAGTGAGTCAGAAAACAATCCCCCTACTTCTTCAAAATTGAAATTGAAGTGGGCATTCATCCAATTCATTTTACAATGCAAGTCTTTTGAAAATCCCTGCTTATTACAAGATAAACGTATTGGGTAGTTTGTGACACTAGAGAAATAGAATAAGGGAGTACATAAACTATAGCCACCATTACTGAGGTGTGGCTAATGGTAACTAAAGTTGCAAAATGAAAAGTTCATAGCTCGAATTGTTATTTAATTGGTTGTCTCAAGCTGTTGTAATAGGCTAAATCAGTAAATGATCTGTGCACTGCAAAATACAAGCTTTATTTCCTTTCACTGACTCTGGTAAAGGAGCTATGGTGAAATGATGTGATGGTCTCCATTTGGAGTGATGCCTCCATTTTTAATGGCATTCTTCTTTGTAGGTTTTAATTATTAGAATCTCAGACATATTACAAACAATATAGTTAAACACAACAGTTTTGATAAGTACAGTATTTTTTCATAAAATGTTCAGCTATTTATTGTATTTAATTTTCCAGTATAGTTTAATGGCACTTTGTTTCCCTTTATTTCCATTAATTCAATAAAACTGTGCAGATCCTCAGTGCAATGGTGACATTAATTCCCAGACTGATAAATCAGATACTAATGGGACTCATCAAGAAAATCAGCTTACTCAACTTTGACGATTTTTACTACTTCTTGACAGGCAGCTGGCAAAATGTCTTCTGCAGCTAC
This sequence comes from Hypanus sabinus, assembly GCF_030144855.1. NCBI lineage: Eukaryota > Metazoa > Chordata > Chondrichthyes > Myliobatiformes > Dasyatidae > Hypanus > Hypanus sabinus. The sequence goes on from NC_082709.1 coordinate 34,968,396, forward strand.
TGTCGTGGTTACTTGAAATGACCAGGAGACGCAGACAATTCTTCGAGAAGTTTAAACCTTTATTTGCAAACAAAGGCTGAGGCAATCAATGAACTTGTCACTGAAAGCCCACCGAGCTCCGGTGTACAGCATTCTTTATAGTAATTTCTTATCTCAGCTACATTTCGGTTTCATTGACATACCCGATCAAGTTTTAATTGCATATCATTTATATATGAATTAATTAATCGCTCTTGCCTAGCTCTTGGTGCGCCACCATTATGTTTCACCCGTTCGCATTGGGGCCTTATTCCTGGCCAAGGTTGTGTTTTCCAGACAACCTCCCTCACATTACATTCCTGCTCGCAGCATCCTGTCCGCCACCGTTATCTCTTACTGAACAAAGGCTGAGTGTAATACATGGGGTATATTTCAGCTAATAGTGCTGCTAGCTAAACAGGTGTTCTTTAACTGCCACAGTATGTAGCTAAGAGAATACAAGGTATCTAGTAAAACAATACATAGCAAAATGTGTCTAGTAAAATAATACATAGTAATATTCAGTACATAGGAGTGATTACATAGTGTAGTAAATAGCTAGTACACAGTGATTATATTTCAGGTATTTTTCTCAATACTACAAAAGTCAGATTGGTATCTTGGTATTCATCACCAGAGTCAGCTGAGATTTTATAAACTGTTCTGAACAATTAAAAAGACCATCAGAGAGCACCAAAACAAACTGTTTCACATGATATAAACTCTACCCTGAACAACAGACCAGCAGTATGGAAATGCACAACATTTTCAACGGAATATAGGTTATATTTTGAGGGAATTATTTTAAGTGACAATGCGTCAGTTAAAATACAGAAAAAAAAACAATTATTTAATTCTAGGAGCCCAATATGCTTCAGTAATTATTTCAGCAGTTATTCATAAGCAGCTGTTTTAGTGTTCTGCTGATCAAATAGAATTAAAATTGTAACATCATGAGCCCAATTAATGAAGCTCTGTTCAACTGCATCAACAACGGCTGCCGAGAATTAATAATGACAGTGGCTATTAGGGTGGTTTTGGCATTTTACCAGTGCAGAACAATGCCACTGCATATTCAGAACTTCATTTTTTATATTAGATTACATGAACCTTCTGACTATAATACGAGTGCATGTTCTGCTGATCTGAATACTTGGAGAATTTATGAATGTAAAACAAAATCAAAATGAACTTGCAGTCAATCTGTTTTTATTTAGTTATTGAAAGAGGTAGGACATACTTTGTGTTCATTTGGCAACCAGTATTGCAAAAGATAATTAAGCACAAACCTCTGTAGAAGTAACCAGAAGAGAGTTTTGGTTCTCAGAGTTATGGAAAGACATCCATTTTGAGTGATTTTCATGATAAACATTAGTATTCTAGTCATAAACAGGAATAATAAATTGAGACAATGTCTAAAGTAATGATATCAGAATGAAATGTGTGAGTTAAACTGACCCCAAAAATATTTATCAGCTTGAGCCATTATGCATTATCAAACACTAATGAAAAAATTATTATCCTTGCCATAACAATGTGGATATACTTATCTGTTAATTTATAGCACTAATGGTGGTTAGAGTCTAATTCTTGCAGCATCAGCTAAAACATGGGTCTTTGAGAAAATGCAATTATTTTCTGTGGGACGTAACTAATGTGTACAGTCCCCATATCACTTACTGCCTGAGAAGGAAGATGATGCACTATGCATTTTTTGTATTACCAGGTAATTTACCTCCAACTGGTTGAAGAATGATTTAAGTCCAACATTTGTTCTACAGAGATTCATTAGTTAATTAACCTTTGGTACTCCTGGCCCTTGAGGAAAGCTGTTTCTTAGTTAAATGTGTGGTTGTCACTGCAACAGGCTGAAAGTTAGTGGGTGGGCCATGCTAACAGCTCCTTAGATTTTCTCATGCACCACAATCGAAAGATCAGAATAAAAGCTTATAATTACAAGAACACAAGTGGCGATGTGTAATATTCCTGAATGAAGGATGAGTTCCCGATACCCATTTGAAACTAGCATACTCATAACAGGAATACATTAAGAAAATCTTCTTCATGAGTTTTTAAAATTATCAATTTGTACTTAAGTTAACTCTACAATGTTTTGTAGGCTGCACAGTTATCAGAGTCAGAATCAGATTTATTATCACTGATTTATGACATGACGTTAGTTGGTTTATGGCAGTCGTGCAGTGCAAAGACATAAAAATCTATAAAATATCACAATAAATAGTATAAAAGAAGAAAATAATGACTTAATGCTTACAGGTTCATGGAGTGTTCAGAAATCCGATGGCAGAGGGGACAAAGCTATTTCTAAATCACAGAGTATGGGTCTTCAGGCTCCTGTTCTTCCTTCCTGATAGTAGTATTAAGAAGAGGACATATCCCAGAGAGTGAGGGTCCTTAATGAAAGATGCACCCTTCTTGAGGCACCTCCTCTTGAAGATACCCAGGGATCTTGGATCTGCTCACTTTTTTTACTGCTGATGCCTCAGTGAGGACTGCTGTGTGTTCTCCTGACTTTCCTTTTTCCTGAAGTACGCATTTAATTCCTTGGTCTTCCTGGCGTTGAGGGTATCTATATATTTATGGAGCAACAAACAATCTGCTGGAAGAATTCAATGGGTCAGGCGGTATCCGTAAAGGGAAAAATTGTCAATATCTCAAGTTGAAAACCTGCATCAGGACTGGCTGATGATTCAGGTTGAAACCCTGAATGTGGACTTGTGTATCCACATAATTATATTTTATGGAAGGCATTGAAGTTCTCAATTTACCATCAGCTGAAACTAGGAAGAAACCAAACGTGCTATCAATTACTCAGTACTACCAAGTAACTTCAGTTTATTTATCTCAAACATTACCAGTTACATCAAATCATGCCCCTGAAATCTGTGAACAAAGATCCTAAAGTAAATGTTGAACTTAACTGCTCATAATCCCTGATGGAGACCATATTAAAGGAAGCAGGAGAAAATGGAGTTACAAAGGTACAAACAGTGTATCGCAACATTAATTGGGGACAATCTAGTACAACTATGAGTGCAATAGGACTCGTACACAAACACGTGGATCCCAATCTTGGATAGGCCTATGGTGTTAAAACTCTACTTGAATGGACACAGCAGACTGGAATTCAGCATTTTAGTAAAGAGGATGGGTTCAAAAATTGAACAACATTTTTAATATCCACAGGAATTATATTTGAGTGTATTGATGGGTCTGATTTGTGGTTGTTGGGATGGTTTTTTACCAGATTGCCTTTCAATCTTGCCTGGTGAAATATCCTCCCTAACCCATGTTCTTTTTGATGTTCTTGTTGTGTTTTTGGTAATAGAGTGAACCCACACAGTCAACAACAAATGAATTGTTGCTCAAATGCCATCCAATCTCAAAAAGGTAAATGCCGCTCAGCTATTCCATAAGAGTAATGAATATCTGATTCCCATTTAGCTTGAAAACCACAAACAAAAGGAATCACTGAGTTTAATTAATCATCATTATTTGTTCGATGAAATGACCAGTGACCTTATACATTAATTTACATCACTCAAAACATAGTCATGTTCTTACGTGCATCATTTCTGGACATCTTCAAGCTTTACTCATTGATCAGTTGTTACCCCCTTGGGCTCTCTTTGGGTGGACAGCTGAGTAGAGTTGAAATTATTCTCTTTAGAGAAGGGTCATTAACAGAGTCATTCAGATTATGAAGGCTTTTCATTATACAATTGCTGAGAAACCGTTACCACCTGCAGCAAAATGCACTGTAATTGGCAAAGCAACTAGGGAGATGAGAACAGTTTGTTTTGAATGATGTCTAGAATTCTACCCGGAAATCTTTGTCTGAAAAGATGGTTATTGTAATTTTGATCACAATTTTCAAAATGGAATGGGATAGACGATGATAGGATAAACCTATAGGACTCTAGGTAAAGAACTCTAATAAGTGACTCAGTAGATCATTCTTCTGAGAGGTACTTTTTGTGATAGAAGTCAATTTGATGCAATTTGAACCAAGAGTCAAGTTGGATCCTGATGTAAATCTCTCCCAATTTTTATTCCATTTATTTTGCCATCGAGGTGAACTGATTTATAGGGCAGCTCAATAATCACAGCTAGTAAAGATCCTCTTTCATGGTTTCAGTGACTTATGTTTGTTTCTGACCTTTGATGGAATTCAAATGGACCATATGGATTTTGAATGGATTCCAAAACCACGTGGGCTTGTATGTTAATTGACTATAGTAAGATGGGTCCTAATGTATAGATGAGTAGCAGAACCTCAAGAAAGTTGAATGGAATATGTGGAAAATACTACAACATTAGTGTAAATGGGTGTCTGAAAATTGGCATGGACATTGGGACAGTTTGTTTCCTTCTTGTAGGATCTTATGAATCTTTTGTCCAACAGCAATGCCTTCTTCAAACAAGTTCAAAGTTCAAAGTAATTTTATTATCAAGGTACAAAAAAGTCAACACTGAGATTCATTTTCTTGCAGGAATTCACAGTAAATACAAAGAAACAACAAAAACTAGAAAAATGTTAGTAACACATTAATAAGCAATAAATATCAAGAACATGAGAATAAAAGTCCTTGAAAGTAAGCCCATAGATTATGGGAACAGTCAGTATTGGGATGTGAGATTATCCCTTCTGGATCAAGAGTCTGATTGTTGAGAAGTAATAACTGTTCCTGAGCCTGGCTGTGTGGGTCCTGAGGCTCCTGTACCTCCTTCCTGATGGCAGTAGCAAGAAGAGAGCATGGCTTTGATGGTGGGTGTCTCTGATGATGGATGCTGCTTTCATGTGACCGTGCTCTTTCTAGATTGCTCAGTAGTGAAGAGGGCTTTACCATGATGGACTGGGCTGTATTCACTACTTCTTGTAGGCTTTTCCATTCAAGGGCATTGGTATTTCCACACCAGGCTGTGATACAACTGGTCAATATACTCTACACCGCACGTAAGACCATAAGATATAAGAGCACAATTAGGCCATTTAACCCATCAAGTCTTCTCTGCCATTTCATCCTGGCCAATCCAATCTTTCTATCAGCTCCAATCTCCTGCCTTCTCCCCATATCCCTTCATGTCCAGATGAATCAAGAATCTATCAAACTTTACCTTAAATATACATAAAGACTTGGCCTCCATAGCAAAGAATTTCACAGGTTCACCATCCGCTGGCTAAAGAAATTCCTCTTCATCTCCATCCTTGAAGGATGCCTCTCTATTCAGAAGCTATGTCCTCTGGTCTTAGATTCTCCCATCATAGGAAACATCCTCTCCACATTCACAATATCAAGGCTTGCTACCATTTGATAGGTTTCAATGAACTAGCCTCTCATTCTTCTGTATTCCAGTGAATACAGAAGAAATCAAACCGTCTTCATATGACAAGCCATTCAATCCTGGAATCATTTTCATGAAACTCGTATGAACCCTCTCCAGTTTCAATGCATACTATAAAGGCTCCAAACCTATTCACAATACTCCAAGTGAGGCCTCACTGGTGCTTTATAAAGTTTCGACATTACATACTTGTTTTTATATTCTAGTCCTCTTCAAATGAATGCTAACATTATATTTAATTTCCTCACCACACAGTCAGCCTTCAAATTAACCTTTAGGGAATACTGCACCATGACTCCCAAGTCCCTTTGTGACACAGTTTTTTTTGTATTTCCTCTCCATTTAGACATTAGTCAACCCTTTAATTTCTTCTACCAAAGTGCATGACCATGCACTTCTCAGCACTATATTCCATCTACCATTTCTTTCTCATTCTCCTAATCAGTCTAATTCTTTCCGTAGCCTCTCTACTTCCTCAAAACTACTTGCTTCTCCACCTACCTTCAAATCATCTGCAAACTTTGCAGCAAAGTCATCAATTCTATCATCCAAATCATTGACATATAAAGTAAAAAGTATCGGTACCAACACGGACCCCTGTAGAACACCAGTAGTCCCTGGAAGCCCATCAGTAAAGGCTCCCTTTATTCCCGCTCTTTGCTTCCTGCCAATCAGCCACTACTTTATCCATGCTAGAACCTTTCCTGTAATACCATGGGCTCGCTGCTTGTTAAGAGCCTAATGTGTGGCACCTTGTCAACTTTTGGTATCCTCTTCTATATTAATGGCTAGCTTATTTTCCTATTCCATCTTTACTTCTTAATGATTTTTTCAGGAGCTTTCTGTTGGTTTTTAAAAGCTTCCCAAACCTCTAACTTCCCACTAATTTTTCACTCTATTATATTCCATCCCTTTGGCTTTCTTGTTGACTTTGACTTCGCTTGTTAGCCACAGTTATGTCATCTTGCCTTTGGAATATTTCATCCCATGTGCATAGGATGTATATATATATCTCCTGTGTCTTCTGAACTGCTTCCAGAAATCCCAGCCATTGTTGTTCTGCTGTCATCCCTGCCAATGTTCCTTTCCAATCAATTCTGGCCAACTTCTTTCTCATGCCTCTGTCATTCCCTTTACTCCACTGTGATGCTGATACATCCAACTTTAACTTCTCTTTCTAAAATTTCAGGGTGAATTTGATCATATAATGATCACTTGCCTCTAAGGGTTCTTTTACCTTAAGCTCTCTTATCAATTCCAATTCATTGCACAACACCCAATCCTAGTGGGCTCAACCACGAGTTGCTCTAAAAAGTCATCTCGTGGGCAATCTAGAAAATTCCCCTCTGGAAATGAGCACCAACCTGATTTTCCCAATCTACCTGCATATGGAATCCCCTGTGAATATTGTTACCTTGCTCTTTTGACATGCATTTTCTATCTCCTGTTGTAATTATTGGACTATATTCTTAATATTGTTTGGGGTCTGTATACAACTCCCATCAGGGTATCTTTACCATTGCAGTTCCTTCGCTCTATCCACAATGCCTTAATACCTTCCAACCCTCAGTCACCTCTTTCTAATGATTTGATTTCATTTTTTATGAACAGAGCAAAATTTCCCCCACTACCTGCCTGCCTGTCCTTTTGATACAATATGTATCCTTGAACATTAAACTCCCAGTTATAATCTTCTTTCAGCTCTGATTCAGTGATGCCAATCTGATGCCATTCTGTATGCCAATCATACCTGCCAATCTGCAACTCTTGCTACAAGTTCATCTATTTATTCCATATACTGTGCACATTCAACTATAACACCTTCAGTCTTGTATTCACCCTGTAATACCACAGCCTCTTAGCTTGTTAAGCACCCTCATGTGTGGCAACTTGTCAAAGGCCTACTGAAATCCAAGTACACAACTTCAATCGATTCTCCTTTGTCTATCCTGTTGTTACTTCTTCAAACAATTCCAACATATTTGTCAGGCAAGATTTTCTCTTGAAGAAACCATGCTGACCTTAACCCCTTTTCCCTCTCTGACTGTCACCCAGTTTCCTTTGTCCTGCACTTATAGTGTAACTACCTCTCCTAATGGCTTATCTATCAGTACTTCAGCCTCCCAGATGATCCAGAGTTCATCCAGTTCCAGCTCCAACTTCCTAAAGCAGGTTGTTAGAAGCTGCAGCTGGATACATGCCTCACATTTGTAATGGGCAGGGATTCGAGAGGTTTCCCTGCCTTCCCACATCCCGCAAGAGGAGCATTGCACTATCCTGCCTGTCATCCCTACCTAGCTGAGCAGATATAAAGAAGAGGAGAAAAAACTTGAGTTTTCTTTCCCTGAGAGAAGCCTCTCTTCACTGAAGCCTTGAAAAGCTAAAGCTTTAAGATCATCACTCTGGCTATATCCATTCAGACAATGGCTGCTTTGCTTGTCCCTGCCTTCCTTTAACTTGCTCTTACTAATTAACCCCAAATGCTGATTAGCCACTAGTCAAAGCTCTATTATGCTGCGGTGAACCACTCCTTCCTTTGAGAGGTTTGTCGAAGTTTTTGAAGACATGCCGTACTTTTATTACAATGGCACTTAGGTGCTGGATCCAGGACAGATGCACTGAAATAATAACACTGAGGCATTTAAAGTTGCTGACCCTCTCCACCTCTGATCCTCTGATGAGGACTGGCTCATGGACCTCTGGTTTCCTCCTCCTGAAGTCAATAATCTGCTGACATTAAGTAAGACGTTGCTGTTGTGGCATCATTCAGCCAGATTTTTATTTGCCCTCTTATATGCTGATTCATCACCAACTTTGATTCAGCAATGACAATGATGTTTTCTGCAAACTTAATTATGGTATTGGAGCTGTCCTTAGCCTCACAGTCATAAGTATAAGTCGAGTAGACCAGGGGTGTAAGCACATGGCTTTGTGAGAGTGATGTTGCTGCCAATCTGAACTGACTGAGGTCTGCAAGTGAGGAAATCGAGGATCCAGTTGCACAAAGAGGTATTGAAGGCTAGGTCTTGGAGCTTACTAATTAGTTTTGGGGGATGATATTGGGGGCTGTAGTTGATAAAGAGCAGTCTGATATCGGTATCTTTGTTGTCCAAATGTTGAAGGGTTGTGTGAAGAGCAAATTAAATGGCATTTGCTGTTGACCTGTTGTGACAGTAGGCAAATTGGAGCAGATCCAAGTCATTCCTCATACAGAATTTGCTATGTTTTATTACCAACCCTTCCAAGTGCTTCATCACAGTGGATGTAAGCGCAACTGGATGATAGCCATTGAGGCAGGTTATGACGGTCTTCTTAGGCACCGATATAACTGAAGCCTGCTTGATGCAGGTAGTTGCCTCAGTCTTCCAAAGTGCGAGGTTAAAGGTATTAGTGAGCACTCCAGCCAGATCTTCAGTACTCAGCCAGGTACTCTGTCTGGGCCAGATACTTTCCTTTGGTTCACCCTTCTGAAGAATGTTCTCAAGTTGGCGTCAGAGACTGAAGCCAAAGAGCTGTCGGGTCTGTGGGAGTTCGAGATGGTCAAAGCAAGCATAAAGGACATGAAGCTCATCTGGGGCAAAGCCTATGTCACTTGGTTTCACTTTAGAGTTGATAGCATCCATGCCGTATCACAGCTGTCGAACATCCTTCAGTGATTTAAGTTCAAACCGGAATTTTCATTTCACACGTGAGATGGCTTTCCAGAGGTCATTCCTGGAACTCTTGTATTTTACTTGTGTGCTGTCTTTACGACAGTTATTTAGTTTATAATATTTTTGCTTAGTAATTCATTCAATAGTATTTTCTAGTTAGAATTAGAAGTGTTTAAAGTATATTCATTACATGTAAAATATATCGGCATGCGATGACGTCACATCCGGTTTCGCAGCGTCTTGTGGGAAAATACCGGTTTGAAATTAGCGCGAGGGTGGGGGCTTACCACGAGGCTCACCTGAGTAGAAGTTGTTTTGCAGGCATGAGAAATCACAGTGAGAGCAACGCTGTAAGTTAATAGATAATCGATATATTGAACTAAGATGTTAATGCCGATCCTGTTAGAAGTAACGACGGTAGATAATGTTTATGCTTTCGTTAGTTAAAGAGTCGCGGATAGTTTGCATGGAAGTGTATTTAAAGTAGTCAATGGAGCAGGTAAACTCTCCCTGTATACTGCACCTTAGTGTAATGTAGTTATAGTCACCTTTGCAAGTATTTACACTTGAAATGTGATATTAAGGAAGGAACAAATACTGTATCAATCTTGTATTGTTTTATCAACAGTTTTCACCATATGTTAATGTGAAGAGTGAACAGTAAATGGTTAATCTTACTGCGATCTGGTTCTTATTAACTGGTTTATCTCGACGTTAAATTCGGCGTTCGTGACACGCGAAGGAGAACGTTACAACTTGGTTGTCAGACGTGAATGCCACAGATCTGACTTGCAGCAGGTTGTGGGCCTTTTGGTTCATCCAGGACTTCTGGTGGGGTGGACTGAAGGATTTTTGTGGGGACATACTTGTCTACGACTTTTTATTATAAAGCCTTAGTCTTAATGAAACTGTCATTTGTTCAATTTACATCCATCCTTTGGAGACATTTATATTTAAAATGGTGTGTGTATTTGAATATCCTGATAATTATTTTATATTAAATAAAGTTAGCGCATAAAGCCACACTCTGGAAATCGCCAGGGAAATCTTTATTTTTAGCAAAGTCAGAACCCAGCATATCAGATTAAATGGAGTCCTCAATCCTTTTGCAACATGTCTGGCAGAAGGTAACTGGTATGCACTGGGAGGATGACAGCTTGAAGCCAGCACCTCCAATTTCCAACTGGAATTCTGCACTGGTAAGTAACAAGAAAATGAGTAAATTAATATTATCAGACAATTCAATGTATATTATTGGGTAAAAGTACACTATCCAATATTTATTATTGGTTAAAAATAAGCTTCTTCCTATATTTTGCTTGCCATTATGCATTGCTACCAGCTAATGTGAGCTTCTAATTCATTCAGATTCTGCTGACTCGTGGCTTATGATATCATCGGACTCTTTGATTGAATTATAGCCTTGTAACTGACTGCACTCTATTTATTAGCATACATTTACTTTTCACTAATGTGAATTACTAGTCTGCTCAGCATAAGAAACACGGTTCACTTCCACAGAGTAAACACAGCCCATTACTGCTTTCACTCACAGTGACCCAGAAGGTTTTAGAACTGGAACTGGATTTGGAATTTATTGCCATCACATATACCGAGTTGCAGTGAAAAACTTGACTTGCATACTGTTTATACGAATCAAATCATTACACAACGTGTTGCAATTTATCAAGTTAAGTAAATGTTAAAGTTGCAGAGAAAGTGCAGTGCAGATAAATAATAAACTGAAAGATCTTAACGAGGTAGATTGTGAGATCATGAGCCCATCTTATCATACAAGAGGTCCGTTCATGTGTCTGATAACAGTCCGATAGAAGCTAGAAGTGTGCGCTTTCGGACTTTCTTATCTTCTGACCGAAGGGAGAGAGGAGAAGAGGGAAAATCTTGGGTGGGTGGGGTCTTTAATTATGCTAGCTGCTTTAGAAGTATAGACAGATTCCATGGAGGGGAGGCTGGTTCCTGTGACGTGCTGACCTGTGTCCACAATTCTCTGCAGTTTCTTGCAGCCATGAGCAGAGCTGTTGCCGTACCATGTCATTATGCATCCATATAGAATGCCTTGTATACTGCATTGATGAAATTGGATAAGTGTTGATCGAGTTATTCTGTATTTCTTTAGCATCCTGAGGAAACAGAGGTCTGGGCTACAACGTCTACATGGTTAAACCAGGACAAGCTACTGATGATACTCACTGCTAGAAATCTGAAGATCTCAATCCTCTCAACTGCTGTAGAAAGAAACACGTGTCTTGCCCCCCTTCCTGAAGTCAATGACGAGCTCTTTTGTCTTTTTGATATTAAAGGAAAGGTTGCTGTTATGACACCATGCCATTAGGTTATCTATCCCTTTCCTGTACTCAGAATCATTGCTAGATTTAATTGATTACTTTTTTCTCTCTACTTCTCTGCCTTCCAAAAGTGGGTGTGGATAATACTAGTGTGTTGTACCACAAGTGACCCTTGATTTTTTTTTGTTCTATATAGTTGTAATCTCTAGAAAGTTAATGTTAGGAAATGATCACAGTTATTGTTCTGTAGCAACCAATCCTGTCAACATGGGATTCCCATATTGATAGCTAGATTGGAAAATTCTTCATCTGCATATGCTTAAATGCTTACCATGGTCAAGTGTGTTCACTGGAATCCCTCTCTGAAACACAGCTTCATATCGGATAACTGGAAACTAATTTCAGGAGAAGGTATTAGTGAAGATCTAACTGTATAATCACCAATTCTCTTTAAAACTAAAAGCCTATTATTCTCTATGTTAAATACACGTGAGGACACACAGATCTTTTAGGTAGAGAATTCCAAAGACTGCCAATGTTATTTTGAGATAGATCTATACTTTCAGGCATCACAAACATGGCAAATGCCATCCAGTGTTTAACCCCTTTTGTATGTTTCAGTACTCTACCGAGTACAAGGCCAATCTGTTTAACTGTTCTTTGTTCAACAAATTAACCATTCATATTCCATTGTGAATCTTCATCACATTCTCTATCACACATGCATCCTTTCTTAGATAGGAAGACTATTATTAATATCTGCCATTGCCCAGAAGTGGTTCCAGAAATATGGGAAATGTTTCATGTTTTCCCGGATCTTGCCATGAATCCTTATTGTTGGAGGGTAGTGTGCTATGCAGTGCAAGGTTGATGGAGGACTTTAGTTGTGCAAATGTTGAGTTAAAGACCCATCCTCTCATATGCTTTAGTGAACAAACCAACAATAGTCTTGTTGACTATGTTCTAAGTGTACACAAGTGCAAGTGTCATTTACATATCGCAGTTTGCCTCCTGAGGTCTAGGTAACCTAGTTTCTGAAACATGGTCACTGTAAGTTGAACAATTTCCCCTTAGTTCTGAAGATTAGTATCACTCCCATGGGGAGTTTATTGGAGTTGAAATGTAATCTTGCTGCAGGAAATAGCAAGAAAAATATTGCCTTTAATGTGCCAGCATAGATCTTAACCAGTTGAAGAAGAAGGTTTTTGGAAGGCTGAGACCCTAAATGCACAGAAAACCCATGTTACAGAGGGCAACAATGATCCTTACCCTTCTACAAGTACATGTCTACGACCTGGACTACCTGGAGCAGACACCTCAAGGCACTGAAAAAATACCATGAGCAATCTCTGTGCAAAGTTACTGGAAGGTAAACAAACTGTGCCTATTCTCAGGCCAATATCTAAAACAATCAGATCCTAGTTACTCCCAGCTGACTACAACTTGCATACTACATCAATAGCCAGTCACTAGACTCTCCAAATAGACACCCTATTCCAAACTCTCATGATAGGTGTTTACCAGGTAGACTAGAAAAAAATGATTCAAGGATATGCTCAAAACCCTCTTAACGAAATGCAATGTACCTACTAATTCTTAGGAACTTCAAATTGGAGAAGAAGTATTCTGCAGAGTACTGAGCACCTTGAGTGCATACTTGAAGAGCACAAATACGGCCCTGCATATGTAGTGTATTGAGTATAACATCTCTCAAGTTATATTCACTTATTCCATCAGCCTAACATTATCCAATGTGGGACTTTGCTGTCCCTACATTAGCCTATCAGTCACCTCAGAGCCTACAAAACTAGAGTGAAATAAATCATCAGTTATCTGAGGGATTACCTGAGAAAAAGGCAAGTGAAAATATTCCAGATGTGATTTCTCCAGAGCTTACTGTTTGCCTTTCTAATCGCTCCAATACCTGTAACTTTCAGGCGTTTCTGAGAATGAAATTCTAGCCTTCAGATGAAGTTACTCTAGTAATATCAAGCTGACTTCAGCCCCGAAAACTGCTAGCTTATATAGCAGTTTGGTTTGGCATGTAGTGCCTTTCACCCCCTGAAAATAAGTGGATAGACATGATTGATTTGCATTACCATAAAACCAAGCAGACTAATGGAGCCAAATGGATTGAGTCAGGCTGACACAAATCTCTTTGCTTGGGCAGCTGTACTGATCTCCGTTGAATTTTTACCAGTTTCAATCACTGGATGCTTATCACATTTGATATTAAAAGCTGCTCATGTAAAGTCCCAAGAGCTCAGGCTCCTTTCATTATTTCAATGTGATTAAAATACTTGAGGAAACCTTTCACAAAAGGTTGCTGATAAAGTTTAAAATCCCAGGCTGGAATCAGGTAAGTAGGTAAAGATTATTTATTTTTGGCCGTCTCAATTAAGTAAAAACTTGGCTTTTGAACTATGAAAGAAGAAAGTGAATGAGTTCACTGCAGAATTACTCCATATCAATTTTATATTTATGATGTTTGGTGAGATAAGCATGAAGCCGATCAGATTGTTCAGTAGAGGCCATTTATTTGCCACAGAAAATCCAACTTTTGAATCTGCAGCTGGCTTTCAGGTAGATATCAATATAACGCTCATATACATTAAATGCAAATTTTGTGGATTTATCCCAGTTCCTAGAAATGGGAAATATGTGCTGGTTATAAGTAACCACCAGATTGTCCTGCGTAGGGAAAAAAATCTCTAAATGTTTGAAAATACTTTTGAAGAAAGTCATGTAACTTTCCATTAAATGGGACTAGCTTTACCAGATTGTCAGCTGGAATACAAGGACAGTGTTATAAGCATAGGTTTTTATACTCTCATGGAACATAACAGTAGGGTTCTAAAGAGGGACCTTATAGAGGTTCATAAAATTACAAGGGGCATAGGAAGCCTTTTTCAAGGGCAGGGTTATCTGGAATTAGAGGGCATAGGCTTAATGAAGAATTTTAGAAGAGATTTGATGGATTAGTTTTATGCAAGGAGGGTAGCGCTTATCTTAAGTGAACTGCCAAGAGAGTTGGTAGAAGCAGGAGCAATTATTATGCTTAAAACAGATTTGAATGGGTGCTTAGATAGGAAAGGCATAGAGGGTTATAGACTTAATGGAGGAAAGCAAAGTTAGCTTGGAGAGGCATCATAAATGGTATGGATGGCCTATTTCTGTGATCCTACTTGGTTCCCAAAGATGCCTCATCTGATTTAGGACGTCTGCACACATTTTGCTCTTCACTATTCCGCTAACATTGCCCAATGCAAACAATGCAGCAAAATACATTTTGGCAATGATTAGAGATACAGTATGTTACAAGGGAGAAGAAGAGAATGGCTGTAGTGTGTCCCACCTACACAAGGCACTAGAAATAGTCATCCACACTGATCTGACAGACTATCTCAAACCTCTATTAACAAGTTGTTGTCAGCATGCGCTTGGGAACACAATCAGTTCCCCTCCAGTTTGGGCATTGCACTGTCTTGGAAATCTTTCATTGCAGCTGCAACTTGCTTTCTGTGGTAACTTCTACTTTACAAAAAGACCACTCGACAACTTGATGGCCAAAAGAGCATCTTTATCTGGGACGGCAAATGATATTTACAGTACAGAGGCTTCCAGGTACCTCGTGAGGCATGGGTGGAGTAAAATGAGTGGAAGTAAAGACCCCACCAACCCTGGATCCCGCCTCTTGCTACCAGAGCTTCCCGATTAGTACTAACTTACCTTTAATAATACTCACATTACAACACTTCTCCCCCTTTAAAATCCAACATTCCCCAAATATAGAAGAACTGGGAAATAAAAACAGTGGTATCATTAGCAACAGGTTACCAATACAAAAACACCTAAAAAACATGGCAAATTCAACATTCGATCTAACATCAAAAGAAGACGTACAAAAAAGCTGGATGAACTTAGCAGGTCAGGCAGCATCCGTTGAAAGAAGCAGTCAACGTTTCGGGTTGAGACTCTTCGTCAGGACTAAAGAAGGAGGGGGCAGGGGCCCTATAAAAAAGGTGGGGGGAGGATGAAAAACCAACCCTGGCACCCTTACAGACCCTGGCACTTTGTGTGTAACAACAAAAGGAACTATCCAATCAAAGATTCACTCTGTCAGGAGGTTTGCGAGGGCGCTGCGATCTACGCACTACCCCGGTGACCCAACAGGCACCGCTGGTGATGAAGTTTTGAAAAGGAGGATCTAGTGTCGGGGACATGAGAGGGATCGGTGAGAATGTCCATCCTCTTCAGGGGACTCTTCCCCCTCTGCCAGTGTGTCTCCCTCTAGCAAAGTCTCTGCTGGACATGCTTCCCCAGTAGTCTGTCTCATCATTGAAAACTCCAGGGAACTGTCGACCTCTGAGCTGGAATCATGATGCAGGCGCACATGGTCCTGATGTCTGCGGAAAACACGCCCACCAGTCAGCTTAACAACATAGGAGACTGGACCACTCTGCTTAAGAATAACCCCAGGTAGCCATTGCTGATTGTTTCTCACATAGACATTGTCATCCGGTTCTAACGGTCTGTCTCGCGCATGTTGATCATGTCCCTCCTTCTGCTTTTCCTGCTTTCATTCCACTTTTGCCTTCATGTCCAGGCACAGCAGGTCCAATCTTGACTTGGGCCTATGCCCCATCAGCATCTCTGCTGGAGTACGTGCAATCGTAGTCTGTAGAGTGAGGCGGTATTTAAATAGCAAACGTGAAAGAGAGTCCCTTATCATCCGCTTCAGGCCTTCCTTTGCTGTCTGACGAGCCTGCTCAGCCAAACCATTTGAGGCTGGGTGGAAAGGGGCCGTCCGAATGTGATGAATACCATTCTGCCGCATGAACTCACTGAACAGCTCACTGGTGAACATCGGGCCATTATCAGTGACCAGAGTGTCAGGAAACCCATGGACTGAAAACGCTTGCCTGAGTTTGCTGGGCCTGCTGAGCCTCCATGCCCACCTCCCCTCCATAATGCAGATATAAATCACAGTTGCAACAGTAAACTCTGAGGACTTCGAATGCTGCTTGAACTATCGCCAGTGAATTCTGAAAGTCCACAGTATTGGGTCTGGAGATTATATTGTCCATAAAGTTCTTCACAAATCAAGAATGGGGCATAAATTTTATGGTTACAGATGTTGATTTGGTGTTCATAACAAAGAAATAACAGAAACCAATTCACTTTACTGCAAATACGAAAGATGAAAGAAGGAACTGAAGAAAGACAAATATTCTAGCTGTATGTTTGCTTTATTCTATAAACCAGCTCAAACTAAAATATAAGATAATTCTTTTGATAAGAGACAGTTTGATTTATGCTGGCATGACATGGTTTACAGACAAAGAAACACAAAAAAGTAGAGAACCAGCTTTCACTACAAATGATTAAAAATCCATTGAACATTTACAGGCCAATAGGTGATTATACATAATATGTACGGAAGCATAAAGAAAGTTAAACTACAAGGGAAAATCTGCAAATGCTGGAAAACCAACCAACACACACAAAATGCTGGAGGAACTCAGCAGGCCAGGCTGCATCTATGGAAAAGAGTAAAAAGTCGATGTTTTGGGCTGAGACCCTTCAACAGGACTCAAGAAAAAAACGTCAATGTCTAAAGCAACAACAGTCAGGAGCCCAGTCATCAGCATTCCCACTTCAAAAACAATGCTATAATGAAACCGAAATTGGCAATTGGTAAATAAAATGTCCTGTTTATGACATTAAACAGAGTGGATGTCATACTAGTGGTGACATCAGAGAAGGTTTTGTTGCAGAGGAATAATGATGCTAAAGCCAATTTCAGAAAGGGGCAGTGTTTTTAGATCATGTGTTCAATGGTTTAATGTACTGCTTACATACAAGATAATATGTGTGCAAATGGATACAAATTCCAGTCAAATGAATGTGGTTTATTAAGCCACATCATAATCTGTTTCCATTGTTAGATCCCATCTTTGAAAGTTTGTACTCTGTGCAAAATTGCAGTCAGTTTGAAAGTCCTTGAAGTGTGTAGATGATCGCAGAGAGATTATGATCATGAATAATCAGCTTGCTGTTTGTAGAGCCAGTTTACTTTGCTGATGGTCCATTTTCTAATGCTGGAATTTAATCTTTTTATGCATTTAATTAGATTACCTTTAAAATGTCCAGTTTGCATTATTTTTTTATATATTTTCAGTGGCCTTTTCTATTAGGGCAGTCTGCTCCTGCACATCGCTTGGATGTGGGCTGTACTGTGGAACAGCATTTTTATTTGACATGTTCCTTCAGTTAAGGACGATGTGAAGTAAATATCAGTGAAGAAAAATAATCACAAACTGCTGGGAGAACTCAGAGGGTCACACAGTAAATTACAAATACGAGAAAGTCTCCACATACTGGAAATCCAAAACAACACACATAGGAATTCAGCAGCTCAGGCAGCATCCATGGAATAGAGTAACCAGTCAGTGTTTCAAGCTGAGACCCTTCTTCAAGACTGAGAAGGAAGGGAGAATATTCCAGAATAAAAAGTTTTTGGGGAGGGGAAAGAGGCTAGATAGAAGGAGATAGGTGAAGCCAGGTGGAAGGGAAAGGTCAAGAGTTGGAGAAGAAAGGATCTGATATGAGAGGAGAGTGGACAAGAGCAGTACACAGTTGTCTTCCCAAAACCACTGGACTGTGGATTATATGGGGGTGAGTGGATGTGGATAATAGCTCTGTTCTGGCAGAATGCGGCAAACTGCTGTGTAAAGAATTGAGTGCCATTGTTAGGAACAAGTATTTTCAGTATCCCAAACCAGATGAAAATCTGCACAGCTGTTGAATGGTAACGTCATCGTTGACTTCATTGATAATACTTCTAACCTTTTGGAACCAGTGTCAACCAGGACAAGGTAGATACATCTATTGACTAAGCCAGTGAAGTCAATATATACTTGTCTCCAAGGTCTGATAGCCTGAGCCCATGGTAGTGGATTTGCTCTACTTGGATTCTTTGTTGCCATTGAGCATTAAGTACACTGATTGCTTATCGATGTGATATCTTCATTATGCCCAGCCAGTACATAAAGCTTCTTGAAAGTGCTTTCATTTGATTGATGCCCAGGTGTCCATGGTGGAACTGTTTCAGTACTTTTGGTCAAAATATTCATGGATTCATTATTCAGTCTCCAAACATTAGGCAGGAGTCGACAGAGGAGAGTGATGTATGACATCCGTAGAAGGTATGACATCTTCCTAACCTTGACTGCTGTCCATCAATAAGGTATCTGGAGATACACTGAAGAAAAGGATCTGCAATCATTTCTGCTCTGATCTTGTCAACCTTAACTGGAAGGCCTTCAGCAGGATCTGATACAACATGGTGGACTTTGCAATCAATTGAAATTGCAGTCATGACTGTACCTTTGTTTTCAGTAACCTGCTGATTCAAAAGTCTGGAGAGGGCATCTGCCTGGCCAGGTTCCTGGGTTAATGTTCACTTGATTTCAAAATCATAAGCTAATAACATCAAAGCCCACTTTTGTAGATGACTAGCTGTATACATTGTAATGCCTTTCTTAGACCTGAAGATGGACAACAGTGGCTTGTGATCATCAAGGAGAGTGAAATGTCTGCTATGAAGCATCTTCTGGAATTTTTTTCACAGCAAAGATGACTCCCAAAGCTTTCCTTTTGATTTGTCTGTAGTTCCTTTCTGTTGTGGTCAGTGATCTGGTTGCACACATGACTTTGGAACCATCAGAGAAAATATGGGATATGAAAGCACCCACCCCACAGCTGGATGTCTGAGTCACAACAATAATCAGCAACTCTGGATTGAAATGTGTCAAGAGAATGTTGGATGACAGTATGTTCCTCATATGATCAAGAGCCTCTTGGCATTGTTTGGACTATTACCACAGGCATCCTTGTTGAGCAGAGCATTGAGTGGTTCCCTCACCTGGTGCATGGCTTGGAGAAATGTTGAGTAATGTCTGTTCTGATGGCAGAGGCATCTTTAAGATAGCAGTGATGTTTTTGGAATCTGATCAATGACCATTTGCATTTATAATGAATCCCAGATATTTTATACAAGGGATCAGGAGGCTATATTTTTCTGCTTGAATTCACAATCCAAAGTCTCGTAGTTTGTTCAAGACATGGTCCAGGCGTTGGCATAGTTCTGTCTGATCCATGCCATCTCAAGGTAAGAGGCAACATGGTCAATACCACTCAGGTATTGTTAAGCATAATTGTTAAGCAAACTTTAAGGATTTGGTCTCAATTTAGGAAATTTTTTGGTTTAGCGAATTTTTCATAATCATCTCCCATTCTCCTTAATTATTTTTTTATCCCTTCCATGACTGACAAAGTCTTTAAGGATTGGGATGAACTAGGTATTAAGTGTTTTTGGGACCTGTTTATCTCAGGATCTCTTGGTTCATTTGATCAATTATCAACTAAATTTGCACTCCCAAAAACACATTTTTACAGATACCTTCAAATTAGAGATTTCTTATATTTCCAATTAACTACTTTTCCTATAGGTCCTGATAAAAGTTTACTGGACGATCTTTTAAATTTAAAACCTTTTGTTAATGGTTCTATTACCGGTATCTCTCACTTGTTGATTGATTCTAGACAATACTTTTTAGATAAAATATAAAAAGCTTGGGAGGATGACCTAAATTGTCAGATTTTTGATGACAGATGGAATAAAATTCTTAAACGGGTTAATAAATCATCTTTCTGTGCTCATCATTCTCTTCTACAAATTAAAGTAGTTCATAAAGCTTACATTTCTAAACAGAAACTATCCAGTTTTTATCCGAATGTTTCTCCAATTTGTAATAAATGCAACTCTGCTGATGCCTCTTTAATTCATATGTTTTGGTTTTGCCCTGAAATTGAAAAGTTTTGGCGGGAAGTATTCCATACCTTTTCACAACTTTTTAGGGTCCAATTTGACCCAAATCCCCTTACTGCCTTGTTTGGTATTATTGCAAATGAAGATATAACTTTAAATACTCCTAACCTACAGGTTTTAGTTTTTACCTCTCTTTTAGCAAGGAGAGCAATCTTGCTTAAATGGAAGGAGTCTACCCCTCCTACACATCTTCAATGGCTACGTGATAATATGTCATTTAAATTTTGAAAAGATCCGCTGCTCAGTCTTAAATTCGCAACAATCTTTTTATGATATCTGGGGACCTTTCTAAATTACTTTTCCAATTCATAAAGTTTAACAGTGCACAGACTTTTATGTATATTTATATTTTCTCTTCTTAAGCGAATATGTTTTTTTTTCTAGTTATCCATTATCATCCATCAGCTTTTTTCTTTGGTAGTTGGTAGGGAGTTGACTTTTTTTATATATAAAAAAATTCTTTTATGGTGTATGACCTATCTTTAAATTTTTGATTACCGAGTGGTATACCTCTATGTGTTATGCTATAACATTTTGATCAATTTTGTTACAATAAATAAATGTACACGTTATGTTGAGATGTATCTATGTGTTACACTCTGTAAATCTTGTTTTTTCTTCTGAATAAAAATATTGTAAAATGAAAGAAAAGGATGATGTACATAAGCTGTTGGACAATTGAAGGAGCCACCCTTACCTTCAAAAGCAAACAGAGAAAGGAATAAAAATCCCTTATGTCTTGTAATGGTGAAAGCGCCTGTGAATTTTTCTCCACTTCTAACTAGAGGTAGACTACAGTCAAGTTCAATTTCACAAGGTAGAGACCACTATTTGCAAAGAGATCTGCTGGTACTGGCAATGGGTACAGGCGTATCTCCAGATCTGCACTGAGACCAGCCAAGAAGTCTGCACATAACTTCACTGTACCATTAGCTTTCTTGCTAATGACTATTGGAACTGCCCAGTGCAAATAGTGGACAGCTTTGATCACACAAGCTTGTTGCAGGTAATCTAAATCTTGCTCTGTGACTGGTAAGGCTGCGTATGGTACAGATCTTTTGGGACGGAAGACTGGTCTTGTGTCTGCATAGAGATGAAGCTCGGCTTGCCATTTGGTGTAGCTACCTAAACCTTCTTAAAACTCTGCTGTATAGCATTGTTGCAGCTATTGATGTACAGTCTCATGTAGTTAGTGGTGGCAGGGCATCAATTGACATAATTTCAACAGCCAGTGTCTTCAGATAGACTTCATCCAGAGGGATGCTCCAGAGATCAAGCTTGTCCTTCCAGTCAATGCCAAGGATATTCAGATCTGGCTGGTCTGTTTGGTAACCCACAGAGCTGACCTGGTTACTGTTCAGCTTCACTATGTAATACAGTTTGCCAATCAGCTGAAGGGTTCTGCCTGATGCACTACAGCGAAGTGATGATGCGACTTGACTGAAGGAGACCCAAGTGACACATGCATTTGGAGATAATGGTGGTATCTGTCACCATGTCAATTTGTAGCCTGACCAATTGTTGATAAATACATTGATGTGCCATCTCCTGGGGCTGAAGTCAGCTTTAAACAATCCTGAGGAAGGGTCTTGGTCCAAAACATCAACTGTTTACTCTTTTCCGTAGATGCTACCTGACCTGCTGAATTCCTCCAGCATTGTGTGTGCGTTGCTTTGGATTTCCAGTATTTGCAGACTTGCTCATGTTTATGACTATTAAACTCCTTGCATATGGCTTTTGCAACTTATTGTCCTGTGTTTCACTAGCCTAGAAGACAGTGAAGGATCGAAAAAGCCTTCTTTGTGACCACAGTATTGGCATTTGCTGCAATTGTGTTTCTTGTTTTGGTAGTTCCTTGCATAGTGCAGTGAACCACAGTTCCAATGAATTGTGTTTGGCTGCTTAGAGATCTACTGAATTATGATTTCTGGGCCATTGGAAACTACATTAGCATGGTTCTATTTGATCAGATTAGAATAGTGTTAAATGCAGCCATTCTTGAGTGACAGCTTGTAGGATTGTATCAGGGTCTTGCTCCATTCTGGCCAGGAACTGTTTGTGAATATCTGCATCGCCAGGTGACTGAAATCTGGAAATAACAGTCTTACCACAGCCTTACGACATTTGAATTTTGAATCAGTCATATTACTCAACTTGAACTTCACACATTCGTGACCGATGACACCAGCATACATGGTGAAGTCATTGCCATTGTGTTTAAGGAGTTTTAGGCAATGGTTTCAAACACTAAAGAGAGATAACTGCTCTCCAAAAATACTTGTTAGCTATTGGACCGTGTTGTCAAATGATACTTATGTGGATTCTTCGGCAGGATGAAGTTGACATAATGCTCATGCTCAGCAATACCCAGTTTTCTGAGCAAAGCGTGTATCTTCCACGAGTCCTTACTGGTGAATTCAACCCAGAATATATCTTTGTACCACTTGAACCATTACTCCAACATTACTCCCGAAGCAGCTGGATGTTGGTAATGGACACAACAACTGTCTCACATGAGTTCAGTTCAGTGTTTGAAATTGTTACTGATAACCTACTGGTCAAGGTTTCGATCAACTTCAGCTGAGCAGCCTCATATTGAGCTTGCTGCTGTTGTAGAATTGTGCACAAGTTTTCTGATGAAATTACCATGTTTACGTAATACAGCCAAATTGTTGTTTTTGCTCATCTATAAATACTGATGAGACCCAGAGCCAGGAGAAAAAACAAAGTTGGAACTCAAAATGTCTTTATTCAGTAAAACCACACAAATACGAAGATCTCAAAACTCAACAGTACATCCCAAAGAATGACTATTTAAATGAATTATGGAAGAATATTTGAGACATTGATAGGAATGATGACCAATCAGTGAAAGTCAGCTTGGGATTGGTTGTCAACTCACCATTAGGGACTGGATGTTTTGGCTTACCAAAGTATTAGATTCACTGGCTGGCTTCCATTTTCCAGATGGTTGAAAACCCGGGGCATCTCAGCGGTGAAATCTTTATATCTGTTGCAAATAAGGATCTTGTTGTCCGAGTTAGCAGTCAGAAATGAGATGATGAAGGCAATCTTGGCTTGGTCTGTAAAATACAGAGATAGCTGGAGCTCGATGAGCAAGACACGTTGGGACAGCAAGTTGCAGCAGCAGTTTGGCGATCCATTGAAGCGTTTGGGCACTGGAGCCTGGGGTTCTGAGGGAGGAGGCTGCCTAGTGCAGGGTTGCTCTATCGAGATGGAGAGTTAGTTGACTGTTCAAGCAGATGGTCATTGGTTTCCTGCTGCTTCTGGATCATGTGTTCATGTCAGCTGACTACGTCCTTTAGGCAAGCAAACTCTGCTGGGTCAAGCACTGTTTCACCCATCCTGTCAGGAAAGGTAGAGGAGGCTTAACCCAAAAGCAGAGCATATGAAATGTTATAGCAATAAATAATACTTTAAAAGTAAACTGAAAAATAACAAGCTATGAGGGGCCACAGAATGAGAGAGAACAAATGTTAAACACAGCAGGCAACAAGGTAACTGAAGGCTGGGAGCAACTGACTGAGGCTAGCTGGTTTGATGGGTGAACAAAGACTGTGGATGAGAGCTGGGTTTAAATAGGCTGCAGGTGATGAGTTGGAAATGAGAGGCAGGTGACTCCTTTTAGCTGGGTGGAGATTAGGAGGTGTCTACATGTGCAGGCTTGACAAATATTTCATCTTTCCCCTAAACCTATGACATCTATTTCGAGTCTCACCCAACCTGAGGAGTAAACTTTGAGCCTTCCTAGCCCAGGATCTATTCATATTCAATTAATGCCTCAGACGTAACCAATGGCAGAAACACAGGGAATGTTGCCCTGACACATGGCGGCCCAGTGCAGCCTGTTCCTTTTCTTTTAGTGAAGTTAGCCACTGGGCAAATTTACACAGGAACCCATGGTGCAGCTTTAACACCATAGCCAAGTTTCCTTCATTTTAGCTTTATCTGAAAATGGGATAAAAGTGAATAATTTATACTGACAGGTGTAATTGCAGGCTCTCTCGCATCACTGTTCACCTGTGTATACAGCCATGGCAACCGGGACAAGAACCTCATGAATGTAGAATGTGAATATTCATTGCATTTGCTAAACTCTCTTGGCCTTGATGTTTGCAAAGACTTGGTATATTTTCAAAAAAATTCTATTGCACTTTGTCAGATAAATAAACTAGTAAGCTGGCAGAAACATGCAGCCATTCCTGAAGTGTATAATCTGAACAGCAATGATTTTATGACTCTTCTCATGAAAAGGAACAAAGCTATTTGTGTCCTTTAATTAATCTTATTTTGCATTGTTTCATGTCTTTTCCCTGGCAACATTAATTTGAAATTGTATATAATAAGTTAATTAGATGAATAATTGAGACAAGAATTGAAAAAGGTATGATTCTGGGTAGTAGGTTAGTCAGGTTATTAGGTAACATTCTGATTATAGTCTCCAATATGGCATAATTAGTGTTTCATGATCTATGATGCACAGACCTAATCAACTACTAGTTTGGGGAACAGGGCATACATGCCACAAAGGAAATAGAGACATGAGATTTGAAACTGAGCAACAAATACTGTGGAAGCAATGTCAAACACATTTGAAAGTCCTTTCTATTTTAGCAGATAAGTTCATCAATTTCTTTTAATTAGTATGAATACAATAGCAGAAGAATTTCACTCAATGACATCTGTCCAGCACAGAGCTCCAAAATGATGTTGGCAAAGAAAGGCATATGAACAGGCTTCTTGTTAGTGGAATGCAGTGATCTATTTAATTCAGAGAGGCTAACATTCCTGCTAGTACAGTGTCAGCGAATTACAAGTAATTTTATTTCACCTTCCCCCTCCCACGTGGACTTTTCTGTCTCTGGCTTCCACTTTTTTTATGATTCCTCATGCAAACTCAAGGAACATCACCGGATCCTCATGATCAGATTGAAGCTTTTTCGACCGAGTATCAAACTCTCTAACTTTCGGTATCTCATTCTTTCCTTCTATCTGGAATGAACTGTTCATTTTCACTGTGTCATTTTGACAGTTTCTGTCTATATCAGAACTGGTCATTTTGATAGTTTTTTTTTACATCTATAATCTGGCTTACTTAAGGAGTAAAAAAAAAGATGCAATACTGGTCTCAGGAAATAGCACCAAAGCTTAAAAAAAATAAGGTAAAGGTATTTGCCCTTGTAGACTGATCCACACCTCAGACTCCACGACTGTAGAGTGGATCGAGCAGGTCTGCTTCACGTATCTTTGAAGCTTGCCTCACATATGATTTTATTAGGTAAAGGAGTGAAACCCGTTGTGGTCTCCTGCTGTTGTAACCCATTCACTTCAAGGTTTGATGTGTTGTGTTTTCAGAGATGCTTTTCTGCACACCACTGTTGTAATGCGTTGGTTATTTCAGTTACTGTCACCTTCCTGTCAGCTTGAACCAGTCTGGAAGTTCTCCTATGACCCCTCTCATTAACAAGGCATTTTTGTCCACAGAACTGCCACTCACTGGATTTTTTTTTCATTATTTTGTTTATCACATCATTTTTCTGTCAAATCTAGAGAATGTGCAAGCAAAAATCCAGGAGATCAGCATTTCCGAGAAACACAAATCACCTCATCTGGCAACAACAGTCCTTCCACGTTCAAAGTCACTTAGATCATATTTCTTATATTTGGTTTGAAGAACAATTGAACGTCTTTACCATGTCTTCATGCTTTTATGCAGCGAGTTGCTCTCACATGATTAGCTGATTAAACTTTTTTATTAATGAGAAGGCTTACAGGTGTACCTAATAAAGTAGCCACTAAGTGTGTCTTTGAAGACCTGTTACTGCATGTATGATGAATGCTCAACAAACATTTTAAGTAAGACTTGTCTAAATTTTCATTCTGCTCTGTTGGGTGATTCACTGTTATTTGCCAGCCTTCAAAATTATCCCATTAAATGATCACATAGCAACTGGGTTTTTAATTCCACCTCAGGCCATCGTCAGAAAGGCTCTGGAGGAGATGAACAGTGTAATCAGCAGTCAAGAAATACCACACTCTGCTGCCTTCCCTTTCATTACGGAGGATTTCAACCAGGCCAGCTTGACGAAGTCTCTGCAAAACTACCACCAACAACAAGAGGAGAACAAGAGGAACAATAGGAGAAAACACACACGACCACTGTTTTATCTCTTCAAGAAAGCTTGCAGTGCAATCCCAGCCCATACTTTGGAAAGTCCGATCACCTGTCTATACATCTCCTTCCAGCATATAGGCTGAGATACAGTGGCATTGCTGAGGACCAAGAAGATATGTTCAAGGAAGGTATAGGAGAACTTACAGGACTGCTTTGAGTCGATGGACTGAACTCATCTGAGAATCTGAATGAATATTCCACAGTTGTTATCAACTTCAGCAAGACCTGTGTGGATGAGTGTGTGCCTTTGAGAACTAATCGAACATACCGAAACAAGACTGTGGATGAACCACGAGATTCAGGAAAACCAGGAGAACCAGAAATCTTCCAGTTTAAGACAGTGCTACTGAAGACGTTTACTGGTAGTTCAAAAGTAAATTCGATTAAAACCAATATTAAGAACACTCATTTTGAAGTGAATTGTGGTAATCTATCACCACAAACAAGGAAGAAGCGAATTTGCAGGATGTGCTCTGCTGGTGCGTGGCAAAATCGACGCACTTGGAGTGGAGCTGCGTTGGCTGGAGCGAACAACTCGGAGGGGAAAAGGCATGACTAAAGAGTTCTGATGCCTGTCCAACTAACCCAGGGATGAGGGTGGAATGTTCTAATCACCGAGCCAAATTGGAGAAGTCAAGAACAACTTCTTTGTTAGTGAAATCCAGGTCCGAAGCGAATTGCTGGCTGGCATGTTCAAGGCCTGGAGCAATTCACCACATCGAGGTCCGGGTCCTAAATCGCTGTTTGGACAATCTCGCCAGCCCATACAGACTAGAAAGGCAGGATATCGCAAGATTGGTGAGGTTGGATCGCTTTTGGTGCCAAGTCAATTTGGTGAGGTTGAGAACTGTTCCTTTGGCAGCAAAATCAAGGCCTGGAGCAATTTGCTGGCAGTGGGGCTGCATCCTAGTGAGGTTTGGACAATTTAAAAGTTGGCCCAGATAGTCTGGGGGTTCCTCTCTCTGCAGTGTCCCTGGCTGCTATGCTTCATGTCTGTGAACTTTGTGGCGATTAGCCCCGCTAATATGATAAACTTAGTATTGAGGCTTTGGGCCTGCTCTGGGCTGCTCTGTGGATTTGGATCTAAGGACAGGTTTGGAATACTGTTGTTTTTGCTTGTTTCTATTGTTTACATGATTTGTTTTGTGTTTTTTTTCTCTTCCTCTGTGAGCCCAAGGGGGATTTGTCTTATTTTTTAATTTGGTTCTTTTGGGTTCCTTGCATTGTCTGCAGGCAATACTCAAGGCTGTGTATAATTTATCCATTCTCTGATAATAAATGTCACTTTGAATCTTTGAATTTATTAGTCAGCTGAGGGCTAGGTCTGTGGCATTTAATACCTGTGATCCAGAGCCATCCAATAAGTTAAGGTACGACCTATCGAAGGCTATTTTGACAGACAGACAGATATACTTTATTGATCCTGAGGGAAATTGAGTGCAATAAAACAATTACAATTGAGGTTAAAGATGGAATTGTATAAACACCAGCTCTCGTGCAGATCATTACTTCCTACAAGGCAAAGCTTAACATCAAAACTGTGATACTTCACTGGCAGATGAGCTCAAAGCTTTTTATGAATGCTTCGAAATAGAGAATAAAACTACACCCATGCAACCCTGTGATCTGCCTCAGAGGTCGACGTCAGAACACCTTTCAAGAAGGTGGATCCTTGCAATACATCAGGCCCTGATGGTGTAATTAGTAGGACACTGAAAACTTGTGCCAACCAACTGGCACAAGTGTTCAAAGACATCTTTAATCTCCCACTGCTGCAGCTGAAGGTTGCCATCTGCTTCAAAAGGGTGACAATCATAGCAGTGCCCAAGAGGAGCAAGATGAGCTGCTTCAAAGACTATCACCGAGTTACATTCACATCTTCTGTGGTGAAATGCTTTGAGAGGTTGGTCATGGCTAGAATCAACTGCCTAAGCAAAGACATGGACCTTCTGCAATTTGCCTATGGTCACAATAGGTCTACAGCAGATGCAGTCTCACTGACTCTCCACTCAGCCTTGGATCATCTGGGCAATAGCAATACCTACATTAGGCTGCTGCTTATTGAATAGTCATCCCCTCAGATCAATAAACTCTGAATCTTGGGCCTCTCTGCCTCCCTCTGACTTCCTCACCAGGAAACCCCAGTCAATGCAGATCAAAAATATGATCTCCTCCTCACTGATAATCCATACCAGTGCAACTCGTGGATGCGTACTTAGCCCACTGCTCTACCCGGCATACACGGCTGTGTGGCCAGACGCAGCTGATATGCCATCTTTAAATTTGCTGATGACGCATCTATTGTTGGCAGAATTTCAGATGGCGATGAGGAGGCACACTGGAGCGAGATAGATTAGCTGTTTGAGTGATGTTGCAACAACAAACTTGCACTCAGTGTCAGTAAAATCAAGGAACTGATTATGGACTTCAGAAAGGGGAAACTGAGGAAGTTCATGCCAGTCCTCATCGAGGAGTCCGCAATGGAAAGTGTGAGCAGTTTCAAGTCCCTGGGTGTCAACATCTCTGAAGATCTGTCCTGGGTACAAAATATTGTTTCAATTACAAATAAGTCACCACAGAAGCTCTACTTCATTAGGAATTGAGGAGATTTGGTTTGTCATCAAAGACTCTTGCAAATTTCTAAGGATGTACCATGGAGAGCATTCTAATTAGTTGCGTCAAGATCAGGTGTGGAAGGGCCATTGCACAGGATCGTAAATATCTGCAGGAAGTTGTAAACTTCACCAGCTACATCATGGGCATTAACCTCCCCAGCATCAAAGGCACCATTTTAAGGTGATGTCTCAGAAAGACAGCCGTCACCCAGGACATGCCCTATTCTCATTGCTGCCATCAAGGAGGAGGTTAAGGAACCTGAGGATACATACTCAACATTTCAGGAAGAGCATCTTCCCTTCTGCATCAATGAATCCATGAACACAATCTCACTATTTTGTTTGCTCTCTTTTTGTACCACTTTCAAATTTAAGTTTAGATATATTTCTTATTTATAACTAATTATCCACCTTTACAAAATCTAAAGCCAATCTTCTATCTGACCACTTCAGCACTTCGGCTAAACAGAATTGACTGAGCCCTCTGCCCTCCAACTTTTTGCTATCCATCACTTGCCCCACCACTGAACTGTTCCCACAACCATCAGAGTCACTTTTAAGGTACTCTTCCTTTCATGTTTTTGATACTTTGTTTATTTATTTTTCTCTCTCTGGTGTCCTGGTGAGGCTGAGACAGCCTGCAAATCAACCGTCGCACCCCAGCTTACTCCAGGCTAACATTCAGTCGCTGGAGAACAAGCTTTATGAACTGAGAGCCAGAATCTCCTATCAGCTGGAAACAAAGGAATGCAATGTTTTGTGCTTTGTGGAGTCCTGGCTGACGGAGGAGATACCAGATCATGCCATCGAGCCCTCTGGGTTCTCTCTATTCCAGGCAGACGGGAAGGGTAAAGGAGGAAGGGAATGCTTCATGGTCAACAATGTTTGGTGTGACCCCCAGAACATGCATGCATTCAAATCCTTATGTTCCCCAGACTTGGAATACCTGGTGCTGTTCATGGCTGTTACCATCACAGCGGTGTACATTCTGCTGCAGGCTGATACTGACCTGGCTCTCAAGGAACTGTACAAGACCATCAACATGCTGGAGGCTGCAAACCTAGAGGCTGCCTTCATCATCACTGTTGACTTTAATCGAGCATCACTGATGGAAATCTCTCCAAATCTTTGTCTGGACATCCGGGTGAGCCCTCATGGAGAAAGCACACGTGGCCACTGCTACACTCCATTCCACAACACTTACAAAGCTCTCCTTAGCCCAGCTTTTGGAAAATCTGATCACTCTTTGATCCTCCTTT
Organism: Hypanus sabinus; assembly: GCF_030144855.1. Classification (NCBI taxonomy): domain Eukaryota; kingdom Metazoa; phylum Chordata; class Chondrichthyes; order Myliobatiformes; family Dasyatidae; genus Hypanus; species Hypanus sabinus. The sequence continues at coordinate 34,998,703 of NC_082709.1, forward strand.
TGCTGATGTAGACAGAAGCTGAATAAAGAGGCAGTTGGAGTTAAAACCGTCCACTGTTGGCCCAATCAATTGGCCTCCATGCTGCAAGACTGCTTTGATGACATCGACTGGAACGTCTTCCATGATGAGGATGTCTCCGAGTTCACTGATGGAGTCATATGCTTTATCCAGAAGTACATTGATGATGTTGTCCCCCAGAAGTTGGTCAGCTTCCTTTCCAAACCAGTAACCCTGGATCAATAGTTCTGTGCGAGCAGCACTTCCAGTGTGACATCGAGCTTACATCACTGGTGATCTGCTAGAGCTCAAGAAAATCAGCAATGATCTGCGCAAAGCTATCAAGGCTGTGAAACAAAAATATAGGGAGAAGATTGAGTCAAGATTCACAACAAATAGCACGCATGACTTGTGGCGAGGGTTGCATATACCATCGCAGACTTCAAAGCCAAAGATTGTGGTGGCGCCAACATTGCAGCCTCTCTCCCAGATGAGCTCAATCACTTTTACGCTCAGTTCAATGTCACTAACCCTGAGCCTCCGAGGAAAGCCACCGCTACAATCTGCAACCCGGTCATCTCTGAGGCTGATGTACACAGATGTTTCCAACGAGTGGACAGTCGTAAAGCTGCAGGATCAGTCGGCATCCCAGGGCAAGTAGTTAGGATGTGCACAGCACAACTGGCAGGTGTGCTTACAGACATTTTTAATCTCTCCTCTCCCATTGTAGAGAGCTCTCCTGCTCCAAATTATCCACCATTGTTCCTGTACCTAAAAAGACCAAGGCAACATGCCTGCGTGACTGGCGTCTTGTCGCACTCACCTCAATAAGAAAATGCTTTGAGAGGCTGGTCAAGGACTACATCTGCAGCTCGCTATGACCCAAACTGGACCCTCTACAATTTGCCTATGCAACTGATTGACAGATGATACAATAGCCACTGCTCTACATACTGTCGTTACACTTCTGGAGAAGAAGGATACTTATGTAAGAATGCTGTTCTTGGACTCCAGTTCAGCATCCAACACCATAATTCCATCCAGATTCAACAAAAAGCACAGGGACCTTGGTCTTGACTCTGCCTTGTACAGCTGGATCCTGGACTTCCTGTCAGATCACCAGCAAGTTGTAATAGTGGACTCCCTCACCTCTAGCCCTCTGACTCTCAATACAAGAGCCCCGCAGGCCTGTGTACTGAGTTCCCACCTTTACTCCCTGTATACCCATGACTGTATGACCACCCACAGCTCCAATCTGCTGATTAAATTTGCCAATGACACTATCATCAGACTGATGAACTCATGCTGTTTTGAGTGTACTCTCTGTTACATTGACTGTTCTATTTATTATAAATTATTATAAATTACTATGATTGCACATGGCACCTTTAGACGGAGACGGAGCGTAAAGATTTTTACTCCTCATGTATGTGAAGGATGTAAGAAGTAAAGTCAATTCAATTCATGTCATTCATTCTAGTTGTCTTTAGCACATTGGTTATTGATCCATTCTGTTGGGGGCAGCCTTTCATTGATTCTATTGTGTTTCTTGAACTTACTGTGTATCACTTCAAAAAAATTAATCTCGGGGTTGTATATGCTGACATATATGTACTTGGATAAGAACTTTGAACTTTGAACTCTTCCAGATAAAGCATGTGAGAGCTTTGTTTATACAGTTTACAGATACCCAGAGATTTAGCTCCTTTCAATAATTGTAAAATCTTATCCAGCACTGATAGGGCAGCATGTTGGACTCTACCTCTGAAATTTATTCCCTTGAAGTCATTGTCAGTGCTAGATAGAGTGTGTTGTCTATTTAATATTTGAATAATATTAGACTAATCTTGTATATATGTTGTTTGATTAAGCAATCTTGTTCACTTAAATAATTCTTTAGAGGTTACATATAAAATACATTAATTGCATATACTATCATGCTACCATATGATACGTGCACACCTTGCTTAAAGTAAACTCGAACTACACCTGTATCTTTGAACTCCCCGTGTTTCCTTTGAACTAGCTTAATGTTTTTAAGTTAGGTTAATAGGTCATTCTAAATTGTTGCATGATTAGGTTAGGATTAAATCAGAGATTGCAGAATGGTGAGGCTTGAAGGGCCGGAAAGGCCAATTCCGTACTGTATCGCAATAAATAAATAAATAACATTGCATTAGCAATGAGATAGTTTCAAATAAACCCGAGTCAGCTACCTTCATGTTAAATGCAGTGAGACATTCAAAATAAAATGACACTCAGTGGGAACATTGGCGAGTAAAAAAGGCACCCCAGCACATGGAGAGACTGTTGAGTTTAAAACAAACACAACCAACACATATTCTTCAGAAGGGGTGACATAATAGAATTTTTTTTATGGCAGCAAATGGAAGAATCAGTGTTCATAAACTGAGGCTACATCCACACTGGACCGGATAATTTTGAAAACGCCGGTTTCGCGTAAAAACGATAGGTGTCCACACTATGCGTTTTTGAAAATATCCCTATCCACATTGAAATGGAGATTTTGTCAAATCTTCTCCTGCTGTACGTGTGCCGGACACATCTAGGAAAACAAGCGACATGTTTGGTGTCAAATCTCGCCGTAAAAGTACGCATTTGTGTAGTTACAGATTAGAAAAACTTAAAACGCCGGACAGCTGTTGACTTTCATGCAGGAGAACTTAAAACTGAAAAAACAAATACTGGAGCGTTCAGAGGGAACCAACAGGGAATTCACGGACTGTATGACCTGGCTGACAACGAACATTGAAAGACTGACTAACTGTTGCATTAATAAAGCACCTTGTTAAATATGTAAAACATGTCTGCATCCGTGTTATCTTGTATTTTCATACAATGTTACATTAGGCTGTTACACATCTATTGTCAGAGAAGTACTTGCATAAATAGGTAAACCACCTTCATACGAGCAAGGACAGAAAACGGCAAAGTGAGTATACTTATTTATTCAGTAAGTTATGGGTCAAAGTATTTGGTGAGTACATTTCTAACTCTTCTGGCTTCGGTCTTGTTGCCGTCTGTTTTGAAATTGTTAGGTTGCATTCAAGAAAACAATGAAATGGCGTGCTGCCGTCTGATAGTGTTTCCAGAAGTCTCCAGTTATCCCGTCCACACTGATCTGCCCGAGCAGCGTTTTCAAAAATACCCACCCTGGAAAGCATTTCTGAAAAGCTCTGGTTTCGGGGGACGAAAACGCCGTTTTAGTGTGGACAGAGGATAAAAACAAAGAGAAAAGGCTTCGGTTACGGATTTATCCGGCGTAGTGTGAATGTAGCCTGTTAGTACTGGCTATACTAATCATTAAAAAAAAAGTCAGAAATGGCTGGTTACATTGGAAAGATTGATGAGTTTGATTACACAACGTAATTGGCTCATGTATAATGAACCATTGGAACAGTATTTTGAAGCAAATGAAATAACCAATGGGAAATGAGTGCCAATTTTGCTAATTTTGCTAAGTGCATTTGGGTTAAAGGCATACAATTTGCTTCAAAGTTTGCGCCAATGAACCATCAGAAATTAGTTTTGCTGCTATTGTAAAAGTAATACAGGAATACCTATAATCAAAGGTATTGTCAATTGCAGAATGCTTTTGGATTTCATAAGTGGGATCAAAAGGAGGGAGAGTCCAGTTCAGTGTACATGACTAAATTGAAAAGATTGTCTGAACATTGTCAGTTTGGTAATAGTCTAAATGATGTACTGAGAGATCATTTAGCTTGTGGAATCTTAAATCATTCAAAAACCTATCTGCTCCGAACTGAGCCACAGCCTACATTCAAACAAGCAGTGGAAACCACTTTTTCAATGGAGATGTAATTGAGTTGAGTTAATATTGATAAATTTGACACAATAGCTTTAAAATTTAGAGTTTGAAAATTAACAATAGATAAGCAATATGGCTTGTGAACAAGAAAGAGAATGGTGTGAAAGAGGGAAGGAATGTGAGAAAGGAAAAGGAAGGGATTGAAGTAGATCCAGGAGGAGTAAAGGAGAAGCAAGGCGTTCATTGCTGTTAGAACCACATCCTACAGTGTCAGAGTCAATGCTACAACCACCACGGAGGAGGCCCCAGAACCTGAGATTGTTACACAGCCACAAGTCTCACCTGTCAAGCACAGTGATCCCATTTGTCAGGAAAGACATTATGTCACAAAAGTATGAAAGCCTCCACAATGATGAAATATTTAAGTCTGAATGGGACAATTCAAAACTTACTATGCTGTGGATGTGTGTATATAGTATTTGTATTGCATAGTATACTGTGTATATAGGTTGAGATGCATTCTTTATGAGTCAGAGTTTATAGTTAAGCAGGGAGGAGTATTGTGTATTTAAATTTTCAATAATAGTTGAGTAACCTTGTATGTATATTATTCATTCAAATAATTAAGTAGCAGTTATATGTAAAATAAGTTAATTGCCTATAGCATCACACTACCATGTGAGACATGCATGTCTTGCTCAAAGTAAACTCAAACTACATCTGAATTTTCGACTTCCCATGTCTTCATTTGAATTAATTTAATGTTTTGAAGTTAGAAAACATAGCTTAATGGTTGTGGTTAGGATGCTTCCTACTTTGGGGGAGTCTAAGACCAGAGGACACAATCTCAGAATAGAGGGACTCCATTTAGAAAGGAGCTGAGGGACTTTAGTCAGAGGGTGGTGAATCAGTGGAATTCATTCACCGGGGGCTGGGAGCCAGGTCACTCAGTTTTATTAAGGTAGAGGTTGATAGATCCTTGACAAGTCAGGGTGTGAAAGGTTACATGGAGAGGGCAGGAGGATTGGGTTGAGTGGGATAAGGATCAGCCATGATCAAATGGCAGAGCAGACTTGATGGGCTGAATAGTCTAGCGCTACTCCAATGGCTTATGGTCTTAGGGTACAATTATCACCCCTGACTGGGATGAATTCTATGTAAATGCAGTCAAATTAACTTGGCATAACTTTTCATTTAAATATGTTAAGTAGTGTTGTGTGATTTGTTTACTTTCCGAGATTTGGATTATGGAAAATTCTGTCTGTAATGAGTGGGATAAACATTCCTGCTATGCATTTTCTGTCTTCATATGCACCAGTGCAGTAATATCTATGCAAAATATTAACCACAATCTTTTAAAGCATGAGATTAGCAGGCTTATATAACTAAGCCAGTGTACCTAATATCTAATCTTGGGAAACTATCCATAGTAGGTCTGGCAAAAAGTTGGACACTGTCAATCATATGCATGTGTAAGTCTGCAGATACGGGAAATCCAAAGCAACACACATACAATGTGCTGGAGGAATTCAGCAGAATCGGCAGCATCTATGGAAAAGAATAGAGAGTTGCCATTATGGGCTGAAATCCTTCTTCAGGACTGAAAAAAAGGGGGAAGATGGATACCAGTATAAAAAGATGGGGGGAGGGGTAGGAGGGTAATAACTGTTCTGAAGTTTGAGTTCAAGATGAACTTCATTAGGAGTCTGAAGAGATTTGGTATGTCAAAAAACACTCAAAGGCTTCCAAAGGTGTATCATGGAGAGCATTCTGAAAGGCTGCATTACTGTCTGTTATGGTGGGGGGGGGGGGGGTACTACTGGACAGGACTGAAAGAATGTGCAGAGAGTTGTAAATTTAGTTGGATGCTTGTTGGGTACTAGCCTGCAAAATACTCAGGACATCTTCAAGGAGCAGTGCCTCAGAAGGGAAGTGTGTATTATTAAGGACCCCCCTGTATCCAGGGCATGCCCTTTTCTCATTATTACCATCATGGAGGAGGTACAGAAGCTTGAAGGCATACACACAGTGATTCAGGAACAGATTCTTCCCATCTGCAATGAAATTCCTAAATGGAAATTGAACATGTGAATACTATCTCAGTTGTTTTAATATATATTATTTCTGTTTTTGCATGATTTTTATTCTATTCAATATACATATACTGTAATTTATTTACTTATTTATTTATCTTCGATATTATGTATTGCATTAAAATATGGTGTTAAGTTAGCAAATTTAATGACACATGCCGGTGATAATAAACCTGATTCCGATTCTGATTCTGGTGTGGCTTGTGAGGCTCCTGTACCTTCTTCCTGATGGCAGCAGCGAGAAGAGAGCATGGCCTGCGCAGAGGGGTCCCTGATGATAGATGGTGCTTTCCTGTGACAGTGCTCCATACAGATGTGCTCAGCGATGGGGAGGGCTCTAGTTTAACAGGAAGATTTTGCTAGGCACAGGTAGTCTTGCTGATTTGTATCTGATTTTACTGCTCTTCATATTGTGTTCTGTTTCTGCACTGCTGAGCATTGCAGAAAACATACCTTTAGAAACTCTCTTTAATATATGATCCATTCCTAATGCCTATTAGAAGCAGTGATTGCCAACATTATTTGCCTGTACTATTGACCAGAGATGGCTGATCAATTTAGCTAAATTACTATTTTTTGTTTAACTTTGAAGAATTACGTATTAGAGGGCCAGATTGCCCTAATTGTCCTGAAACTCCTGAGCTAGCACTGGGATAATACATTCAGCCGTCAGGAGCCTGCTCCATTATGATTGCACGTAGGCAGCCTGTGTGACCTTGGACAAACTGATATTGCCTCAGATCTGGGCAAAGAGGTAAAAAGAATTAGGCAGTAAAAATTCATGCTAATCTTTCTATCAATTGTGTTAGTTATTACCTCACATGCTAAATACGTGTTTGTGAAGTCGTGCTCAGTGGAAGTGAAAAACAGCAATGTAACAGCCACCAAGTAAATGCAGCTATATATTAATTTGGAGAAGTGAGTTCAAACAGAAATTGCCGAGAACAATAGCAAAGGAGTTACTTGCATGGTATTAAAATAGATGTTATTTTTCATTTGCTTCTAGGGTATATTAAGTTATAAGTTAAATAAACCAATAGTGTTTTGTAATAAACAGCATGAATTAGATCACACTGTGAGAACTGACTACTATAGTCATGTGGAAACAAGATTTATATTTATTTCAAATAACCATAAGCATAAAGATAGTTGTAAATCTTCCTGCTGGTAGGAAGCCATCATTCAAAATAATTTGCAGATATTTGCAGATATTTCTCTATTTCATATTCGTAAATCTAATGTTTCTTTGCATGTTCAGTTGAACAGAGTTAGAGGGCAATCCACGGTTGGGATGAAATTATGCATCATGGGACTATAGAATTTTACTGTAGTCATGGAGGCCAATCATTCAGTTACATCTCAGTATATTATTACTGCAACACATTGCCCTCTGTTACTCTCCAAGCAATATTTATGAATTTTCATTTGAAGAATTCCAGTGGTCTCTACTCCAACTCTACTGTGCCAAAGAGTCCTATGCAATAGCAATTCTCTTGATCAAAGCAATTTACTCCTAAGCTTCTTTCACTCAGGAGCTATTTTCATCTTTATTGCTTATATTAAAATGAAGGAAAAAACAGCTTGGATTTATTGCAAGTCAATGAAAATGTAACCTGGAGAGGGTGTAAAGTCTGCATTTAGCTCCCTGTATTTTAGACCACAAGACACAGGAGCAGAATTAGGTCATTTGGCTCGTTGACTCTATTCCACCATTTCATCATGGCTGATCCATTTCCTTCTCAGCCCCAATCTCCTGCCTTCTCCCTGCAATGTATCATGGCCTGTCAAATCAAGAATCTATCACCCTCTGCCTCAAATATACTCAATAACTTGGACTCCACTGCTGCTTGTGGCAACGAATTCCACAGATTCACCACATGCAGGCTGAAACAATTCCTCCTCGTCTCCATTTTAAATGGACGTCTCTCTGTTATGAGGTTTTGTCTATGTTATTATGTGTACACATAATAAGGAACTTCAGTTCCCACTATGCTATGAAGGTGGTTCACCAGGAACTGGAATTGACGTCAGTGAACTGGGAGCGCGCGCTTTAAGTGTGGAGCTTGATGCCATGGCTAACTCCTGTTAATTAATGTGTTAGCATTTGAAAGCCCATGCAGAGCTTGTCTTTTACCAAGAGCAGACATACCATGGTGTCCGAAGTCAGTGTGAGGTCGAATTACAAAGAGTAACTGAATACTGCAAGTGACTAAAAAAGAGACACTGGGTTCTGATGGAGAGAAGCTGCTGGCAACAGAGCACGCTCTCTCAAAGTTCGTCAAGAAGTCAAGGTGAGAGCCTAAAAGTCCCCTCAATGGATAAGCTAAGTCCTCCCATATCTATGCAGTTTACTGGCAATCTAGCAGATAATTGGATATGCCTCAAACAGTGGGGTGGAGCAAAATTGAATGCCGAAGCTTTCTACATGTAGTTGGTGGAGATGCCTTGGGCATCTATAACAGCTGTCAATTTGATGCAACAGCCTTGACATTGGACTCTCTGATAACAAAGTCTGAGGAATATTGTGTCCCGAGTAAAAACATAAAACATAAATGCTCTTCCTGTGAACAGGGTATTAGTTTTGACCAATGCCAAGCTGAGCTTGTCACACTGAGTAAGCCCTGTGAACTTGGAGATTTGAGAAACTCACTAGTGAGATAAAAAAAATAGTTTGTGGAATCCTAGATAATGAGATCAGAGAAATCTCGCTCTCTGAAGAAGATCTGATGCTAGAAAAGGCTTTGAATATGTATAGGGCAGGGGCGACTGTCACGTTCTCCTTCGGGTGTAACGAAACGCCGAATTTAACGTCCGGATAAACCACAGTTAATAAGAACCAGATCGCAGTAAGATTAACCATTTACTGTTCACTCTTCACATTAACATATGGTGAAAACTGTTGATAAAACAATACAAGATTGATACAGTATTTGTTCCTTCCTTAATATCACATTTCAAGTGTAAATACTTGCAAAGGTGACTATAACTACATTACACTAAGGTGCAGTATACAGGGAGAGTTTACCTGCTCCATTGACTACTTTAAATACACTTCCATGCAAACTATCCGCGACTCTTTAACTAACGAAAGCATAAACATTATCTACCGACGTTACCTCTAACAGGGTCAGCATTAACATCTTAGTTCAATATATCGAGTATCTATTAACTTACAGCGTTGCTCTCACTGTGATTTCTCATGCCTGCAAAACTGCTTGTGCTCAGGTGAGCCTCGTGGAAAGCCCCCACCCTCGCGCTAATTTCAAACCGGTGTTTTCCCACAAGACGCGGCGAAACCGGATGTGACGTCATCGCATGCCGATATATTTTACATGCAATGAATACACTTTAAACACTTCTAATTCTAACTAGAAAATACTATTGAATAAATTACTAAGCGAAAATATTATAAACTAAATAACTGTCGTAAAGACAGCACACTCCCCGCTTGACCTTCGTAAGGTCACAATGAGCAGAGTACAAAACTTAGTCTCTTAATCAGTCATTGGGTAGAAGTAGAATAACTTCTGTAACTGGCCTTTGGTAAATTTTCACATCGCCTTGGTCGGTAGTCTTCAATTCGATCTTCCTGACATGTCCATCCTCGATAGGGAATGTAGCAGTGATTCTGGCCGTTGGCCAGCTGTTGCGAGCGACTTGCTTGTCCCTGAGCAGGACTAAGTCTCCAACTTGAAGATTCCTTCGGGGTTCTGTCCACTTTTGTCTCTGTTGCAACAAAGGTAGATATTTTTGTCTCCAGCGAGGCCAGAACTGATTTGCCAGAGCCTGGACTTGTCTCCATTGCTTTGTGTACAAATCCTTGTCTGAGAAGTCTCCTGGTGGAGGAGGTGCTCCTGCCTTCTGCGTAAGGAGCGTTGATGGCGAAAGTATAAAGGGGTTTTCTGGGTCAGAAGACACAGGTAGGAATGATTGTGCGTTTATAATGGCTGTGACCTCTGCCATTAGGGTGCACAGTACCTCGTGGGCCAATCGGGTGCGTTGCTGTATCTCAGGTTTCCTTTTCCAGGTTTTCAGTAAGGACGTGAACCGTTTGACTGCCTGCTCTTTGTTATCTGGTGAGCGCTGGCGTGGTTCTCTGATTGGCAATGGGGTAACCCCATTATTTGCTTCATCTCTGAAGACCTTGGTGTCTTTGGGTTTTAAAGAAATGGTATCTTGAGCTGATTGTGCAAGTTTGTTTCCGTGCTCGGTTTGAACGAAAACTGACTGACCTAGCGTCTCGTCGGTTACTTTACGCTTGGTAATGTCTTGTTGTGCTTCTTTAGGGTACACCTCAGTGAGGCAGATCTCGGAACAAGAACGGCTTGACTGAGTTTGACCGCAAACTTCTGTACAGTTCGAGCTGACAATTGTTGTCCTGGAGTGAACCTCTCCCTCCCCGCCGTCCTGTTGTGGGGGTGAAGGAGCGTTGTCGGTTCTTTCATTCTTGACTTCATCACGGAGCCGTGAGGGTAAATTTCCTTCCTCGTATGGATGTGATGCAATCGTGACTCTCTGAGGTTCCTCGTAGCTGGGGAAGTTATCGAATACGTATGGAGAGGGGAGACGAGCCTGCCTGTCTATTTGAGATTGTACATAGTCGCTTGTGCGTTCCAGTCTGGTCCTTTCTAAAGTAGATCTTGCTGCGGTCAGATCACGCGACCCTTCAGCTTCTTCTATGTACTTTGCTTCCGCCATGGCAGCGGCTTCTTCTCTTTCTAGCTGCAGCACTTGCAACTCTGTCGATATTTTTGCCATTTCCAACTGGATTTCGGCTTCTCTGGCGGCCTCTTCTCTTTGTCTGGCAGCCTCTTCGGCTTCTCTGGCAGCCTCTTCTCTGGCAGCCTTTTCTTTCTGGATTTCGGCTTCTTTGGTGGCCAGTTTCATTTTCAAAACTGCTTCTTGTCTGGCGTAACGCAGTAGCACCTTGGCGGCTTCTGCCTTTCTGGCGGCCCTTTCGGCTTCTCTGGCAGCCTTTTCTTTCTGGATTTCGGCTTCTCTGGTGGCCAGTTTCATTTTCAAAACTGCTTCTTGTTTGGCGTAATGCAGTCGCACCTTGGCGGCTTCTGCCTTGGCTCTTGCCTGTGTGGACTTTCTTGATGTCGTTCTACTGCCCTTGTCGCTGGGCGCCATCGACTTGATCCCGGATCGAGCTGACATTGCAGCACTTGGAACACCTGATAACGCCTGGGTGGGCTTACTTGATGTCGGTTTACTGCCCTTGTCGCTGGGCGGCGTCGACTTGATGCTGGATTGAGCTGACATTGCAGCACTTGAAACACCTGATAATGCCGCTTTTTCACTGTCACGTTCTCCTTCGGGTGTAACGAAACGCCGAATTTAACGTCCGGATAAACCACAGTTAATAAGAACCAGATCGCAGTAAGATTAACCATTTACTGTTCACTCTTCACATTAACATATGGTGAAAACTGTTGATAAAACAATACAAGATTGATACAGTATTTGTTCCTTCCTTAATATCACATTTCAAGTGTAAATACTTGCAAAGGTGACTATAACTACATTACACTAAGGTGCAGTATACAGGGAGAGTTTACCTGCTCCATTGACTACTTTAAATACACTTCCATGCAAACTATCCGCGACTCTTTAACTAACGAAAGCATAAACATTATCTACCGACGTTACCTCTAACAGGGTCAGCATTAACATCTTAGTTCAATATATCGAGTATCTATTAACTTACAGCGTTGCTCTCACTGTGATTTCTCATGCCTGCAAAACTGCTTGTGCTCAGGTGAGCCTCGTGGAAAGCCCCCACCCTCGCGCTAATTTCAAACCGGTGTTTTCCCACAAGACGCGGCGAAACCGGATGTGACGTCATCGCATGCCGATATATTTTACATGCAATGAATACACTTTAAACACTTCTAATTCTAACTAGAAAATACTATTGAATAAATTACTAAGCGAAAATATTATAAACTAAATAACTGTCGTAAAGACAGCACAGCGACCACATGAGCACAAGCTGTGGAGCTTCACAGAACAGAAACAACAGTGCATGCTGTGAAAACAGAGGGGCCGAGGACAAGGCATTTCTCAAAGCAACAGCACAGCAAAGACTTAGGCTCAATCAGCAGATGCAGCAAATGTGTAAGTAGGTACATTCCAAAGAAGTGCCCTGCTTATGGAAAATCCAGCAACAATAGTGGAAATATGCAAAGTGCTGCAAAGCTGAGGCTACCAAGAGAAAGGTGCTCACAGTTGCTGAGGAAATGGAGGAGGTCTTTGTAGATTCTTTGCAGACTGCTGGTGGTGGTATGACAGGCAGGATTGTTCCAGTGATTATGAATAAAACAGTAATTCCATTTGAGCTTGACACCAGAGCCCAGGTAACTCTGTTATCCATGGATGACTACAAGACTCTCAAAGAGCACAATTTACCAAGTAAAGTTAAAAGTGATCGGCTATACTGGCAAAAATGTTCCAGTAAAAGGGGTCTGTATAGTGATCTTCAAGGACAAGGGACAGTCCCTAAAGGCACAGCTACTGATTGTTGAAAAGGGTATTGGCTTCATCGACCAGAGGTGACCAGAAAACACACAAGAAAGAGTAAGCAAATATCTTTGTGGGGCTTGGATGCTTACCTGATGTAACTCAAGAAACATAACAGCATCCATGAGAGATTCAGAGAGGTTATGCAAGAGCAGCACAAGAACTCCACTTCCCTCAGACTTCTGTACCAGCTAAACAGTATGACAGTCAGGATGCCAATGCTGAACAGAGTGATCATGATGAAATTGTCAGTCGTGCCTCCACATCATGCTGTTTTGGTTCAAAATCTGTCTCTCATTGACCTCGTTAAAGACTGGAAATTAAAAATATCTGCATGATCCTCACTGAAATTGAAGAGGAAAAATGAAAAACGAAGATGGAAAGACCACACACTATAGATTAGAACAACAGAATCAGTTCAACACAGCCAACAGGAGTTGCTACCTATGATATGCACTCAACAGAGGGACATTGGTGAATTGAGGCAGACTCAGTTGGAACTTGTGCACAAACTCACTGATTGCATGGACTTGCTCCAGGACTCTATTATAAGGCATGTAGAATGAATTATGGTCACAGAGAAAGAACAAGAAAAGAGACAAACTGATAGGATCTTGGCAGAAGAATGTGAAAGAAATTAACACAGATCAGCATACTCAAAAGGACACTGGTATTAAAGCAATATGTGATAGCAAGACATCTGTGGAAACAAATAGCATTCCAAAAGGGATTGTTAAGTCACCGTAGAGACAGATTGAGAGTGGATGAGTGAATGGTGGACTGTATTTCCTTATTACATTTTAAGTTAATGATAATATCATTGTTGAAAAGCGTTATTGTTTCTTGCAGGTTTATAGGGACATAGTATTTGTGTTTATTTTCCTTTCAAAGGGGAAGAAGCGTTATTATGTGTGTACATAATAAAGAACTTATGTTCCCAGTGTGCAAGGCAGGTGGTTCACCAGGAAATGGAAGTGATGTTGGTGAAGTGAGAGCACACACTTAAAATGTGGAGCTAGAAGCCATGAATGTTAATAAATGTATTAGCATTTGAAAATGCTTACAAGGTTTGTTTTATAAAGAACAGACATAACAGTGTTCTCTGGTCTTGCTTTGTAGATCCCTGGTCTTAGATTCCCCCACCATAGGAAACATTCTCTCCTCATCCAGTCTCTCAAAGTCTTTCAACATTCGATAGGTCTCAGTCTGATCCCCCATCTTCTGAATTCCAGTGAGTACAGGTCCAGAGCCATCAAACACTCCTTCAATTCCAAATCATTTTCATGAACCTTCCTTTGAAACTTCTTGAATATCTTTTCTTGGAGAAGGAGCCCAAAACCTCTCACTGTACTCAAAGTGAGGCTTCACCAGTGCCTTATAAAGTCTCAACATTACATTCTTGCATTTATATTCTAAGCTTCTCAAAATGAATGCTAATATTGCATTTGCCTTCCTCACCGCCGACTCAACCTGCAAATTAACCTTTTAGGAATCCTGCGTGTGGTCTCACAAGTCCCTTTGAACTTTGGATTTTTAAATTTTCTTTCCACTTATAAAACAGTCTATGCTTTTATTTCTTTTCCCAAAGTGCATGACCCATACACGTCCCAACACTGCATTCCATCTGACACTTACTTGCCCTGTAATTTAAAATACCCATTTTTAGTAATAATTTCAGTCAGAGACTGCTTTCACCACCCTGAGAAAGTATCAGTTGAGAAAACTGAAGTCATCGAATTCACCCACCAGAAAGTCCAGGTCCTCATATTCCAGTTTTCAGCCCCCCTCCCCCTAAACATTTTTGCACCCAGACAGACTGCCCCTTTGCTTTGGTACCCCATTCAGTTTTAAATCAGGTTTCTTACTCATGTCCTCTTCAGCACACACGCCCTCCCATCAACTTCAGAGACATCAACTCTCTTCATTGCTGATGCTGCTTAAATTCTCATTTGTGATTTTATTATTTCAGTATACTACTGTTCCAGTGCTCCATATTTCAACTCCTATAAATCCTGTTGGCTTCATACTATCTCACATCAAATCTAGTTCAGCTGGGTTACGTTATTTCTGTTCATGCAACCTTTATTCATCCATTCTAATTTTAAATTCCTATACTCATTTAAATACTACTTCAATGGCCTTATCCATCTTTATCACGATAACCTGGTTCTCTTTTTTTTTTCCATTCCAGTATCTGTAAATGAAAATTATTTTTAAATCCCTTATGTGTTCTTTCCTGGTTTAGCTCAGAGTATTGGCATATGTATTTTCGAACATAAGGAGATGTCACACATGTTCAAGGCCACAAGAAAACACTTCATTAGAACTAACACAAACGCAGTACAAGAGGAAGAATAAATCTTTATAGCAGTAAGTATTAGCAGTTCAGAAATCAAAATAATGTTTATCATCCTGTAAATGAGCTGATCTGCAGAATGCTTCAATGCAGCCTCTCCCGTCTCTCTCTCTTTCTAAGTCTAAGTCTCTCCAATTCCAACTTGACATCCTCTGAGTCCCTTTGGAGTACTGTTCCCTGCCTTAGCCCCAGTCACCAGCTGTGACCTAGCCCAGGAGAAAACTCTCTCTCCTTGCACCTAGAGGTGCCCCTTTTATACCCTTCCAAGCCCTTTACACTAGTGCTTTTCCATGCACTTGGTACCTGGCCTCTGATCAATGACTTTGCCTTTTTACTGTCTTCAATGTTATGGCTATAGAATTGTACTCCCTTAACTTTCTCAAAACCCTAATGTGAACTGGGTCTCTTGTATTTCTCAAAACAACCTCATTCCAAGCTAACACCATTTTGTCTTACAGACTTATCTTTTAGCATATACCAAGGAAGAATCTCATTTAGCTTTTTCCTTTATCTTCTGAACCTTTCTTTTTCCTGCTTTTGAAAATGACATCATTTAAGCACCAAATGACAAAATCACATCCCTAAGCTCCTCAGAAAAGGACATGGGGAAACAGGAGTAGGAGTAGACCACACATCCTCTCAAACCTGCACCACTATTTAATATATGTAACTCTCACTTCGGCTAGTGGTTTAATATAGGGGGTGACAGCCTCGGCCCGGTCAAACTTAAAGAAATCATTCAGGTGGATGCTGCGCGATGTGTCCCCTGTTACAAATCAGTACGCCAAAATAACAAACAGTACACTATATGTGATTAAACGATTAATCTTTATAATTCTTACTTTGACTATATGGTTAGTAAAGAAAACAAAAAAAAGAGGAGGGGCCCATTCTTATGAAACAGTCTGTTGCGCAATGTTGGAGCTCACTGGTCATCCACCATTGATCTCCTCCAATCGTCACTGACCTTTGGACCCTCGCTCCAAATCCACTCCATCCGGCGGTCTCTGCATTCGTGTCTTCTCTCCTCATCTCTCTCTGGCCAAAGACCTCAAAAATCTCTCTTCCAGACTCACAAGAAAGAACAAGAGTTCTCTCATTGGAAAACCCCGTATTCCAAACCCCATTATCTCTAGTCATAACCCAAGCATTGCTGCTACAGAGAAACCATTACATTATCAGTGAATCCTTAGAGCATGTTGCACAGCAGAGAATCCTTACAGCATGTTGCACAGCAGTGTAGCTACAGCATGTTACATATAGAAAAGTATACAGTCGATGTTTCAGTTTGAGACCCTTCGTCAGGAAGGCCCTGATGAATGGTCTTGGCACAAAACGTTGACTGTACTTTTTTCCATAGATGCTGCCTGTTCTGCTGAGATCCTCCAGCATTTTGTGTGTGTTGCTTGAATTTCCAGCAGCTGCAGATTTTCTCTTGTTTGTGACTGGACCACTGTTTAATATGATCATGGCAGATCTGACCTCAGAAAATTAACACCAGTAAATTATTGCAAGCACTCACTATTTTCCCAAAGTATTCTTACGAAACTCTTGATAGTTTTAAATATATCTGAATTTTACTTTGGCAGAGGGAAAAAAAATCAGTACTTCTGTCTTTCCCCTACAATTCTTTTACTCAAGCCTAAAATTATCTTGGTGAAACAATACTATAGTATATACCATCTGATTTTCCTGTCAGTATCTCTAAACCTGCTATTATACGGAATATTATACTCTGCTTCTCAAATTCAGTTTCTCTAACTTGTTACCTCAGGGCTCCTGGAGTTTCATAACTCTGGTGTAAATATTATGTTCAGTTTTTCAGGCATCATCATCTCCCTTGTTTAAAAGCAAGACTGCAACAATGCCATGGGAAACTATAACCTCTTTTTTTCTTCTGCTTTTCCTCCCTTCTCCACATCCTTTATCCCTAACCAAAATCCCTTCACAGGATAAAAGATGTCTAAACTTGGACTGATGTCATCATTCGCTGACTACCTGCCACTGCATCAGAGTTAATAACTTTCTTAACCCATCGTAGGCACCATTGCCACATAACTGTCAAGGCCATCCACAGCCTTATCAGAGGTGGAGAAAACATCTTGCTGTATCACCCAGATTTCCATTAAAGAATAACAAGAAACATTTTGCTCAAATATTATGTCCACTTCATGAAAAAAGCCAAATTTATCCATTTATTGATGATTTTAACTACCTACTTTCTAACTTTCAGCAACGTAATAATCATGAACTCTTTAGTCTCAGAATTGTTTTATGTGCTTTTAATGCCATTAGAAGTGTGTTATAGATCACCTGAAAGCTGCCTTGGAAGGCTGATTCAAGTATGTGATCTTCATTTGTGAGTTCCACCTGAAGAAGTGAGATTGAAACCTTTTTACTTCCTAAGGGGTTCTGACTTGGTGACCCATTCTCCTCTGTTCTCCCTGTAATATTTCAAGCCCTGACTAACCAAGAGCCTATCAACCTCTGCATTGAATATAATCAATGTCTTGGCATCCACAGCTATTGTGGCAATGAACTCAACAGATTCACCACCCTCTAGCTAAAGAAATTCCTCCTCAGCTCTGTTTTAAATGGATGCCCATCTATTCTGAGAGTGTGCCCTCTAGTCCCAGAATCACCCATGAAAGGAAACATCCTCTCCACATCCGCTGTCTCTAGGCCTTTCAATGTTCTATAGGTTCCAATGAGATCCTCCCCTCATTCTTCTAAACTGCAGTGAGTACAGGCTAAGAGACATCAAACTCTCTTCTTATGTTAACCACTTCATTCCCAGAATCATTCTTTTGAACCTTGTCTAGACCCTCTTCAACGTCAACATATCTTTTACTAGAGAAGCAGCTAAAAACTGCTCACAATACTCCAAGTGCATCTGAGCAATGCCTAATGAAATCTTAGCATCATATCCTTGTTCTTATATTGAAATGAATGTTAACGTTGTATTTGCCTTCCTGACCACCAACTCAACATGCAAGTTAGTCTTTAGGGAATCCTGCACAAGGACTCCCAAGTCCCTTTGCACCTCTGCTTTTTGAATATTCTCCTTGTTTAGAAAGCAGTCTTTGCTTTTCTTCATTTTACCAAAGTGCATGGCATACACCTCCCCCCACTAAATTCCATCGCCACTTCTCTCGTACGGTTCGAGTCCTTCTGCAGACTTCCTACTTCCTCTACCTATCTTTGCATCATCTGCACACTTGGCCACAAAACAATCAATTCCATCATCCAAATTGTTAACATACAGTATAACATTAAAAGAATTGGTTCCAACACCGCCCCTGTGAGACACTAGTCACCGGCAGCCAAAAAGAAAAAGGCTCCTTTATTCCAACTCTTTGCCTCCTGCCTGTCAGCCAAACTTCTATACATGCTAGTATCTTTCCTGTAATACAACTGGCTCTTGTCAAGCAGCTTCATGTGCAGCACCTCATCAAAGGCCTTCTGAAAATCAAAACAAACAACATCCACTGACTCTGCTTTGTCTATCATGCCTGTTATTTCCTCAAAGAATTCTAACAGATTTGTTGTTAAGATTTTCCCTTATAAAATGATGCTGACTTTGGTCAACTTTATCATGCATCACCAAGTACTCCAAAACCTCACCCTTATTAATGGGCTCCAACATAATCTCTGAGGTCAGACTAACTGGCCTATAATTTCCTTTCTTCTGCCTCTCTCTCTTCTTAAAAAGTGGAATGACATTCGCAGAACTATTCCATAATTGATCCATAATCTAGTGATTCTTAGAAGGTCATTACTGGTGTCTCCACAGTCTCTTCAGAACCCTGTAGTGTAGTCCATCTGGTCCAGATGACATTTACCTTCTGACCTTTCAGTTTCCCAAGCACCTTCTGCTTAGTAATAGCAACTACTCTCATTTCTGCCCCCTGACACTCTCAAATTTCTGGCATACCGCTCGTAAGTTCAAAGTTCAAAGTAAAATTTATTACCAGAGTACATATGTCACCACACATAACACTGAGACTTTGTTTCCTACGGGCATACTTAACAAATCTATAGAACAGTAAGTGTAAACCAGATCAATGAACAACAAACTGTGCAAATGCAAATATAAGTAAATGGAAATAAATAATGAGAGCATGGAATATCAAGATAAGAGTTCTTCAAGTGAGACCATTGGTGTGGAAATATCAGAAATAGAATGAGTGTAGTTATCCCCTTTTGTTGAAGAGCCTGATAGTTGAGGGGTTGTAACTGTTCTTGAACCTGTTGGTGTGATTCCTGAGGTTCTTTTACCTTCTACCTGATGACAGCAGCAAAAACAGTGCATGACCTGGGTGTGGGGGGGGGGGGGGGGTCTTTGATTATGGATACTATCTTTCAACAGCAATGTTTCATGTTTCACGTAAGGAGGTATGGGATCCAATGAGACCTTGCTTTGTGGATCTAGAACTGGCTTGCTCACAGAAGGAAAAGGGTGATTATAGATGGTTTGTATTCTGCATGGAGGATGGAGGCCGGTGGTGTTCGGCAGGGATCTGTTCTGGAACCCCTCCACTTTGCGATTTTGAGGAAGTAGAAGGGTGGGTTAGTAAGTTTGCTGATGGTACAAAAGGATATGTAACTATTGAAAGGGTGCAGAGGATGTTGCCTGTTACAAGGATGTTGCCTGGATTGGGGAGCATGCCTTATGAGAATGGTTGAGTGAACTTGGCTTTTTCTCCTTGGAGAGACGGAGAATGAGAGGTGATCTGATAGAGGTGAGTAAGAAGATAAGAGGCATTGATTGTGTGGATAATCAGAGGCTTTTTCCCAGGGCTAAAATGGCTAGCACGAGAGCGCACAGTTTTAAGGTGCTTAGAAGCAGGTACAGAGGAGATGTCAGAGGTAAGCTTTTTATGCAGAGAGTGGTGAGTGTGTGGAATAGGCTGCTGGGGACGATGGTGGAGGTGGATACAATAATGTCTTTTAAGAGACTCCTGGATAGGCACATGGAGCTTGGAAAAATCGAGGGCTATGGGTAATCCTAGGTTATTTATAATGTAAGTACATGTTTGGCACAGCATTGTGGGCCAGAGGGCCCGTATTGTGCTGTAGGTTTTCTA
Source organism: Hypanus sabinus (assembly GCF_030144855.1). Lineage (NCBI taxonomy): Eukaryota > Metazoa > Chordata > Chondrichthyes > Myliobatiformes > Dasyatidae > Hypanus > Hypanus sabinus. The sequence continues at coordinate 35,018,548 of NC_082709.1, forward strand.
TGTTTCTATGCTGCTAAAAGTTGGGAGTGTTGTGAATAGTCCAGAGCACTGCCAGAGGTTACAGCGGGACATCGATAGGATGCAGAACCCTGCTGAGAAGTGGCAGATGAGTGTGAAGTGATTCATTTCAGTAGATCAAATTTGAAGACAGAATATAATATTAATGGTAAGACACCTGGCAATGTGGAGGTTCAGCGAGATGTTGGGGTCCGTGTCAATAGCTGATAGGCTTTACCCATGATGTACTGGGTCTAATTCACCAGCTTTTATAGGATTTTCCCTTCAGAGGCATTGACGTTCCCATGCTAGATTGTAATGCAGCCAATCTGTACACTTTCCACCATTCATCTCTGGAACTTTGTCATGGATTTTGATTGCATACTGAATTTCCACAGACTTCCCCAGTGAAGACTGATGCAAAATACTTATTAAGTTCATCCAGCATTCTTTGTCTCCCATTACCATCTCTCCAGTATCATTTCCACTCTTTGCTTCTACGCTGACTTTAACTTCCCTTGTCAGCCTCATTATCCCTTTAGAATACTTCTTCATCTTCGGGATATATCTTTCCTGCACCTTCTGAATTGCCCCCAGAAGCTCCGGCCATTGCTCTACTGCTGCCATCTCTGCTAGTATACCCTCCCAATCAACTTTGGCCAGCTCCTCTCTCATGCCTCTGTAATTCCCTTTACTCCACTGTAATACTGAAACATGTGACATTATCTTCTCCCTCTCAAACCACACTGTGAATTCTGTCATATTATGATGACTGCCTTACAAGGCTACTTTGCCTGAAACTCCCTAACCAAATCTGGTTCATTACACAACACCCATTCTAGAATTGCCTTTCCTCAGAGGGCTCAACCGGAAGTTGCTCAAAATAGCCATCTCACTGACATCCCTCTCTTGGGATCCAGCACAGACCTGATCTTTCCAGTCTTTCTGCATACTGAAACCCCCCATGACTAGCGTAACATTGCCTTTATTACATGCTTTTCTATTTCTCGTTGAAATTTATATCGCACATACTGGCTACCGTTCAGGGGCCTTTATATAACTTTCATCAGGGTATTTTTACCCATGCAGTTTCTTAGCTCTACACACAAAAATTCTAAATCTTCTGATTCCCTTTTTGAAGGAGTTGATTTCATTTTTTACCAACAGAGCCACCACACACCCTCTACCTACCTGCCTGCCCTTTTGATACAAAGTGTGTCTTTGGATATTGAGCTCCCCCAGCTACGATCGTATCTTAGCCACGACTCAGTGATACCCACCAAGTCATACCTGCCAACCTCTAACTCAGCTACAAGATCTGTCTTATTCTGTATATTGCATTCAAATATAACACCTTTAGTCCTATATTCATCACTCTTTTTGATTCCCCCTCCCCATTACACTTCAATTCATCACACTGAATGTAACCCGTCCTTCCTGAGAGTCTCACTACACACTGCATCTTCTTCTATACCGGCTGCCCTCTCAGTCTGCTTCCCACCCCACTGCCAAATTAGCTTAAACCCTCCCCAACAACTCTAGTAAACCTGCCCGCAAAGATACCGCGTTTAGGTGTAACCCATCACATTTTCCCCAGATGAGATCCCATTGATCCAGAAAACCCCAAGGAGAAGGAGAAGTATTTTTGAGGCAGAGTTAGAGAGATAGTCAAAAACAATGGCTGTGAAAGGTGACTGTAGGTGGATGGGGTGTGGAGTTAGGGTGAAAATCAGATTAGCCATTAAATTATTAAAAGGTGGAGCAGGCTTGGGGGACTAAGTGGCTCCTAATTAATCTATTTTTATGTTTGTATCTTGCCCCATATGGTGTTTATCTACTAATCCTTCACCAGTTCTTCTGGCATTCAGCCTTGTAGCTATGACCTGTGGAAGAACATAAGAAATAGAAGCAGGAGTAAGCCATCTGAACCGTCAGACCTCTCTGCCATTCAATAAGATCATAGTTCATCTGACTCATGGACTCATCTCTACCTACCTTCTTTTTCCCCATAATGGAAAACACTGACAGAATTGTAATGCTCCTTAATAAATCAATGATGGCTGATTAATCCCGGGTGCTCAGAGGTTCCTGAACAAGCTAATGAAGATCAGTACATGAAGGAAGTGTATTATTTGAGGCAACAGTCTCAGAGCCTCTCTCACTTTCCGGCTAGGAGTTACCAGAGATGTCACTGAAGAATGTAATACTAGGAGAGCTATCTAAGTTGCTTACACTTTGATCAAACCGTCAACACCTCCAAATGCTGTGTCCACTCCATAAGCTCCTGGCAGCAGTAGGGAAAGGAGATGATGTTTTCTGACCATATGTACAGAATTTGGGGGACTTCTGGGTAGAAAACTGTTAGGTATTTTGGGACTGACTCAGAGTCTTCTCAGCTGAGAGTTAACATGAAACTGGTCTGCAAAAGACTCAGTGACCATATGTTTGAGGTTTCAGGAGCTCTTTGAACAATGAGGACAAAGGTTGTACTTTGAGTGTTTACCCTTTAATTAGTATGGTTTCAGGGGAAGCAAGCTTAATAGAACGTGGTAGTGTCATATGTAAATGAAAACCCAATGAGAAAGACAAGAGTCAGGAAGGCACAGAGTCTGCAATACAACATAAGATAGGTAACAAAGGGAAAAGTCAGCTCGGGGCAGTATAATGTGGGACCAAGTGAATTTATTTATCAGCAAGAAGAATGGCAAAACAAGATTTTCTTCAAATGGACAGATAGTACTGACTGCTGTGATAGAGATAGTAGATTCAGTGTTGCAAACAATGAGTTTGGCCCTATTGTCACATAATGTCCGGTCAGCTGGATGTTGCCACATTACTTGTCTTTCACGGAAAATTTCTTCCCGATCATCACCGCTAACCACAAGTCCATCAGGCGGTGATCAGCAAGGAATGTCCTGCAGACTCTGCAGGAGAAGGACAATTGACACAGCGGTGTGGTTCTTTGAGCAGTCTGTCCAGACCATCTGGTAGAATGCCTCATTGCCAGATCTCACCAACAGGCACCAAGAACTTCTCTGGCTGGGCTGAGAGGGGTCCTCCTAGTCAGATCCTTCCTGCATGATCAGACCACACTTCCCATGGGATGACACAGTTACTCACCTCCTTGCAGATGGTTGGTTTGCAAAGCGGGTATGGAGTCAAATGCAAGACCTGCGTTCTGGTTCATCCCTAGCAGCTTTGTGTCAGAGGATTCTTTGATTTACGATCTGTTCCCATGATACACACACAGATGGACATCATGTGTTGCTGGTAGATAATAAACTCCGTGAAAGACACCCTTCGGTCTGCCAGTGCATCAGGATGTCCATAGAGGAATGCTGCTAGCTGGGGCACATTCCAGACTTCAGGAGTACACGCTGAGGAACATACTGAATGTTAGTGGAGCCACCGCAAGTGCTCGGTGGGGAAAGACAACATTATAGGGGTTCTTCCACAGTTGATATAGAGGGGCTGGGTTGGGTGAGGAAGCCCCTCAATTTTTGTAGAAGTGTACCACTCCAGGGAGTCATTTGATTGGCAACAGCACTATTGGCTTTAAGAAATGTAATAGAATACTACTTAACGTGAGCATGAAAAAGGCACTGCATAGTTTATCCTTTATTTATTATGAATAAAGTTTGTTTCACTATAAAATTTTTTTAAAATATGGAAGGACCTTATTGTCCTTGCACATAAAATAGATAGGTCCAATAAATACGTAGAGAACAAAGGGAACTTCCCAGTGACCAAACGTTTTAATTCCGATCCCCATTTCTATTCCGACACGTTAATCTATGGCCTCCTCTTGTGCTACTCAGGGCGGAAGAGCAACACCTTATATTCCTCCTGTGTAGCCTCCAACCTGATGGCATGAATGTCAATTTCCCCTTCCAGTAAAAAATAATTTCCCTCCTTCTCCCCTCTTCTTCTATTGCAAAGGGAATAGATTATTTAGAAGGGAACTCTTCTTGTAACTATCCAAGTCTTTGTTAAGAACTAAGAACACAACTGCGGTACCTCATAGAGTCTAGGTCTTCTCACTTAAAATGGGAACCACTTGCACTGTGCCAGAGACAGATAATTTTTCAGATGAATAAATTTCTTGTGATGAAAGAACAGTTTGGCTCTCTGTTCATTGGCATTTAAAAGAATAAGAAGTGGCCAATGTAAACATTTAAAAATCTGAGGAGACAGGGAAACGAGTAAATAGGTAAATAAGGAGGGAACCTGAGAGAAAACTTTCAATCATGTGGAACCTAGGATCAAGGGTTTCCTATTTAAAATGGAGATGAGGAAGATTTCTTCTCTCTGAGAGTCATGTACCTCTGAAATTCTGTAACTTAGAGGTGAGTTGCTAACCCATTAGATGTATTGAAGGCATCGACAGGCAGTTGTTGGATGACTCAGGGATGGGGAACCTGTGGTTAAGTGAAACTGAGGCCAAGGTCAACATAGCTTTAGTCTGCAGCTCCAATTAATGATGTCATTATGCTCTGAGCAATAGGCAAATAATGAACATCGGTTTACGGATATCAGCAGGAACCAAAGGTTAAATTACTGCCTACTATTCACTTCACAGAATATTTTACTTTGTGTTCAATATAAAATGTCATAAGTTTATTATACTTAACTAATCCCTCTTTTATCCCTATCTTATTCATCGAAGTGGGATTGTTTGCACTAGCTCAAATATGAATGAATATGGAGGGATCTCTGTATTTACTCACCATGAGTTTACAGTATTGTGGGGGTTAAAGCTAAGGCTGACATTTCATTGATCAAACTGACAGACAAATAGCCAATATTTAATAACAGCAGAATTACTTTGTCATGCATTTTCATAGAAGATTATGATAAAGACAATATTTTTATAGCACTAAAGAGGAACTATAAAGGGAGTGGGAGCCTAGTAAATGGTATAGTAATTTTACAGTTTATTTTACAATTGCTTAAATTTGCATGTTGCAGCCCATGGGTGCCATACTAAAAATGAGATTATGCAAATATTTTAATGGTAAAACTTCACATGTTTGTACACTCAGACAGCACAGCACTTGGAGGAGGAGCCCATTAAAGCTCAAATGGTGCGATTAATCCAGACTGCATTTGGATTGTGACTGGTGTGCTTGCTGGATTTTAGTGGAATGCTTTTTGCTTTGAATTATTGCAATGCGATGCTATTCAAAATACTGGTCTATCTTGAAAGTGTGGAGGCAAGGGGAAATACCAGTTTCATACTGGCTATGATATACAATCCACTATAACCTACCTTCTAACTGTCATTTCAAGTTGAACGTCACTACTGCGCAACTTACTGTAGGTTGTGTTCTTGCTGCTATCATCTAGTCGAGTCTAGTCACTAAATAAATAAAGGATTTTATAATTCTAAACAAAGTGTATTAGCAAAAGACAACACATTCTATTACCTCTTCCCAAGCCTCGTATTCAGCCCAGTTGTGTCTAGCTAGAAGATATCTTAAAGATAACTGTTGTACATTGATTTATAGAAAATGTCCCTAAAGAGCCACCTCTTATTCTCCCTGTACCCATTTCAATTCACCTTCCCCATTAATGTTTGGAGACGAACTAGTAATTAGAGGAAAGTATGGGGTGGGGTGGAACTTGTCAGAGGTAAGCTTTTTGTACACAGAGTCTGATGGGTGTGTAGAATGCGCTGCCAGGTGGATTGGTAGAGGCAGATACATTAGGAGCTTTTATGAGATTCTTAGGCACATGGATGATAGAAAAATGGAAGGTTATATAGAAGGGAAGGGTTAGATTGATCTTAGAGTAATTTAATAGGTTGGCACAACATTGTGGGCTGAAGGGCCTGCACTGCGCTATAATGAACATGTTCACTACTTCTTTCTGTATTTCTTCACTTACCAACTTCAACTGTCCCCAGCACAGCATACCAGTTATGTTAGAACATCCACTGGCGAGTAAAACAGTCTTCTTTTTGATATGTGTTCTGAAAAGAAAGAAATGTTGCTGCTGCAAGCTACTGTCTCTCCGAGTTTGCTTGGCATCCTGGTACTCGCAGTCTTTCATGAGGTAGGAGCAGCTTTTTCATTTCTCATAGCTCATCAGATTCTCAAGCCATTAAGCCGTTAGGTACTTACAACAGCAAAATAAGTTCTCTATGGAATTGAAGTAACTGGAATGAGGTAGAAAGAGAGAAAGCTAATTTTCTCAGTTGCTGTAGAAAGTGTGTTTTTAGGGATATTGTAATTCCAAGTAACGTGTGTTATCAGCAAGCATGACTGTTAACATATAGGACATGGTTAGAAAAATCCCAGAACCTCATAGTAAAGGCAGGATTTAATCTTCCATCATTATAAAGCAATGTTGTTATTATTTGTATGTTTACCACAGTCTCTTTATTTCCTGAAACTCTTTCTGTACTTATTTTAGTAACGTAAGATCCAAATATGCAAATTGTGATGTATGATTCATGAATGTGGCTGTCAGTATGTTGTTACTGGAAATAAAGTTGCCAAAATTAGCCACAGCTTGTGATCTCAAAGTGAAATGAACTCTTCCTAAAATAGCACTGTTTTCAGTATCATCTCCCTCACTCTCTTAAGGGTTAAAAACGTCTGTACCCACCAGATCTGAATAATAAAGTGCTATGCATATGATGCTTTGATTAACGGTGATGTGAAAATGAAGCACAAGTCAATTGCTTAGTGTTTCTATCATGGCTTATTGCCACAACCTTGGTTAACATTTCACAAGATGCTTGCAATCCCTCTCTAATGCTGTCTTCACTGTACCCGTTCAGATCCCATTTCAGTATGTTTCAGAAAGGGAACTAATTCTGTTCTGCAATAAATCCCTGTGATGTAGAAGCAATTTTTTTATGATGCTACTTTGAGAGATTTAAATAGCATTTTATGCATAGTGTCAGTAGAATTGCTGTTTACAATGTATTTCCACAGCTCCAAATCTTGGCAAGCTCTGTGAACATATGCTAATAACAAGACTGCTATCCCCCATGTGAAGCATCCTGAAATCATGCAGCTTATGAATGTTGAGATGTTACACTTTTACAAAAACTAAGCTGAGAAACTGGTCTCACCATAGAGCCAATCTTGTAATAAGGCAATGAATAATGTCATAACTGCAATTGCATAGTAAAATGACTGATAAACTAACAAATCTCCAGGCTTTCAAAGTGGAAATGCCAGTCTATGTAACATAACATTGGGGTAGAAATATTGTCTCTGGTATACTTTTTTTGGGTTTCAATGCCCTACATTACAAGAATATCCGAATAACATAGAACAGTACAGCACTCTTCAGGCTCTTTGACACACGATGGTGTGCCGACTGAGTGATCTGTCACCTGACCAGGTTCAATGCCGTGCAGAAGATCCAGTATGGCCTCTCCTCCAGTTCGCTTGTCCACATATTGTGTCAGGAATCTTTCCTGTACACACCTAACAAATTCTGTGCCATCTAAACCTTTTGCACTGAGGAAGTGCTGATCAATATTAAATAAGTTGAAGTCACCCTTGACAATGATTCTATTATTTTTGCCTCTTTCCAAAATCTGCCTCCTGATTTGGTTCTCAGTATCTCTGTTGCTACTGGAGGGCCTATAGAGTGATTTCCCCTTTCCTGTTTCTGATTTCTACTCCCACAGACAATCCTTCCATGACATCCTTCCTTCTGCAGCTATTTCTATCCCTGAAAAACTCTGCCTCTCCCCCTCCTCTTTTACCTCCCTTTTTTACCTTTTGAAGCACCTATACCCCAAAACATCTAACAGCCATTCTTGCCCTTCTAACGGCCGAGTCTCTGTAATGGTCACAACATCATTGCTCCAAATACTCATCCACACTCTAAGTCCTTCACTTTTGATACTGCCTGCATCAAAGTAAACACATTTCAAACTATTCAATCAACCTCCAATCTAAACTGAGTAAGTTATACTTCAGACTCCCTTGGTTTTAGAGGAGGAAAGTATTTATCATTAAGGGAACTAAATTTAAATTCCTTCTCTGAAGATGGGATTCATGAATGAGGCTAGTAGTGGATTATGTAGTTGTAGCCAATCATAGGCCATCATACTCCTGTTACGAATGTGCCACAACTCTGAGGGGCCGAAGGGTGCAAAGTCGCCCCCTCCTTCTTGAGAATCGCAAGATCGCTATTAATTCGGGTTCTGGGACCCAGGAAATGAGAGAGGTACACATCATGGCAATAATGAGAGAGAGTGAGATGCCGGATCACAGCCCCGGCAGTTGCCATAGACAACGCAGACTACACAAGGTAGGGGGAATGCCTCCTAACAAAAGTGGGATGGAACCATTGATTACTGCCATTATCTCTTGGAGACAGAAATCTGTATTGAGTACTGTACTATTCATTGAAGCCCTCAGGGGATGACCAGAGTGGGCTGGTTGAGGGATTGCATCATCCCAACCTGATTGACATCTGAGACCCCGTGAGTGAGGATAAAAGAGGGTCTGGGGAACAACCCCTTTAGACGCACCAGGAGAAACGTATGAGACCGGTGGGGGCTTGTGTGTGTGTCCATCCTTGCCTGGATGAGAAGTCCTCCACGGAACGGCCTCGCTAAAGGACGAATACGGATCAAGATCAGATAAAGGAAAGCCGGCAAGTTTCTTTTCTCAAAATCTCTCTCTCTCTCCAACAATTGCAAAACCCAACGGTCCCCAAAGAATGAAGCCTGAATGAACTCAGTGACTTTTATATTTCCATCGGACAATTCATTATCCCCTAGACAACGATAGAGCTATTTCTTATTGATTATTATTATACCCGCACTTTTAGATTTAGTATTGACAATGTATATTATCTGTATGTTTGCATTGATATTATTTTTGTGTCTTTTTACTAATAAATACTGTTAAAAATAGTATCATCAGACTTCAATGGACGTCCCTATCTTTGCTGGTAAGTGACCCAGTTATGGGGTTCGTAACACTCCCTTGTGGAATATAGAGAAGACATGTTCCCACGGTGTACAATCCTCAAGGTTTGTCACCATCTCCACACTCACTATCCTATCCCAACAACAACTGTCCCAATCCTTTCCAGGGAATTGAATTCGATGTCAAGTATCCAAGCTCCTTGTGAAAATGGATGTCCACTGCAAGTGAGCATGTCAATGGAGATGGAAGATCAAATGTAGATTGACAGCTGGGCTCTCCAGGTGGACTGTGGACAGTAGTATCTTTTAGTTTGAGAATTTATTGCCATAGTTAGGTGGAGATTAATCTTTAATCCTCTTCCTTTTACCTCCTACGTCTCAATGACTATCGAACAGTGGCGCTTAGATCCACAGTGATGAAGTGTTCTGAAACTCTGGTGTTGAAGCATATCAACCTGAGTGGCAAATTGGATCCAGTCCAATTCATCCACCGAAGCAACAGGTAAAATGCTCTATCGATAACAGCTCTGCATTTAATACCATCATTTTCTCAAAACTAATCAGCAAACTCCGAGACCTGGGCCTGAATACCCACTTGAGCAATTGGATTTCCTTACTTGTAGACCTCAGTCAGTTCGGATTGGCAAAACATCTCCTCCACAATCTCCACCAGCACAGGAGCAGCACAAGGACATGTGCTTAGCCCCCTCTCTACTCACTTTGCACCTATGACTGTATGTCTAAGTAAAGATCCAACACCATATAAGTTTGCTGATGTGGGTTGTATCAAAGGTGGTGATGATACAGCATACAAGAGGGAGAATGAAAATTTGGCTGAGTGGTGTTATAACAACAACCTCTCACTCAATGTCAATAAGACCAAGAAACTGATTGTAATCTTCAGGAAAGAGAAACCAGAGGTTCATGAGGGGTCATCATCAGAGGATCAGAGTTGGAGAGGGTTAGTAACTTTAAATTCCTGAGTGTCACTATCTCAGAGGACCTGTCATGGATCCATTATATAAATATATAGTTGCGAAGAAACACAACAGTGCCTCTAATTCCTCAGGAGTCTGCGGAGATTCAGCATGACATCAAAAACCTTGGCAAACTTCTATAGATGTGTTGTGGAAAGTGTGCTGCATTATGGCCTGGTTCGGGAACACCAATGCCTTTGAGCAGAAAATCCTACAAAAAGTAGTGGATTTGGCCCAGTACATCACAGGTAAAGCCCTTCTAACCATTGAGCATATCTACATGAAATGTTGTCATAGAAAAGCAGCATCCATCGTCAAAGCTCCTCACTGCCCAGACCGTGCTCTTTTCACACTGCAGCCATCAGGTAGAAAGTACCTCAGGACTTGCACCACCAGGTTCAAGAAGAGTTACTACCCTTCAATCATCAGACTCTTGAACAAAAGGGGATAACTATACTCATTATACTTCTGGCACCCCACAACCAATAGCCTCACATTAAGGACTCTTTATCTCGTTATTTCATGCTTGTTATTTATTGCTATTTATTTATATTTGCATTTTGACAGTTTGTTGTTCATTTATCCTGTTTACAGTTACTGTCCTATAGATTTGCTGAGGTATGCCCAGAGAAAAAGAATCTCAGGGTTGTATGTGGTGACATGCTTGTACTCTGATAATAATTTTTAATTTGAATGTTGAAGTTTAAATTATCCAGTTTTTATGAGAGTTCAATCCTAAGGCATGAATAGCTGTTGAGCTCCATTCCATTGACTCCATGTGCTGCTGGTCTTTGGTTGCCGCAGAATGGTTATTTACACCGTCCATATGTGTTCTCAGTTATATTGTTCCCAGCATTTGCCGACAAATACTAATTAGGAAGGGGGGGGGGGCCTGGATGTTTTTCTTTTGCTCTCCATTATCACTAGCTCAAACACAGAGAGACCTGTTATACAACTGCGATGGAGGCTCTGGATCCAATCAGATAGCTGAGGGAGGACCACAAACTTCTGGTCTGCTGCGCTAAAGTAAGGAACCATTCTGCATAACATTTTGGGTGGGACAATTTATTCCAACGTCACTCGTTATTACTACTTCATCAGGACTGGTAAGGAAATGAGGAGAAGCCAGAATAAAAAGAGTTGTAAGGAGCAGGAGTACAAGCTGGCAGGTGATAGGTGAGACCAGGTGAAGGGGGAAGGTATGTTGATGGGGGACAAATTTCACGTCACATGCCAGTGATACGAAACCTGGTCCTGATTCTGATTCTGATGGTGATGAATTAAGAAGCTGGGAGGTGTTAGGTGGAGGAGGTAAAGGGCTGAAGAAGAAGGAACCTAATAGGAGAGGACAGTGGACCATAGTAAAAAGGGGAGGGGAACCAGTGGAAGAAAATAGGATCTCCAATGGGATTCCACCACCAGGCACATCTTTCACTTCATACCCTTTTCTTTCATTTGGCTTGCTTTCTGCATGACCCCCCCTTGTTTCCTCATCACTCCCTACTGATCAGATTAACAATGAGTTTTACAAGTAATGGAAAATCTCAACTACAGACAATAGGAGCAGGAGTAGGCCATTCAGCCCTTTGAGCCAGCACCACCATTCAATGTGATTATGGCTGATCATTCATAATCAGTACCCTGTTCCTGCCCTCTCCCCATATCCCTTGACTCCGCTATCTTTAAGAGCTCTATCTAACTCTTTCTTGAAAGCATCCAGAGAATTGGCCTCCACTGCCATCTGAGGCAGAGCATTCCATAGATCCACAACTCTCTGGGTGAAAAAGGTTTTCCTCAACTCTGTTCTAAATGGCCTACCCCTTATTCTTAAACTGTGGCCTTTGGTTCTGGACTCCCCCAACATCGGGAACATTTTTCCTGCTCCTAGCGTGTCCAATCCCTTAATAATCTTATATGTTTCAATCAGATCCCCTCTCATCCTTCTAAATCAAAGTGTATACAAGCCCAGTCGCTCCAATCTTTCAACATATGACAGTCCCGCCATCCGAGGAATTAACCTGGTGAACCTATACTGCACTCCCTCAATAGCAAGAACGTCCTTCCTCAAACCTGGAGACCAAAACTGAACACAGTACTCCAGGTGTGGTCTCACCAGAGCCCTGTACAACTGCTAAAGGACCTCTTTGCTCCTATACTCAACTCCCCTTGTTATGAAGGCCAACATGCCATTAGCTTTCTTCTAATGAGTTCACGATCTTTGTAGCCACTTAATTTAGAGTCCTAGTGTGTTGTCCACTGGATCCCGGTGACTCGCCTGATTTTATCCACAGAGTCTCTCCAGTTCTTTAATACTTGTAATTATGAGGGTAGGAAAAGACTGGAAACATATTATGTGACTTCCTTATTAAAACAAGAAGAAAGTCAGAAGGCAGAGGACTACAGGCCAGTTGATTTAATTGCTATTATTGGCATGATACTGAGCCAATTATCAAAGAGGAAATAGCAAATCATTTAGGAAAGCTGCATATAATTAAACCATGACAGTATATTTGTGAATGGTAAATCATGTTTGACAGATTTGTTCAAGTTCTTTGAGGATGTAACAGCGAGAATTGATAGAGAGGAACCAAAAAAGAAGGATTCCATGAGA